>NC_090836.1:72543200-73168200 GCF_028021215.1 Eschrichtius robustus
AACACCAGGCCTGGTAACTGTTAGTAAGGATTTGTTTAATGAATGAATAAATTAGCAGCAGAATTGCCTTTTCTCTTATAATAAGAGGTTTTAGACATAGTTTCTACACATTTTTAAGCCCCAACTTAGAGACTACACTTCAGAAAGACTGGTTATGAGCTCAGATACCCACACAAAATCCCTGGTCTTTTGTGAAGCAACACAGAATGTAGGAGGTTAAAGCTCACCTTCACTAACAGTGGCAACCTGGGGAGATCACGCTTCATTTTTTTGTCTCTTGGATTCCCTTCTGTGAGGAAAACAAACAAAAATGCCAAAGTGAAATTGGCAGTACAGTTGACCCTTGAACAACATGGGGGTTAAGGGCACTGACTCCCTGTGGAGTTGGAAATTCATTTATAACTTTACAGTCAGCCTTCCTTATCCATGGTTTCGCATCTGCAGGTTCAACCAGCAGGGACTGTGTAGTACTGTAGTATGTATTCATTGAAAAAGAATCCATGTGTGAGTGGACCTGTGCATCTCAATCTCATGTTGTTCAAGGTCAACTGTAGTTAAAAGGGGAAGGAATGGATTTGTGAAATATAAAGACAAAGTACTAACATGAACTGGTACTTGAATGTAGGAGGAAAGAAGAAAGGAATATTCTAGATTATTTTGAGATTTCAAGTCGGGAACCTTGTTCTATATTTGCAAATTTTGAGATTTCCCTTAGTTTGAGCTAAGTGAAACTTAAATATTAAATCCAGTCCCTGCCTAGGAGTCCACCAAGATGACAACATCGAAGGCTCCTGAACTCCTTCTCCCATAGGCACGCCAAATTAACAAGCACCCATGGAGCCATTTCCTCTGAAAGAAATCTAGAGACTAGCTGAGCAACTTCTACACACTGGGCAAATGAGAAAATACCCAGATTGAAACAGGTAGGAAAGGCTGAGGCATGCCCTCACCATACAACTCACCCTGGCACCGTGCTATACAGTTGGGAGGGAATGCCCAACTCCTAGTGTCACCTTCAGAAGCAAAAGATTTGGACTGTACATCTGGCGCCCCTACTTTTAAGACTCCCATTTGAGGGACAGGCTCCCCCAAAACACTCAGCCCTGAAAGCCAACATGGCTTATGTCCATGAGACCCATAAGACTATGATAAACAAAAGAGCAATTCTTAACAGGCGTGTTCACGCTTGCGCGGTGCTGTGTACTTGTTTGATATGATTTAAAATTCACTTGCTTTTTGTTCTAAGAATGAAGTTGTTTACACTGAGAAAGCTGTGTCAAGATATCATCATTAACATGAACACTCTAGCTCAGCAACTGACAGGCACAGCTGGGGGCTTATTGATAAGAACTGTTGTGAAAGAGTGACTCTGGCTGGGGGATTTTAAGCTTTAAATACTAAGAGATTTGACCAGCAACTCAAAAGTGTTCAGTCTGGGCAAGGCTACTCTTTGCTAATTGAAACGGCTTTCCAAAGATCTCCTGGCTGGGCAAGGTGACTCTTTGCCAGGCAGTGGTGAAAACTACGCAGAGGCCCGAGAGGGATATCGTCTTTCCCATCAACACTGGCATCTTTGTTCCCAGCAATGGCTCTAGTAACAAGGGACTTTTGCTTTGGCACTGGCAGCTGGACATCAGCTCACGGCTGGCTAAGCTGACCCTCCCAAGAACAACTCGTAGAAAGGTACACCTCAACTAAATTTGGGCTTTATCCCTTTTCTCTCCCCCTTGCCTGAAACAATATTGTGATTAATCTGTTGTTGGTTTGGAGGACATGGAATCAACCTTAAGTGTCCCTCGACAGATGAATGGATAAAGAAGAAGTGGCACATATATACAATGGAATATTACTCAGCCATAAAAAGAAATGAAATTGAGTTATTTGCAGTGAGGTGGATGGACCTGGAGTCTGTCATACAGAGTGAAGTCAGTCAGAAAGAGAAAAACAAATACCATATGTTAACGCATATATATAGAATCTAAAAAAAAAAAAAAAAAAAAAAAAGGTTCTTAAGAACCTAGGGGCAGAACAGGAATAAAGACACAGACATAGAGAATGGACTTGAGGACACGGGGAGGGGGAAGGGTAAGCTGGGACAAAGTGAGAGAGTGGCATGGACATATATATACACTACCAAATGTAAAACAGATAGCTAGTGGGAAGAGGCCGCATAGCACAGGGAGATCAGGTCAGTGCTTTGTGACCACTTAGAGGGGTGGGATAGGGAGGGTGGGAGGGAGACGCAAGAGGAAGGGGACATGGGGACATAAGTATACGTATAGCTGATTCATTTTGTTATACAGCAGAAACTAACACGACAACGTAAAGCAATTATACTCCAATAAAGATGTTAAAAAAAAAAAGGAGTAGGTTATTTCTCTACTGGCTCATTAAGAGACATTATCCTGTATGCTATTGGCTTGTGAAATTATCATAATTTCCACAGTGAACCTGTGCTAGATAATTTATTGGCAAAGCAATCTCAGTGTCTGAATATAATTTGCCACCAGCCAAAGCACGTGACTATCCCCCCCAGGGCAAAACCGCCCCTCTCTCATTGTTTCCCTACAAAGGGTCTGTCTGCATACTAAACTTATTTTATTTTTTTTCTCCACTTTTTTTTTTTTTTTTTTGGCTTGGCTGTGCTGTGCCACTTTGCGGGATCTTAATTCCCCAACCAGGAATCAAACCTGTGCTCCTTGCAGTGGAAGCTCTGAGTCCTAACCACTGGACCATCAGGGAATTCCTTGACTTCTAATTTTAGCAAGAATTTAGGGGCTGGCTGTGATCCTCCCCAGAGAACAGGGAAACTTGTGGACATTTTCCCTACCTCTCCTTCTGGCTCACTGCAACAATAAAACGAAGCTGCCAGTATCTCCCTGGATGGAGCTTACACACACTTCTGGTGCCCCAGGCTTTGTAGCTGCTGCCTGAGGGATGGATTCCCCAAACCACTTCCAAGCTTATCTCTATGCTATAATTATTTTTGGAAGTCTGAATTAATATTGGACAAAATTGTAGATAAGCAATTTTTCCCTATTTATCTTCTGCCACCCATTTTTATCATTTTTTCCTCCTCTGAGTGACAACTTTATAATGTGGCTCTCAGACCATTTCATTCCCCCTAGTAAATTTATTAACATGATTTTAATTATTTTTCTTGGAATCAAACCTTCACCTGCAGGAAAGAATCTCATATTTGGAAATCATTCATAGCAGCTACAGAAATATTGAAACAAATTAGCCTCATTTATTCATTTACTCCACAAATATTTCCCGAGCTTATTCCAGGCATTGGGGTAGGCACAGGGGATAACGCTGTGAACAGGACAGACTAGGTTGTCTCCATCATGAGCTTCAAGCTCTTGTGCAAAGCCCCTCTTCCCCTACCTTTCAGGTTCTGCTTTCCCTGCCCTTTTGCTGATCATGCAACATAAAGCCGTGGATGAACAGTTCCCTCTGAAACAGCTTCTCCTCCTGTTGAAGAGAGGGTATGTGTGCTGGTAATTACCATGTTGTCTTTGGTTGGCTGGGGAGGAAAGAGATGTGACCTTTCCTGTATGATATGTTTAACTTCTTCTCATTCTGTATTGAGGTACAGAGTATTGAAGTGACAGGTTTTAGGGCCACAGCGCTAATTCATTACAGAACTGGGATTAGAAACAAGGTGTATTTATTCCTTACGTAAACTCTTCATCAAGAAAGACTTCTCAGTTGTGGCATGAGAACTCTCAGTTGTGGCATGCATGTGGGATCTAGTTCCCTGACCAGGGATCGAACCCAGGCCCCCTGCATTAGGAATGTGGAGTCTGGAGCCACAACTAAAGAGCCCGCCTGCCGCAACTGAGACCTGGTGCAACCCAATAAATAAATAAATAAATAAATAAATAAATAAATAAATAAATAAATAAATAAAAGAAAGACTTCCCAGGGCAAATAAAGCTAGTCCATTACAAAGTATCAAACTACTCTGCTAGGCTGAGCTTACTTAGAAATGGAGAGCGCCAGGTCCCAAGTTGGAGCCAGGGAACTTGAGATGAATTTCGTGTTACTGTGGCTCACAGACCTCTAGACCAGTATTTCTCAAAAGAGGGTTGGTTTCTTCATCCGAGTAAAAAATACAGATTCTATGACTCTATTGCAGATTTAGTAACTCAGAATCTCTGAGGGGGAAGCTTGATATTTGTATTTTAATAAGCTACACAGGTGATTTGGATACAAAGTCAAATTTGGAGAACAGTTTGCTATTCGTCATTTTAGAGACTTATTTTCCAACCAGTAATCTGTTTGATTTAAATAAATTTTCTTTGTATCAAGTTTCAGGCTAAATAAAAAACTTAGTATTAACTCAGATAAGGAAACAGATGACAAGAACTAAAGTTGTTTTAAAATTTCCTAGTCTTTCTTACAGGGTTATGTAAAGATATATGCAAAAGTACTAGAAACCCTAAAATCACGAAATAAAGTTTTATTATGTTGCCCTCCATTACCACTCACAAATATTTATTATTAACTTATTAATATAAGTTGAGGAGGGAATGGGGGGACCATTTTACTTTATCTGCCCTGATTTCTTACTCCATAAACCCTCCACCTCACACTAAGATAGGAAATCTGATAGGGTGCCACATCTGGGGGGCAAAATTTCATTCTGGTAACTGATTTTTGAGTTTTCATCTGAATGATTGTTGATGGTATAGAAGTACTCTTTTTTTTAAATAAATTTATTGATTGATTTATTGTTGGCTACGTTGGGTCTTCGTTGCTGCGCATGGGCTTTCTCTAGTGGCGGCGAATGGAGGCTACTCTTCATTGCGGCGCACAGGCTTCGCATTGCGGTGGCTTCTCTCGTTGTGGAGCACAGGCTCTAGGCACGTGGGCTTCAGTAGTTGTGGCACACGGGCTCAGTAGTTGTGGCTCACGGGCTCTAGAGCACAGGCTCAGTAGTTGTGGCGCACGGGCTTTAGTTGCTCCGCGGCATGTGGGATCTTCCCAGACCGGGGCTCGAACCCGTGTCCCCTGCATTGGCAGGTGGATTCTTAACCACTGAGCCACCAGGAAGTCCCAGAAGTACTCTTGAAGTCAAAGGAACTTGATGTAACGAATCAGCCATTTCACAGGATCAGAACAGTGCAAGGCTTTAAAGTTGTGTCACTGATAAAATGTAAAACTATAATGAAAATGAGCCTGAACTCACCTTCTGCTCTGAATTGATTTAAGTGTAAAAATACATCTAAATAAGCCACACAGAGTCCAGCATGGCACACACTAATGCTTGGTGTATGACCTATCTTCTTTGCTTCATCTTCCCTCATATTCACACGCTCCAAATCACTCTGTGATTTTTCTCTTGTGCTTTTTGCTCCACACCTTTTCTCTTGCCATTTCTTCTACTTAGGATTTACTTCTACCCTTGTCCAATTGATGACGTCCCATTCTTTTTGTGATTGAGATGACATCCCATTTCTTGGAAACATTTTCTCACCTACCAACTCACCATCCAAAGCTCAGTTAGGTCTCCTCTGTATTTGTCCTCTGTGCTACTATAATCCCTTGTGTATGTCCCTGTTAGCACGTTTCCTGCATGGTATAATAGATTGCATACTTCTCTGAAAATAGGTCAAACTTCTTTAAGTTAGATATTATGCCTTGTTCATCTCTATATCCTGCTGCAGATCCTGGCACACCCAGGAAGATGTTTTTTGAATGAATAAACCATTGCTTAGCTGAGATAAGCAGTGATTGCAATCTCTTACTTTCATCCCACTCCTCTGAGGATAACCCTCTAGACAGATGCCCCCAGAACCAAATCTATCGCTTTGTAGACTCAACTATAAGATTATCTGTGGATACAGGGAATCTACTTACAGCAGTTATCATGTTCTTACTTCACAAGGGCAGTGGAGCTCTTCCCAGATTTGGAGTGCCATCAGCATTTTAATGAGCTAGTGGCTTCAGGGATTCCCTTATCCAACTCAGTGTGTGATAAGTAGCATACAAAGTGAAGTCCTTGAGACAGAGCAATCCTACCTCTCTGATATCCATCCAGGAAGCATCCCTGATGTCCAGCCAGGAAGCATTGGAAGCTTACTCTTTTCTTATAGAGCCCAGCTACCCTGGACCACAAATTGGTTCCTTCCACCAGGCATTGCTACCCTGACCAAGATCAACACAAACCAGTTTTTCTCTAATTAAGAACAACAGCCTAAATACAGTTAGGATTTCTGTGACGGAAAATCTTTCAGTGCTTTGAAGATTTTTGCAAAGCTTCATTAGAGTGCATCTGATTTTACCTTGTTCCAATTTAAATTACTTCAGACTTTTATAGGGCATCCAATATATGGATTTTCACTTTAGGGGAAGAATTCAGATGAATACTGAAATACTAGCAACTGGAAATATGTGCAAATGAATCTGAGTAAGAGTTTCTGAGTGTTCTCAGCAAGGTCCTGGGGAAAACTAAAGTGAGGGAATTTAAGTCATGTCTTGTGATCTTACTGGTAACTTTTAAAAGGAGGTGTGAAGCAACACACTGTGCACCTGCATTTACCATGGCACAGCCTCATGAAAGACAAGGCATCTGGCGTTTATAACAGAAGCCTTCATGTTTCTGGATTTAAATTCAATAAGTCTTAAAATACCCTCAGTGTCATACTTGTAAAGCTTAATTTCTGTTCACTTAAGAATTTCCCACTTCTTCAGTAGATAGAAGCCTGCTGTTTAACTGTCCTGAAGGAAGCAATCTGACTCATTTGCTGTTCCTAATCAATTTTTAATCAAGAGAAAGCTGCCTACAGACAGAGCAGTTCAGAGATGTTCCATTTATTTCTTCCTGCAATGTCTTCCTGATATCTAAAATGTGCTGAAATGAAACCGACAAAGGACTGTCAAAATATTTTCATGAAATCTCTGGGAAACAGTCACAAAGATACTAGAGTAAGTTCCATGTCCATATTAGCTTTCTAAGAACATCATTCTTTCAGATTTAAAGTCCTGAGATTTTGTTTTATTTTCAGAATTTTTCCCAAGAACTCTGATTCTTATTTCACCCAGATAGAAGTCAGAGTTACAGTTATTAAATTAATTTGTTTACTCTTTTAATTAACAAATATTTCCTTAGTACCTACTCTCTGAGGCACTGTGCAAAGCATTGGGACAGCAAGTTGAAGACATACTTCCTGTGTACAAATAATATCTTTCCAAATCACATGCTGTGTCCATGTGACTAAATTGGCCACTGGGATGCAAGCGAAACTGTTAACGTGACGCCTTCCTAGAATCTCCTTGAAGAGACAACTGACACAAGTCTTTATACCTCGTGTTTGATCTTTCCTCCATCCTGCCCTCCTGGAACACAAATACCATCTTGGACTTTAATGTCCAGAGAAACACACTAAGTGTGGCACAGTGACCTGGAAGGATCTCAAGTCCCTGAGAAGCAGAGCTTATTTACCAGCATTGGATCGTGTACTTCTGAAATTTCACATGAGGAAAAAACCAGTTTTTTATGCTTTGTTTAGCTGATGGTAATTTTAAGCTTTTCTGTTCCTGCAGCTAAAATCAATACTTTACAAATCAACTTCTAATCCCCTTTTGCTTTATAAATCCTTCATGATGTAGACCAGAAATCATGGTTCCAGAAAGCATTCCCTGACCAAGACCAACAAAATCAACTAAAATGTAAAGTAAAATAAATGATCAATCATGCAGCATAAATAGAAAATGTGATAGAAAGTAAAGAAACATAGAGGATTGAAAAAATGGGGAAGCACTGAACTATTTGAAAAGATTTCCAAAAACTTACAGAAAGTTTAATAAATTTTATGCAGGGTAAAGAAAAAGGTATCTATATCTAGACAATTATTAGTGAGACTTCAGAGCACAAAGAGAAGATCTTCAGAGCAGCAAGCAATTCCTACCTCCACAGGATCAAATCACCTGCACAAAAGTTAACTAATAGACTGAGCTCAGTTCTCAATGGCAACAATAGAAGTTAAAAGATCTCGAATGACGCCTTCAGTGTACCAAGAGAAATAATCTCTGCTTAGATTTCTATGCCCAGTAATAGGACCTTCCAAGAGCAGCTGTGAAATAAAGACAATTTATTTAATTTAGAGATTTGACACCATAAAAAATGATTTGCTGAAGAAAATAATCCCATAAAAAAATCTGAGATGCAAGGAGTAGTGACTAGAGATATTGGTAGATATGGAGGCAAATCAAAACACCAATACACTATTTTAATGAGAGTAATAAATACATACTTCCAAGAATTTTTTTTAAAAACCTTAACAGAATGAAAATACTGGTCAGCAGTATCATACTAGAAAAAAGGGGCTTGGGGTTAAAGCATTTAAAGTTCTTGAACTATTTGAGAAGATCTTAATATTCTGATCAATGTATGATTTATTAAAGTATTAAATACCAAGATAAGAAGTATAGAGAGAATAGCTTCAAAGCTGGTAAAAAAAAAAAGGGGGGGGGATGAAATAAGTAAATAAAGGGAAAAATAAGCTTAGTAAATCCTGAGGATGGCTTTAAAAGAAAAAGAAGAGAAAAATAAATAGGAAATACAAAAAAAAAATCAGTAGTCAGAAGTGGAACTTTCTGGAATGGTTGCGTGAGGTGCTCTGTGAAACCTCTTTCTCAGAGATACATTTTATAAAATTGGTCAAAATATCAAAAACAGTCATTCAAAATCTGTACAAATTGATTAAAGGGATTATAATAAATTGAGATGCATTTATTCAACAAAACCTATAAAACTTAGTAAGAACAGGGGGCTGCCATGACATTCAAACTAAGGGCTGCACCCCTCTCTCCACAGCTCTGTATTGTGGGAGAGCTGCTCTGTTCAGCTGGACCACAGAGTAGCAGTTCCCTCTTTCTCCAGCTTCTGGATGGACTCAGCAACAGGTAAACATGGGCAGATCCCATGGGACACATCACCATCAATTGACAAATAGGTAAACAAAATGTGGTACATCTCAAAAATATTATGCTATATAAAGAAGCCAGTTACAAATAGCAATAACTACATATTAAATGACTGCAATTATATGAAATAATATTGTACAACAGGTGTACAACACAGTGATTAGATATTTTTATAGATTATACTCCATTTAAAGTTATTATAAAATATTGGCTATATTCCCTGGGCTGTACAACATATTCTTGTAGCTTATTTATTTTATACATAGTAGTTTGTATCTCTTAATCCCATACCCCTATCTAGCCCCTCCCTACTTGTCTCCCCACTGGCAACCACTAGTTTGTTCTCTATGTCTGTGAGTCTATTTCTGTTTTATTACATTCATTTGTTTGTTTTAATTTTTTAGATTCCACATATAGGTGATAACATACAGTGTTTGTCTTTCTGTCTGACATTTCACTAAGCATAACACCCTCCAGGTCCATCCATATTGTTGCCACTTCATTCTTTTTGATAGCTGAGTAATATTCCATTGTATGTATATAATTTTTATCTCAATGTCAACTTTTTTCACTGAATAAAAATTTAACTGGGTCAAGAAAATAGTCTTTGAAAATCCACTCTCTACATATGTCTCAAGATGTTCTTTAATGTGCAATAAAGATGGTTAATACAGTATATATATATATGCCAAATCTTCTTTATCCGCTCATCTGTTGGTGGATACTTAGGTTGCTTCCGTATCATGGCTATTGTTAATAATGCTGCTATTAACATTGGGGCACATGTATGTTTTCATTTTCTTCAGATTTATACCCAGGAGTGGAATTTCTGGATCATATAGTAACTCTATTTTTAGTTTTTTGAGGAACCTCCGTACTGTTTTCCAAAGTGGCTGCACCAGTTTACATTTCCATCAACAGTGTAGGAGGGTTCCCTTTTCTCCACATCCTTGTCAACATTTGTTATTTGTAAACTTTTTGATGATAGCAATTCTGACAGGTGTGAGGTGATACCTCATTGTGGTTTTGATTTGTGTTTCTCTGATGATTAGTGATGTTGAGCATCTTTTCATGTGCCTGTTGGCCATCTGTATATTTTCTTTGGAAGAATGTCTCTTCGGGTCTTCTGCCCATTTTTCAGTTGAGTCGTTTGTTTGTTTTTTTTTAATATTGAGCTTTATGAGTTGTTTATATAGTTTGGATATTAACCCCTTATTGGTAAAATGATGCTAATATTTTCTCCCATTCAGTAGGTTGTCTTTTTGTTTTGTCAATGGTTCAAATTAAGAACTTTAACAAACTAAAAAAAAAAAAAAAAAGAACTTTAACAAGCTAGAGAATATATAGGTAGTGAAGATAAGAATAATAATAATGCTTTAAAATGAGTCATAAGGACTTGGGGTGGCATAGCTTTGAAAAAAGAAATTTTAAGTAGGACATAAGTGACTTCAAATATGTGAGAGGATTTCATGCAGAAGAAGGTTGAATTGTCTTGTTTTCCTAGTGAGTGGAATCAGAATGGCTTCTAGCATTCCAGCCTGAGGAATTAGGGACACTAAAAGACAGAAATGTTGTTTTATTTGTTTTCTGTCCAGTGGTTACTGTTGATTCTTTTGGGTGGGTAGGTAGATGTACTAATTTCCTAGGGTTGCTGGAACAAAGTATCACAAATTAAATGGCTTAAAGAGCAGACATTTATAATCTCCCAGTCTGGAGGCTTGAAGTTCTAGCTTAAGTTATGTGCAGGATAGGCAACTTCTGAGGGCTATGAGGAAGAATCTGCCTCTCCTCTAGCTTCTAATTGTTTGCTAGCAATTTTTGGCACTCCTTGGCTTGTGGAAACATCAGCCTGAGCTCTGCCTTCATCTTCACTGGCATCTCCCTCTGTGTGTATGTGTATGGCCAAATGTCCCCTTTTTATAAGGACACTGTCACACTGGATGAGGGGCCCACAGTACTCCAGTATGACCTCAGTTCAACTTATTACAATTAAGTCTAATAGCAATCGCCCTATTTCCAAATAATTTCACATTCTGAGTTATTAGGGTTAGAACTTCAACATAGGGTTTTTGAAGGGACACAATTCAACCCATAACAATAGGGAAGTCACAGTTCAGGAGTTGACATTGACTCATATTGGGTTTCATATATGTTTGAGACATACTTTGATATTCCCAAATGTAAATTGTCTGGTAAGTGGTTGAATATAGGAGATAGCACTTAAAGGAGAGGTCAAGCTGGAGGTATAAATTATAAAATTAAAAATCATAATTATATAGATAGTATTTAATGGCATATGCATTGCTGATATTAATTAAGGAATGATAATAAAGAGAAGAGAACTGGGGACTGTACATTGAACTTTGTTGAAGGAAAATGAGAAGTATCACATTCATTCATAATATCATTATTCAACTATCTGTAAGGGTATAGGGAAAGTATTGTATGGAAGACAAAGACATGAAATTCATTAATTAAAGGAAACACTAAAACGGCTTTACCTTTCAGAACAAAATATAAAGGTAATATATTCTGACCTTCGTCCTTTTATACTGTTGTTCTTTCTCCCATTCTCTCATTCCAATAACAATCAATTTAAAAATAAATTTCTTACATAACACTGTGTATTTATGTGTCAGATTGACTGGAGCCATAGAGGGGAAGATTTGGAATAAGAGTAGTTTTTTTTTTTATTCAAACAGAAAGTCACAAAAATTATAATCATCCTCATCAGTTCACTCAGTCCCATGTAATTAATTTTTTTTTTTCATCTTGATCTTTTGTTAGCACTTTTATGAATTCATCAGTTTTCCATTAGAGTTCTGAAAATGCTTATTCATTCAGTTCAGCAGTATAGTCAGTTACCAGAAACCTGTACTTGTCAGAGTCGGAATAAGAGTATTTTGAATGGAAACTTGAAAAAAAAAAACTTTAGGTTGGAGAACTTCTAGAGTTATTCCAAACTAATTTTGTTTTCCACCAGCCACTGATGACCTTTTCATTTTTAGTTCAGTTTTTCAATCCTAGTTTGGGAAATAATGTATTAAGTAAATGTGCTGAGACCGGAGTCAGAATCTCTATATATTTATGGACAAAGAACCAACATGTATTTTGGACATTTATGTGAACTACAAAGGAGCATGATGACTTCAAAAAAATCTATGATTTGATGCAAAGAGACTATTGTGAATCTTATTTTGCCCTCTTCCCAGGAATCCAAACAGTCTTTGAAATAAGTACACAGTTCTATTTGGATCCTTCAGCAAGATGCAAAGATGAAAACTACCCAGTGCATTGCTGCCTAACTCTTTGAAAGGAATCTCTCGTCTCTTTGCCGTGGGCTATACTTCAACCTGGGTCATTCCTATGCTTTTGGCAATGGGTGATTTCTGAGAATCATTCTGACTGTAGCTCTTATTGAAGCAATCACCATGCTGCATCAATCCAGAGGAGTTATCAGTAATGACGCAAAACCTTCTGTTGCCTCCATTATTTGTTACTAAAAGCTAGGGAAAACAGCTCCTAGAACCATTCTGCCTCTGCAGCAAGGTCATACTCATTAACTAAGGGGTAGAATTATACATTTAGCCAAATGCTCTGGCCTATGGGTCAGAAAGGTTGCCATAAATATGTAAAGGAAAATAGCCTCTGTGATTTTATAAGGGACTAGGGAAATTTATGCCAATTTGGGAGTGAAGGAAAAAAGCTTTTTTCCTTTCTATAGCTCAGAGACAGGAAGTGATGAAATCACTCAACCTTACAATATCAAAAGGAAAAGTGAATGAAACACAAAGTTCAGTATATTTTGAAGATTTTTTTTCTCAAATAATAAAGAGTGATCCAATTTTTACCTCTAGATTGGGATGGCCTGAAAAATATCAAGTTAATTGGCATTGACTACATTTACATGGTAGAAAAATATATAAGTAAAAACTGAGATGCTGTCAATATATTTTCATCCAAAGTTTAAACAGAATACATTTTCAGTAAAAAAAAATATTCAGTTAATGTATACACATTCATTGCATTGCCTAGCCAAGTGTTTCCAAAGTATTTATATGTAACACTAGTCCCCTGGGATATTAATGTTTGTTTCAAAAACAAGAAGGGTTTCCAGACCTAGTGTGGTCATGCCCTTCAAGACATTGTACATAAACAATTGTACATGTCCTGCGACTGCTCATTACATTGTAGGTTCAATGGAACTCCACAATTTTGATGCCTGGTCTCACTTATAAGTAGTTTCCTATGGCTGGGGCCATGGGAAGCAATTACACTCCAAAGCCAGATGTGAAATCCAGGAGATATAGCTTGCAAAAAATAGCTTTTGCAACAATATAAGGTAGTTATGCTGAGGGTTCATGGTGACATGTAAGAGATTTGAAAACACCCACTCAGTTTTCAATGACCAGAAAGACCTCTTCCAGGGCAAGCAGGCTAACACTGCCAGCTATTCCACTGTCTTCTAGGAGGAATTGGGAACTTGGGAAGTCACTTCCACTAAACATTGCCACAGTCTGCTAACTCCTGTATGTTCTGCTGAGTCTGTCACAACTTCTTTAGGATTTATTTGTCAGACTGCTCATTTTTGGCAAGCCTCTGGCCTGCTACTCAGAAATTTCACACAAAATTTGGAAAATGCTCTGCTAAGCAATGTTAAACAATTTGTTTTACTTTAGGATTCTGTACAGCCCTTAGTATGCTGATGAATATTGAATATCACCATGAAGAAAATAGAAGATATAGGATATCCTGAAGTTATTGAACTAGAGAACCTCCTTTAATGGAATGTTTCTTGACAATGCCCACATACACATTTTGAAAAATATCACCCGTATCAACACTAACTTATTTCCTGTACTTCTAGTACGTACCAGACAAGGTCGTAGGTACTAAGAATCAAGGAGAATAGCTACCCAAGGTCACTGCTTTGTGGAGCCTCTTTTTTACACCTGGGAACAAAGACAATAATAAATAAGGAAACGAATGAACTAACAATAAAATTTAACCTAGTAAGTAGATCTATGAAAAAAATAAAACAAAATTACATGGAAAATTATGTGGGCAAATTTAGGATGGGTGATCAGATCCACTGAAAGATATGAAGTGGCTACTTCCTGGTATCTAAAATTTCAACTTCAGATACCCCATAGACTCGAGTTAATCATATATCTTTGTAAGTCTTTGGTAGAAAGTTTGACAAATTTCTATTTTCCTTGGTAAATGCAATACAAGAGCAAGATGAGAATAAATGTATTTTTTATGTTTAAAATTTTTACTGGGAAATATGATGCATAACCATGCAGAAAATCTAAAAGTACAGCTTCATGAATTATTATAAAGTAAAAACTTTTGTAAGGACCATCTAGTTGAAGAAATAGAACACTGCCAGAGCCCCAGAATCCCTAGCCTGGACCCATCCCTAAGGGTAATCACTATCCTAACTCTTGTAGTAACTTTTATCTTTTTAAAATATATTTTTATCACCAAAATATGTTTCCCTAAACACTATCTTATCTTAGCTGTGCTGATCTTACACATGGAATCATGCACAACATATTCAATTGTGTCTTGCTTCCTTTGCGTGGCATTAATTTGTGAGTCATCCATATTGTATGGGACTGTAGTTCATTTATTTTTTAATTTTTAAATTATTTTTATAAATTTATTTATTTTTGGCTGCGTTGGGTCTTCGTTGCTGCGCACGGTGTTTCTCTAGCTGCGGCGAGCGAGGGCTACTCTTTGTTGTGGTGCATGGGCTTCTCATTGCATTGGCTTCTCTTGTTGTAGAGCATGGGCTGTAGGCACACGGGCTTCAGTACTTGTGGTGCGTGGGCTCAGTAATTGTGGTGCACGGGCTTAGTTGCTCCGCGGCATGTGGCATCTTCCCGGACCAGGGCTCGAACCCGTGTCCCCCTGCATTGACAGGCAGATTCTTAACCACTGCGCCACCACGGCAGCCCAGTTCATTTATTTTTATTGCCAAATATAAGTCACCACAAATATCCACTTTCCCTTTGGTGGACATTTGGACCATTAAAAATCTTTTGTTACCAAAAATAATGCTGCTATAAATATTTTTAAATGTTTCTTGGTGCACACAGTTACATATTTATCTAGACTAGAGCATAGGAGTGGAGTTACTGGCTGCATTTCTTCAGTTTTCTATGGAGACCACACTGCTTTCTAAAGATGTCATATCAACTTATAATCCCAACAGTAATGTATGAAACGTCTACATCCTCGCCAACATCTGTTAGCCTCAGTCTGTTTAATCTTAGCCATTCTCAGTATACACAGTGATACTGCATTTTCTTTTCAGTTTGCATTTCTTGGATGACTAATGAAATTGAAGACATTTTTATATCTTTACTGGCCATTAAAAAATCCTCATTTTGACATTTATCACCTAGAAATCAATTATATATATAAATATATATATTGCATTGTAATGTAAATATCTTTTTAGGAGAATTTCTGGTGACTTTCATTTTCATTCTCATAATGGTGTTTTGAAAGAAAGAAATATTTGTAATTCTATTGTAGTCACATTTGAAAATATTTTCTTTACCATTAATCCTGCTTGTGTTTAAGAATCATTCACTGTCTTGTCACAGAGGTAGAGAACAAACGTATGGACACAAAGGGGGGAAAGTGGGTGGTGGTGGTGGTGTGATGAATTGGGAGATTGTGATTGACATATATTCACTAATATGTATAAAATAGATAACTAATAAAAAAAGAAATCATTTACTGTCTTGTAAATTTTTTGGTAATTTTCTAAAGGCTTTGGTATTTTACCCTTCTTATATAGAGCCAAAATCCACCTTGAATTAACTTTTGTATACATGTAGGGGAAGGATAAATTTTCTTTTTTTTATATGGATATTAATTTTTCCTAGCATTTATTAAGAGTCTTTACTTCCCCTACTACTCTAAAGTGCCAAATTTATCAAGAATTAAGTGTTTCCTTATGATCTGGAATCCCTACTCAGTTCCATTGGTCAACTTTTTGTTCTTGAAGCAAATATTGCACTGTCATAATTACTGTAACTTTGTAATAGCTCATTAAGCAAGTCCTTTTTTTTTTCTTCCTAAAGAGTGTTAGTTATTCCTGGACCTTTCCATCCCATTGCAAATTTAGAATTAGTTTGTCAAGAACCACACACACACACAAACACACAAAACTTAAGTATTTTTATAGAGATTGCATCAAGTCTGCAGATCAGTTTTGGAAAAATTGGCAACTTTATGATGTTGAGTCTTCAAACCCATCTACGTGATTGATTCTTCCAATCCTTTTATCTAATTCTCCTTTAATCCCCGTTAATAATATATTTAACAGAACTTTTACAGAGAGGTCTTGCAAAGTTTTGTTAAATTTATTCCTAAATATTTCATATTATTATTGCTCTTATAAAGAATAACTTTTAGTTGTTTCACTGCTTCATAGAGATATAATTATTTTTTATTGAGTTAAAGAAATACAATTGGTTTTTAAAAATATATTCACCTATATAATTCCTCTGTCCATTTTTGTATTGAATTGTTTGTTTTTTGTGAGTTTAAAAGTTCTCCTTATATTCTGGATATTAATCCCTTATCGGATATGTGATTTGTAAGTATTTTCTTCCATTCTATGGGTTGCTTTTTTTCTCTGTAATGGTGTCCTTTGATGCACAAAAATTTTTAATTTGATGAAGTCAAATTTGTTTATATTTTTTCTTTTGTAGCTTGAGCTTTTGGTGTCATATCCAAGAAATCATTACCACATCCAATGTCATGAAGTTTTCCCCTATATCTTCTTTTAAAAGTTTTATGGTTTTAGCTTTTATGTGTATGTCTTTGATCCATCTTAAGTTAATTTTTGTAAATGGTGTTAGATAAGGGTCTGACTTCATTCTTTTGCATGCAGATATTCAGTTTTGCCTGCACCATTTGTTGAAGAGACGATTCTTTTCCCACTTAATACTCTTGGCGCCCCTCTTGAAATTATCTGATCATCTGTATGAGCACTTAATTTTGAACTCTCTGTCCTTTCCCATTGCTCTATATGCCTATCTTCATGCCAGTACCACACTGTTTTGATTACTGTAGCTTTGAAGTAAGTTTTGAAATCAGGACATGTTCACCCTCCAACCCTCCAACTTTGTTCTTTATCAGGATTGTTTTGGCTATTCAGGGTCTCTTGAAATTCCATACGAATTTTAGGATGGAATTTTTTACTTCTGCAAAAATTCTTGTTGAGATTTTGGTAGGGATTGCTTTGAATATGTGGATCATTTTGGGTAGTATTGACATCTTAATAATGTTGTCTTCCAGTCCATAAACATGGATATCTTTCCATTTATTTATGTCTTATTTAACTTCTTTCTGCAATATTTTGTAGTCTTTCATCTCCTTGAAATGGAACTGTTTTCTTAATTTCCTTGTTGGGTTGTTCACTGTTTGTAGAAATGCAACTGATTTTCGTGTGTTGATTTTGTACTCTGCCTCTTTGGTAAATTCATTCATTAGTCCTAACAGTTTTTTGGTGTGGAATCTTTTGTGTTTTCTATTGATACATATAAGATCATGTCACCTGCAATAGGATTGTGGAGCCACAACCATTTACCCTAACCATGTTTCCATTTTCTCCAATACTTTTCTAGTAGTGAAACTGGGCTAAAATGAATATTTGTGGACAATTTTAAAGGGTTAATAAATAATTCAAGGTAATTTGAGGAATATTGGTAGACATGTGACAGGTTATCTAAACACATCTACCTTGTAGATTAAGAGACTTAATGTGTTTAAAAACTTTGAACTCCCTGACTATGGAATTCATGTGTGCTGCTCAGTTGACTGCTGTTCTGAGTCACAGTGAATCTTGGGACCTAATTCACATGCATCCTGGAGGGTCACCAAGATCCTCTTTAAGAATAATCAAGATGAGTTAAAGGAGAGAATATTCTTATAGCTTTTAAATTATCTTAGAAATTAGTCCTATGTGATTACTTTCTTAAAAATGCAAAACACGAACTCCATTTCTTGATCTTTCCAGAAATAAGGACCTGTAACTTATATTTACACATTCTAGTATTCCTTGTTACATCATCATATGTTCCATTTTAAAAGCATCATTAGTACGACTTTCTGTTGTAATTGCATATCTAGAAATTATTTCATATTCAGGTATATAAGGCAGATGATTTTTCTTGAATATTTCATAATTTTAAGACCATGACAGGAGGCAAGAAAAGATACAAAGATGGGTGCATAGATTATAGGATCTTATTATTGAATTAAAGATAAATTTCAGGGAAGTACAGAACATATTCATAAGACTATTTGCGAGGAAAAGCGAATCCAGACATTCCTTTTTAAACTTTTTAATTTTTTGCCTTATAGTGCCGCCTAATGGTGATAAGCGGTATGACGCGCAAAGCATTTATAACACCTAGATGTCAGGAAGCCTTATCATAGTCAATAAATACGGAAAATTGACAAAAGATAAATATAATATCCATATCCTTTGGTAGATTATCCTTAAATTAATCAAAGATTGGTTATATGTTTGCAGATTGGTTGGAGAATTATTCGATTTTAGAACACACACATATTTATGAGTAAGTTACTGTGCACTCAATTCTTAACTGTTTATCATAGAACTGGATCCTTAGAATCTTGGCCAGATCCAGGAAAGGGATAGAGAAATATATTAGAGGAGCTGAAAGCATGGTGATTCCACATTTGAGCTTTAAGGCCTTCTTAATCCTTCTGAAAAAAATCACTTTACTGAAAGATCAGTGAATTGCTGCAAACTCTTCCATATTTTCGTGGAGAATAAAATGCATTTTCAGATAAACTCGAGTATTTTGGTTGAAGAGCTTATTATTAGAATTAAAGCTTGACTAATCAGTAGTCTGTTAACTAATTGTATCATTTTCCTTACTTTAATCTCCTTTTGTCCCAGCAGTTTTTAAAAATTCTTGTCATTTATATATTATTGAATTTGGTATTTTAAACTTGAATTGACCTTAATACAAATTTTTAAGACACACTTTTTTGTGCCACCCAGAAGTTTTCCTAGTTACCCTCAAGAGGAAACAAAAGGGAACATCAGCGAATGGGCTTAAAGTTTCCCAAGCAAGAGTTTCTCTCCTTCTCCATGGTGGGGAAGGGTCTCTGAGCTCCCCCAGGCTCCACTAGAGGAGGTCTCACCCCAGTGGTTCCCCAGCTGATGAGGGTGAGCACTGACTCTGCCCTGCCGACCTCAAGCTCACGCACACACTGAACTCTGTTAGAGACATATGAAGTCCTTCAATGAAGGGTTAACATGAGTACTCAAAAATTGCCCAGAGTAGAAGTTGTCATCATTGAGAGAATGTATATCCTTGGGCTACATAAGTGTATATGCAGAGGGTAAGAGGAGGGAGAAGTGGGAGAAGAAGAATATTCTCTTGTTCTCTTAATTTTCCCTCTCTTCCAAAATTCATCCCCAGCATTTCTCACACTTTTTTCTTTAATCCCATCATCATCCATCTGAAGACATTATCACTCTTCACACGATAGTAGAAATCCAGTCTCATGTTCCTTCTTGTTTCTTGCACATATTACTGTTCTTTTTTTTTTTCTGTTCATCTGCTTACAGAGGTAAGTACTGGTCCTATGGAAGGTAGGAAGGGAAATGGTTCAGGATCAGCCCACCAGCAGTGAATGTGGTTCAATTTCTACTTACTTACTTACCTAAAGACAAACATGTACCATTATCATGAACATTAATTTCTTTACAAAGACTAGAGAGTATTTGATAAGAATATATCTCCTATTAAAAAAAACCTCTGGCTTTTTATGCTAATGGAGTATTTATCTTATTGATTACAAGAACATTTATATTACCTGAGAATTCTCCCGATGGACCACTAGAAGAAAAATGGTACTAATACCAAATATTCTCCCCGTCTTGAAATTTCTCAGCTCGTTTGAGAAGAGGGGTGTCTACTCATTCTATCACATTGTGAACCAGAATTTCTTGTGTTATATTATAGGTAATAGAATTTGAGTTGAATGTGTGCTGACCATAAATCACATGATATAGTTTAAATTTTAAAAGTATTGCTATTTGCATCTTCCTTTGCACCATTATCTCACATTTGAAATAAAAGTAAATATTTTCATTTAACAGAAGTTTAATTGCACATATTGTACTATAAAACCACCATTTTTGAGTTGCCTAACTCCTTACTTAATAGTATATAAAGTTCATATATTATATGTAGGATTTTCTGATGCTTAGAGGAGAAAGAAACCCTGGAACTTATAATACACTTAGAAAACCTGGTACATGTCCAGAGAAGTAGATCTTGGTAATACATAATAAGCCTTTATTAAGTATTTATTAAATAAGTGAAAGAATGACTAAACGAGTAAATAAATAGATGGATGGCCAGAAGGAGTGGCAAACATCTATAAAAAGGATCTTTCCCTCCAGGAGTTTAAATAATAGGCATTAAAGTTCTCATAATTTTTCCATAGGTGGAACAATTTTTTTTAAAATGTCCGTGCTTTTTCTGTGAAGGCCCAATGGTGCCGCTCTTAGGAATTTGGGGGGAAAAGGTTTCCACTTAAAGTGGCAGTTGCCCCTGATAGCCACCCTGATAATTCTCTGCATATACAGGCAGACCTTGGAGATACTGTGGATTCTGTTCCAGACCACTGCAATAAATTGAATATCGCAATACAGCAAATCACTCAAGTATTTTGGTTTCTCAGTGCATATAAAAGTTATGTTTACACTATAGTGTAGTCTATTAAGTGTGTAATAGCATTATGTCTAAAAAAAAACAACGTACATACCTTAATTTAAAAATACTCCATTGCTAAAAAATGCTAACCATCATCTGAGCAATAGTAACATCAGAGATCACTGATCACAGATCACCATAACAAACATGACAATAATGAAAAAGTTTGAAATATTGCGAGAATTACCAAAATGTGACACAGAGACACAAAGTGAGCAAAAGCTGTTTGAACAATAGTGCCCATGATGCTGGACACAGCGTTGCCACAAACCTCCACTTTATAAGAACGCAGTATCTGTCAAGAGCAATAACACGAAGTGCAATAAAACTAGGTATGCCTGGAACAACCTGCTATCAAAAGTGGCAATGCATATTTTATTATAAATATATATTTATAATTATGGATGTCATCTATATCTATATCTATACGGAACCCCAGTGCAGTGGAATCCTCCTGTGACTGATTCTGGCCCGGGACATGGCAGCAGCAGGAGACTGCTGTTCAGTACCTGCTGCAGTGACTTAAAAACAGAAGAAACACACTGATAAAAAGCCTTAAAAACCAAAGTAAGACTGTATTGGTAAACATCTAAATTTTTGTAAGAAAATTTAAAAATTAACAAAAGAACAAAAAAAAAGAAAGAAAGAAAGAACAAAATCTGTCTGTGGATGGTTGGCTTTATCAAATGTTCTGTGACTGCGGAGGTCATTATCTGTGCTCTACAAATAATGATGTATGTATATGAATATCCAGTGGTTGTGCTTTGCTGAAAAGTATACAAAGAGAAAATTGTTGCAAGGGCTTTAGGTTTCAAAGGTGATAGTGGTGGTGGTGCTGGTGGTCATGGTGATGGTGATGGTGATGGTGATGGTGTGTGTGTGTGTGTGTGTGTACTTATAAGCTTCTTACATCTTTCTTATCACTTCACAGAACCTTCTTAATTTACCTTATTTTCTATTCTGGCAAGCATTCTCAGTGCCCTGGTGCTCTCTACAGTGTAGGACTTCCAAAAGTCTCCACTGATTAACTCCTTGTTAACCTGGACACTTTTTAACAAGATGGACTACAATATACAATAAGAAAAGGATAAAAAGGTGTATCCTTGGCATGGAAGGCAGGCCCAGGACCAGTGAGGTATTTCCAGTGGATACATGATGCCAGGAAATCATTTGGAGGCCCATATTAATGAAGACCTTCTAAATAACACGTGTAAAGATAATACTAAGAGTTAGGTGGAAACTTCTGTCAACATTTCTTCTAATAAGCCACACTAATAGAGATCTAGAATTTCAAGATTAAAAAAAAAACTTCTAAGTAAAATGCTTAATAAATGTTTATCTTTTTTCCTCATGAATACTAATGACAAAACATCAAAATCAATTCAGAACTAAAATCCTCAGTAAAATCACAGGGCTATTATGGCTCAAATAAAAACTGTCATTGCTCTACAAATAGCAATTTATAGCAAAGTATTTGTATAATTTTCTCTTGCTGCTGTAGCAAATGTCCACGAATTTAGCATCTTAAAACAATACAAATTTATTATCTTACTGTTCTGAAGGCAAGAATTCTGAAATCAGTTTTACTAGGCTAAGTCAGGGTATTTGCAGGCTGGTTCCTTTTGGAGGCTCTGAGGGGAGAATCTGTTTCCTTGTCTTTTCCAGCTTCAAGTGGTTGCTTATACTCCTTGCGTGTGTAGCCCTGTAGCCCTTCCACTCCAAAGCTCATCACTCCAACTTCTGCATCCCTTATTATGTTGTTTTCTCTGCTGTGTGTTGCTCCTCCTGCCACCCTCTTATAACAACTCTTGCAATATCACTGGGCTCACCCAGATAATCCAAGATGATAGTCTCTTGATGGTACAATCCTTAACTTATTCCCATCTGCAAAGTCCCACTTGCCATATAACATAACATTTACAAGCTCTGGGGAACATGATGTGGACATATTTGAGAGCCATTATTCAGCCTACCATCCTCCCCGTGTAGCTGAAGTAGACAGCTAAGAATATTCATTTTGAGGGCAATGATTTGGGGGTCTGTTGACAACTTAATGATCTTAAAGATATTTATGAACATTGATAGTTATCAATATTAATCTCCTATTCAAATGTTCAAAATATTGAACAAGAGATTGTGAGTACTTAAATTTTTAGTACCTTACTCTCTTTTACATTTCATTTTTTAATTCTATCAAAATTAATTTATCTAAACCAGAGTGCAGATTAAAAATATTCAGTTGACCCTTGAATGACATGGGTTTGAACCACGTGGGTCCACTTATAGACAGATTTTTTTCAATAGTAAGTATGACAGTACTACATGATCTGTAGTTAGTTGAATCATGGATGCAGAAGTCTGGATACAGAGAACCGAGTATATGGAGGCCAACTATAAATTGTATTCGGATTTTCAACTTTGCAGAGTGTCCGTGCCCCTGACCCCCCCATGTTGTTCAAGGTCAACTGTATATTGTTTTCTTATATTCTCATATATTTCTGCCATTTTCTTTTTAAGTAAATAAGCTCTCATGGATTTAAAATACTTTACCTTTACTTTTATTGAAAATTCAAAACTCTAAATTATAAAGAAAGAATATGTTCAAGGAAAATAAAATTAACAAGAAAGGCAGATGTGAGGCATCTACATTAAAGAACAATGAGGGAAGCATAAATATTTTTGACCACTAGGTGGTACTCCTAATCCACAGAACTATAATAAAACAGCTCTCTAAAGATCTCATTTCTTTTAGTTTAGACATTTTATTATTCAATATTTGTGGCCTAATTTTTAACGCAAGATTTAGATTAATCAATCAGTGGTTTCTGACATAAATACCTTGCCATTGAATTTCAGTATCACATGCACATATTTTGCTTTATGCAATCACATTTTTTAAATGCAGGAATAGAACAGTTTATAGGTGATAGTTCCTCCGTTTTTTTAATTATTATAATTTCTGTATTGAAGCATCATAAAGTTAGTGCAAACCAAATGATAGTTATCCAAACTCTTTCCTTTGAAGATATAAACAAGCATCAATACTGAAATTAACATTTTTAAAAGAACAGTACGTTTATGCTCAGATTTCAGTACTGTTAAATCATTCAACAGCCACCTAATTTGGTGTTCCAAATAAATAATATGTTATATCAGATAAAATATATAGCATATTTCTCCAATATTTTCACAGCTCTAGCATAATACAGGACCGTTGTTTTCAGTAGATCTTTGCGTTACTATTAGAGCACTAAATATCACATATTTATATACATAAATCTCCAAAGTGTAATTTTGACAGCCATGTCAGCAGCACTGCATTCTTTAGGCCACAGTGAGTGTTATCATCTTTGCCAGAAGTAAATAGTTGTGCAAATACAGTTACAGACACTGTTTTCCTACTTTTAAATAAAATCTGTTTCTTACGAACTCTAATTCATGAAAATGTAATCAGATGGAACATCCTTAATGGAAATAGGATGAATCCAACTGGTTTCTAGTTCTGAAGGATTGCATTTTTTAAAAAATTGGGCAAAAGCTTTAAATTTGTGAGAAGATTATCAGTGGAAATTGAAGTGGTTTTTCTATGGAAACGTTATTTCTGCTTGTGGCTATGTGTGAGAATAAAATTTTCAATCAAACTTACGAACCACAATCTGAGACACTGAAAGAGAACTGAAAAAAAAAAAAAACAGATTTCCCCACTATATCTTTGGAAGAATTGCAGAGGAAATGCTCAAACCAAGGCTGGAACCAACCTCTCTTTGGTGTGGCGTGTGAAGGAAAAACCCCAAGATCTGCAGTATGTTTCTATTTCAGGATAAGCTTAAAGAAAGAGTTTTGAAGATTATTGATATAAGCTAATAAACTGAATTTCAATGATGTAGGGACACACAATTCAAAGATATTAAAATTTTTTTGTGCTGTTTTCTGATTCAATTTTGTCTTTTAAATACATGGAGATGTTTTCAGCACACGTGGGAGACAAACTAGGCAACTGAAAACGGTTAGAAACACTGGAACATGCAAACCTAAAGTGTAGAAGAGCTAGTATTTCAATGAAGACTTACAGAAGAAAGATCCAGGAGAAGAAGGAAACCCAGAAAGGTGAACTTGGTTTTGGAATTATTTTATTCTGTTTTTTTTTTTTCCCCTTAGGTGTTACCCAATTCCTGGCAAATACCCCAGACATTTGTTATTCACCCTGATGGGCTACACACCAGAAGAATGGGTGAACTTGAAACAGGCTCTCGCAGGGACTGAAGCTCAGTTTTGAAACATCTTGGCGTCTTGTAGGTCTGAGTTCTGGGATTCACAGGGCCTTTATTTGCATGCTAAAAACAAATATAAATCCTGTCTAGGGAAAGATAATATTCTAGACCTCAAAATAGCTCTGAAAATTTCCATATTCAATGCCTAGCATGTAACACAAATTAAGAAAATACAGAAAGAAGAGACCTGGATAATAACTAAGAGAAACAGAGACAATAGGAACAGAATCACAGCAGATTCTGATAGAGATCAGAGGGAGTTTGAAATAAATGCGTTGCATATATTTTAAAAAATCAGTAAGATTGAGAATTTCAGCAGAAGTCAACAAACCAAAAAATTAGAACTCAAAATACAATAGGTAAAATAAAAACACAATAGATGGTTTGTAAAGTAGATTAGAATGAACTTTAGAGAGTAATAATAAAATGAAGGATAGGTCAGAAAAAATATCCAAAGTGAAGTACAGAAAAACAAGATCTCGTATAAAAAAGAGCAAAAGAGACACGGAGAATACAGTGGATGTGTATCTATGTACTAGGGTTCTTAGGAAGAGAGTAGAGGAAAGGGAAAAATATCAGAGTGCAACACAAGTGATAATGCTCAATATTGTTTCAGGAAACTTTTGTTTCTGCTTTATGTGTCTGCTATTTATTCACTGAATTGAGACAATGTATGGTATTCTGGATCTTATTTAAAGACAAAACAAAACAAAACTGAAAACTACTGTGTTAGTTTATGTCATTCATAACAGCAGAACCTAGATCTTTTCCAAAGATATTAAGTTTTCATTACTCTTGGCAGCAATCATGTAGGAAGCATTTCTCAGTGGATCTAAAAGTCCTTGAAGATGAGGAAATGGGTTACAACATCAAGAAGGCCATTTGAATATCCAGTATATTTGAAATGGAATAAAATGTAAATGTTTCCCCAGTTAATAACTGCATGTGTACCGCTTGCAATAACTTGCATGTGTACCACCCTAATTACAATAATTTGTAATACATCTTAAAGAGATATTTCAATTGTTATTTTAACAGCAAGGTAGGCACCTTCAGACACTTTCATCACACAGATTTATCATTTGGTTTGGTTGGGAAGTCCTGATAATCAAGAGGCTCAGTGAATAACAAAGTCGTTCTTCAGTGGTATTTGCTACTGTTCTCCAAGTCCATCACCCACCATCTTGAATAAGTCATAACATTCTAGGTGCAGGTTGTGCCCGGCATTATGAGTTTCAGAGTTATGGGCATCAAAGATTATCAAAAAGATGCAAGTGGCCAAAATTGGACTGCCCTTCAACAACAGAATTCTTTGACATAGGTTAACCAACATCTCTTGCCAGTGGACCTACTTCATAAGTCACTTCTTGATATGCTGACACTATTTAACTTCCAGCTCCACTGTAGTCACTCACTCACAATTGGAAAGGGCACTAATGATGGTCCAGGGTTTCTCCTTCCCTGATGGTCCCTTTAACTGGAGACATTTCTGGCCCCATTTCTCCACGTAAGAGTCCATGTTCTACCCACTGCCTTCATTCCCCCAGATCTCTCACTGTCCGTATGTAACTGATTCCTTTAGTAGGAACTTTTCAGTCATGGTCTACTTTCCTAGAGCCATCTCCAGATTTTTAGTTTCCTTTTATTTTTTCATAGTTTTCTGAATTTTTCTATTTTTAACATACTAAATTTTGGAGTAAAGGCCTAATATTCTCTTCTAGATTTATTCTGCTTAAATACAAGCAAAATAAATTTTGTAATTTTATAATACTCTTTTTGCAGAAAGTTTTGTCACTGTCCTCATTGAATAATATGATTTGTGGATTTATGATTGCTTGAGAACTAAAATTAATTTCTAAATATGGCTAGGGAAACAAAGGTGTCTCAGTTTTCTATAACATGGAGATCAACAATGTTCAGCTTTCTTTATTTACAGTGCGATTTTAAAATGGTGTATATATAATTCAATAAAGATGTTTTTTAAAAAAAAATGGTGTATAGGGGCTTTGTCGACCACCATTCTATAAAATTTCTATAATTATAGTAATTATAGAAGTTCTGTTACTCTGTAAGTTGATTTGAGACTGGAGTTACTAAAAAAACCTTTTTGATTCAATAAGTATATCTTATCTTCTTTGAAAACTCTTTATTTTCCCTAGCTAGTCCCAAGTAAGATCACAGCATGATACACCTGGAAAAGATGTTATTTTCCAGATGGAAAGTGAGGCCCAAGGAGATAATATGACTTCCGCATAAGTGGCAAAGACAGAACTGGACTCAGATCATTAAACCTCGGAATGGGGAGTGACAGTAATTCTGAATAGTTCAGAATTCCTAGTAAGATTTCCAGATTACTGTTTAATAGTTGTGACACTCTAAACCATCCTTCTCTTGTAAAATTAGAACAACAATGTTTTGCACTCTTGTGTTGAGGATTAAACGATAGATGGAAGTTCAAAACAGAAAAATAAACGTACAGGAAACTAAAACATCATGTCCTTAGAGTGGCTTTCAGTAAATCAATTTTCTCCTCCTCTCCTCTCTTTCCCCTTCTTTCCTCCCTCCTTCTTCTTTACTATTTAAGTTATCTTGCATACTATTAGTATCCTGTTTAGCTCACCACTTTCAAGGTAGAATGTGTTAATTTTCTCTGCTGAAACACTTTCCAAAGTGATAAGGAATTCATTCTGAAGGCTGTCATGGAAGAATTTGGACCAAATATTTCTGATTTGGGTGGGTTTCTTTTCATTGTGATGAAAATATGACCAAATCCTAATTTCTTTCAAGCTAAGGTAGCAAAATAATAATAACAATAATAATTTGAAGCAAAATCATGTGGTGAAGTAATTCTCTTACTGGTTTGACTGGTAGTGAAACTTTCAATTTTGTATTATAGGAAGTTGTGGTAGTCCTTTTTGTAATGCTATATTTTATTTAACAGCAAAATGTGTGGATATTTCCAGAGATATATACATTTGTGATATACATAAACATAGTATCTATTTATACAGAAATAAATTCAATTACTCCAATGTAACTCCAAGGAGTTTCTTATTATAAATTGGAAAGGAGTATTTTTAAAGTCTCGTACATGCCACAAGGCTTAGAAAGAAAAACTGTGAGCAGATACGCGTCTTATTTTTGACTTTCATTAGTATTTTAGTCCTATTAAAGCCATACTTTAAAAAACTGTGATGTGCGGTATAAAACTCCATTATTTTACAGTCATTTTTGAGGCCAAGAACAGCATGGACAATATATAGCAGCCTTGCATCCCTTTTATTTTTTTGATCAGTCTTATTTTAGGAAGAAATAATAGTAAATGAGAAAATTCTCATTTTTGAGTATAAGGCCTAAAATGAATATTTGAGGATCTGTTTCTTTTGTTACTTCCATTTATCAGGACTGTTGAAGAATTAAAGAACTAAAGGCTCAACACTGTGGATGGTGCTGGTGGATACTGGGTATAGTGGTCATTGTTGGGGGTTTGACCAGATATCTCATCTCCCAGCTACTGGGGGTACTGGCAGATACCGACCCACAACTGCCGCCTGCCAGAGAGAATTGCTCTTGGTCAAATAAGAGCTTCCTTGCCTGGGATCACCATCACACCCAGAAACCTACAGGCAATGACTGGTTAACATGGGGATATAAAGGGATCCAGAAAAGCAGAGGCCAGGTAGCAGCATTTACCTCAAGGTGGGACCGACTCCCAGAGGTGATTTTTGCTCCAGATGGCCCACTGGATCAAGCTGAAGCTCACTTTCACTCGAAATCATACCCTTGCTTCGTTTTCTTTCCCTGTCCTTTTCCCTGCTTTCTGCATCTTTTCATGAGATCACTTCTCCAATAAATTACTTGCTCAAGCATCCCCATCTCTGCTTCTAGGAAACCTGACCTAAGATAGTGAGTACCAGGAATTGTTCTAAGAAGCAGAGTCTAAAGACGGTATTCAGGAGAGGAATCATAGACTGGCCAGATGGTAATGAGAGCCCCCTTACTGGTGGTAGGTGGAGTATCAATAATCCCAAGCTTGCTATAGCAATGTAATTGATAAGACTTTCCTTTGTGGTGAAATTGGACATAATACAAAGTGGAAAGGGATGCACTGACCAGTGCTATAACTTTGAAATTTAATAGGTGTGAAGGAAATAGTAACTATACAGACTATGTTATTGGGTGGGTGTTGCTAAACAGAGATAAAATGACAGATTCAGATTTATTAACTCTTTAAGCACATTTTGAGAATCAAAGAGCCTCCTTCAGTGTGTTGAAGACAAGTCTTCTCCTGAAATCCAAGGGCAGAAAGAGTGAAGACCTGGTTGAGACAGTGGTAGAACTTCGGTGAAGAATGCATTCTCACTCTTGGCAAGAATTTTCTTATGCCACACTCAGAGATCTGATGGGGAAGGATTTGAACCCTGAAACTTGCTGTGAACCCAGACATCAAGTTTGATATATGCACTTGAGATCTCCCAAATTCTTCTGAATCTTCCTGCCTGTGGAAGTGTCCAATCTTCCACTGGAAATATGCTGCTTTTAGTATATGACGAGACCTCAGAAGTGACCTGTGTCTTAGAAGTCAATGCTTGCCTTCAGGATCTGTCCTAATCTCTCTTCTGACCATAAGGTCCATAACTAAGCTGAAAACTCAGCAAGGTCTAACGGGGAAAATGCCGAGCCTGCGAAAGGAGGACAAAGATGTTATGTCAAAGGACTGAACGATCTGGCTCATAGTGTACAGGCCGGAACTGAAGCATATGCCTAGAAGTGGTCCCTGGAGGTGCAATGCCAAGGGGGGACATAATATAAAGCTGATGAGAGAGCTTAGGACTCTCCCATGACAGAATTTACATCCTGGCAAGGGCCCCAGGAGTTCCTTCTAATTTGCTGCTGGGATGGTTCTTAGAGGCATGGAAAAAAGGATGGCTCACATAAATGAAGTACAGATGCCAGAACTGCCATGACAGATTAGGGAGGAAGGGATGAAAAGGCTCAGAGAAGGGAGCATACTGGAATGGGTCTACTCTATACGACTAGAAAACCCACCAGATGATATATCTTTTGAGATGGTGCAGAGGAGACATAGGTTTATCAAGGAGGTAAGAAATATTGTGACGATGGTGGCAGAACATTCTAGCAGAATCACTGAGAAACTCAGTGTCAGTTGTCCTCTATAATCTGGAGCTGATGGTAGAAGGTCCTGTTACCATATCTAGGCTCATAAATAGCAATGAGAATGAGAGGATCCAGGAATAACGGAGGCCAGGTGGCACCACTTAAATATCAGCAAAAACACTGGGTAAAATTATTATAATAATCGGCGGGTTTGGAGTGGTGGTCAGAGGAGCACATATGGTGTCCATATATGGAATACATATGGAATGTGTACTTGTTCCTAGGGACAAAATAAATGAGAAGCCCAAAACGTGTTACTTAAAATATATAATCAAAATAGATTCGAGAATATATGAGCAGAGGCCTGAGGTAGGATTTCACAATAAAAAATCATGTTCTGGAAAAAAATCTTCTGAAATTGAAGGGCAGAAAGAGTGAAGACCTGGTTGAGACAGTGGTAGAACTTCAGGGAAGAATGCACTCTCACTCTTGGCAAGAATTCTCCTATGCCACAATCAGAGATCTGATAGGGAAGGATTTGAACCCTGAAACCTGGTTTGAACCCTGAAATGCTTAGTTTCCAGACCTGGTTCAATTATCAGAATCTGTCAACTGAATAAAAACCCTGCAGCAAATGGAAAATGTACATAGTCCTTCTCTTTCCCCAGAGGGCTTCCAGCCATTTACTCAGATAACCATATACTGGGGAAAGAGAATACCTGTTTTCTGAGGATGATTTGGCACAAGTTCTGACGTAATTATGTCCTGAGAGAATCCAAATAACTATTATACTCTCCCTTGTTAGATAAGGGATGTGCAGAGGTCAGGTATAATTGGAGTCCTGGTCCAATACTGTGTCATAATGGATCCAATAATTCCATAGAGCTACCCAGTGGTGATTTCTCCAATTGCTCAATAATTGTAATGGGCATACCTTATAGTTGGTATAATTCTCATATTGGTTTCTCACTCTATAGGGTAAGAACTACAATAGCAGTAAAGGCCAAGTGCAAACTCCTGAATCTGCAACCCCAAGCCAAGATGGCAAACCAAGAAAAAAATACTGCATCCCAACAGGAATGACACAGATTATAGTGACACACTCAAAATCATAAATGATGCAAATGTGGTGGTTCTCACCATAACTTTCATTTAATTCACCAGTTAGATTCATGTAAAAACTGTATGGCTTGTAGCACATAACAGTGAACTATCACAAACTCAAACAAGGAGTAGCCTCAGCTGTAACTGCAGGGCTGGGTGTGACATAGGTATTTGAAAAGAATGTTTGTTGTACATTCGTTAGTGGGCAGTTTTATTCATTTAATCTTGGATCAAAAGAAACAAGATGAAATTTTCTAGCCATTGATGTTAAGTGTTATAATCCTATAAAATGATATCAGGAGCAACATTATGTGCCCTTGTCTATATTTTAAGATAAGCGTTAAGTCAGAAAATATGTGGTAAAGGATGGTACATGGGGCTCTACAAAACCATGTATTTTCACTTCTACACTCATATCATGACATTTAAATGTCTGTTTCACTTATATGGTTCCTTTATTGCCCTTTACATTTGTGAGTGATTTAATTGTATAGATCTTTGAGGATTTCACAGAGAACATTGGCTTAATAACAGAGTGACACAGTGTTATACAGGTAGATACATTTTTACCTTCTGAAAAACATATAATTCAGAAATTACAGATTATAAATTCCAAAATATTTGCATTACCATTTTTCAAATTAATAATATCTACCCAGTCATTGTGACTAAAAAGGTATACTCTAATATATCTTTAATTTTTCTTTAACATATACATGTTTGCCGAAGACCTTTGTAAAGGAATAATTTTAAACATGAGTTTTGTCAGTTTCAAATTATGAAAAGCTGAGATTATTTTATAATTAAAATCTCTATCACATATACCATTAAAATAGATGACAACTCTTCAAGTGCACAGTATCATTTTAAAGCATTTTTAATTAGTATTAAAAATTTAAAATATTATGCAAGAAAATAAGAAAACAATAGAGACTGCAGTATTCTTTATTAACATGCTGAAGATCCTAAAGCCAAATAAACTTCATTTGCTCCATAGGTGGGAAGTCAGGTACCTGGGTTTGAAATTCAAGCATCTCAAACAGAGAAAATATAAGCTTACATCAGTTCACAATGTTTACACACAATCACAATGTTGATTTTGCTTGTCTCATAAAGGAAAAGCCTTAATTACCAGGACTTTTTATTTTTTGAGTTAAGAGAATCAACTTAAAAGAAAAACACACAGAGAAATACCCTTAAGTATGTTTGTTTTTAATTCAACTGTCAAAAATATATTTCATTGTAATGAAAGAATCAAATTTATGAAGAAGCATATTCTACATGGAAATTAAGAGTGTTGTATTGTAAATATTCAGCTTTCTGTTGATGTATTCAGAATACAAATTTTCTTGTGGCAGTCATTTTGAAGCAATTATCTAGAATTTACTAGATGCAGTAGCAGTTATCTCAAATATACACAAAAACAACCATAAAATCATGGGTCATACTGTAATGTCTGCATTATGACAAGAATTCATGTCTTTAGATAGTTTTATATGAAAATTTATTGATAGCACAGTAAAACTGCCTTGTACAATTTCTTCTGCATGTATAGAATTCCATATAGCAAAAATAATCGAGGTAGGAATTTAAACAAAAGACAGAAAACGTTTTCGTAGGTGTAAAGATCTGAAAGTCCAGGTATAAAGGCATATATTCTCCAAATAAAAATGAAAGTTACCAGTCAATTGCAACTTTGATAGGAACATATGCCAAATATTAATATTTAGTCTCTCAAAACAATCCCCTACTGTGTCTCCCTAACAACAAAGCAGCTGTTTCCAAGGTGGTATTCATATATTTTCTATGAAAATAAAACACTAAGACATTTGAATGTTTTCTCATTAGAGATGCCCAATAAATATTTCACTGGTTTGCTTTGTGGTATTTTGAGTATTACTATTTTAAAATCTGTTTTGGATTGTAAAAAACATGTGCATATAAGAAATTATTGAGAGTATGAAGGAGAAGAAGACTAGACCTCTGTAGCATTACATTATGGGTCTAGTCTCTGTCAATAAGTATTGCATGCACATTTATTCATGCACCGAAGCCTATGTTTAAGTTTGTGAGTAGAATTTCTATCCATCACACTTACCTTCATCTTTGCCTCCTCAATCAATGATTAGGACTGATGTGACACAATTAGGACATCATGAAGCCATAGTCTTTGTGACGTACTAAGTTTCCTAAAATATATTCTGGGAAATATATGGTTGATATAACTTTAGAACCTCAAAATTAATTAGGTAGGCTTGCTTCTTATCTGACTTATGTATGTCACAGTACATCATTTAGAACATTTGAGGATTAATATAATACTCAATACCATGATTCATTGAAGATTTATATTCCTGCTCCCTAAAACTCTAACTTATTGCTGGAGACCAGTGCAGGGAACAAAGAACAGAAATCATTCATGTCTATGGGGAGCCTTCAAAATATTAGGATTGTGAATCAGAAATATCCTTCAGACTCTGCCCTAAAAGAAATCTCTTTGAGTTTACACAAAAGTAAACTTCCTGTCCTTATTTTTTTACTTTTTCTAGGGGGTGTGGAGCACAGGAGTTGAATTAATGCCCATTTTACCTCCAATAAATATAAGTTATCTCAAGATAATTTGTCATATAATCATATTAATATGAATACAAAATTTAAAAAATCAATTCCAAAAATTGATGATGGTCTTAATAAAAAGTGTTAACATTTTCTGAAATAATCAGGTATGTATCATATTTTACAACTTTCCTTTATCTAATGCAGGTAGCCAATTTAACTTCTTATTTACATTTTAACAAAACCTAAACTGGTAAAGTGGGGATCATTTAAATGTTTTTAAAACTACGCACAATATCCACTTTTATACAGGCATAACTCATTTTATTCTGCTTTGCTTTATTGTGCTTGGCAGACTGTTTTTTTTACAAATTGAAGGTTTGTGGCAAGCCTGCATTGTCAGATGATGGTTAGCATTTTTAGCAATAAGTATTTTTAAACTAAAGTATGTGTATATATATATATTTTTAGACACACTTAATAAACTACAGTATAGTGTAAGCATAAATTTTATATGCACTGGGAAGCCAAAACATTTGTGTGACTACTCATTTTACTGTGATATTTGCTTTATTGCATTGGTCTGGAACTGAACCCACAATATCTCTGATGTGTACCTGTATACATAATGAGGGCAGAATCGTATTTTAAAGTTATTCTTTTTATTTACCCTTCTCTTTCTTTACATACTTACTTGAAAAGATAGGTAATGTGATTTCTCCAACTGTATTATTCTTTCACAAAATTGTTTTAGCTATTTTAGTTTCTTTGCTATTCCATATATATTTTGGAATCAGCTTGGCTATATCAACAATAAAACCCTACAGTAATTTAGTTAGATTTATGTCTAAGTATTTCATTTTTGGAGCTTAAACTTTAAATGGTATATTAATTTTTTTCTGTTGTATGTTGCTAGTATACACAAACACAGTTGATTTTGTGTGTTAGTTTTTTGTCCTATGAACTTGATAAACTCACTTATTGATTTTAGGAGATTTCTTTTTTTTTTTAATATTTTTAGAATCCTTGAAAATTCTACATAGACCATTATGTCATCTGTGAACATGAGTAGCTCATTTAAATCTGCATGTATTTTATTTCCTTTTCTTCACTTAGTGGACTGGCTAGAACCGTCAGCAAAAGTTAAATGAAAGTTGTGAGAGAAATCCTTGTCTTGCTCTTCATTTTAGGAAAGAAGCTTTCAGTTTTTCACTATGACTTATGATGTTACCTATAAGTTTTTTGTAGATTTTCTTAATCAGGTTAAGTTCCCATTTATTCTTGGCTTGATGAGATTTTTTTCAGCATGAAAGCCTGTTTGATTTATTTTATTAAATATCTTTTCTGACCTCCTCAGGCCAGCTGCCAGGTGCTAGTAAAGGCTCCCACTAGGGCCGGATCTCTCGTACCCATGGCTGCCGACTTTCCCACGCACCTGTCATTGCCAGGGGCTCCCGTGACACAGGCAGTTATGCCACCTCTGGGCCCCGTCCTCACCGGGGCAGACCCAAGTTCTACAGGGCAGCCTCAGGAGCAGACTCCTGTGGGTGGCTCACACGCAAAGGTGGGGCTAAAACCACAGCTGAGCCCCAGGGGCAGGTTGACTAAGGAAGAGGAATAAAAATCTTTCCATGCAGCTGCACAAACTGCAGATTAAATCCCCGCAACTGGCTCAGTAAACCCTGCATCTATGGACTATCTGAATGGACGAGTGTTCCCACAACTGAAACTGGTCTAGCTCTGGCATCCGTGGGCTCTGTGGACTAGTACATGCGGGAGGTGGGCCAGGTCAGAGTCTGAGCTGCCACACAGTGTCCCCAGAGGGACCAGAGACTTACCTAGAGGCTTTGGAGGGCATTCTGGGGAGGTGGAGGTGGGCTGTGACTCACGGTCAGGGCAAGGACACTGATAGCTGAGACCCAGGAAAATATAATTATGAATTTTTTTATATTTCGTTTTGCTGTTTTTTAAATTATTTTTTGTTTTTATTTTTTATTTTTTAAAAAAAATTTTATATATTTTTTATTTTTTTATACTTCTAGTTCTATGTTACTTTTTTGTTGTTCTGTGTTTTTTCCTTGTTTTTTTCTTTCCTTTGTTCTATTTTGTTTTTATCTTTTTTCCTTTGTAATATTTGTTCTTATCTTTTTAAATTTTTAAAATCATTTTTGTGTTTGTTTTGTTTTCTTTGCTTTTTCCCTGTTTGCATTCTGCTTTTGTTTTGTTTTTTATTTTTTGTTTTTGTTAGTTTTGTTTTTACTTGTTTGATTTCATTTTGGGATTCTTCTGTTGTTCTCTTGTTTTTTGTTTTCTCTGTTTTTGTTTTTGTTTCTTATTTTTTATGTGTCTGTGTTTGTTTGTTTGTTGGTTTGGCTTTTACCATTTGTCAGGGGTTTTGTTTGGCTCTTTGTTTTCTTCCTGCCCTTTTTTTCCCTTTTTCCTTTTCTTTTTTTTCCCCTTTTTTGCTGAGCCCTGTGGCTTGTGGGGTCTTGGTTCCCAGGCTGGGGTTTGGGAGTGAGCCTCTGAGGTGGGAGCACCAGTCTACGGTGCTGGAATGCCAGAGAATTCCCAGCTCCAGGACATATTAATTGGTGAGAGCTCTTCTGGAGGTCTCCATCTCAACACCAAGACCCAGCTCCACCCAACCGCCTGCAGGCTGCAGTGCTGAATGCCCCATGTCAAGCAACAAGCAAGACAGTAGCAGATACACACCCTTCAGCCAACAAGCTGCCTAAAGTAATACTAAGCTCACAGACACACCAAAACACACCACCTGATGCGGCCCTGCCCATCAGACGGAAAAGATCCAGCTCCACCCACCAGAACTCAGGCACCAGTCCCTTCCACCAGGGAGCCTACACAAGCCACTGGACCAACCTCACTCACTGGGGGCAGACATCAGAAGCAAGAGGAGCTATGACCCTGCAGCCTGCAGAAAGGAGACCTCAAAATGAGAAGACAGAGAAATATGTTGCAGACGAAGGAGCAAGATAAAAACCCACCAGACTAAACAAGTGAAGAGGAAGTAGGCATTCTACCTGAAAAAGAATTCAGTATAATGATAGTAATGATGATCCAAAATCTGAGAAATAGAATGGAGAAAATACAAGAAACGTTTAACAAGGATCTAGAAGAACTAAAGAACAAACAAACAGTGATGAAAACACAATAACTGATTTGAAAAATACACTGTAAGGAATCAAGAGCAGAATAACTGAGGAAGAAGAACGGATAAATGAGCTGAAAGATAGAATGGTGGAAATAACTTTTGCAGAGCAGAATAAAGAAGAAAGAATGAAAAGAATGAGGACAGTCTCAGAGACCTTTAGACAACATTAAACGCACCAACATTCAAATTATAGTGGTTCCAAAAGACGAAGAGAAAGAGAAAGGGTCTGAGAAAATATTTGAAGACGTTATAGTTGAAAACTTCCCTAACATGGGAAAGGAAATAGTTAATAAAATCTAGGAAGTGCAGAGAGTCCCATACAGGATAAACCCAAGGAGAAACACACTAAGACACATATTAATCAAACTAACAAAAATTAAATACAAAGAAAAAATATTAAAATCAGCAAGGGAAAAGCAACAAATAACATACAAGGGAATCCCCATAAGGTTGTCAGCTGATCTTTCAGGTGAAACTCTGCAGGCCAGAAGGGATGGCAGGATATATTTAAAGTGCTGAAAGGGAAAAACCTACAACCAAGATTACTCTACCCAGCAAGGCTCTCATTCAGATTTGACAGAGAAATCAAAAGCTTTACAGACAAGCAAAAGCTAAGAGAATTCAGCACCACCAGACCAGCTTTGCAACAAATGCTAAAAGAAATTCTCTAGGCAGGAAACACGAGAGGAGAAAAAGACCTACAAAAACAAACCCAAAACAATTAAGAAAATAGTAATAGGAACGTACATATTGATAATCACTTTGAATGTAAATGGAATAAATGCTCCAACCAAAAGACACAGACTGGCTGAATGGATACACAAACAAAAGACCCATATATATGTTGTGCACAAGAGACTCACTTCAGGCTTATGGACACATACAGACTGAAAGTGAGGGGATGGGAAAAGATATTCCATTGAAATGGAAATCAAGAGAAAGCTGGAGTAGCAATACTCATATCAGAAAAAATAGACTTGAAAATAAAGACTGTCAAAAGAGACAAGGAAGTACACTACATAATGATCAAGGGATCAAGCCAAGAAGAAAATATAACAATTGTAAATATGTATGCACCCAACATAGGAGCACCACAGTACATAAGGCAAATGCCAACAGCCATAAAAGGGGAAATTGACAGTAACACAGTAATAGTGGGGGACTTTAACACTCCACTTACATCAATGGATAGATCATGCAGAGAGAAAATTAATAAGGAAACACAAGCCTTAAAAGACACATTAGATCAGATAGACTTACTTAAATGCTATTTTTAGGACATTCCATCCGAAAGCAGCAGAATACACTTTCTTCTCAAGTGCATGTGGAATATTCTCCAGGATAGATCACATCTTGACTCATAAATCAAACCTTGGTAAATTTAAGAAAATCGAATTTGTATCAAGCATCTTTTCCGACCACAGTGCTATGAGATTAGAAATCAGTTACAGGAAAAAACCGTAAAAAACACAACACATTGAGGATAAAAAATATGCTACTAAATAACCAAGAAATCACTGAAGAAATCAAATTGGAAATAAAAAATACCTAGAGACAAATGACAACAAAAACACGATGACCCAAAACCTATGGGATACAGCAAAAGCATTTCTAAGAGGGACGTTTATAGCAGTACAATACTACCTCAAGAAACAAGAAAAATCTCAAATAAACAACCTAACCTTACACTTAAAGCAAATAGAGAAAGAAGAACAAACAAAATGCAAAGTTAGCAGAAGGAAAGAAATCATAAAGATCAGAGCAGAAATAAATGAAATAGAAATGAAAAAACAACAGCAAAGATCAATAAAACTAAAAGTTGGTTCTTTGAGAAGATAAACAAAATTGATAAACCTTTAGCCAGACTCATCCAGAAAAAAAGGGAGAGGACTCAAATCAATAAAATTAGAAAAGAAAAAGGAGAAGTTACAACTGACACCGCAGAAAGACAGAGGATCGTAAGAGACTAATACAAGTAATTACATGCCAATAAAACGGACAACCTGGAAGGAATGGACAAATCCTTAGAAAGGTACAACCTTCCAAGACTGAACCAGGAAGAAATAGAAAATATGAACAGACCAATCACAAGTAATGAAACGGAAACTGTGATTAAAAATCTTCCAACAAACAAAAGTCCAGGAGCAGATGGCTTCACAGGCGAATTCTATCAAACATTTAGAGAAAAGCTAACACCGATCCTTCTCAAACTCTTCCAAAAAATTGCAGAGTAAGGAATACTCCCAAACTCATTCTACAAGGTCACCATCACCCTGATACCAAAACCAGACAAAGATACCACAAAAAAAGAAAATTACAGGCCAATATCCCTGATGAACAAAGACACAAAAATCCTCAACAACATACAAGCAAACAGAATCCAACAACACATTAAAAGGATCATACACCATGATCAAGTGGGATTTATCCCAGGGATGCAAGGATTCTTCAGTATATGCAAAACAATCAATGTGATACACCATATTAACAAATTGAAGAATAAAAACCATATGATCATCTCAATAGATACAGAAAAAGCTTTCAACAAATTTCAACACCTATTTATGATAAAAACTCTCCAGAAAGTAGGCATAGAGGGAAACTACCTCAAAATAATAAAGGCCATATATGACAAACCCACAGCACATATTATTCTCAATGGTGAAAAACTGAAAGCCTTTCCTCTAAAATCAGGAACAAGACAAGAATGCCCACTCTCACCACTATTATTCAACATAGTTTTGGAAGTCCTAGCCATGGCAAACAGAAAAGAAAAATAAATGAAAGGAATCCAAATTGGCAAAGAAGAAGTAAAACTGTCACTGTTTGCAGAGGACATGATACTATACAGAGAAAATCCTAAAGATGCCACCAGAAAAATACTAGAACTAATCAATGAATTTGGTAAAGTTGCAGGCTACAAAATTCATGCATGGAAATCTCTTGCATTCCTATACACTAACAACAAAAGGTCAGAAAGAGAAATTAAGGAAACAATCCCATTTACCATTGCAACAAAAAGAATAAAATGCCTAGGAATAAACCTACCTTAGGAGGCAAAAGACCTGTACGCAGAAAACTATAAGACACTGATGAAAGAAATCAAGATGACACAAACAGATGGAGAGATATACCATGTTCTTGGGTTAGAAGAATCAATATTTTGAAAATGACTATACTACCCAAAGCAATCTACAGATACAGTACAATCCCTATCAAATTACCAATGACATTTTTCACAGGACAAAAAATTTTACAATTCATATGGAAACACAAAAGACCTCGAATAGCAAAAACACTCTAAAAAAATAAAATGGAGCTGGAAGAATCAGGCTTCCTGACTTCAGACTATACTACAGGGCTACAATAATCAAGACAATATGGTACTGGCACAAAAACAGAAATATAGGTCAATGGAACAGGATAGAAAGCCCAGAGGTAAACACACACACCTATGGTCACCTAATCTATGATGAAGGAGGCCAGAATATACAATGGAGCAAAGACAGGCTCTTCAGTAAGTGGTGCTGGGAAAACTGGACAGTTACATGTAAAAGAATGAAATTAGAACACTCCTTAACACCATACACAAAAATAAAATCAAAAGGTTTAAAGACCTAAATGTAAGGTCAGACACTATAAAACTCTTAGAGGAAAACATAGGCAGAACACTCTTTGGCATAAACCACAGCAAGATCTTTTTTGACCCATCTCCTAGGGTAATGAGAATAAGAACAAACAAACAAAAAATGGGACCTAATGAAACTTAAAAGCTTTGCACAGCAAAGGAAACCATAAACAAGACGAAAAGACAACCTTCAGAATGGGAGAAAATATTTGCAAATGAAGCAACAAAGGATTAGTCTCCAAAATATACAAATACCACATGCAGGTCCATATCAGAAAAACAACCAACCCAATCAAAAAATGGGCAGTAGGCCTAAATAGACATTTTTCCAAAGAAGACCTACAGATGGCCAACAAACACATGAAAAGATGCTCAACATCACGAATTATTAGAGAAATGTAAATCAAAACTATAATGAGAAATCACCTCACACTGGTCGAATGGCCATCATCACAAATTCTGCAAACAATAAATGCTGGAGAGGGTTTGGAGAAGAAGGGAACTCTCCTGCACTCTTGGTGGGAATGTAAATTGATACAGCTGCTATGGAGAACAGTATGGAGGTTCCTTAAAAAATTAAAAAAAGAACTACCATGTGACCCAGCAATCCCACTACTGGACATATCCCAGAGAAAACCGTAATTCAAAAAGACATATGCACCCCAATATTCATTGCAGCACTGTTTACAATATCCAGGACATAGAAACAACCTAAATGTCCAGCAACAGAGGAATGGATAAAGAAGATGTGGTACATATATACAATGGAATATTACTCAGCCATAAAAAGAAATGAAATTGAGTTATTTGTAGTGAGGTGGATGGACCTAGAGTCTGTCATAAAGAGTGAAGTAATTCAGAAAGAGAAAATAAATATCGTATATTAACACATATATGTGGAATCTAGAAAAATGGTACTTATGATCTTCTTTGCAAAGCAGAAATAGAGACACAGACATAGAGAACAAACATATGGAAACAAAGGGGGGAAAGCGAGGCTGGGATGAATTGGGAGATTGGGATTGACATATATACACTATTAATACTATGTATGAAATAGACAACTAGTGAGAACCTACTGTATAGCACAGGGAACTCTACTCAGTACTCTGTGGTGACCTAAATGGGAAGGAAATCCAAAAAAGAGGGGATATATATATATACGTATAGTTGATTCACTTTGCTGTACAGTAAAAACTAACACAACTTTGTAAAGCAGCTATACTCCAATGAAAAATTTAAAAAAAATCTTTCCTGCAACAATTGATGTGATCTTGTTTTGTTTTGTTTTTTTCTTCTCTTGACTATTAATGAGATGACTACATTGGCTAATTTTTGATTATTGAACCAGTTTTGCATTTTTGGAGTAAACATCATTTGGTCATAGTGAATTATTCTGTTTTAACTATGCTGGAGTTAATTTGATAATATTTCAAAAAGATTTTTGCATCTGTGTTCATGAGGAATATTGGTTTGCAGTTTCCTTTTTATATGCTCTGTATGTGTCTCATATGGTTATCCGGATAATAGTAGCCTTGTTAAATGAGTTAATTTTACTGGTTATATACCTAGGAATAGACTTACTGTATTACGGGATAGATGCGTTTTTGTTGCATTTGTAGTGAACAGTGGTGAGGGATGAAATAATGTCTCTCTCTGGGACAAAAAGCAAGTTTGCTGACTGCTTTCCATAAAAGCAGTGGATTCTCCAAGCTTATGGTTTCTCGACTGCTATACAAACCTACTACATGCATAGCTTCTATCTGGGTCCCTCTATTTCATCCTCGTGAGACTTGGGGGCGACAAGTGAAACTGATGTTTACATGTTGATGTTCATGCAATGTTCTGTGCCTTGAGTAATAAGGCCCTTTATCTCTGAAACAGGAATCTCAGCATCCATGCAACAGTAGTTAGCTAAAATTAGCTAACTTATTTAGTGTACAAACAAGGTAAACCCAAATCTCAGCCCTGGACAACATAAAACTATTTTATAAAATCCCCAAATCTAAACTTCTTTCTAATTTTCAGAAAAAATAAATAATGTAATTATCACCTTTTTGTTTTTTAGTTTTTTTAGTTTTTTTTTTTTGATAGGTAAGAAGTGGATTTATTTAGAGAGATACACATTCCATAGACATAATGCGGTCTGTCTCAAAAGGCAAGAGTGGCCCTAGGGCATGCGGTCTTCTGGGAAAGTGAGAGCGGCCGTGGGAGAAACATATTCCACAGACAGAGTACGGGCCATCTCAGAAGGCTAGAGGCCCCGAAATATGGGGTGGTTAGTTTTTATGGGCTGGGTAATTTCATATGCTAATGAGTGGGAGTTATTACCTTTTTAAAGATACCTATCTGAACAATCAGAGTCTCCCTGGATACTTTCCTTCTATAGCTACTATTTGTTGTGTATGTCTCAGCAATATAGCAAAACTTTATGACCACCTTTTTCTGAATGGGAAGGTAATTCAATAGACTATTTATAGCCTTAGAGGGTACTTTGAAATTGAAGCCAAGTTGATAAGGCATCCAGTATCTCTTCTACTTACTTTGTCACGAAATGTTGCTTATCTCTTTTAGTGGCTTCAGTTTCTTTTCCCAAAAGAGGCTCATATGTGACTAATACATAAGCAAATTCATTGAGTTTACTAGTATGCCTATAACTGCAGCCTCTTATAGATTTTATACCTGCCTAGTAACTCCAGGTTATTTTGTGATAGTAGATTTAGCTAATCATAATCCTGCAACATGGAATGAGGTTGTAAATGGAAGTCTTAAGTGATGTTTAAATGATTTCTATGAATATTAAGCATAACTTGACAAGAAAATAAAAAGATAGAAAAAGTGGTTTCTTTTTTTTAGAGCTTAAAATATGGCATGGTTAGTAGCACCCTGATTGCAGACAGGATTTAGTTAAAAATGTAAAACAAAATGATTACAGCAAAGAGAGTTCAAGGAGAGGAGTATATAAAAAAATTGCATTAGATTATATAAGGCAGCCATTTTTAGTATGAAAATTAAATATTTTTAATATATTGTTATTTAAGATAATTCTTAAACATGTTATTAAACTATTTAAGAACTATTTATTAAATGTTATACATTAATTATTGATATTAGACTTTAATTCCAAATAAAATGCTTAGAAAATATTGTTATTTTTTATACAGACTAAAATAAAGAATAATTTTTTAATGAATTCAGAATAAGTTGACCCCCTTTTAAAAATCTAATTCTTTTATTTTTCAACTTAGAAATATACAAAATTGAATTCATTTTTTAAAGAACAGAAGTAAACTTTTCTTTGTGTTTGAGTAGTTTGCTTTATCTGCTAATTTAGAGATGTATGCCCTCTACAGTCAGGGATTTATCATTCAGAAGAAATTCCATCTGAATAAGATCTGCACCATTAAAGTTTACTTTATGTTAAGATGCAGGCTGTGGCTTATATGTGACCGTATAAAATTTCAAAATAAAGGATAATAGCATTTACTTTTCTTATGGATAGTTTCTCCACTGTTTTTATGTAGTAAGCTCATGGTGGCTTTGAAGGCACAAATATTCCAGAAAGAAATCAATGTAGAGATTTTTCTGTAAATAAAGGTTCTTTGTGACTTGAAAGTGTCTTATAAAACAAAGTTTGTAAGGATCATACCTGTCTCATGAGCTTTTGTTCAGTTTATATATCAGATGTGAATGTCATTTTTACCTCTATACGTAATTTGCAATAATTTTTTTCAAAAGTAAACTTTTTTAAAAAGTCCAGATTGCCTCTAGGTCATGTATCATGCTTTTTATCTATTAGGAAAAGACAGAGGCACAATTATTGACCACATTGATCTTGCTTATTTACCTAGTAGGCTTTTCATAGTACTTACCTGGATTGGGAAAAAATAGAAATAAAAATCATTTTTGATTAGTTGCCCTAATGTGCTATCAGTGTCCATAGATCATGGCTAGCAAAATTCTTTCAAGTGTGTTAATTTCAGTGGCCATGAATTAACTGACTTTTGGTAATCACATGTAGGGGTCCTAAGATCTGTACCAATACATGGGAATTACAGATACTATACAAGCATTACTGAATAGAAAGTCCTAGATTTCAAGATTCAGGAATCTTAGAACTTACTCTAACAAAGTGCATAGCTTCAAGCAACCTTTCAGCAAGCAATTCCACTAGCAGGAGCTTTACAGCAGACAGAACAAAAGGACTGATCTGGGTTTATATGGTTGACCCATGGTTAAACTCAGTCTTTCCAAAGAAATATAAAATTGTGAGTGACATAACAGATGCCTAATAAATATGTTTAATAAATAAGTAAAACATTACATTAGGAAAAATCAAAATATGACCTGCTTACCATTGTTCCAGTACCACAACCTCCAGTGTCCATTGCTTTGGAACAAAATGACTTCTCCAACATCTTTGGTGAAATCAGGCTTCTGAAGAAGTCCTGTTCTTATGAGTAGTCAAGGAAAGCAGAAAAGAAATATCCTCTTTCATTGGCTTTCCTACTCCTTAATGCAAGGGCTCATAAATTATGATCTAAAGAATGTCTCTTCTAATGTTATATTGTCTTCAAATTCTTACCTGAGGGGTTATTTGGTAAGGGAGGAGAAGTGATCGTGGTTTGTTTTTTTTTTTTAGCTTTATAGTTATACATGACTTTCCAACAAAGAATTATCCAACTCTCATGAACTCACCAATAAGAGTCAAAAGGCAAGCTCAGAGAAGGTAAATAAATATTTATCAAATAAAAAAGACAAATTGCTGGTATGCAGAAAATATACGGAACACTTAATCTGTAAGAAAAACATAGGCAACACTATGTAAAAATGGGCTGAAGACTTGTATAGCTACATCAAAAAAGAAGATACATGTTGAGGGGCCAAGATGGCATAGGAGGAAGCCCCTTTCACGGGCACACCAAAATTACAACTACTCACAGAGCAGCTATCTATGAGAACAATGTGAAGACTAACAGAAAAGATATTCCACAACTAAAGACATAAAGAAGGAACCACAAAGAGATGGGTGGAATGGGCAGAAACATGATATAGTCAGTACCCATATCCCCAGATGGGTGACCCACAAATGAAAAGAATATCACAACTGCAGAGGTCTTCCCCAAGGAACCCATATTGGGCTCCCCAGCCCAAGTGTCCTGCACAAAGAAGACGAGCCCCAGAATGTCTGGTTTTGAAAACCAGAGGGGTTTACATTCAGGAAAACCAGAGGATTATAGGAAACAGAGACTCCTCTCTTAAAGGGCACGCAGAAAATCTCACATGCTCTAAGTCCCAATGCAGAGTCAGTAGTTTAAAAGGAGCCTGAGTCAGATCCACTTGCTGATCTTGGAGAGCCTCCCAAGGGAGGCAGAAGGCAACTGGGACTCCCCTGGGGACAGAGATGCTGGGGACAGAGAAGCTGGCAACAGTCATTTTGGAGAACTCATTTTGCCATGTAGACGGTGGTGCTGGAGAGCGCAATTTTGGAATCCTCCCTCTGGCCCATAAATTATTATTATTAGTGGGCTGACAGCAGCCCTGGAGCACTCTGGCCTGCATGGCCAGCCACGTGAAAACCCAGCCCTGCCCTCCAGTGGACCTGCAGCAACTTCGCGAGGCATGGCCTCACAGCCAGTCAGGCTAGGAGTCAGCCATGCCTACCAGCGCTCCCACAACAGAAGGGGGCATGTAGCTCACACAGGGGCCACCCTAGGGTACATAACTCTGGTGACCAGAGGGAGCATGCAGCTGGGCACCATAGAACGTCTCCTAATACGGCCACGTCTCCAACATCAGGAAATGTAACCAACCTCCCTAATCCATAAAAATAAGCACAGAGCATTAGGCAAAATGAGGAGATAGAAGAGTATGGTCTGAAGGAAGGAAGAAAACAAAACCTTAGTAAAAGAACAAAGTGGACATATAGATGGTCAGCAGACACATGAAAAGAAGCTTAAAAATACTAATCATCAGAAAAATGCAAATCAAAACTGTAATGAGATACTGCCTCACACCTGAAAACAAATAACAAGTAGCTTCTTCAAAAAATTAAAAATAGAGCTGCCATATATTCCAGTGATTTCAATCCTGGGAATTTACCTCCCAAAACCAAAAGCACTAATTGGAAAAGATATATGCACCCCTATGTTCATTGCAGAATTATGTACAATAGCTAAGATATGGAAGCAACCTAAGTGTACATCAGCAGATAATGAATAAAAAAGATATAGTATACACACACACACACACACACACACACACACACACACACAATGGAATATTACTCACCCATAAAAAAGAAAGAAATCTTGCCACTTGGGACAACATGGATGGATCTAGAGTGTACTATGCTATGTGAAGTAAGTCAGACAGGGAAAGACAAATGCCACATGATCTCACTTAAATGTGGAATCTAGAAACAAAACAAAACAGAATGAAAATAGACCCATAGATACAGAGAACAAACTGGTGATTGCCAGAGGGGAGGGAGGGTTGAGTAAAATAGGTGAAGGGGATTAAGAGGTACACACCTCCAATTATAAAATAAATAAACCATGAGCATGGAATATACAGCATAAGGAATATGGTCAATAATATTGTAATAACTTTGTATGAGGACAGATGGTTACTAGACTTATGATGATCATTTCATAATGTATGCAAATGTCAAATCACTATGTAATACACTTGAAATTAACATAATATTGTACATCAATTATATTTCAAATAAAAATACTTAAATATTGAGTACTTATCTATCTACCTATGTATCTACTGGCAAGCTCATTAGTCATCAGGGAAAATGAATCAAAACTATAATAGGATTCCAATATACACTCACCAGAATGGCTAAAGTTAACAAAAATAACAACACCAAATGTTAAAAAGGTTGGGGAGTAATTTGAACTTTCTTGCACTGCTGGTGGCAGTATAAATTTTGAAAAACTGTGATTGTACTAAGTTGTAGGAATTTCAATCTTAAGTGTATAATTAATAGAAACATGTACAAATGTGTACTGAAAGATCTACAAGGATGTTAATATCAGCATTATTTACAAAGTATTGCAGGTACAAACTAGAAACAATCCAAATGTTAATCAAGGGTAGAATGGATAAATGGTTTTTGGTATCTTTCTACAAGGGAATACCAAATAGCAATGATAATAATATGCCAATGTTGCACACATCGAGGTGGAAGAATCTCAAAAATAACATTGAGTGAAAGAAACCATATACATAAAATTATGAACTGAATTATTCCATTTTATAAAGTTTGAAACCTGGCAAGATTAAACTATTTGGTATTAAACATTAAGAAAACAGTGACCTACCGTCTTTAGGAAAGACTGTAGGGTGTGATTAGAAGGTGCTATGAATTTTTCATATTAATGCTTGTTAAGTGAAGCAGAGGGTGCTGGATGGTGAGCCGTGGTTCAATAACTGACCACAGAAGAAATTGAAATAGAAAAGTTAACTTTCCAGAGATCCTGGAGGAAATACCCGGCCACATGGGGAGGTTAAGGCAGAATGCAGACAGTCAGGACCTGAGGCACATGCCTTTATTTATTTATTTAAACTTTTTTTTAAAAAACAAATTTATTTTTGGCTGCATTGGGTCTTCGTTGCTGCGCATGGGCTTTCTCTAGTTGCGGCGAGCGGGGGCTACTCTTTGTTGTGGTGCACAGGCTTCTCATTGCAGTGGCTTCTCTTGCTGCGGAGCACAGGCTCTAGGCGCTCGGGCTTCAGTAGTTGCGGCACGCGGACTTAGTAGTTGTGGCTCGCGGGCTCTAGAGCACAGGCTCAGTAGTTGTGGCGCATGAGCTTAGTTGCACCGTGGCATGTGAGATCTACCCGGACCAGGGCTCGAACCTATGTCCCTTGCACTGGCAGGCGGATTCTTAACCACTGTGCCACAAGGGAAGTCCCACATGCCTTTATTAAAGTTCATGGGTGGAGTGCTTTGGGGTTCCCTGGCTAAGGCTGGATTGGTCAATTCAAATTCAAAGAGCAAGGTTTTGGTAAGCCCCATGGGGGTCTTATCTAAGTGGCATATAAGGGAAAGGCATTGGAATGGAGAGGAGATGTTGGTCACAGGGCTATTGGGGAAGTCATATCTGGAACTTAACATTTACTTGTGACTCTGTGTGCTGCTACCTAGGGCATTTGCTTGCATGATGGGCTAATGTAAGTTTAAGGCCACTGCAGGCTGCTCGGACAAATAAAATGGGTGCCAAGGCAGCAATACCATGAAGTAGTTTAGCTACACTCTTGACAGAGGGTTCGTAGGAATGGCTTTTGTGGTGCTGGTAATGAGTTATTCTTGATTGGGAAAAGTGGTATTTACATGACTGTGTTCGCTTTAGGAATATTCATCTGACTGTACACTTATGATGTATATACTTTTTGTTCCATAATTTATACTCTGATTTTTAAAAAATTCATGTGAATTTATGAAATCATCATTATTCAATGTGTAAGCCTATAAGTTTTTCACTGTATAAAATAATAAAATTCATTTTAAGTGGACATTGTTAGGATGGTACAAACAGGATATTTTGTTTCTGTTTTTATTTTTCATTAGTCATGGATGACACATTCCTAAGTGTCCTCAGCCTTAGTTTATGGAACAGTTTAATAAGTAACCATGCTGAGATTAGGGGGAAAAAATATTTTTGACAAAGAATTGACAAATTTTCTGAATATTTCTAATGGTCTGCAAAGAAGCATGACAACTTCAAAAGAACCTATGAGATTTGATGGAAGTAAGGGTAGTCTAAGTCTTTTTTTTTTTTTTTTGCCTTTTCGAAGCAATCTCAAACAGTCTTTTTGAAATAAGTACGCAGCTTTGTTTGGATCTGTCAGCAAGACACAAAGATGAACTATACCTGGAACACCATTGTCTGGTCGATTTGAAATGAATCTCTTCATGTTTTTTTGGTGTACTTGCAGTGAACTGGGTCCTCTGAATACCTTTTAAGCAGGCAAATTCTAAGAGCTGTATGAATAATTCCTAGAATCATTCTAGCTCTGCATCTATGTTAGATTAACCAGAAGGATACACTCAGCTGGATACTGCTTATGTCCTTAATATCAGAAAGGAAGTCCTAAATTTAGAGAGAAATGGGCTTCTTTTTGGTTTTACAAAGGAGATGAAAGAATTTGTGCCAATTCAGGAATGGTGAGGGAACGCTGCCCCCACTTCCACTTCTAGGTTTCAGTGAGAGAAACTTTATGTAAGTGTAAACATTTTATTATCAAAAGGAGAATTGAATAAAATACAGTTGGGAATGTTTTGAATATTTTGTAAAAACAAAAAAAAGTAACTCAAATTTTACCTCTAGATTGGTGTGGCCTGATAAATAATTTGCTGACCTTGACTATGGCTGCAAAATAATTATGTGATGAGTAAAGCATTCTATCAAATACAGTTTTACGTTTGAATTTTGACAACAACTTTATTAAATTGAGTAAATTCAGTCAAGAACAGAGAATCCCACATACACATTGGCGATACAGCCCACTTTAGAGTTCCCATGATATTTTTCATGAAGCTCGCATTTTTTGAAATATTATTGTGGTCTCTCTCTCTCTTCCCCTCTCTCTCAATTTCTCTTTCTCTCTTCCTTTACCGTACTGTTTTACACATATTTTCTCTCTCACAGGTAACATACACACACACTGTTTTACACATACTCTCACACATACGTCGTGCTGTTTTCCAAACACACACTCACATTTGCATGTATGCTTACATGCACGCACCCAATTTCCCTAATGGAGTAGGCCCAGGGAAGGCCTGCTAGCGTACACAACTGATTGTACATGCTCGCAGACTGGGGCAGTTACATCCAGCCTTGTATACCTATAGTGTGATTAAACAGGTATGATGTCCACTTATCAATATACACTGTGGGTAACATTGTTGGTACCCTTGAAGAAGTAACTTATAACTTAAATGTTCTTTTCATATCCAAGTAATGTCATTTGTCAAAGGCAGTTTTGGAAACCATAGAGAAAGGTTAAACTGGAGTTTGTGGGTGATATGGGTACCAGGGGTACCAGGACCTGCCGTGTTAATACGGTTTTTCAGAACTTATCCTACACAGGCAGCACACCACAGCCACTAATCTGGCTTGATAAATTATCTTTAGAGAACATCTTCAGGCCTGGTAACTCCTACTAAGCTTTTCTGGAAATACAAAAATTCAAGCTTTTTTCACAGTAAACCCTGTCATAAAATTTATGGGTCAGAGACTGCCTTTCCCAAGACTCCAACTCAGTTCTAGGCCGACTTTACGTGATAAAATAAGTTGAAAAATCCTGGCTAAGCAAAGTCTAGCAAGTCTCTTTACTGCAGAACTTCTTGGAGCCTTTAATATACATACTAATGGACATTATGGACTTCCAAGCAGAGTATATAGCATGTAGCATTAACCAAACTCATTTGACCACATACCTCTTCTTCAATGGGCTTCTTTCAACACCACTTTGTGGTTAAACACACAAGCCCAATCCCTGCACTATTGCTTCTTTCTGAATTCCCTCACTCTCCTAATTAGTAACTGTTTGAATATGACCTTTGGAAGGTCTAGTAGGCTGAAAGTCTTTTTCCTACAAACAAAAAACTTGGGACCCAGAAAAGCTTTTATGCCCAGGAGGGTCCCACAGGGTCCTGCTCGGTTTCAATCCCCCTTTTTTTTGATTCTCCTCAATCTTCAGGGGAACAGGTTTTGGACAAGAAAGGGAATAACATTTTAGATAGAGAGGTTAATCATAAACTTGGCAGAGGAACTCAGTTTTAGGGAGACTGGGTTTCATCATGAATGAAGATATTCTAGCATAATGTCAGAAAAGATGGCACAAGTTAGATTTTTATCTACTGGCGTTTTTTTTACTATCTATATGTCATGATCTATGTTTTGGTGAGCTCTTAGAAAAACATATAGAATTGGTCCAGTTAAGTTCATGCAAAAAAGCCACCAAATGAATTCTATCTATCAAGATCCTTTTTTCTTTTTTCTTTTCTTTTCTTTTACTTTTCACATTCTACCTTTTAAAAAATTTTTTTATTGGAGTATAGTTGATTTACAGTGTTGTGTTAGTTTTTACTGTACAGCAAAGTGAATCAACTATACGTATATGTATATCCCCTCGTTTTTGGATTTCCTTCCCATTTAAGTCACCACAGAGTACTGAGTAGAGTTCCTTGTGCTATACAGTAGGTTCTCACTAGTTATCTATTTTATACATAGTATCAATAGTGTATATATGTCAATCCCAATCTCCCAATTCCTCCCACCCTCCCTTTCCCCACTTGGTTTCCATACGTTTGTTCTCCATGTCTATGTCTCTATTTCTGCTTTGTAAATAAGATCATCTCTACCAATTTTTTCAGATTCCACATATATGTGTTAATATACGATATTGGTTTTTCTCTTTCTGACTTACTTCACTCTGTATGACAGTCTCTAGGTCCATCCACGTCTCTACAAATGACCCAATTTCGTTCCTTTTTATGGCTGAGTAATATTCCATGGTATATATGTACCACATCTTCTTTATCCTTCCTCTGTTGATGGATTTTTAGGTAGTTTCCATGTCCTGGCTATTGTAAATAGTGCTGCAATGAATACTGGGGTGCATGTGTCTTTTTGAATTATGGTTTTCTCTGGGTATATGTCCAGTAGTGGGATTGCTGGGTCACATGGTAGCTCTATTTTTAGTTTTTTAAGGAAACTCCATACTGTTCTCCATAGTGATTGTATCAATTTACATTCCCACCAACAGTGCAGGACGGTTCCCTTTTTCTCCACACCCTCTCCAGCATTTATTGTTTGCAGATTTTGTGATGATGGCCATTCTGACCAGTGTGAGGTGATATCTCACTGTAGTTTTGATTTAGAATTCACTGATAATTAGTGATGTTGAGCATCTTTTCATGTGTTTGTTGGCCATCTGTAGGGCTTCTTTGGAAAAATGTCTGTTTAGGTCTTTGGCCCATTTTTTGATTGGATTGGTTGTTTTTTTTGATATTGACCTGCATGAGGTGTTTGTATATTTTGGAGATTAATCCTTTGTCTGTTGCTTCATTTGCAAATATTTTCTCCCATTCAGAAGGTTTTCTTTTCATCTTGTTTATGGTTTCCTTTTCTGTGCAAAAGCTTTTAAGTTTCATTAGCTCCCATTTTTTTGTTTGTTTGTTTTTATTTCCATTACTCTAGGAGGTGGGTCAAAAAAGATCTTGCTGTGGGTTATGTCAAAGAGTGTTCTGCCTATGTTTTCTCTCAGGGTTTTACAATGTCTGGCCTTACATTTAGGTCTTTAATCCGTTTTGAGTTTATTTTTGTGTATGGTGTTAGGGAGTGTTCTAATTTCATTCTTTTACCTGTAGCTGTCCAGTTTTCCCAGCACCACTTATTGAAGAGGCTGTCTTTGCTCCGTGGTATATTCTTGCCTCCTTTGTCATAGATTAGATGACCATAGGTGTGTGGGTTTATCTCTGGGCTTTCTATCCTGTTCCATTGATCTATATTTCTGTTTTTGTGCCAGTACCATACTGTCTTGATTACTGTAGACCTGTAGTCTACAGTAGTAGACAGTAGTAGACAGTCTATAGTCTGAAGTCAAGAAGGCTGATTCCTCCAGCTCCATTTTTTTTTTTTTCCTCAAGAGTGTTTTTGCTATTCGAGGTCTTTTGTGTTTCCATATGAATTGTAAAGTTTTTTGTTCCGTAAAAAATGTCATTGTTAATTTGATAGGGATTGTATTGAATCTGTAGATTGCTTTGGGTAGTATAGTCATTTTCACAATATCGACTCTTCCAACCCAAGAACATGGTATATCTCTCCATCTGTTTGTGTCATCTTTGATTTCTTTCATCAGAGTCTTATTGTTTTCTGAGTACAGGTCTTTTGCCTCCTTAGGTAGGCTTATTCCTAGGTATTTTTTTGTTGCTGTTGTAACAGTGAATGGGATTGTTTCCTTAATTTCTCTTTCTGATCTTTCGTTGTTAGTGTATAGGAATGCAAGAGATTTCTGTACATTAATTTTGTATCCTGCTACTTTACCAAATTTATTGATTAGCTCTAGTATTTTTCTGGTGGCACCTTTAGGATTTTCTCTGTATAGTGTCATGTCCTCTGCAAACAGTGACAGTTTTACTTCTTCTTTGCCAGTTTGGATTCCTTTCATTTATTTTTCTTTTCTGTTTGCTGTGGCTAGGACTTCCAAAACTATGTTGAATAATAGTGGTGAGAGTGGGCATTCTTGTCTTGTTCCTGATTTTAGAGGAAATGCTTTCAGTTTTTCACCGTTGAGAATAATGTGTGCTGTGGGTTTGTCATATATGGCCTTTATTATTTTGAGGTAGTTTCCCTCTATGCCTACTTTCTGGAGAGTTTTTATCATAAATGGGTGTTGAAATTTGTTGAAAGCTTTTTCTGTATCTATTGAGATGATCATATGGTTTTTATTCTTCAATTTGTTAATATGGTGTATCACATTGATTGTTTTGCATATACTGAAGAATCCTTGCATCCCTGGGATAAATCCCACTTGATCATGGTGTATGATCCTTTTAATGTGTTGTTGGATTCTGTTTGCTAGTATTTTGTTGAGAATTTTTGCGTCTATGTTGACCAGTGATATTGGCCTGTAATTTTCTTTCTTTGTGATATCTTTGTCTGGTCCAGATCCTGTTTCCAATAGCAGCCTATGGAATCCAATCAGTTACTTTAAGAAATGACCTCATATTTTTTAAAAATGTTTCTACACTTTTTTGCTTATGGAAAGACTAGTTTCATATATTACACTAGGATAAAGAATTTGAATGGAATTACATATGAATTAATATAAACTGATTACCTCTAGTGTTGACAGGTTTGGACTTGCACGTCTTAAAGAACAGCCATAATCCTCTGAAATATTGCATCAATTATTGACAATTCTTAATCCATCAGAAACTTTTGTTTATAGGAATTTGTAGGGCTCATTTTGGTTTTATTGAAATGTCATCTAATTACATATTAGCTGTAGATATCAGGTGCTTCTGATGAACTGAAAATATGTGTCTGATGTGTGGGAAACTTCATAAGTTTCCTCATCTGTCATGCACATGATTATGTATGGATATGTTACGGACTTGGCCTGGGTTCTTGGACTCTTTAATCAATAGGAATTGATAAGAGGCCAGATGAGAAATGCAGGCAAGGCTTTATTGGGACTCATGCTGCAGCATGAGGGAGTGAAAACAGGTTAACAGGTTCCCTTGCTTGCTTTCCAAGGGGCAGCGAGCTGGTCCCTTAAACGGGGTGAGGGTGGAGGCAGATCGGTGGGTCAGGCTGGAGGCGTGGCTTAGGGGGTCTGCCCACCCCGTTGGTAGTGCTCTGTGCAGGGTGCATGCCCAGTACCCTGCTTTTGCCACTCCTCAGAAGTGACAGTTGGGTTTTGGCCTTTTTGTATCTTGTTGTTCATAATTTGCTCCAACTGCACATGCATGCAGTTTTTAGTCCCTTAGAGGTATTTTGTATTTTGTTGCTCAGGGAGATGTTAGTCCAGGTGCAAGCACTGCAGTAAAGGGTACCAGGTCCCAGGTCCAAGCCTGTCTCAGATACATTTACAAAAATAAAAAGAGTGAGGTTTTTTTTTTTCCCTTTGACTTGAATATTATCCCTGTATGTTGCATGAATGAAATATTTTCCATATTTCCATCAGTAATATATTTGCTTTAATTCTTAAGCATAAGTGAACATGATATAAAAATATATGCTGAATTATTTGTGAATAATTTATTTAAAACTATTTTAAATGTGCTTTTATCTGTAAGGCATTGCTTGCTAAGAAAACTGTTATTATTCTTGCTGTTCTAATCTGGTGGTAAACGTATTCTTAAGAATTTGCAAGTACTTTAGATTTTCCAAATTGAATGAGAGAAAATTGTATAACCATCCTGCTGTTCCTTTAGTGCAATACAACTCTGAAATTTAAAAAAAAAAAAAGTGGGTGCAACATTGTTTTGTGGTTTTCTACACTCTAAGTGGAAACATTTTATAATACTTATAAAATGGGTACCTGTACATAAAACGTTTCATCTGAGTTACCAGGAAAAGTGACTGTAAGATTTCCAATTATGCCTCACTTTCCCAAGGTATATACAGATAAGTTCCAACATAAATAAAGCTATTTCCAAACAACTTAATATAGAACTTGATTTAAAAAATATTTTGAGAATTTATTGCTGTTCCTTCAAGGTAAATGTCAATCAAGCCTAAAAAGATAATGGAAATGTAAATATAGAATAAAATAGCTTGTCTTTCGTGTATTAAATTAATTGCCTGAACAACACTGTAAATCAGGTAATGTAATATTGAGATGGGAACTGGAGCATATATTAACATTTTATTTTGAGCACAAAGTGGAAGCAATGTTTATTGATCATATACCTTTTTTCCATCAACATATTTAATATCTATATACTATGTGCCATGTACTGTGCATAGAAATATAGATAAGCTAGACCCTCTACCCTAAAAAAGTTTATTCTGAGGAAACAGACAATGAAACATTGTTTTAAAACCTATAATAAGAATAAGTAAATGTACAGTTGGAGAGAATGGAAGAAAGACACAGGGCAAGGAAAATCCAAGTTTTTAAGAGCTAACCTGTGTACTAATTCACTCATTCCTCACAATTACATAATTTAAATATTATTATTTCAATTTTTACAGATGGGCAAAATACAGTTCTTTAATCTTAAGAATAAGAAAATTGCCCAAGTCTTACGTCCAGTATATTTTAATTTGAGTGAAATAAAGCTACTAAAAGAGACCAACAATTCTGCCAAATTATCTAGACAGTATGTAATTTGATTAAATTTATAATAAATTGGTATTGTTCCCCTATGAATAAACAGCTTAAGTCATTTGCAAAAATAAAATTTAATTTGTGTAAATGTTGGAAAATGTTATGTGTACATTGTGGATGCTATTGACAAAACATTCTTTCCATAGTGGATAAGCTATTAATCTAAAGTCAATGAATGGAACAGGATTGTAAGGATATATAGGACCCACAATAAATATGTATAATTTATTCTTCCAAATGTGAGTCTCTATTACTACTTATGCTTTATCTACTTTCATTGTCTAAAATCAATTATATTTACCAGCATGATTTTTGAGAAGGACCATTGAAATGTGTGGAGCTGCTGGTAATTCACCCTGAATGAGTCCCCTCGATTTTCTTGCATATTCTTAAACCAATGAAATAAAGTTAAAATGAACATTCAGGAAATATTTTGAAGAGAAAAGTAAATAACATATATATATATATATTTAAGGCTGTGTGTGGAAACCAATTAGGTTGTCCAAAGCTCATTGCATGGGGCAGGGTGGGGGAAGGATTGATGGGCTGAGGGTCTCACTAACTCTGGAAGCCTTCTTTTCAGTTGGTTACACCCTAGGTAACTGTCCAGCCTGAGATCCAAACCCACAATTCTCAGAGCATTTGTATCATACAAAGTGCCTTTGGAATTAGCAAAGATGAGATTATATTTAGTCGGTTTTAGGAAAGGATATTCTTATTCCCTTTTAATTATTTTGAAAAATAGACTATATCTGGTAACTCAAATAAAAAATGCATGTTCTTATTCTAGAAAAGAGTCATATATAAATTTTTCTATAACTCTAACACACTTTTCTACTATTCTTTGGGTTACATATGACATTGAAATTAATAATTACAAATATTCCTGTTGTGATCAAGTAGCTAGAAAATAATTTTATGTATAGAAGACAATGTTTTCTATAACTTAATATAGTAATTTAAAGAACTTGATGGGTGATGATAGATATGAATAACAGGGTCCCATTTATGAGTCAAACATATAGATTTAAAGAAAACATTCTGAGAAAATGAAAGCTAGAGAAATAATTTACCAAGTAAAATTAGTCCCTTAATTTTTGCCTGCTTTATAATTTGCATTACATTGCCATCTAGTGGTTAATACAAGTATTAAAAATAAAGGTCTTAGAACACCTAGGTATCAGAGGGCCTGTATATAATCAGACACATAGATTTACTACAAGAGATAGGAATATAATGTATGGTGTTACTTTAAGCCCAGGATCCTAAAATCATATTTTAAGACTGGAAAGAGGAAGAAACCCTTAGGCACAAACACAATAAAGCTACAAGCAAGGTCCCTGATCAGTCTGTAAGGTATTTCCTGTTTCCTAATCTCTACTGGTGCTCAATGCTTAGTGTTTATTCACAAACAGCTTCTCTTGCTTGGAAATGTGGTCAGATCCAGGCCAAGCCTGCTTAGATTGAATAGGAGAACTTTTAAACATGGTGATTCCACTTTAGGGCTCCATAGTTTTGCTAACTCCGTGAAAGCCTAACTTCTGTCACAAAAAAACAAATTAAATCAAAACAAAACAAAAAACAGTTCTTTACATTGGACTTTTCCAAATTACTGTGCAATTACATAATAACACAAACCTGGTTGGATATGTTAGTGAGAGATATTCAAATTAGAGTTAAACTTTGAAAAATCTCCTTTCAAAGGGGAAATTATGATAAAATAAGGCATTCTAGTTATCAAATTTTGTCTTAATTACATATTAAATTTATTTTGAGGCATGAAACCTTATTTTAGAAAATAAAATTTTATGTCAAGTATGTGAGAACTCAGAAACACTGTGGGCAGGGTAGTTTGCCAAATTTTGGTTGGACGTGCACCAACCAAAAAACATTTAAAAAACAAGTTGAATTTATAAAGAAAATTCTTATGATTAACCACACATTTGTATTTTCTTTCTGAAAATTTGATTGAAATATGAAAGTTTAACTTTGATTATTATTTATTCCATTACTAATGATAATATCACTCTATCATATCTCTTTATTTGTGAAAAAAATGTGAGGACTCAGAGAGAGAGGAAGGAAGGCCAGTACATATCATAAACTGAGAAATTCAGTACTATTTTGGGAAAACCCAGCTATATGGTTACCCTAGCAATGGCTCATGTTGACACTTTACTGAACATCTTTTTGACCTTATACACAAGTTAGTTCTTTGAAACTGTGATAACTAGTATTTTATGTTATATTGAACTAAACAGGATGGTTTTATAGTTCTCTACACAGTAGTGTAATTTCCCTTGGTCTAAATGTATTTTTGGCTTTGTTGATTGATAGTTCATGTATTGACTTGATCAACCATTAGTTAGTAATCATTCTCAGCCCTGTAAAACTATTGAGAGTAGACAATTTTACTTTGGAATATTAGGCTGGTATTTTTAGCATCTACCAACACATTTAGACCATCGCTAATGAGACATGTATACTTGAATATCATGTATGGCCCTTGGGAAAGTGAATCTTCCACATTTTATGCTTTGTTGTTGTTGTTTACTTGTTTTGGTTTAAACTAGTGTAGTTAAACATCACTTGTGGTCTAGAATAGCAACAAAACATAAAATCTGAGGGTAAGTGACGAGAGATGTTATTGCCAGGGCGTGAGGTTTTAAGGGTGTGTTTATGTAAGTGTGTGTGTCTCTGTGTGTCCTTTTGTCTTTCTCAGAACAAGATGGCTTTGACCCCGTTTGCTAATTCCAGGAAACAGTTGTAGCCTCTCAGTGGCCTCAGAAGTGCAGAAGTCCCTAAATCCTTTCCTAATTTTGCTGACTGGTCTCATTTGTTGGAGCAGGAAGTCCTTCTGGGCTATATTTATTGAGTTGGACTCTGAAGACAATATGAGAAGAACAGGACTAGATACGCCTTGCATTCAAGTTAGGTTGAATCTGAATCATTGGGCCATTTCTTTTTGGAACATGCTAAGAAGGAAAGTGGAAGAAAATTTTAGTCATTAAGAGAGAGTTCAGTTGATTTTTCTGTTATTATTTCATATTAGAATAAATAATTGGAATTTCTTAATGAAAATTTCTTAATTAAAATCCATATGGATATTTACTTTTTCTTATGGAATATTAGCAATTCAATTTATCCTCAAATTTAAAATTTAAAATGTTGCTAAAAATTCAGATTCAATCTTGTCTGCCCCTATATCTACTCAGGGCTATTTCAATTCCAACAAAAACATCCAGCTTCACAAAAGGTTACTCCATGACTTGCAAGAAAGCCACTATGTACTTGAAGTAGAATTACCTAGAGAAAAATTATTATCAAGAGAAAAATGCTTTTTGAATCAGCTTAATCTTTATTAAGCACAAGTACCTTTATGATGTTTGATGAAACAGTACTATTAATATCAAACTCCATTAGTGTTTTCATTTATAAACTTTGAATAACGTTGAGTGTTGTATGCTTTTACATTTTAGTATGCAATTTTTTCATGTCATACTCTTTTTCATCTTTCTATTTTTTTAAATTAATACTAAAATGGTAGAACTGGAAGTGAAACAAAGCAAAATTCTTGTTTTACATGAGGCAATTGTTGATTTATATATTTATGCTTTTTCTTTTTTAAGTAAATACGTGGTTACAGGATTAGAATACTTTTCAGATACCTTCATAAAAAAATCAGAACTTCTGAAATGATAAACAAAAAGTATATTCAAAGTAAAACACCAGGAAGAGGGGTCTTTGGGCCTTCATAGTAGGAATGTGAAATTTGACCACTAGATGGTGGACCTAATCCAAGTATCTAATTGAACAGGCCTCAAGATCTTCCTATAACTTTTGGAAATTGAGTCATTTTTACATTTTAAGTCAACTTTTCCTTTTAATTGCATAAAACATTTAATTCAGCGTATTAGACAGTTATGGTGATATTTTCCATCAATTTTACTCTCAGATGGGAATGTTTTAATGCCCACCTGATTTAGAATGAAAGAATAGAAATAACAGAATAGATATTTTCTTCCCATTTCAGTTCATAAGATTCTCTTGTTGATCACCTTTACAGTTATGCTTAAGACAAATGACAGCTTTTCTTTCTTTTGGGGACAAGTACAAGATTCAGTTGATGAAAACAGGTATTTATAGAAAGTATACACAATGTTTTTATGTTGTTCAGTCTTCACAATTTTTAACAATTCTAAATTTGCTGCTTCAAGTGAATAATAAATTGCAAGCACAGGTATAAAAACAGCAAGCATACTACTTCACCATGTTACAGACTTTAAAAAAATACATGACACAGATTAACAATAATTATTTGTGCTACCTAATGAAGAAAACATCTAGCTCATTAGTTTTACATATTTTATATATGCATATATTTCAATCGGTAAAGGGTGACCATGAGATCGGTATGAGACTCATTAGGGCACAATAAATATTACTATCTTTGATGAAATTAAGTCACTGAACACATACGGTAAAAAGTAGTTTCTCAACTAGCTTAACAGAAGTGTGATTTTTACAAAACCAGATTCACGAAAAAAAAAAACACAACTAAAATCGCTCTTCCAAACGACAAATGAGATCTAAGTGGTAGGTAGTTTTGATGAATTGGATTTAAAAAAATAAAATTTGGACATAATCTTCCACTTTGTGTGGAGAAAACAGTGGGAATTGCAATAATATTTTGAAAATTCTTGTCTATGCAAACATACAAGCACCACATTTTCAATCAAACCACTTGGCGGCCATCTGTGACACTAGCAGAGAAAGGAAATTGTGGATTGCGCTATTACTCAGTTTTGTTGAAGAAACTGTTTATACTAACATGAGAATCCCTTCTTTATAGGTTTGGTATTTTGTTTGTGCTGAGATAAGAAAAATAATATATACATTATGTTTGCATTTCAGACACCTCAAACTTAAGGTTTTAAATTTGTTGAAGCAATTTGATAAACTTTCTAAAATATTATTTCAAAATTTGAGAAAGTTCATAGACTTGAGAAAGTTACACTTAGTCTTAGAAAAGACTTAATTCAATTAAACAGCAATACTTTGTTTAAAAAAAAAATGCCATTAAAATTTTTAGTTTTCAGCTCGTTGTGTAAGATTTAACCCAAACCCCAGGGGACAAACCACATAGTTAAATAATGAATCATGAGGCCCAGGTCTAGCCTCAGCAAATGCTAATCATGCAAATATGAAACAGAGTCAGAGACTAGGGAAACACATAATTTATGACATGAAATTAAAAAAGAATCTAAATCCACAGAATTTTGTTTTTCTTTTCCCATTGCCCAAATTATTTTTGGAGTAACCTTGCTTAGAAAGCTTTGTTGAGTTGACACAAAAAAACATAGAACTATACCTTTAAGCAAATACCAAAGTAAATTTTGAAATAAGTTACAAACTACTCAGTGGAGGTCTTCCAATCGTGAAAGCTGATTTCATGGTTACAGGTCTTTCAAGCAGGTGTGGAATCATTGGTTGGTGAGACAAAATGATGACAGAATGTAGGTGAAAGCACTTTGCCAGTGTCATAGCTTAAAAAGTATAAGCTGTTATTTTGTTGTCATCTATATTTCCTCAATGCAGTCTACTTATTCAGAATTTAGTTTCTTATCAAAGAAATAGTGATAACATCCTACCTGGCTCTAAGCAAGGAGATGCGCTATGTCTGTGCTTAATTTTTATTTTTTTCTGTTTTCTGAACTATGTTTATGATTAATATTTATTTTAATTTTTTTTTCATCTGTACATGAAAGCATATTATTTGTGAAGGACGCAGATCAAGGATCTTACAGGCATTTCTGCAATGAGGTCATGTCACTTTATTCATTGCAAAAGTTTCAAAAGTTAGTCATGTTTAGGTCTTTTTCAAGGGCATGCGTCAGAAGTATATGTACAGAAATTGTTCTTCCAGCCTTCCTGTCACCATACACATGAATTCCAGTAGCAGCTAGAAAGGAATTAACAGTTTTGGAGGTTGAGCAACAGTCCTTAAGACATACTTTTAAGTATCCTGCAAATATCAGTGAGCTATGAAGGAAGAAGAAAATGGACATTTATCCTAGTCTTCTTCCTCTGCATATAGCTGAAGATAGTTCTGTGTGTCAAAGAAAATCATGGATTTTCCTTTTATTGCAGTGTTGAATGAGAAAGCAAGAAATCTATCAGTCATGAAAAGAGTGAGTCCAGACAGATCATAGGGTAAAAATACATACTGAATTCCTTCAGCAAAGATTTCGTCTGTTCAGGGGAGTGCAGATGGTACGAGAACTTTCAAGTTTAAGATATTAAAGTAGGTCCTGGGTAAAGGGAGCCACCATTGTGTATTGGCTTCTGTTGCTTTGTTTTCCATGTACATTTGGAACTTATTTACTTGGCCCAAATTATTTCACTTGGATTATGTGAGGGACTTGTCATTAACCTACAGTAGAATCCACAACTCAACTTTCTTCCAAATATGAGACTGAAGTTAAGTGTTCAAATGTTTTGGATATTTCATATCATGTAAGTTTAAAAAGTCAAACATACTCACTCATGTCTCAAATCTATTTAACTTCTCTGTGGCTCAATCTTCTTATTTCCTCAGAGATAGAAATTATCATAATACTTCACATTGAGTGTCTACAATTGACTATACACTGTGAAGAACAGAAATACATGTGAGGAGCAGTTAATATTTAAAAACTAACGAAAACACCAGTTATTTAATGTTAAATAAGCAAGGATAATTCTATTTATTTGTCCAGTGAGGGTGGATAGGTATTAATTCATCTTTAAAAAAGTTATTTAGAACTATCAATTTTAAAGATACTTATTACTAAATTGAACCTCCTTCAAAAACTGATAAGCGTATTCTTAGAGGTAAAAACCTAAGCATGGCAGTGGCACGAATATTCAATTTAGCTAAGCTTAATTAAATAATACCCAACTAATTGTCAGATTGTTAATTGTACATAATCTTACAAAATCTATGTTTTGGTATACACCTATCCTCTTCACATTTTGAAATAAGAAAAATACATGTGAATTGGACCGAAGAGAAGGTTAGATTACTTTTGCTATATCATTAAATCTCTACTAACCATTTAATACAACATATGTAGACTCAGTAGCCTAACTTTATTCTTCAAGTTTTATTTCATAATATGGTATAACAAAGAGGAACTTGTTCAGAATTTTGTTTAATTATAATCATATGAATCATATCTAATCTACGAGAAGTCTTAAACTTGAAATATCAATATAAACGTCAGAAAAGCTGGAAAATCTCATGAGGATTAGATTTATACTTCTAAGAAATTCTTTTAATTTTTTGAGGTATGCTAATAAAAGAAGAGGTATAGAATCTGAAGACTGGCAAGTGTATGACATATTTGCTTTTCAGGCTTCAAGTTACAGATTCTTCTTTTCTCTCTCTACCCTCTTCCTTCCTTCCTCCCTCTCTCATTTCTTTTCTTCTTTCTTTCCTTTTCTTTTCTCTCTCTCCCTTTCCTTCCTGTTCATTTCTGTAATTTCTTCTCAGACATTCCTATAATTTTAAAGCTTGAATACTTGATTGGATTTCAGGAGGAAAATCCATATCTGGCTTTATTCTAAGTATATTTTACTATTGTAGACAAATGGAGGAAACTCTATTCAAAAAAGTAATTGAAACTGTTTTTAAGCCTGACATTGACATATGAATAAATACTTTAAGTTGTGCTGTAGTTTCACAGAGCAACTTTGCCTGTCCATCACTCACCTTAACCATTTCTCATGGTTTCTTCATTTTTCTATTTTTTACTTGCTGAATTTGAGATTAATATTTATTTTATTCTAACACTCCTTAAAGTTAACTGAAACAACAAAATTACTTTTAAGTGAAGTGTTAATGTCGATATATTAAATTTACTGTGTCTTGTGCTTATAAAAGTATTAAACTTCACCTCTAAATCAAATACACTTCAATTGAAAAAAAAAAAAAAAGGACATCTAGTCATCTTATCAAAGAAAAAAAAAAATCACTGCCATATCCCTTTAGGTCAGGGCCAATATTTTATTCCTCTGTAAAACTGTAAAAATAATATCATGCTTTCCCTATCTTGCAGTTTTATTGTGATAATTAGTGCAAAATTGCCTTATAAGCTGCAATTCAGTTTCAAAGAAGTTGTTGCATTGACTGCATTGATTGGGGTCTGATGTTAGTGAGATATAGATTGTTATTTTAGTTATTTTATTCTGCTGCTTCTGGTGGCCATCATATATCGCTAGCTGGCCCCAGGCAGACTTACAAAGGACTACCCATTCAGAACAAAAACATGATACAACTGGAAGATGTTATCAGCAAACATCTTTGTTCTATCTCCTTGTTACACAGGAAAAGATACAACCAAAAAAGAAGTGACTTTCTCATTGAGTAACAAAATTAGAACCAGCATGCATGGCACCTCAATTTGGGGGAGAAATTGACATAGGGAGGATGCAGAATATTTAAGTCTGAATCTCAACTCTATTGCTAAGTACTGTGTCCTCAATGGTTAGAAGAAAGATAACTAACCTTCCACACAAATTTGTGGTTTGAATCAGGTGAGAGAAATAGATGAAAAATCTAGAACAAGGATAAGCAGAAGACAAAGTCTCAGCAAATCAATCCTTCAGTCCCTCCCTCTCTCCCTTCTTCTTTAACCTTCAAACTAATTTTGGGGGATGATTATTGTTTTGTGTACAGTCCATAATTCATAGGCAGAATGAGCTGTACTGTTCTATATTTGGAAATACTTTGTGAAGTGAATAGGGAAACGACTCTGAAGACTGTCTTGAATGAATTGAAGGCTGACTTTTTATAGTTGGTGTTTCTTTGCATATGACATGAATGGGCCCATACTGTATACTCTTTTTAAACTAAATTTCCAAAAAATTCCAAATTTGATGTGAAAATCATAAGTTGAAACAATTTCCTCCTACTACTAGCTTGATTTTTACTGAAACGGTATTTATTTATATAAGATATGACACTTTATTTTATAAAACTACATCTCGCTTAAAAGAAATCATTTTATTCACACAAATTTATAGTGCTGTATGCACTTTTTAATAAGACAATGAACTTAATACCTACTTCAAGAACAGAATCTTAGTCACTCCAATGACTTTCTGACTATAAATTAGAAAACAATATTCTTTTTATAATATATGGGCGGCCACCAAGGCAAGAATTACAAATTGGTAGCAGGTAAGAAAATGGCTGTTGACTTTCATTAATATTCTAGTCCTGCTGCAGTCAGATTTACAAAGTGTGACCCATAGCATCTAACTCCATCATTTTATAATAATTCTTGAGACTGTCTACTGTATGGGCATTGTTTAGCAGCCTCAAAACACTGAGATTTTTACCATCTTATTACAGAGAAAAGCCAACTAAATGATAAAAATAAACTTTTACGAGATCAGAAAAAATGCATGACATGAATATTTAGACATCTCTTTTTTTTGTTATTTCCATTTCAGAGAGCGAGAAAAGTTAAGAAACAAAGGGGATATGTCTGGGGATGGTACTAGTGAACAATGAAATTATATGATTTATATTATAATCAGAAGAATTATATATAGTATATATTACATATATTTATATAGTTTATTTTCTAATTTACAGTCATCCTCCACAAAAAATTGCTCCTTTATTCTCTTTTTCTATGTCTTACTACCTCAGGAATATTTCATGTGTTTGTCTCCATACAAACTTCACCCTAAGGAAATTTCCATGCTAGATACAATATGAGCAGTTGACAAAAACAGCAAAACACAGTCTCCTATTTTCTTGAATTTCCCTTTTTACCCTGACTTTGCTTATGTAAGAATTCATACTCACATCATACTATATATAGACAAATTGATATACACTTTTCATTGACCTTAAAATAATGGGGAGGCTCAGACTGGCAGCATTAAATACAATTTAAAGCTTCAGGAATTCATTAGGATTTCAAGGTTATTCTGTGATGGTGGAGCTCAAGCAATAAGAATTGACTACCCATTGTCAATATCACTCCCTATCATCAAAACAGAATAGTAAGACTATGGACTATGTCCAGTTTTTTTCACTATTTTTGTATACCTCAATGAGATGTTTGGAAAACATAACCATAGAATATGATTACAGTCCCCTTAGCAACTATTAAAACTGTAATTATAAGAGTCATCTGAAGACTTTAAAAGAGTTGATTAGGAAAGAGTAAGTTTCCTTGTCAGTGAACTTTATATGCTTTGTGGGTCCACAAGGATTTTATGGTAACATTGGCCATCGAATCTTGGAATGATAGTTATGGAGAGAATTTAGAGATTTTTTATACCTGGATGAACTAATAGCATCATTCTAATTCAGGACCTTAAGCAACATCCATTAAACTAGAAAGTTATCTTGATTAAACTATGCTTTTAACCATAAGGGGGAATCCAAGTGAAGGAAATTGACTAGATGAGGGTAATTATATTTACTGATACAGAGGACATTATCTATTTATGGAATACCCTTATCTAATATATAGGCCAGAAAAACTGCGACTCCTCTGAAAACTACAATTATTTTTTCCCAATATTGCAGCTAGGTTTTAAGCTTTCACCTACTGTTTCTTCTGACACTTCAATGGTAAAGGAGAAACTATTAGCAGCAATAATTTCTTTTTCCCTACAGAGTCAGCCATATAGATAGGTAGAATTAGTTGCCACCTAGGTAATGTGATTTGTTAAAAATCCTCCATCCCAAAATAGATACCCCATCTGTGGACTGATGCCTGAAATTCCTATTATTATACTCACTTTTCAGGTTAAGATCCTGAGGCTCCAGAAAACCCTTGAGAAATGCAAATGTACTATCACTGATCTCCCTTGGATTATTATGTAGAGTTTGGAGCCTTTTATTTTCTGTCAAATGTGGAAGTTATTCATGAATCCTTCCTGGTTACCTTGGCTGAAAGCTCATGAAATCTGCGTTAACTTCTGTAGACATATTTTCTTTCAATTAAAGAGAGTTGTTGAACGTTGAGTGAAGATTTTTTATAAAATCTATTTCTTTTAACATTTCTTGTTAGTACCTTACTGCTATGAAAATTGTGAATTTGGGAAAAAGGACTCTCTCAACAATTGGATGCGAACCACACTTAGAGCCGGAGAAGGAATAATTATGAACAAATGTGACTTTCATGAAGTGAAAACTTGAATTTGAAGCAGAACTTGTCCTATACTCTGAATGATTAGAACTTTCAGCTATTTATTAAATTTACTTAACATTGACATTTTTTGTCCAGGTGTGTGCCATGGTTCATGCCAAGTCTACAGATCTAAGATTATCAGATCAATCACCTTTTCAATTATCTGAATTGTTTCAACATTTCAAAATAGACAGATTTTCATAGACTATCTCTATTTAATAAGTGTGCACAAAACTGACTTGTAAGGCTACGTTAAGAAAGGGACATGCCTGGAATGCAGAGAGCGCTCACTAAATAGCTGACAAATGAATGACATTTAGCTGCGCTGAATAATTTAAATTATCAGTGCTTATTTTTCTACTTTCTATTATCCAGAAATTTTGTGTTATGGTTATATTATCTATGATTGTATCCAAAATAATTTAGGAAACATTCATTTTTATATTATCAAAAGTTTAAACAATAATAACAAGACATAAAAAATGATGTCCTATCATTTAGTTATTAATTTGAAGGCTTTTCTTTATTCATTCATATTTATCCCTATCTGACTTGGCCACATTCTCTCACTTTCTTTTATTTTTGCTAAGCTTATGGATGGAGCTGTAGGTCTCTTTTTCTAAAACTGACATACCTATCTATCTACTTAACCCATCACCATCACCTACCTAGTTTGAAACTTCTAGAATATAAGGGTACTTAATCAAAGCAGTCATCTTATCATTTGCTAGTGAAACTATTAAACCCAACTGTTTCATTCTACTGTGCACCTGAGTACATAAGCAAAGGTAATCTTCTTTCATCTTAGTTCTTTGAATGCATATATATTTTTTGAATTTGCAAATTTGATGAATCTCAGACAGAGCATTGCCTGAAGAAACAACACTGATTTGTATTTTTGTCTTTGGTATTAACTAGCAATGAAACTTTGAACAAATTTGTTAAACTGTCTGGCATTTCAGATTCATAATCAATCGAGAGTATTTAATTATAAATCCTCTGATTTAAGTGGTGTTTAACAAAGAACAAGTTTCATTTCATCTTAGAGGAAAATGTTATTTCTTCTATACTAATCAATGGAAAGCTTAAAGATAAAATTGGTTATCTTGAGACTATCAAATAACTATAAGAAATCTCTATACATTGTATTTTAAGTATATATGGTCCCCTAAATTCAAGCTTGATAGCTAACGTTTCCAGTAATGTTTGCAAAGAGAAAATAAGTAATACAAATGAGTGTTCCTGAAACTAATGTTATGTAGATCAAATCTGAAAATCCTGTGAGTCCAAAATAAAAATTGACCTCAGAATATTATTTATGAGATCTCTTCATTCATGAAAAATTACTTCATTTTAGCTAGAGACCTTGCGGAGAAAGAAATTACATTTGGAATAAGACAAAACATCAACATATGAATGTATTCATTAGTCTCAAAAAGATTAAGTGACCAGATTTCTTTTACAAGTGAATTTAATTAGACATGATTCTCTTCAGCCAGATAATAATGAGAATTTGTGAGTTGGAATTAATGTATGTGACTCCTTGGAACTATGTGTGAATGTGTGTGTAAAAGTATGTGTGTGTGTGCATAATTTATTCTATTCATTGCCTTTGATTTTCTTTGGCTCAATCAGCCATCACCAAGGTTTCGGACACTTTACAGGTATTTGAGTAAGGACTTTAATTTCTCTGGGGGAATATATATCAAGGCTTATATCAATAACCTCAAACTCTCTAAACACTCAGAGCAAGCCAGTGTGTTCTCTATCTGTTATACGAAATTTGAAAACTTAACAAATATAAATACATTTTTAAAGTACCCAGTTCCTGGAAAAAGAAAAACAAATAAATTAGAGATTTGGATAATATGGGCTATGACTGCATGAGGAAAGACATATATGTTGACATTTGGAGAATTTATTTATTTATGGAAAAGTAGAAACAAAGTTTAACTAAGTGGTAGTTTTTCTCCCTTTCTTGAATGAGTTTACTTAAGTTTATGGAAAAAAGGAAGGTAATTCAGCTTACATTAAAAAAAACTACATTCTTGTATTTTAACAAATTAAAAAGATGGCACCATTATATTTTATGTATTAAGATGAAGATTCCTAGGTTTCAATTAATAAAATGTGTATGCCAAGACCCATATAAAAATTACTTATGCAGTTTTTAAAAAACTTTAATCCTATGCTCAACATCACTAATCATTAGATAAATGCAAATCAATACTACAATGAGGTATCACCTCACACCAGTCAGAATGGCCATCATCAAAAATCTACAAACAATAAATGCTGGAGAGGGTGTGGAGAAAAGGGAACCCTCTTGCACTGTCGGTGGGATGTAAATTGATAGAGCCACTATGGAGAACAGTATGGATGTTCCTCAAAAAACTAAAAATAGAAGTACCATATGACCCAGCAATCCCACTACTGGGCATATACCCTGAGAAAACCATAATTCAAAAAGAGTCATGTACCACAATATTCATTGCAGCTCTATTTACAATATCCAGGACATGGAAGCAACCTAAGTGTCCATCAACACATTTTATTATTTTTTTAATTTTTAAACTTATTTTTTGGCTGCATTGGGTATTTGTTGCTGCGTGCAGGCTTTCTCTAGTTGCGGCGAGCGGGGGCTACTCTTCGTTGCGGTGTGTGGGCTTCTCATTGCGGTGGCTTCTCTTGTTGCAGAGCACGGGCTCTAGGGCTCTTGGGCTTCAGTAGTTGTGGCTCACAGGCTCTAGAGCACAGGCTCAGTAGTTGTGCATGGGCTTAGTTGCTCTACGGCATGTGGGATCTTCCCAGACCAGGGCTCGAACCCATGTCCCCTGTATTGGCAGGTGGATTCTTAACCACTGCGCCACCAGGGAAGTTTATCTTTATCCATGAATGGATAAAGAAGATGTGGCACATATATACAATGGGATATTACTCAGCCATAAAAAGGAACAAAATTGGGTCATTTGTAGTGAGGTGGATGGACCTAGAGTCTGTCATACAGAGTGAAGGAAGTCAGAAAGAGAAAAACAAATACCATATGCTAACACATATATATGGAATCTAAAAAAAAAAAAAAATGGTTCTGAAGAAACTAGGGGCAGGACAGGAATAAAGACACAGGCATAGAGAATGGACTTGAGGACACAGGGAGGGGGAAGGGTAAGCTGGGACAAAGTGAGAGAGTGGCATGGACATATATACACTATTAAATGTAAAATAGATAGCTAGTGGGAAGAGGCCACATAGCACAGGGAGATCAGCTCGGTGCTTTGTGACCACCTAGAGGGGTGGGATAGGGAGGGTGGGAGGGAGGGAGATGCAAGAGGGAAGAGATATGGGTATATAAGTATATGTATAACTGATTCACTTTGTTATAAAGCAGAAACTAACACACCATTGTAAAGCAATTATACTCCAATAAGATGTTTAAAAAAGAAAAACAAAACTACAATCCTAGATTCAATAGAAAGGCATGTATGATGACCTCTATAGACCCAACAAGGCAATAGGAAGTTGGCTGGAGCTTGTATTTTTCAATCCAACTCTAATAGTATTGAAATGAACTGCAAGGTCAGGGAGGGAACAACAAAGGAAAATCTACACCTTCTATCTCATTTCTTAATCTTTGGCCTTTCCAACTTGGATAAATGAGAAACTTTGGAATTTTACTGAGGTACAGTGATTTTCAATTGTTCCCCATTGTTGCACATTAGAATCGCTTAGGAATTTTTTTAAAAATACTGATTCCTGGAAACCACAGAACACTTATGATAGACTCTCTGAGAGAGGAGCTGAGGAATGAGCAAAATACTTCCCTGGTGATGTGAACAAGCAACCAGACTTAAAAGCTACTAATTTAGGTAAATACAAGTAAAGAATAATAGTGTTCATAAGAATTGGGTTTAGGGTTTCACTCTCAAGGTCAGAGTTTTGATCCAGCTCGACTGTGTGATCTTGAGCAAATTGCATAACTCTAACTTGAGATACCTCATCTCTGAAGTAGGAATAATAGTCATTCCTACTTAATAGAGCTGGAAGGATTTAATGCAGTATTTCTGAAAGAAGTTCATGCACCATCTGCATCAGTGTTAACTGGAATACATTAAAAATACCAATTCCTAGACCCATACTATGTGTACCATAAGAATGCAGTAGTCTGATATATGCATTTTCAGTGAACTATCCAGGTGATTCTTTTGCATAATGACTTGTAAAAACCATTGTTTTAATAAGTAACAGAAGTACCTATTAGGGGAATACTCCATACATACTAAGCACCCAGTACATGTAAGCTGATAATGCAACTTTAAAGTTTGTTGGTGTTTTCCAACCTTTCCAAAATATTTACCGAAAATTTAAAAAATTCAGTTAATCAACCAAAAATATTTCACACATATTGCCAAACTACCAGTTAGGCAGATTTGGGGTTTGAGTTATGAAAGACTATCATATAATGCAGTAATTCAAATTTACAACTTTGGGAGTCCTTTAATACACCCAGAGTCCATAAGTTTTGTTTCTTTCTCAAATAACTGGAATTAGAAAAAACAAAACAAAACAAAACAAAAAAACCAAACAACCTTAGACTTCCAGGCTGTGGCTGAGTACAGTAAAATAAATTGTAGAAACATCTTAGATGTTCAAATTTTTTAAAAATGAGAAAAAACATTTCATATGAAAGAACTTCAATCTAAATTCAGTTTTAGACTTTTATATTATTTTTAATATAGTCATATCTTGTAAATAATCACTTTATAGCCATATGCATTCATTGTCAATGAACGCATCATAATTAGGAGGTGATATACACTAGTGGTTAAGAGCATGGACTTTTGAATTACACAGACCTGAGACAGAATCTCTTTTCCATCACATATTAGTTACTTGACCGTGGACAAATTACTAAACTCCAATTTCCTCATATGCTGTTAGTTTAATAATAGTTCTTGTCTTACATGATTGTTTCATTTATTAAATAAGATAATGAAATGTACATGAAGTCATTAAACCATTGTTTCACAGTTGCTCAGAACATGTTATTTACATGTAAACACTGTTTTAGATGCTGAGACTATACAAATAATCCATAAATTAGAGACTTGTTTTGTTTTCTTATCAGCCCAGGTGCCTTTTCTTTGGAACCTAGATAACTTAGTCTCACTTTCTGTCTTCCTCTTTTACCCTCCATTAAATATGAATTATTAACATCATGATTTAATCACTCAGTTTGTAAGGAAATATTTAATTTGTTAAAATTGTCAATAGATGAAACAATGCCTTTCCTACATCACTCAAATTTCATTAAGGAATGAATCAACTGGTAAATTTTGAATTCTATGGTAGATTCATTAACATAATTAATAAATTCTATCCAAAAAAAACCCTGAATTTTTCCCAAAATTAAAAAAACTAGGGTTTTTTTTTCCTTGTATTTCTTGGAAATAGAACCTAAATTATTGGGTCAAGTCAGTGAAAGCTGTTAAAGTGATATGAATGTAGACACATTACTTAAAAATCCTCCTAGATTACTTTAAAACCTGTGAATACTTTGTCAGTATAGTCCAGCTCTAACACGACCATATGTTTCTTGTTATTTTTAAGTCTATTTGGACACAACTGATTTCCTTGTGTGCACTCATTTTACTAAATTGTTTTGAATATATTCTGAAGAAAATTATTGGTTTAACAAATCACATTTACTATTCTTAGACTTTTCCAAATTCCTATTGCTTTTACAATCCAGACACTATTTTGCTTTGAAGCCAAATGGAGAAATTGTAAGCAATTTAAATTAAAATGATTAATGTTTTACATTATATTTTATATGGTAAGACCAATAAATTAACTTATCAAGAATGTTGACATAGTATGTAAAGCTAGTTCCCTAATTTACCCAAAAGGTGTTTTTGTACCTGTACAATCTCTATCTCTATGACTCCTAAAATGGCTAAAAAAAGCAAAATTAATCACATAAATTATGAGATTAAAATACAGTGAAGCAGTGGCATGGAGATTGTTATTGTGTTAAGTAAAAGTGCACCTTGTAAAATCTTTTAGGTATTGTGAGAGTGATGTATAAACTTTATTGCAGCAATTATTAAATTTACTGATGAAAATCAGAAAAATGGTAAAAATTATTGTATTTATAATAAATTTAATTATTCATAGTAATACAATTTACATTAATAGTAAATAAATATATTTGAAAGAATAAAATAGGCATCAAAAGAATTTAACTAATGTAAGTTTCTTCTTACAAAACAAAGTACTAAATGTTAGGGTGACACTGTATGAATGGAATTTATGACAGCTATTTTTAGTAGTGCATCAGATCACTACTTATTAAGTACCTACTTATTGGTGGTGTGTTGATTGATAATGTGTAGCTATAAATACATTAACTTGATTTGTCCAGTTGAAAGATTTATTAGAAAGAAATATTACAAAATATCTTTTTACTTTTCAAAGATGATCAGTTTAGTTTGCTTTAACTAGAAGGGCACTTATATTTTTTTATCGATTTTATAGGAAACACATGACTCAGATTCATCATTGCCCATATTAATTTGGACCTCCTGTTGTAACATCCCATAGCAGAAAACAGTTTATCTATTTTATAAAATGGCAAACAAAATACAGCTTTGAGTCTAATCTGGAATTTTGATTTCATTAAGAGTGAGCTTGATCTATTTGGTCAAGTAATATTGTCTTTTGACAGTCTCAAGAATCAAATTTTGATTTGCAGGAGCAAAAATTTGAGGAGGATTGTAGACTAAAAAGTTGAGCCATGGTAATTTGTAACGCTGAGAGGAAAGATAACTTGCTTTACGCAAAATCATGAAGCAAAGATTTTCAGTCTGAATCCTTGCAGCTCTTGTATGAGGTATTTCCTGTTGTGATTTTTACATTCTTTGGTTGCCCAGCAACCTCTCCTTACCAGAATATTTGAAAGGATTATCTCATCAATTGTCAAAGTTCAATTAGCAATCAGTTATTATTATCACTCAATTCATAGCAATTTGATATGATAGAGAATATTTTGAGAGGATGTTTTTTTACCACTCTGTGTTTGAGAATGGTTACAAGGAATCAGCAGAAAGTGAGGGTAGAAATATGTACGTTGGTTCATGAATTTAACTGAACAAATCACCAAGCATTAAATTACAGATACTTCAAATACACACTTAAGTCTTAGAAATCTTCTTGACTATTAGTGACACATTTTCCAAATGTTTCTCCAAAATAATTGGATATTCTAAGTGATTTTTAAGGACACTAATGAGGTCATGATTGATTATCAAATTATGGTGGATAAAGATAACACATGTAACAAACAAAATTTTTGTGCTCAGTTATATATGATTTAGAGCTTGAGAAATGTTGATAATAGAAGTACAAATTGCATTAACATAATTAAAATTTTTTTTAATTTGGATATTTACTCAAATGGGAAAGCTTCTTTATTGTAATTCTATAAAAAGCTAAGGTTATAAATATTTTCATTTAGGGAAAAGCCATTGTTCATTCCATTAGCAGAGATCAGTTTGCCCTTTTGAAAATAACTGACTTAGATAGGTTGATTTATGAATCAAAGAAATTAGTTTTTAGGGAATTATTCTTCTTAAATTTATCCTTTTATTAACAGTATAATTATTTGTAGGTAAGGAATTCTAATTCAAGAATAGATCCAATGCGTTATAAAAAGAAACGTGTAAATCCTCAATACTGTTCAACAGTACTCATTGTTAAAATGCAAGCTGTAGTTTGTTAATGTGTTTATTTTCTAATATGAATGAAAAATTTCTGCCAACTATTGACACTGTCTCATGTGGCACACAATTGTAAGATTACAGATGTAATTTGTAGTCAAAACCAGACTACTTTAAAAGAGAAAAAGTTGGTAGAATTGAGATCATTATTTTAACTTTTTAGAAATATACTCTCACTTACTGATAAAGTAAAAAGTGTAAAATAACAGTGTGTGGCAAAATATAAATATATTTAAAAGTTGGAGTGAACTATATAGATTATTTTAAAATGGGAATATAGGAAATGTCAAACACTTAAACCAATGTGAGGTATTTCATGGGGAAAAATTCATACAATATTTTAAGAATTTTTTTCAAATAGTTGGGGAAATACCACAGATAAAATGATAGATTATTATTCAATAAGAAAATTGTCTTAGATGAAATTATAATAAAAGTATTTTTTCACATCTTTATTGGAGTATAATTGCTTTACAATGGTGTGTTAGTTTCTGCTTTATAACAAAGTGAATCAGCTATACACATACATATATCCCCATATCTCCTCCCTCTTGCGTCTCCCTTCCATCCTCTCTATTCCACCCCTCTAGGTGGGAGTGCCTGAAGTACCACACAGAGAGAGATGGCAATCCCATTTTCAATCTCCAAGGTTTTAAACTCTGTTACAAACTAGACATTTAAAAAATAAAAATATTTTATTTATATTTAATATTTAATAAAAGTATTTTTTAAATGTCTAGTTTGTAACAGAGTTTAAAACCTTGGAGATTGAAAATGGGATTGCCATCTCTCTCTGTGTGGTACTTCGGGCACTCTGTTTCCTCGGTGACACACAGTGAAGTGAGGGAGGAGGAGGTAGATAGAAGGAAAACTTCTCTACATCTTTTCCAGACCTTTGAGTATCCCATAAATTAAATATCTTTGCTATAATTAGCTTTCAATTATGAGTGCTAACAGCCTCCATTGCTTTATTTATGCATTGACTTTTGGTGATTTTTATACCTTAAAATTGTATTTATCTGCAGTTAGGCAGAAAGATTGTAGGTTATGTTGGCTATTGTGGTTTAAGTTGTATTAACAAACACGTAGGATTTTGAAAGTATAGACTCAGTTTCTAAATATTTTTTATTCATTTTCATTGTTTACCCTTAAACAACAATTAAAGTGATAATTTCCTGTATATTAAATTTAATGAGCATATGCCTCATGAAAATTTTCATTTAATAGAAAAGGTATTGAGAATCTTTTCACTGTATGTTTGATTCAGCTATTTTAAAGAGCTGGCTATTTAAGGTATTGCTTTTTCCTCCTATAAGAAATGAAATTTGAACATTCTATGTTCTTAATGTGATTGTATTTTTCTATGAGCATATACAACTTACATATTTTCTCACATAGTGAATTTAACTTTTGAGTAATTCTTCGAAGAGAATATCTAGACAGAGTGACATGGGAAGCTGAAGCAATTGTTCAAATAAAAAACTACTTTGGTCTCAAATATGTTTTTCAGAATAGATGTTCATATCCAATTATCCAGAACATGGCCTCAAATCTACATTTCAATCTCAATGTTAAAAATAGAAGAGTAAATCATCTCAGAAGATTTGGGGATTAATGAAATGATTTCTACTCTGGACTTAAATTGGAGTAACTAACTGATGATGAGCAGATTCATGAGGTGGAAGGGATTAGAGTTTTGGGGATGCATGACCTTGTTATCTGAGTATCTTTATAGTTTGGAAATACAACCCCTTGAAACTCAAATTTTAACCTTCAAATTTTATTTAAATTTTATTTAAATTCAAAGGAATCTAAATAAAAAAATAAGGAATTTAAAGAAGTTAAACAGTTGCACAAAATCTCTAATAAGAAATATTTTCAGAGGATGTCATGTATAAAATATGTGGTAAGGACAAGTAACCAACAGCCAGTTCAGAAGGGGAACATAACCAGGAAGACAGCGTGTCATGAAAGCTAAAGCCAAGAATAAGTGGAAGTGTGGAAGCTAAAAATAATGCAAAGGATATACATCTCTCTTTCAGCTATATAGGTACACGTGTACAAATATATGTATATACACACACAGATATATACATATAAACATGTATATGTATGTATGTTTGTGTATATACACACACACATAAATATATATAGAGAGAGAGCACTCATGACAGATATGTAGATACACGCATGTGCAATGATTTTGGAACATATAAAAAATAATAAAGAAGATGTTTTCTCAGGGGTAGATTAAAAATACAGTTAAAAGCAAAGGAAAAACATGGGACTTCCCTGGTGGCGCAGTGGTTAAGAATCTGCCTGCCAATGCAGGGGACACAGGTTCGAGCCCTGGTCTGGGAAGATCCCACATGCTGCAGAGCAACTAAGCCCGTGCGCCACAACTGCTGAGCCTGCACTCTAGAGCCCACGTGCCACAACTACTCAAGCCCGCGCACCTAGAACCCGTGCTCTGAAACAAGAGAAGCCACTGCAATGAGAAGCCCGCCTACCACAACAAAGAGTAGCCCCTGCTCACCGCAACTAGAGGAAGCCCGCATGCAGCAACAAAGACCCAACGCAGCCAAAAATGAATAAATAAATTTATATTAAAAAAAAAAACAAAGGAAAATCAAAAAGTAAGAACTAATCAAATCACATTGCATTACAGCCTTTCCCCTCCTAACAAGAATAATTCTGAAATGAATAGAGAAGAAATTCAAAGCAGTAGAAATACAAACACTGAAACTCAAGGTAGTCAAGGGGATAAGCTGCCTATTTCCAAGTTTGAACATCATGGCCTGGGTCATTTATATCATTGCACTGGTCACTTTTGCCAGTAATGGAAAAGATACCAGAGAACAGGAAGTCAACATTAAAAACATTTTTTTTGAAAACCACAACTCTATGAGCTTAATAAAGATTCTAAGCAAAATTTTAGAAATTACAAAAAGCCTTTCTTTTTCTTTATTTTTCAAAGTAAATGCATTTAGATTTCTTAAAAGAATATTTACAATGACAACATTAGGAACAAATGTTACAAATTTTGAATAAGATTTCTAAAGTAATAGATTAGAATGACAGAAATATATCTTGATTTTAGGAAAGCATTTACATAATTCTACATGACATTCTTTTGGACATAATATAAAAAGGAGGGTGGATAACATATTTAATGCGTAGTCAAGTTTATGATTCCTGTTGATCAGGATGAAGGTCTCTGGTAGTGTTTTGAAGGGCCATATCCTTTTACACATGTATAACATGGCTAAAAAGAATGGAAACATAAGTTTCTTGATGAGTTTATGTTATCTGATTTCCAGCTCTAACATCCTTCAAGGTAAATTTATTCCAATTTCACAGATGAGGGAACTGAGTTTCAAAGAGATTAAATAAATTTTATCACATCTAGAGACTAGTTATTGTAGATCTGGGTTTCAAACTCAGGTCTGCATGACTCTTCTATTGTATCTCCTATGAAGACAAAATACATACATATTAAATTATGGTAACACAAATTTGGGAGGCTATGTTAAAACACTGAATGACAGAATCAAGAACTGGAAAGTGTGGGATCGTGGGTCAGAAGAAACAAAACGAAATTCTTTTGAAATTAATATTAAATTTTAGAAGAAACCTTCAAAGAATCAATTGAACATGTACAAAATGGCAAATCATGTTTTATCAGTAGATCATGTAATATAAAGTTTGAGTGTGGGCTCTATTAGTCAGTAGTATGGTGATAAAAAACGTGTTGCATTAATGGATATATTGATGAGGCCAAAGAAGAGAATTACATTTTCATCTTCAACTGCTAGAGGAGATTGAGAGCAGTTTTCAGTGTTAATCGTGGGAGCAATGTTCTAAAGGACATGCTGCAAACTGGCAAATATTGAGGGAAATGTGCCGTGCGGACATCTAGAAGAGCAAGTGCTTTCCCTGCCATATCATATATTTCATATATGTTTGTTTCATTTATACACCATTATTGTACAGCCAGTTTTTCTATGATAGCTTTATAAAAATTCCCCAAGAATACTGGCTCAGTAAGAAATGGAATGTTCCAGTGTCCTGAGTGTAGCTGTATGACAGAAATAGTTCTAAATGACACATTGGTTTCCAAATTATATTTTTATAACTGGAAAATATCTACTTTATAAATTGCACAAGGTTACAGTTTTTCAGTGAGAATGTAAAAGTGCTTGCATTAACAAGTTTTATGTACTTCTTTTATATCCACACTTGTTATTGCCGCTAAAATGTGTATTTTCCGAAAATGTTTATTTTCCAAACTTGTGCTTTTCCAAGATGCTTTTCTTTGATGTCCATAAATACTGAAAAGGCTCCCTTAAGAAGAATTTTAAGTGTAAGTAATCTTTCAGTCAGTTTAAAGTATAAAAATCGAGACGTTATTTACGGTCATACCATATTTTGTGCTTGAAACCTGTCAGCGTCTTATTTTCATAGCAATTAAATAACTCAGCTATTCATGTCACATTCCAGTATTTTTCAATGGGTACTTGTAACAAAGAATTTAATATATGTATTTTTTAAATTATTGCAGAGATCTCACATAATGCTTAATAACAGAATATAATTAAACCTGTCTTTTTTGCTTTGTGTTTCTGAGACAAGATTATTAGAGCCTTATTCAGAATTTTAAAATATAGGATATATAGCATTGAACCATGTAAAGATAAAGAATGTTTGGTCATATCTTTTTTTTAAAGAGAAAGGTTATTTGTCCCCCTGATCCATAATGGAGAAGCTTTCTTTGTCAAAGTCTTTCCTTAGAAAGCTGACCCACAGTCAACTTGTAAAGAAAACATAGAGACAGTCTTAGGTGATTGATCAGCTTAGTCAAACCCAGTTTTAGTAATGAAAGGATCAAATTTAAGATGAAATGTGATCCCTTTGGTTCACATTAGCATTTGTAATTCTCCAGCAAACATCCAATTTCACTGTTACCTTAAGTAATCTTTCTTGAAACATTTTGCAGAAGTTGATGTCAATGGCTGGTCTTTGGAAACACTCCCAGAAGAATATGTAAAAGTTTACAACTCACCTCATGGAGTCTACCTAGGTCTTGGTATTATATGTCTTTGTTGTGTACCTTTTATCATTGAAAGTGCAGAAAAGTTATTTCTGATTTCTGAGATATGCGTAGAATACTATATATATGATTAGCCAGTTAATAAAAGAGGGTGAGAAAAGCCAAGAAAACAGAATATTTTTAAGTGTCTGGCAAGCATCCTCCAAATGAAAGCAAAGGTTATTACCGTTAGTTTAGTTTAGTTTAGTTTAGTTTAGTGGCAGTATTCATCTTTTCTTTGGACTTTAAGACTTAGATGTGTCACAGAATATTAATACTTATAGGTTCATTGTTTTCTCTATCTAACACTATAGCAACTGGGTGCAAAGAAAATACACAGTAGCTATTGTATCAATAAAAGAAAATATTTCCCAATTTTTAAATCTGAGTTTCTAATTTAACTGATTTGAATAGAATTAATAAAATACTTTCCATTCATTTTTTGGACTGTATCATACCAGTGAGTCCTAAGGATTTTGTTTCAGGATGGAAGCAAGAACAAGAGGAATTCCTTATTCCTTCTCATTATCCCAAGTCTAATATCTCTCTCTCTTGCGCTCTCTCTCCATATATATATATATGTATATATATTTGTCTATATAATAGTATATTTGAGTCTTTCCATAAACATCCATGAAGTACTCTTTATTTCTCTTTGTAATAAACCCCTTCACCTTTGCTGTTTGCCAAAAAATAAAAGGATGAGACAAGCTCAGGATATTCTGAAAAAACAATGATTTTAGGATGCACTAAGGTGTCCTGAATTGCTTTAATGCGCCCATGGTGTGGATACTATTGTCAAGTCCCTCACGGTAAAATTTTGACAAGTTTGCTTACCATTTGGGTGCATATACCACAAGAGCATCATTTAGCACACTTTAGGATTATTTTACAGAATGATAACATGACTTACAGAAGAATTATACAAGCTATTTCTGATAGAATAACTTATTATCTGAGACTCACGTACCAGAGAACCAAAAGCATAAATTATGTGAAGACCAATCTCTACATAAGGGAAAGAACATTGTCTGGATATCAGAATATCTGATCTCTCATTCTAGCTTTGCTATGAACTAGCTCTGTGTGTAGAAGAAGTGACTGATTTCTGTTTCTTACTTCTGTCCTTCATAAGATGTCCATTTGAACTCCAAAAAAGTATATGATGAATCACAATGGTTTCAATCATATGAATTTTAATACAAAACATATAAAATCAATTTCAAAAATTTTCTGCATATACTGAAAATGTTCGTTAAGAATGGACTAACTATAAGCCTTCTTTAATTTCTTCTATTAAATGCAGGTACCCAATGGAACCTGAAAATATTGAGCATAACTTCTTTGCAAAAGGGAAACTAGAAAAAGACTGCTTCCCACAGAAAATTTATTGACAATAGGTGTTCAAGTTTTTATACATTGAACAATGTCCCCTTTTATATAATCAGGGGAAGATATTTTTTAAGTCTTTTTTTTTCTTTCCATCACCCCACCTACACACAAAATTCTGTTGTAAAGACATCACTTCTATAAGGAGGTATTCATTGTAGATGTACAGAAGTCTATGGAAACCTAAGTTTACAAGAAAAAAAAAAAACATTATCATTCTGACCAACTGCATAGTCACAGAGATGCTTAATAAAAGTTATCTGATGATATAATGAAGTCACTTCTTAACTAAGTGCATACAGTGGCAACTATTTTTCAAGATTCACCATCCAACAAACTACATTTTCTCATGTGAAATCCTTCGTGTCACTTTTTGACATTCAGATGAAATTTTGAAAGTAATATGATAACATTAAAATATAAACAAAAGTAGCATTAACTGTGAACTGATAAACTTCAGAAGTTAAAGTAAGTGTAAGTGTGTATTAGAGTAAAAGTATGCTGACAATGTGTAAATCAAAACTGCCAAAATGAGTTTTTCAACATCTGATCCATTGTTTTCCCTCCAGAGGATAAAGGGAGCAAAAGACGAAGGTAGCCAAAAAGGAAACAGGAAGACCTGCTTCAGTAACTGGATATACTGATTTAATTGGCTAAGAAGTCCAAATGCTAATACTCCTAATAATCAGCCATTCTTTTTGTGTTTTGGTAACATATATCCTCATACAATGTATATCAAATGGAATTTTTTGATTTACATCAGATACTTCAAAGTTTCCATTTTTGAATTCCCCTAGTCTTATGTAAGTAACACATTGTCTATTTTGTTTAAAATATCTAATATCTCCTCCAACATCTAGGGCTCCATGATGCAAAATGTCATTTTGTCGATCTTCTGTTCCAGTATTCACTTTAATTCTTTTGATTACAATCGGATTTTCAAATATAATCACAAAGACATCTCCTGTTGATGGTGATTTTCCCCAAAAGTATTCATCAACACTACTATAAGCCTTGCTTGCATCATAATTTTCAAAAACACTCATGTTGGTATATAGACTTGCAGGAGGGTTATCTGGGATATCAAATGGCTCCTCTTCAAAATCATCATCTTTCAGCTTATTCTCAGTTCCTTTATATGATGAGTAATAACCCATGTGCTGAAAGAGAGATGGTTTAAAACGAATCACATTTTTCTGAGCCAACAGACCGCGGAAATGAGTCAGTAGCCAATCACAAGGCATTTCTTGATAAAACATTAATAAAAAATGTGCCAAACGTGGGAGATCATGAGAATGATAAAGTTTTCCAATATAGCCAAGCTTAGAGAACTCAAGGGTTACCCAGTAAGTTCCTTCTAGGGATGTAATGACTTTCTTGATGGCAGTAAAGAAATTTTTTGAACAACGAATATCATCTTCAAGCATTACATAATAGTCTGAAATATTGGCACAAAAATTAAGCAAAAAAGCATAATCTACATTTTGCTTGGAACGAAATCTCACTCTGTCTTCTGGATCATTGTAATTTCTTTTAAGGCCACTCAGGATTGGGTAATATTCCTCTGGAGCATGTATAACCATTAATCTTCCTGCAATAATATGGTGGGCAAATTTCTGTGTAATATCCTGTAACATGACATCACGCCAGGATGAATTAAAGTCAGCTAGATGAACCACCACTGAAATTTCCTTCAACTCTTCGTAGCTGGATTGCTCAAAAATTGACTTGATTGTCTCAAGTAAATAATTTCCTTTTTTTCGTCTCACTGATGAAAGTCCAATTGTAAGAAACCCTGAACAAAAGAATTCAGAAGGAAGACAAATTAAATGTGAAATTAGGTTTTGAATAACATAGAAAAAAAGAAAAAAAGTTCTTTTCTCTTTAAGCCTGCTACTCTATTAAGTAAATCTAAGTGAATGATTATATATAGAACATTTTGTCATTAAAGACTTGTGCTAAATATTTAAAGGCTATAGTACTTTATATATAATTGATATTTTCTATGGAAAAACTGCATCTTAAGCACAATGATGTATGAGCTCTATTGCTGTAAACATTTGTTTATGAAATAAGATATATGGTTTAAAGTGTTCTGCAGCTTAATGTTCTCATATATGCCCATTAGAGAAGATAGATATTTAAATAACATTGACACTGTTTTTTTTTTTTAAAAAAAAACCTGCAAAAGGGACAGGAATTCATCCAGTTAAGAATGACAAACTAGTCTCAAATGATGAAAAAGAAAATTAAGGGTCACTCATTCTTTTAATCATCTTTAAATTTTTCATAGAAAACATGCCATATACTTTCATCTTTCTTTAATCACTGTTATTATCTTGTACCAGAATAATTCATAACTGGACTTCACAATTTTATTTTGAAATTTATCTAGTATGTTAATTAGAATGAAAACAATATCATAAGCTGTTTTTGAAAACCTGCATTATTGCTTAAACATATGATGTATTGTTCTAAGACATAAACATTACTGATTTCTTTATTGTAAAACACATTTTGTAGTAATTTTGTCTGGTGAAATTTTTATTCAGATATTTAAAACCTAAAATTAGAAATTAGATATTTTTAGAGAATAAAATAAAACCCTGTGAAATGGCAGTTCACCTCTGAGAAGCGTTAGATGTCTTCTAATTAAAATGTTTTCACTTTTTAAAGCTCTCATTCTCACCATGACTTAGAACTGAATAAAATTTCAGAACCACCATTAGGAAAATAGGGAAATGTTTATATTCACCAAGATCACTGTTTCAAGACAGACACCTACATGATTTGATTTGCATGATACGAAAAAGCCCCTTCCAAGAAAAATCTTTTTTTACTAGTCTATTAGAGAGGTGGAAATTTACATGTTTCATTGAAATACCTGGGCTTACCATCCCATCTTCTACTGAAAAGCTAACATGTTATATGTTACAATTTAACTGAAGCCACCAGCCCTCATTAAAAATCAATAACAGCCAATACTTATAGAATACTTTCTACATAAAAGGCAGAAGTCTGAGTATTTTACATGTAATATGCATCTTGAATATTCAAAACAGTCTTTTGAGATAGCTTTGCACTTATCAACATTCCTGTTTTATAGATAAGGAAACTAAGTCACAGTGAGATGAGGAAACTCGTGCAAGGTGTAATACCTAGTAAGTAGTGTGTAAGAGCAGTAGACATTTGAAATGGAAGAAAGAAAGATCTAAAAAAAGCTGAATTGTTACAATTTCCTCAACCTGGTGATCACAAATTCATTTGCATAAACACTTCTTAGCAGGGAACTCAATTTTTGTGGTCTCCACACGATCTACTAAGAAGTTCATGATATCACGGTGTATCACTTATTCTAAAACTCATATTCTTCACGCAGAAATATTTTAAAATCAGGTTGTATATCACAACTGATGGCATCTTACAACTTAAAACTGATAATGCTTGTACTTTCTTAGTGTGCATCAATTAGATCATGATACTTTCTGTAATCTATAATGTCTTAAAATCCATTAAATGTAGTATGTTATTTCTTGGATCCAAAGTGTCTGTAGTGGATTGATCAGTTTCCTCCAAAATTTCATGTCTACCTGGAACTTCAGACTGTGACCTCATTTGGAAATAGTCTTTGAAGATGTAATTAGTTAAGGATCTCAAGATTAAATCGTATTGGATTCAGATTAGGCCCTAAATTCAATGACTAGTGTCCTTATAAAAATAGGAGAGGACACAGAGAGACAGAGAGACAAAGGGATGAAGGCCATGTGAAGATAGTGGCAGTGATTGCAGTTTTGTTGCCACAAACTAAGGAATGCCACGAGCGACGAGAAACTGAAAGCGGTAAGGAAGGATTCCCCCCTACACGGAATGTGGTGCTGCCAGCACCTTGGTTTCAGACTTCTGGCTTCCAGAAACATGAGAGAATAAATTTCTGTTGTTTTAAACCACCTAGTTTGTGATATTTGTTATGGTATCTTAGGAAACGAATATAATGACTTTCACTACTTCAAGCTGGTGGCATGTCATAAAAACCAAACCAATGTTTGAAACTGTATTACTATGGGAATAATTATTTTTAAAAGCTAACTTTAAAAATTTAAAGTCAATTGATTTTTCCTACTCTCTCTACATGGTACTATAGCAAACTGTTAAAAAGTTCATGTCACAATTAGGCATTTAATTTTTTTGTTGTTATTAATGGAATTGGATCGGTGAATAATTGCAATTTGTGAAGAAACACTGAACTATTTCCCAAAGAATATATTATATTAGTCAAACCCATAAACTCTTATTGTTATACAGATGAAGAAAGTTTTCATTTTAAAACAAAATATTTTATTGTTCTTGATTTTAAAAGTCTAAGGATACTTACGCTTTCTTTGTAAAGGCATGACAGCTAAGAAGCGATAGGTGACATTGATGGCTCCTGAGAAATTAGATAAATCTTTGAAAGTATGCACATAGCGTTCAGGATTCAGTTGATGTGTAAATGTTTCCCTTACAAGTTGTTTGTCTCCTTCCTGAATGCCAAGAAGAAGGCAGAGAAAACAAATAAATAATAGATGGTCATGGATTAAATAAACTTTCTCCTTACACAATAAATATATGGGTCTGATATATAATATGGGTATTATATAAATCTCAGTTACTGGCACCACAAGCTGTAGATAATTATCTTTAACCTGAATTCCTACCTAGAGTCTCTGTTCCAGGTATATTCCACTTTTTATACTATGCTTACAATTGCTTTTCTACAGCATACATCAATAGTGGCATTCTCTTGATGATAATAAAAGAAAATCTCTATTTGAAACTCCCACTGCCTTCATGTTAAAATTCAAATTCTTTACAATAATTTAAGGATCTTAAAACTTGACAGTAATCTCTTTTACAGTTTCATGTAAAGCTAATTCTCACTAGATTCCCCATATTTGAGTCATATTAAACTATTTTCTCTTCTTCAAGCCCTGTCCAATAAAAGACCACACATTATTTCTATGATTTTGAAATTTTAGGAATGATTAGGAGGATGCAGCAGTGAACATAATAGTTGGAGTCTGGATAACTTATTAATCAAAAAGTTTTAGTCAGTCACTTATGTGGCCACTATAATCGAAGGCTGTTGAGAATGGACAGCCATGGTCCTTGTGACATGGTAGTATTTTTTTCAAATGTCTTCAAGATAACTCAATTAGGATACATTTGTACAGAGTCTTCAAGGAAATGTCTTTAGACCTTATACTAGTCTTTTCCATGATGTTTTCTTGTTGCTTGTGGGTGTAGAGGGGGAGCGGGAGTATTCCGATGGAGGTGAAGTTTGGCCCTTTTATATTTAAGACCCTCATTATCGATCTGATAATGGAATTATGTCATTCAATCTTCAGGATGGTTTATATTCAAGAAAACGTTCATATTCAGCTTTAAAAATATCCTGTTAACCACTAATTGCTTTGTTTTATCTCCCTTTGATATAAGTTCAGTTGTAGATTTTGATTATCTAATCACCATTTGATCAAGCCTCTATTGGTTATACATTACTAGCAAAATGATGACTTGCTTGGCTTTTGTATATGGTTTAGTACCACTGGTAGAATATTAGGGCAACTAATTAGAAAGAAATGTTTCTTTTTTGGCAAAGTGTCTATTGTGCTGTGTGAGTTATGTGGATATTTCTACTATTCAGTATAGGAATGGCAGGTCAGGCATGGGCATGCCATTAAAACTACAGAGAAAGTGAATGCATTAAATAAACTTGGTCCTCATATTTTTGGCTGTGGTCAATAAAACTTTAATCAATTAAACCTTGTTCTAAAATATTAGAAAGGATGCAAATACAAACTTTACCTCAACTGGAACATTCACTACTTCGGGTCAAATTAAAATATAAATGGAAAAGTTGACTACCTCAAACTTTTAAATCTATGGCGGGGCTGAAATTGTCTTAGAATAAAAATTGAGAGTAGTGAACCCTGACTGGGAAGAGCTATCAATCTGGTCCTTGACAAATGAAGATTCATTCTGAATATCTTTTCTGTATATTCAACTATGTTTATGAACCTATAGTTGCTCTTTAATACCGTATTTCTATATTTTATATTGACTTGATGATTTAGACAAAGAAAAAATACTTTAGTCTGATTTATAATGTATTTGCCATCTGTAAAATTATAGAGTTTCAAAATACATGATATTAAGCTTTGGAGGCTAGTTAGCTTATAAATGTACTCATTGACTATCCATTGAATTCTGATTATTTTAAATTCATTGCACATAAATATTTTCATCTTTGTATTTCTGAAAACCTAAAAAACATCACGAAAGTTTTCAAATGAACAAGTTTAGGATTTCTAAAAGGTAACCAGAGACTCAGTTCTGCATCAACTACTTTAATAGTAATGTAATGGTGTACACAGTCAATAGGGTGTAGAAGAAATATCTAGAAAAATCACAGTAGTCACAACACTGAATTGATTTTACCATTCTGGTCTCATGTGATATCACATTCTAAAGGAAGTGCAGGATACTGAATATCTCTTTAAGAATTCTATCGTGAACACGTAAAAATCCAGACTTTTTCTGTGATAAGATAGAGTACATTCATCCTGTTTGAAGGACATAACACAATATAAAATGAAATGAAACTTATATGAAAGCACTTTATTAAATTCTCAAGAACAGGTTTCTTTACACTTTTCAGCATAAATAAATCATGCAACTTTCATCTGAGTCTGTCTTGTTGGCTGCTTTCCAGAAGCATCTACCCGAACAGCCAGGCTCTCCCTGGATACCTTCTTTCTGTAGCTACTATGCTGTAGTGTATTTCTCAGTAATAAGACAAAGCTTCACGGCAATCATTTTCTGGATAGGAAGGCAATTCAATGGACTAGCTACAGACTAAATATATACCCTAGTGGCTACTTTGAAGACGCTCACAGCCGAGAGGCTAAGTTGATTGGACATGCAGTGTCTCTTCTACTTAGTTTGCCTTGTAATACTATTTGTCTCTTACACTGAACTTGGCTTTCTTTCCCACTGAAAGGCACATATGCCCCTAACATGTAAGCAATAAACTAAACTGTTACATGCCCAGATTTGGGGGCCACTGATAGATTTTCTAGCAAGAAGAGTAGAATAGATGTGCTAAGTAACTCCAGAGACCTTACTACTGTAATTGTTTATCTGATTTCTCTGAATTATAACTATTATTTCCCCCTGATTTAAGAAAAACAGAAAAAGAACAACCTGCTAATGTCTCTACTTAGAAAATTGCATGCATTGTGATATTTTGGAGTCAAGAAAGAAAATCAAGTCAGATAATTTTAGGAAAACTGAACAAGCACAGATAAAAGGGTTGAAAAGGGAGAAGTATTAAAAAGAAACTGCATTTTACCCTAGTAGGAGGCCAGTTTTCCATGGTTATTAGACATTTTTAGAAGAACAATTTTAATTTTATACGAATGAGTTAATGAATATTTCAAATATTATACATATTAAGCCTTGGGATAAAATTTAGCTCAAAATGCAATTTAGGTAGAAAACATCATCTAGTAAACAGTGAAAAATTAAACTAATAAAAATATTGTCATTGAATTGTCAATATGGGGGTGTGCTTGTATTTAAAAACCATTTTAACTCACTTTTTCTAACTTAATATAAGTATTTAAAAATAATTTCAATTTTTAAAGCTAAGAAGCAAACAATTTCTTCTCTGTACCTGGGATGATTTGCAAATTTGACTAGATATATGGCTAATGTAGCAAGAAAATTTTCATTGAGAAAGTACTCTTTAGTAAGAGCTACTTCATTAAATCACACTTTTTAATTAGGTGGCTAGGACCTATGTTTAGATGGAAATGCATAAAGAGAACAATAGTGTTTGACTTTCTTATGGATATATACTCTATTACTTCTTACACATTTTATAGTGAATTTGAAGCTATTCTATTCCAAAAAGACATAAGGATGTTTGCTGCATACAATAATCTTTTGTCTACTCAAAGTTAAATATTGAAATTTCACTTGAAAGTATCTTATATGCATCAACATTGAATACAACAAGCATCTTGCCAATACCATGTTTTTGATTTACAAGATGTGATATACTTCTACCAGTACATACAGATGCAAGAAATAAATTTTTATCACAAAATTAAATCATTAATCAAGAGCTCCTCTAGTTAATTTATGATCTTTAAATCTATTAATTAAAAAATAGCTGGATCGGGCTTCCCTGGTGGCATAGTGGTTGAGAATCTGCCTGCCAATGCAGGGGACACGGGTTCGAGCCCTGGCCTGGGAAGATCCCACATGCCGCGGAGCAACTGGGCCCGTGAGCCACAACTACTGAGCCTGCGCGTCTGGAGCCTGTGCTCTGCAACAAGAGAGGCCGCGATAGTGAGAGGCCTGCGCACCGTGATGACGAGTGGCCCCCGCTCGCTGCAACTATAGAAAGTCCTTGCACAGAAACGAAGACCCAACACAGCCAAAAATAAATATAAATAAATAAATAAATTTATTAAAAAAAAAAAAAAGCTGGATCACCTGGGCCTTGCTCTATTGTCCTTAAATTTCATAAACCTAATAACCAGTTTAAAAAATTCTAAAATGCATATCATTAGTAAGTTTCTCCAGTTTGCTATGTTTACCTAAATCATGCCTAGTCAAATTCTATTAACTGTGGTAACTTCAGCATTATGAATTGACTAAGGATGATAGAATGATGAGTCCACAAGATTGAGCTATACTTGAAAGTAAAGGCTTAGGCAGAGTCAAGATCTAGGAATCTGACAGAATTTCGCCATCAAAGAACAATGCTAACGGAAGCAAGATGCTTTACAGAAGACTTCCTAAGAGGATCTGCACAAACTTAGATCATGTGGTTGGCTCATAGGATATATTTAGAATAGTATCTGGCAAATAGTAGGTAGTTACCGAATCATGTTCAATTAATAAAACATTTTACTAGGAAATGCTCTCTGTAGTTATTGTCAGATTCTCTCTAGCTAAGATATTAATTGAAACTTTTAGCATGCTTGTATGATAGAATGTATTTTCAGGTCCTCTATTTGTCCAAAGGCTTTGATTTTCTGAAATGTGTGAACAGGAATAATTGCATAAAGATTAGAATTTTCCCAGATATCTTAAGCTCAATTCAGATAGAAAAAGTGAATTACTCTCCATATTACTTTCATATTACTCTCATCAGATGTGAAATTATATAATTATAACAAAAATGAATAATAGAAACAATTTGAGTTCTCACAATTAGTCAGAATGTGTCCTTTTGCACACTTTCATAATTCATTCATAAATTATCTACTAATTTTACCTTTTTTAAACTGTTGAATAGCTTTCACATAATATTATATTTAGTTCTTAAGGATCTATATTACTTTTCAGTGACCGTAAATGTATAACATGGTGGTCATTTAGGGTTATTCAAAACCCAAATGAGATGTCACACATTGTAATAAAATGTTGCTTCTTAACAAAATAGCACAATTAGTATCACTAATTAGACAACGGGATTTAAAAATTTTTGATAATATAGAAAAGCAGATAAAGTAAGGAGTAACACCTTTAAGCAAATTTTGTTTATTCTATTTACAGCACACCCTTGAACAACACAGGTTTTAACTGCACAGTTCCACTTATAAGTGGATTTTTTTCCAATAAATACATAGTACACTACACGACCTGAGGTTGGCTGAATCTGCTGACGCAGAAGTGTGGATATGGAGAGCCAACTGCAAAGTTATACCCAGATTCTTTTGACTGCCTGGAGGGTCAGTGCCCCTAAAACCCACATTGTTAAACAGTCAACTGTATTTCAAATCAAAGCTCAAAAATTACAATGATTTTATGCAATATTAATTCAGATGGGGATGATAGCTAACTTATTTGGAATTAGAGATACATATTTGAACCTATATATATATATATATATATATGCATTAAAGAAAACATTGCAACATAAACCAAAACAATTGTAATGTTGGTAATATATAATATAAAAAGTAGCGAGATAGGAAATATACATGTTATAATTTTGCATAAACTAAGGCTATTTCAATAGCCTGGGACTGAAGTTAGGTTACAAGTGGACTGTCTGGTCCGACTTAGGCCTTATTCTGAATAAAAAATAATCAACCTCCAAGACTTACCATAACGTAGCTATCTTCAATGTACAAGTTCATAAACAGAAGGAAAATGACAAGAACTCCCAAGAATGAGACCGTAGAACGTTTTCGCAGGCATCGCATTTTATCTAGTGTATCAAAAATATGTTTCACTTGGTGAAATTTAAACATTCTCTCCTGTGGAAAAGAGGCACAAAATTATTAATAATTAATTTTGTATGCAAATATTTCTTCATCATATCAGTCAAATCCAGGCCTTTATAAAATCACACTATTCAAATCTTGGAACCAAAATTGTTTCCAATTTCACAATAAATTTGGCACAGGCTATTAATACATTAACAGAAGGATATGCAGTGGTTTATATTGATGTAGAGTAAGGAAAAATGAAAAGCACAGTTATTTCTGAACAAACAAACATTGGTAACAATAATGTAAGAAAATAATAGTTCTTTGATGAGAAAGAATACAAATAAAAGAGAAAGGCAAACATTAAGGTAACATCTACCTCCTCATATTATAATGTAATGAAAATGAAAGAAACTAGAGGTATGGGCCTAATACTGATCTCAGAGTAGGTGCACTGAAAAGAGTGATGGGGAGAAAATCTGGGTGAAAGAAAGAGAAGTGACAAAGGAAGTGAAAGTTTTGGGGGTGAGCCCACACATATATTTGAGTTATAATTGCTTTGTTTATTTTTCCAGTAATTCTTGCTAAATCAGAGTAAATTCTGGAGTGGCATATCGACATTGCCTTGCTTGATCTACTACCTAGAAGTCTGGCAGTTTATAATGATTTATGGACTACAAAAAGGCAAAATTGGAGTCAGCAAGATTAGTGGAGGCCTAATGATTTTCCATTTCACTCTTCTACATTTTGTGATCTGCTCCAATTACAAATTCATTTAGATTACCATTTTTTATAAAATATAAATATCTGGGATGATCAAAAGACCAGTGGAATCATATTTTGTCAAAAATCAACTATAATCTGGAAATCGTGCCTTGTTATGTACTAAGTCTCCCTGGGTTCAGCTTTAGGATGAAGTATTTATGGGCCTAAAGAACTTCAGGAGGTGAAAAGGCCTGCACCCCAAACCCTTACAACAATGTCTAAGAAATAGCCAGCTAATGATGTCTCTTCAATGAGTTAATGCAAGAAAGCATTTATGAATCCTTGTAAATTATAGGAAAGAATATTAGGAATTGGGAGAAAGGAATGTTATAAGAATTAATGCCCATTTCCTTTGCCCATATTTTTCTCTAGGGTTATTTCTTCTTGTTGATTTTTAGGAGTTTTAAATATATGTGTAGGGATGCACACATATATACTAATCTTTGCTCACGTTGAAAATATCTAAATATCTTTCCCAAGCACTTTTTGTATTTTCTCCTTTTTGGTATGATGTTTGCAGTGTAGTGGTTTATGTCAAATTTATTTCATGGATGTGGACTTTTTTGTATAATGCTTAAAAAATATCCTTCCCTATCTTGATGTCATATGGGCAGTCTCATTTATTTTCTTCTGGGATTTTTTGTTTTTCATAGATAGATTTTTTTTTTTTTAGTATACCTGTAATTTATCTTTGTGTCTTTTATGATATAGTGGAATAATTTATTTTATCTTTTCTATACGGAGAGCTGATGATCTGCTCACAGTGCATTGGCATAACTACTATTCATACCACCACTCCTAATTTCAAGGGTGTGGGCAAGCATACTCGCCTATGTACACAGAAATATAGAACTGGGTAATGGTAAACATTAATACTGTATACCAGACCAATATTGAATCATCTCTTCTTTTGGTTCATGATGCCAATTCTAGAATAGGGTCACTTTCTAATTTGCATTTATGGGTCAAAAATGTATTTATAGACTCATCATTTATAACCTTTTTCAATAAGAAAATACATACATAGTACTTTTTTTTTGTTTGATTGTTTTTAATAAGTTTATTTATTTATTTATATTTATTTTTGGCCGTGTTGGGTCTTCGTTTCTGTGCGAGGGCTTTCTCTAGTTGCGGCAAGCGTGGGCCACTCTTCATCACGGTGCACAAGCCTCTCACCGTCGCGGCGTCTCCCGTTGCGGAGCACAGGCTCCAGACGCGCAGGCTCAGTAGTTGTGGCGCATGGGCTTAGTCGCTCCGCGGCATGTGGGATCTTCCCAGACCAGGGCTCGAACCCGTGTCCCCTCCATTGGCAAGCAGATTCTTAACCAGTGCGCCACCAGGGAAGCCCCAGATAGCACTTAATCGCAGGGTCCCATATACTCCAATTGCTGAGGCCTCCATAGGCGGCGACCCATGGAGACGGACGCCATTACGTCGCGGAGGTGGGGATGCGAAGGGGTTCGCCGCGGCTTCCAGGCCTGGGCCCGGCCAGTGCGCAGCCGTGGCGAGGGCTCTGGAGCTCTGCGGGACACAGTCCTCAGCCTGTCCTGGGGCCCCTCAGCTCGCCCGCCGGCCCAAGGCCGGAGAGCCCGGAGGGCTCCAAGGAGACGGCCGATCCGCCTCTCACCACACTCTCCATACATAGTACTTTTGAACCAAAATATTATAAGTGAAATTCTGTTGTCTGGTTCTATATTCTGTACCGTACTGTAATCTGGTCCTGATTCTACAGATAAAATATTCTGTTTGTAAAAGATTTTTATCTGGATTTGGGTGCAGGATAAGGTGTCCCTTCATGTTCACTGCAGTTGTGACCTGCCTAAGGATGCCTAGGAAGGATAAGAAGCAGGATTAAAGCTACGGACTCTCCATCTGGGTGGCTAATTTCAAGAGAATGATGTTCTGGTAGGGCCTCCAGACCCTGAGGAGCTGGAGGGGATACCTACTGGGTGCAGATTCTGGATGCAGCTGAGATCTGTTAGCACAAATGCTTGTGAGTCTGGATGCTTAAGGCAGAAATCTCAGGGTCATCTGAGAGGAACCGTTTTGGAGTAGGGTCTGGTGAGGGGCTTATCTGTTTATAGTCAGTGGCCGGTCTCAGAACCCTGGTGCTGCCCTCTATATTTTAGGAGGTGCTGGGTTCAGGTCCAGGAAAGAATGCCCCAGGCACACTCACGTGCAGATGCCTGAGGGTTTGGCTGGAAGGAAGAGGCGGAATTGAGGCGATTCAGGACCTATCCTGGGGGGTACCATGGATTAGTAGAAAGCTTTACGTTACACATTCCGGTTCCAAATAGGGCTGAAATATGGACTCAGATCTGTGAGCATGAATATAAAAGCATTGTGGATGGATGTTCCAGGGCCCCAAGTTGGTTGAGAGACTGGGTTAAAGGCGCATATTCTGAGCCTCGGGATGGCTTGAGGAATTTGAGAAGGGGCATTCTAGTAGAACAAGTGCTTTTGGGAGGGATTCTCAGCTGCAGTGTCTAGTTCTGTGAAGGACAGAGCAATGCGGGTGCCTGGGCACACGCTTGAGTGTTCGCTGGGAGCAGGCTTTCAGAACCCATCAACTATGTAGCAGGCCTGAGCCCTCAAGTCAAGCTACTACTGGAGGAAACTCGGCCAGATAGCCTGTGCACAAATGCTTGAACTACCCATCCTGGCTCATGGCCACCCATCCTTGGTGTATGTCTTCACCTCCACCCAGGTTCATCTCACTGGAGACTCTCCACATCAATGTCAGAGCTCTTAGAACCAAGACTCCACATTGCCCATGGATTTTTCTCACGATTTGTCATCAGGAGTTATTTCAGCATACACGTGAAGGTGTTTTCATCACAAATTTGTTTGAAAACCAACAAGTGAAAATATTTTAAATTGGCAACAGTAGAAGATGTTTGAATAATTTGTAGTGTTATTAGACTGAAGCCATTGACAATGTTGCCCTAAATGCATATTTGATGATATACAAAGGAGTTTCTGAGACAGGTTAACTAATAAAATGGGTATAACAACAAAAAAGATTTTTATCTGAATTTTGAAATGACAAAGGATTAGAATCTAAACATACACAAGTGACACAATATTTCTAAATGTCAATTTGGGAAGACTTGGCAATAGTATGAAATACATTTATTCCCTTTAATTCAGCAATTATACTATTAAAAATCTGTTCAAAGACCAAAAAAAATGTATTTTTGAGCAAAAGTTTAGCTATGGTATTGCAAAGCAGTGATGTTTGTAAAACAAATTGGAAACAATCTATAAGCTGTTAATAGTCATTATCTCAATGTAGCAGAACAATCAGGAATTTTCAATCTTGTTTTACTTTTCTAAACTTTCCATATTTTTAAAAGCACATATATTTAGTAATATTTTTAAAAGTTACTTTAATTTTCAAAATTCTTTATTGTCTGTTGGAAAATAAAACACATTTTATTTCCTGGACACAAAAGCATAAACAGCAAATTTTTTTCAAGAAAATAAGATTTAAAAAATATGTAACACTTTATGGTTATGCCTCTGGATGCTTGGAAAGTTGAATGTTTTAAGTTCAATATAAATGCTAAGTCAAGAAGAATTCCATCCTAATTCTATTTTGTTGAGACAAAAAGAAAATGTAAATTATGAGATGCAAACTGAATTTGCAAAGTTCAAATTTACATAATTATATATAGAGATAGTGCTGGGCAGTACATTTTGCATGGATAGCTCATTGAACCTTCATACCAATGCTAAAACTTTAATACTACTATTAGACCAATTTTAAAACTTAAGAAAAACAAGGCTTTCTCATCTTCATAAAGGATGATTCCAGATTTTAAATCTTAGAATTATTACAGAGTCTGCTCTATTAACCACTATTGGTATATAGTTTATTAATTAGGTTTCATATATTGTTGCCAACAGACTATTAACATATGTGATAATAATATGTGATATTGGTCTGTTGAATAAAATAAAAACAATGTAATAAAAATAAATTTTCTCGTCAGAAAGCAAAATTTTGATTAAATATATTTAACCTAAAACACACATAAATATATAACATTAGGAGGTGGGTGATATATGATATTTCAACTAGTATAAGAAGTGGTAAAAAAAAATGCTTTGAAGACAAACTGCTGTGCATTTGCATTAATGCAAAATAGAAGAAAATTAAACAGTAACAATAACAACAACAAAATTCTGGAATATAATTCCAAAGAGTTGACAAAACAGAAATTCAGTCCTTAGAGAATAGTGTCAGTCACCTAAGTTCTAACATCCAATCTTCCAACTTATAATCCTCCAAAATTCATTCAAAACATTCAGAGCACAAATAAACCTTCCATAGTACCCTCAGAATAACCAGGAGAAATATAATAGCACAAAGTTCAATTTGCATATAAGTAAAAACAGTAACAGCCAGGACAAGAAGAATTGGCTGAGGAGCCTAAATCAGAGGTCAAAAGATAGACCAAAATATGTGTCATTTCTTAAACAAACTACACCAGACTACACCACAGTAAAAGAAAAATTAAGAAAGCTAATAATCTATCCAAACTCCTCTCTCATCTCAAACATAGAACTACATGGATCCAGGAAAAGACAAATGAATATTCACAAAAAAGAAAACAAACAAACAAACAAACAAACAAAAAAAACCCAGACCAAAGTCAAACAAATTTATTGAGAAGAAAACTGAAATAGCTGAGAACTCTGATATTAGGCTTTTTGTTGTGCCATGAAGCAAGGAAGCTCTCAGAGGTTAGTGGGGTCACATCTAAAGAACACAGAAAACAACTTGAGGAGGTTTATATTGAGAAAATTTGGAAAAAAAAAACCAATGATCAAAAAATGACTATGATTGATAGTAAAATACTGAATTAATATAAATTCATGATTATATCGTGATACTGAAAAGGAGAGAAAGAAAAAGTAAGAAACCTAACTGCCACAATTGGAGGCGATCACTGCATCATCTTCTGATCGCAAAATCAGTAATTGAAACAAAAGTATTAAAGTTCTCCCTCTGCATTTCCAGGAGGAACTGTATTTCATCCACAGTTGATGATGGTTATTTTCAGATACTGGACAACTGGGCAGCATAGGGCAATTAACCTTGAGAAAAAGGAAACAAAAAAGTAAGCCCCATAATTTCTCCAGTTTGCTGCCAGGAGACAGTTTTTAAAAGGCAAGGCAGGGGCTTCCCTGGTGGTGCAGTGGTTAAGAATCCACCTGCCAATGCAGGGCACACGGGTTCGAGCTCTGGTCTGGGAAGATCCCACATGCCACGGAGCAACTAAACCCGTGTGCCACAACTACTCTCTAGAGCCTGTGAGCCAAAATTACTGAGCCCGCATGCCACAACTACTGAAGCCTGTGAGCCTAGAGCCTGTGCTCTGCAACAAGAGAAGCCACCACAAAGAGAAGTCCAAGGGCAGACAGCAGAAGCAAGAAGAACTACAATCCTGCAGCCTGTGGAACAAAAACCACATTCACAGAAAGACAGACAAAATGAAAAGGCAGAGGGCTATGTACCAGATGAAGGAACAAGATAAAACCCCAGAAAAACAACTAAATGAAGTGGAGATAGGCAACCTTCCAGAAAAAGAATTCAGAATAATGATAGTGAAGATGATCCAGGACCTCGGAAAAACAATGGAGGCAAAGATCGAGAAGATGCAAGAAATGTTTAACAAAGACCTAGAAGAATTAAAGAACAAACAAACATAGATGAACAATACAATAACTGAAACGAAAACTACACTAAAAGGAATCAATAGCAGAATAACTGAGGCAGAAGAATGGATAAGTGACCTGGAAGACAGAATGGTAGAATTCACTGCTGCGGAACAGAATAAAGAAAAAAGAATGAAAAGAAATGAAGACAGCCTAAGAGACATCTGGGACAACATTAAATGCAACCACATTCGCATTATAGGGGTCCCAGAAGGAGAAGAGAGAGAGAAAGGACCTGAGAAAATATTTGAAGAGATTATAGTCGAAAACTTCCTTAACATGGGAAAGGAAATAGCCACCCAAGCCCAGGAAGCACAGAGAGTCCCATACAGGATAAACCCAAGGAGAAACACGCCGAGACACATAGTAATCAAATTGGCAAAAATTAAAGACAAAGAAAAATTATTGAAAGCAGCAAGGGAAAAACGAAAAATAATATACAAGGGAACCCCCATAAGGTTAACAGCTGATTTCTCAGCAGAAACTCTACAAGCCAGAAGGGAGTGGCATGATATACTTAAAGTGATGAAAGGGAAGAACCTACAATCAAGATTACTCTACCCGGCAAGGATCTCATTCAGATTTGATGGAGAAATCAAAAGCTTTACAGACAAGCAAAAGCTAAGAGAATTCAGCACCACCAATCCAGCTCTACAACAAATGCTAAAGGAACTTCTCTAAGTGGGAAACACAAGAGAAGAAAAGGACCTACAAAAACAAACCCAAAACAATTAAGAAAATGGTCATAGGAACATACATATCGATAATTACCTCAAATGTGAATGGATTAAATGCTCCAACCAAAAGACACAGGTTTGCTGAATGGATACAAAAACAAGACCCATCTATATGCTGTCTACAAGAGACCCACTTCAGACCTAGGGACACATACAGACTGAAAGTGAGGGGATGGAAAAAGATATTCCATGCAAATGGAAATCAAAAGAAAGCTGGAGTAGCAATACTCATACCAGATAAAATAGACTTTAAAATAAAGAATGTTACAAGAGACAAGGAACGACACTACATAATGATCAAGGGATCAATCCAAGAAGAAGATATAACAATTATAAATATATATGCACCCAACAGAGGAGCATCTCAATACAAAAGGCAACTGCTAACAGCTATAAAAGAGGAAATTGACAGTAACACAATAATAGTGGGGGACTTTAACACCTCACTTACACCAATGGACAGATCATCCAAACAGAAAATTAATAAGGAAACACAAGCTTTAAATGACACAATAGACCAGATAAATTTAACTGATATTTATAGGACATTCCATCCAAAACAGCAGATTACACTTTCTTCCCAAGTGCACATGGAACATTCTCCAGGATAGATCACATCTTGGGTCATAAATCAAGCCTCAGTAAATTTAAGAAAATTGAAATCATATCAAGCATCTTTTCTGACCACAATGCTATGAGATTAGAAATCAATTACACGGAAAAAAAATAAAAAACACAAACACATGGAGGCTAAACAATACGTTACTAAATAACCAAGACATCACTGAAGAAATCAAAGAGGAAATCAAAAAATACCTAGAGGCAAATGACAATGAAAACACAACAATCCAAAACCTATGGGATGCAGCAAAAGCAGTTCTACGAGGGAAGTTTATAGCTATACAAGCCTACTTCAAGAAACAAGAAAAATCTCAAATAAATAATCTAACCATACACCTAAAGGAACTAGAGAAAGAAGAACAAACAAAACCCAAAGTTAGCAGAAGGAAAGAAATCATAAAGATCAGAGCAGAAATAACTGAAATAGAAACAACGAAAACAATAGCAAACATCAATAAAACTAAAAGCTGGTTCTTTGAGAAGATAAACAAAATTGGTAAACCACTGGCCAGACTCATTAAGAAAAAGAGGGAGAGGACTCAAATCAATAAAATTAGAAATGAAAAAGGAGAAGTTACAACAGACACTGCAGAGATGCAAAGCATCCTAAGAGACTACTACAAGCAACTCTATGCCAATAAAATGGACAACCTGGAGGAAATGGACAAATTCTCAGGAAGGTATAACCTTCCAAGACTGAATGAGGAAGAAATAGAAAATATGAACAGACCAATCACAAGTAATGAAATTGAAACTGTGATTAAAAATCTTCCAACAAACAAAAGTCCAGGACCAGAGGGCTTCACAGGTGACTTCTATCAAACATTTAGAGAAGAGCTAACACCCATCCTTCTCAAACTCTTCCAAAAAATTGCGGAGGAAGGAACACTCCCAAACTCATTCTATGAGGCCACCATCACCCTGATACCAAAACCAGACAAAGATACTACAAAAAAAGAAAATTACAGACCAATATCACTGATGAATATAGATGCAAAAATCCTCAACAAAATACTAGCAAACAGAATCCAACAACACATTAAAAGGATCATATACCATGATCAAGTTGTAGTTATCCCAGGGATGCAAGTATTCTTCAATACATGCAAATCAATCAAATGTGATACACCATATTAACAAATTGAAGAATAAAAACCATATGATCATCTCAATAGATGCAGAAAAAGCTTGGGACAAAATTCAACACCCATTTATGATAAAAAACTCTCCAGAAAATTGGCATAGAGGGAACCTACCTCAACATAATAAAGGCCATATACGACAAACCCACAGCAAACATCATTCTCAATGGTGAAAAACTGAAAGCATTTCCTCTAAGATCAGGAACAAGACAAGGATGTCCACTCTCACCGCTATTATTCAACATAGTTTTGGAAGGCCTAGCCTTGGCAATCAGAGAAGAAAAAGAAATAAAAGGAAGACAAATTGGAAAAGAAGAAGTAAAACTGTCACTGTTACAGATGACATGATACTATATATAGAGAATCCTAAAGATGCCACCAGAAAACTACTAGAGCTAATCAATGAATTTGGTAAAGTTGCAGGATACAAAATTAATGCACAGAAATCTCTTGCATTCCTATACATTAATGATGAAAAAATCTGAAAGAGAAATTAAGGAAACACTCCCATTTACCATTGCAACAAAAAGAATAAAATACCTAGGAATAAACCTACCTAGGGAGACAAAAACCTGTGTGCAGAAAACTATAAGACACTGATGAAAGAAATGAAAGATGATACCAATAGATGGAGAGATATACCATGTTCTTGGATTGGAAGTATCAATATTGTGAAAATGACTAAACTACCCAAAGCAATCTACAGATTCATTGCAATCCCTATCAAATTACCAATGGCATTTTTTATGGAACTAGAACAAAAAATCTTAAAATTTGTATGGAGACACAAAAGACCCCGAATAGCCAAAGCAGTCTTGAGGTAAAAAACCGGAGCTGGAGGAATCAGACTCCCTGACTTCAGACTAGACTACAAAGCTACAGTAATCAAGACAATATGGTACTGGCACAAAAACAGAAATATAGATCAAAGGAACAAGATAGAAAGCCCAGAGGTAAACCCATGCACCTATGGTCAACTAATCTATGACAAAGGAGGCAAGGATATATAATGCAGAAAAGACAGTCTCTTCAATAAGTGGTGCTGGGAAAACTGGACAGCTACATGTAAAAGAATGAAATTAGAACACTCCCTAACACCATACACAAAAATAAACTCAAAATGGATTAGAGACCTAAATGTAAGACCAGACACTATAAAACTCTTAGAGGAAACATAGGAAGAACACTCTTTGACAGAAATCACAGCAAGATCTTTTTTGATCCACCTCCTAGAGTAAAGGAAATAAAAACAAAAATAAACAAATGGGACCTAACGAAACTTAAATGCTTTTGCACAGCAAAGGAAACCATAAACAAAACGAAAAGACAACCCTCAGAATGGGAGAAAATATTTGCAAAAGAATCAACGGACAAAGGATTAATCTCCAAAATATATAAACAGCTCATGCAGCTTGATATTAAAAAAACCAACAGCCCAATCCAAAAATGGGTGGAAGACATAAATAGACATTTCTCCAAAGAAGACATACAGATAGCCAAGAAGCACATGAAAAGCTGCTCAACATCATTAATTATTAGAGAAATGCAAATCAAACCACAATGAGGTATCACCTCACACCAGTTAGAATGGGCATCATCAGAAAATCTACAAACAACAAATGCTGGAGAGGGTGTGGAGAAATGGGAACCCTCTTGCACTGTTGGTGGGAATGTAAACGGATACAGCCACTATGGAGAACAGTATGGAAGTTCCTTAAAAAACTAAAAATAGAATTACCATATGATCCAGCAATCCCACTACTGGGCATACATCCAGAGGAAACCACAATTCAAAAAGACACATGCACCCCAATATTCATTGCAGCACTATTTACAATAGCCAGGTCATGGAAGCAACCTAAATGCCCATCGACAGACGAATGGATAAAGAAGTTGTGGTACATATATACAATGGAATATTACTCAGCCATAAAAAGGAAAGAAAGTGGGTCATTTGTTGAGACGTGGATGGATCTAGAGACTGTTATACAGAGTGAAGTAAGTCAGAAAGAGAAAAACAAATATCGTATATTAACGCATATATGTGGAACCTAGAAAAATGGTCCAGATGAACCAGTTTGCAGGGCAGAAATTGAGACACAGATGTAGAGAACAAACGTATGGACACCAAGGGGGGAAAGCCAGGGGGTGTGGGGGTGGGGGTGTGATGAATTGGGCGATTGGGATTGACATGTATACACTGATGTGTATAAAATTGATGACTAATAAGAACCTGCTGTATAAAAAAAAATGTGATCAAGTGTATTCTATTGGAAAGAAGAAAAAATAGACCATATTTACTGTCTAAATTATATAATAATTTAATGATATTTAGCATCTATTGCAGATGTATTTATTATTGCAGATTGTATTTGCTTTATCAATGTCTTTGCTTTGGGAATCAAAAAAATAAAATACAATAAAATAAAATCTGAAAAAAAAAAAGAAGTCCGCTCGCCACAACAAAAGAAAGCCCACGTGCAGCAACGAAGACCCAACAAGACAAAAATAAATAAATAAATAAATAAACAAACAAACAAATAAATAAAGTTCCCTTAAAAAAAAAAAAGGCAAGGCGGGATATTGATGAAAGAAATCGAAGAACACACAAACAAATAGAAAGATATCTTTGTTAATGGATCAGAAGAATTAATATTAATACTCAAAACAAAAATACAAAAATTCCTAAAAACACTAAAAGAAATAATAGAAAAAACGTCTGTAAAAATTGACCACATGGAGAAATATATTAAGTATCCCATAATACATAGCATAAGCATACCATAAGACAATTGAGTTTAAATCAAACACATTAGTAATATCAATAAATGTAAATGGGCTTAACTCATTTTTTTTAAAGAAAAAGATTTTCAAATTAGTGTTCGTGTGTATATGTGAGCACATGAGCACGCACACACACAAACCCAAACTCTAAACTGTGTAAAAGAAACTTACATAAAACAAAGTAATTCATAAAGACTAATGATAAAAGAATGAGCAAAGCATTTTTAGCAAATACAATGAGATACCATGGTTTGCAATCCTGATATAAAATGTGGGTGAATACAGGCCATAAAAGCATAAAATTACATAATTAAGGTTACTTTATAACGCTAAATGCCACAATTCTCAACAAAATATGACCAAATAACACAATGAGCAACTTCTTAAATCCGAAACAACAGAAGATTTAAGTCAAAACTCCTAATGTTAGGAGCCTTAACACAGTCCTAGATCAAGAGGCCAAAATTTGTCTAATATCACAGCAGAAAAATGCATAAATCAAGAACTCTTAGAAACATAAGCACATGTTTATGGATCTGCAAACACAGTGTGGAATATTAATATTCTTCTCTGAGAATCTGACAGTTTAAATAGTCAAAATATTAGCAAGGAAAGAGAATCTGAGTAATCCAAAGTTCTCTCTTAATATTAAAAAAATTTTGGTTTGTTTTGGTCAACAAAGTATGTATGATACGTAGGATTTTAAAGAATGTTTTGTGCCTAATCATAAGCCAATATAATTCAAAATAATCCAACAAAGGAGGATAGAGCCATATTCCTTGAAAGAGATACGGTGGCCTAGAAGATAACACCCAGTTAGCAAGATAGAGTTACTGGGTAGCCGTCTAAACTCAGATTTTAATCCACAGACATTGGAAAAACATGAGTTTCTCAGGTCCCAGTGTAAAAAGAGAGCATGTTGATAAAAGCTACTAATAAGACTGATTATTTATAGAAAACCACTAAGTCAAACAAGGCATAAACGAGCTCACCATCCTTTAAACTGCAATTATTAAAAGAAAGTAAAAATTTGGTATCAAATTTTTAAACAGGTGAGCATATCCTGATAATAGAAACTTCACATAGAATGTTCCTACTTGAAAATATTAGTCTCACAAATGAGGACAAGTTACTTGAACAGTATTTAGTTCCATGTTCAGACAGTGTCTTATTTGTAGGAAATTTTCCACTTAGTCTTAAAAAATTTCAGAAATGGCTAAAAGTATTATTCAAAGGTAATAGGTTGATAATTACAGATTAGTTTTATTTATAAAAATGATAAGTTTTATTATCGTGGTTTGAGTAAATTATTTTCTCAAGTTGATACATCATCTTTACATACCCTAAATGTCACCAGAGATTCATCTAACAACATATGCTACAGTACACTTTATCTCTTGTATGCACGATGAGAAGCATTGAACATGTTTTGTTCAGCAGTTTTACTGCAAGTGTTTTCAAAAACAGTTTTTTGTCACAAGTTTATGATACAACACTTGATTTTGAATACAGTTATGGAAATAAGAATATATAATAACCCTACCCTCCACCCCAAATGTATGCAAAGTTGGCACATCTAGTTCAATAAGACTTCATCAGTTTTTGTTTATGGAAGAATCACATTCTCTTTGGAAGACCCAAGTGCTAAATGTTCATATATATTAAACTACTATAACCAAACTTCAAATACACAACTATATAAAATCATTTTAATGTGATACCATATCAAATAACTCATTTTTTAAATGGAAAGCAATCATTTTCACTCTATAATTCCCATCATAAAAATTATTATATATGAATAAATGGATAAATATACTCACATATAAAATGTATATTATATATTCATCTATCCCACATACAATTTTGAAATTATAAATAGTGTAGCATATATTCCTATACATTTATATACACATAATTATACATATATAAATAAAGCTGTATTCACTGACAGGGAAACAGGTAAATCAATGAGACGGTACTATTCTTTCTCACTATTTAATACTGATGTTACCTGAATTTTGTCTTCTCAATTTACAAACCATCACCAAGGGGATACAAGACCCTCTTAGTAATCTTCTTTCCCTTCTGTAATATTGTTCTTTTCCACTGCTCCATCCAACTTTCTCTTTTTTTCTCTCTTTGCAACCTTTTGGCATTACATGACCTCTCCTACAAACACTTTTTGAGCAAAATTCAAAATTCAGATATTCTGCTAGGACTTCTTCCTGAGCCTACTTCCAATTTTTGAATAATTACTGTTATCTCTATGTAGATTTCCCTCTGGCTACTCAAACACAAGGAATCTAAAACTACAGGCTGAGTTTTCCCTTCCATTCTGCTCCTCCTTTCAGAGTCTCATTTTTGGTAGACCTAGCTTTCTAATCTCCTAGTCAAATCATCCGGGAAAAAAAAAAAAAAAAAGCCTCCTGCTGTCCCACAGTCATAGAGCCTTGTCTTGGGTCCTCAATTTTTCTCTCACCTGCCACAATTTCTCCCATCCAGTTCGCACTGTCACTATCGGAGCGCAGGTTAATACTTCCTTTAACTTTGGCAACAGCAATAGATTCCTGACGGCTTTTCCTACCTGTCCGCTGTTTATCATGTTTCTAAAGTTATCAGAACCTAAACTGGAAGCGGGTTTGCAAGTTTCGACTCCTAAACCGGAAGTGGGAAGATCAGCCCTAGAGGAGACGTCAGGATGCGTTTCCAGCCCAGGGGCGCTCAGAAGATGCCTGCTTGGTTAGGTTAGTAGAGAAAACGTAACATCAGGGCCCTGCTGTGCTCCGGGGCAGAAATCAAGAGAGCTGCCTGCACATCACCTCAGTCATCACAATGATAAAACAATGCCCCATGGTAAACCTCGCGTTAGCAAAAAGGCACAGCCAGCCCTGCACAGAGCTCAAGCAGCCTGTGCATTCAGACCCCGGTTTCCCCTACTACTCGAACGCCAAGGTTTATGCAGTGACAGCTCTACAGAACACAAATTCACTTGATCCTTTTCAGCAATGTTCTTCGGAAAAATGAGGGAAGAGGAACCTAATGCCTCTTCAAAACTATTTTATGTATTTATTTTTCAAGTTCCTAATTAGCTGCACTTTAATTTTTACTCTGCCTTTCATGAGGAAGTGACACTAGGAAGAGAGCCGAGGAGCACTTGGATAAGTAGAGGAGCCACAGGACCTGGACAGTTCTTTTGAGTCAAAACTCCAATTTCAAAATCCATCCTGTCTGACTTCTGCTTCCCTCTCCTGAGGTAAAATAACCAAAGCTTGTTCTGTTTTGTAACAAGAGTAATTTTTATATGAAATTGAAAAAAATTCTTTTCCTACAGGAAATAATAAAAGAACTGGGGTCCACTGTGGTGGGAGCCCCAGTGCTTCAGGCACTCTCTCCCTTTGCTGCCTCCCTACAAGCTGTGTATGCTGGGGACCTGTCAATCACCTAGAGCCCAAAGAGGAGCCAAAGGACCAGCAGAGAATCTTTGCGGACTGTATGGAAGGCAGAGGCCTGGCATCTTTCGCTTGAGGACATTGACATTTCTACAGGTTGTGACTTTGTCCAAAGCCACCTAACTGGAAGAAGCACATTGCAAAATTGCCACCACAGGGAAGTTTGGATTGCTTGAACTTGGAGCTTCAGCAATTGCTACAATAACCAGAGGAAGAAATACTTTGAAACCTTAGTAGCTTTATCCAGAGAGTTTCAAGATGGCAACTCAGAGTATCTAGGCTGCCAACTCCTATGTCCTCCCTCTGACCTTTAATGATGTTAAAGTGCTTTCTCCTAATGTTTCACTTGTATACAATTCACATCTTTTAAAATGCAAAGCAAGTGATCACAAAGTCTATTGCCCAACTAACTTGATCACTTTGAAGTTCTACAAGGTTGACCAAGATGGACAGATATCTATTTGGGTAGATCAGTGTGTGAGTGGCCGTGGGGACACAGCTCCACAGAAATGGCTACATCTCTTTCTCATACAACCCTTAAACTACTGTAACTCTACACTGAGTACCAGTGGAATGGTTGCCAGTCTTCCAGATCGTCCAGAAAAAATAGCCAAGGAATTAAATTTCCTTGGAAGATGAACAGGTGAAAAGAAAGGATCAGGTAAAACTTATTAAAACTTAATAACCCTTTCTGGATTGGGTTCCAAAATCTTTGATGAACTGCCATGCACAAATCAATGAAATGCACAACAGTCAGTCAAATAGGACAATACCTTTTTTAGAAAAGGAATGTTCATACATTTATTAGAACTTTCTATCCTACAAGCCTGATGCTCCTGTGTCTTTGAGTTTGGTCACAGGTTTGAAATCACCTAGCTCTGAAAAATTTCAGAGCCAGCAGGATTTTTGAAAGTCCTGGTTGAACCATAGAAAGATGGCCTGTTCATACCAGGACTTGGACTTCCTTGGCAAAACCTCTGGTTGAGAACAGACCCAAGCTATTGAAAATAACATTGTGTGCAGATAGGATAGTTCCAGGGGAACTATACAGTTTCCCAGCACCAAAAGCAACATCCATGTGCCTGAAGATAGCTCCTGGGGAAATACAGCAGATCTTCCTGAAAGGTCTGTCAGACACTCTCCTTTGGAACTCAGCATTGAGCGGCATCAGTCCTGTATCACAGGTAAAGGTGAGGCACATAGAAGTGAAAACCAATCTGTGTGTTAGTTCTGGAATCCTTACTCCTGGTTAGAGAAATTTAGGGATCAAACTATTTAGAAGTACATAGGGCCAAGAAGGATATTGTTTGGTGCAACACAGCTTATTTCTCAAAGACCTAACTATAAATCGTTATGTATGTGGTTGTGCTTTCGTACATAATTCCTTTTTCCTCCTTAAGCACAGTATATTCTTGGCATCAGCTTGAGAAAAGTACTGTTCTCCACATTTGCCTCACATTTAATCTTTATGGATTTGCTCTCTTCTCTTACCAATGCTCAGATTTTGGAATTTAATTTTTAGGTCACCAAAATATTACTTTCTCGATGAAGTTTTCTCTGAACCTCATTTTCGGTCAAAAATTATTCTTCACTTTTTTGAACTCGTACCATTTTATCTATACGTCTCTTAATTTACTTAATACTTTCTGCTTCTTGATATTGTATTCATATGTCTTATTTTCCTTTGGGTTCTGAGCTTCTTATACATAAAACATTTTTTTTTTTTTTTTTTTATAAAACATTTTTTTAAAACTTCTTATCATATTACTTGAATACTTAGTGGGGTGTTTTTTTAAAAAGATAGCAAACAACTACTACCCTGGGGTTTTTTTGTATGTGTGCACTTTTGCATTTTAGAAATCTTGGACTTGGAGCTGTGGAAAAAACTACCAACCTGTGAATATTTGCATCTCTTTCCCACAGCACAGGATTCGTAAAAGCTTGCCTAAGAGCTTCCCTGCCATGACCCAGACCTACAGTGTAATCTCTGGGCTCTTTGGTTGCAAAAATGCAACTGAGCATATCAAACTTAACTTTGTACATTATCAAAGCACCATGGACTCTTCTATGTTTGTTTGTCTTACAATTTATTTAAGTGAGAAGTGAGGATAATGTCACTTGTTATTTTATTATTTAATGGATTGAAATATTTTATACCCAAGATAAATCAAAGTCTTTGGGGACATTAAAGAAATGTAGCAGAAAAAATTAATGTTGACACTGTAAACACTTAGAAGACCAGTAGCAAAATGACTGGTTTGTGCTGGGGAGCCTCCAACAGCTGTAATATGATCTATTTAATATCAGAATTCAGATATGGTACAAAGTTTTACAAGCCATGCAATTTGGAGACATATTCTTTGGACCTATGGAACTATTTACTTATCTTTACTACCTCACATATCTGCATACATATGTATAGGAATAAAGATTCTGCCTTTGTAACACTATGAATATCTATTATTGACCCCAAATCATTGCTCATGGAGGCAGATAAAGTGTTGGTTGTACAAACTTCTTTACATTTCTTCTTGGGAAGACACTGTGGGGAAATCTGTATGCTAGTTTTCATAAACTCAAGAAACATGCTCATTTATTAAAGGATTGATGCTGATATAAAGTGACAAGTGGATTATTACACAGTAGAACCGCTTGCTTAGGGTGCATATGCTTGTGCATGTTATCATGTTTCTGGAATGTTACTTGGATTATATACGACAAACCACCAAATGTTAATGAGCTCAGTTCTCTCCCTCCAGCTCTTTAGGGTAAAATCACACCTCCCAATGCAAACTATTCCATACCCCATATGAAAGGATGGAAGAAAGGAAAACCATATTCCTACCTACCTGAATGAATGTGGCTACGGTAATCTCCCCCAAGGCTCTAAGCTGTAACTTATATTTAATAGTCTATTTTTAAATCAACAGTCAGAATGCAAAAGTAAATTACATTCACCACATCACATGGGCTGGTATCCAATACTTAACCTCGCATCAGGGAAAACATGAAAGAAGTCTTGCAGTCAACCGTTCATCTGTCTGACATGTGCCACTATGTGCATCTGACTTGCTTGGCTTGCCTTTTTTAATGTGTGCCCAATTTGTTTTTCTACATTGCTTTGTGGAAGGCTGCACATGCCCTCGGGGCAGTATTCAATACTTTCCAATGAAAAGAAAGAATGTTGCTGACATAGCAAAAGCTTCAGGATGCCACGAAAATGAAAAGTGTCTTGTAAAACATGATTATCATTACATTTTGTACAAAAGGCTCGGATATTCAGATATTGATAGGAACAAATGTAATTGCTTTTTCCATTTAAGATTTTTTTTTTAACAGCCCCAAGTTGTACTGTCCACTTGTAGCTATAGGTGGTAGCGAAGTGGAAAATTATAGAGGCTAGACTATTCCATAGGGTTCACAATGATGACCAGCGAGATTTATTTTCTGGTGCTTTTAAGCTTCAATTCAGATAGAAAATGTGTAGCATTGATAGGCTGAAGGTTTTCTGCCACTGACTATAAAAATAGGAAAACTTGAGATGAGGGTTGGGAAGAAAGTAGTCTTTTTCAACACTGAAGCTAAGAAAAGACATGTACTTTATTTACCAACTTCTCTTTTAGAATATCATTCTCTTACAGTTTTCTAATTTCTTTCCAATGAGCTGAAAAAGACCTGGCTAGAGTAGAACCAATAAAAGCAAACATTGAAGTAACTACTTCAGAGAGAATGCAGGAGTTAGTGCTAAGGAAAGGTATAGTCATGAAAGCTGTTTTAAGTTGCAGTGAGGAAGAAAGGAATAATGATAATGATGGTGATAACTAACTCATTCAGAGGGCTGTGAAATATATTTTATTTAATCTTCCACAAAACTCATGAGGTAGATAAGAATATATTTATGATTTTTCTCACATTACAAATAAGGGAACTGAAGATTAGATAGATTAAGTGATGTGTCCAGGTACAGCATCGAGCAATTATGCTATGTAGATATGATAAATGACAGGTTTTCTTTCTAAATCTCTAACTTTTTATGCATTTCAGTCTACTCAAAGAGTTTATCTGAGAGATGTAAAAATAAGGTGCTTCCAAATCAAGTTAAAATTTGGTTAAAGCAATACTATTGAAAAATATTAATGATCATATTTCTGTCACTAATACATAAGATGACTATTTTCCCCAAAGGAATTGTGCAAACATTTATGCACAATTACTGGTATAGTATAAAAGACTATAAGATGTTGTCTCAATAAAATTGCCACACATTTTTGTACGCTAATGGATCAGGTAAACTTTAACTTGAATTCAGTAATACGAAATACCGATTTGAGTAGATACATAAGATATATGCATATATATATTTTGTTTAAATAATATGCTGTATTAGAATAGTGATTGCCTTTCTCTTTAAGTAAGAATTGTTTTTATTAAGCTTGTTATTAAATTCTAAAATCAGAATGAATAAGTCTGTTATACATAATTCATTGCCTATTTATTTATCCTTTCATTCAAACACAGATAGAGTTCACAGTAAGTACCAGGGATCTGTGCTAGGCACAATGACTGTAATTTCATATCCAACTTAACTGGAACAGAAAAAAACAAAACAAAATAAAACCTTACAGAGGGAAGTAAAATAAAACCACAGAATGTGGTTAGAAATACTTTCCTGATAGCTGTTATCAGGAATTTTTAGAAACATTAAGTGATTATTTAGTCTGTGTTGCCCTAGATGTTAAATATTGCTTTTGTTCTTTCAGCATTTATTGAAGCTTCACTATGCACATGACATTGTTCTAAAAAGAAAAGATTAATATGCCCATGTTTTTGCACTGCTGTTTAGTGCAAAGGAAGGTAGATGTGCCAGAATTCGATCCAAAAAGTGTTACACGTACGACTTCAGAAATGTGCACAAATTACAGTAGAAACACAAAATAGGGAAAGAAGGGAGTTGTGCTGTTTACTTGGGAGTGGATGTCTTCAGGAAATATCCCATAGAAAAGGTGACAGAGACAGGAAGCAAGATAAGGGTGGGGAAGATTCCAGAAAAGGGTACAGCAGAAAGCAGTTTGTAGAGTGTAACATTTGTAACATTTCTGTTTTATGAAGTTTTCTTATTTTCTTAAAATCTTACTACCATCTAAGCAGAAGTAGTACAAATTAATACACTACAAAGATCTTGACAAATAAAATGAGCAGACTGGTTTCAGACTTTCATCCCATAATAATTTTATTAAAAAGGAAGATAATGAGAAAATATCTTGGGACTTCTGAAGAAAAATGCTATTATCCCCTAACTGCAGTTCACAAAAGTTATTTTTATTTTCCAGGAGTGAAATACAGTATTTTATTCTGATATGTAAGGTCTTAGAAAATAAAACACTTAAGTATTTTTCTTTTAAAAAATCCTTAAATATTACTCAGCCATAAAAAGAAATGAAATTGAGTTATTTGTAGTGAGATGGATGGACCTAGAGTCTGTCATACAGAGTGAAGTAAGTCAGAAAGAGAAAAACAAATACCATAATGCTAACACATATATATGGAATCTAAAAAAAAAAAAAAAAAAAAAAAATGGTCATGAAGAACCTAGGGGCAAGACGGGAATAAAGACCCAGACCTACTGGAGAATGGACTTGAGGATATGGGGAGGGGGAAAGGTAAGCTGGGACGAAGGGAGAGAGTGGCATTGACATATATACACTACCAAATGTAAAATAGAGAGCTAGTGGGAAGCAGCCGCATAGCACAGGGAGATCAGCTCGGTGCTTTGTGACCACCTAGAGGGGTGGGATTGGGAGGGTGGGAGGGAGGGAGACACAAGAGGGAAGAGATATGGGGATATATGTATATGTATAACTGATTCACTTTGTTATAAAGCAGAAACTAACACACCATTGTAAAGCAATTATACTCCAATAAAGATGTTAAAAAAAAATCCTTAAATATATCCACTAAGTCATTTTAGAGACAAATTAAGAACCAATAATGGAGAGACATGGTGAAAAACGACTGCAGTTCTTCTTTTACTTAATTTTGGTTCCAAATTCAAGAAACCAATAGGACTTAGGTATACTCATGTTGATTTTGAATCTAAGCAGTGAAGTTGAATTTTATAAGTACTACAAAGCTCAGTTCCTCTTTTGTACCTTTGAATTTTCTAGAATCAAGAAATATGTTTATAAAACTGTACCCAATGTTCAAATAGAATACATTACTCATTGTTTATAGCCACTTGAAGCAGTAACTGGAGTTTTTCAGTTCATGAACTTGCTTACGATGGCTATAACATTAACACAGTTTGGAGTTTACAAGCGTAATTGCCAACAAATTTTGGTTCTGGTTTATTCCCATCAGAAAGGTAGTTGTACTGGGTAACTTAAAAGTCACTTCCATGTCAAGAAACTTGAGGAGTGAATTTTTTTTCTGTATCTTAAAAACTCTTCCTGAATGAAAATGTCCTACATCATGTGGCAATAAATCACCTCTTACCTTGTATAATATTATCTTGCATAATATTATCTTGCATCTAAGATCTGTAAATATTCTTATATATTTACTATTCTTAAATACACATAAAATTTTAACTATGTAAAAGTGCATAGAGGAAAAGATTAAAGAGCTACAATGAAATATTAATATTAGTGTATGCACTTCATACAAGTATGGATAGTTGCTACTTTCTTTATATTCTTCTGTATTTCCCAGTTTTGTTAGTAGGCATATAATATATTTAAAACAATATATTTGTAAAAAAAAAGCACCTAAAATTCACATATATTTTAAAAATTATGCAAAAAAGTGTGAAGCAAAGATACTAGAAAGAATTAGTTCTAAAGGTAAAGGTTGTATGTGTTCGGAGCCTAGGAGTGTTTCAATTCTTCTTTCTCTTTTCATATGTTATAATATTACTGCTCATATATGGATTTTATGGACAGTATAATTTTCATTTTTAAGAAGACTCATAACTGTAGTCCAATACCTAAATGGACAACTTAGGCCATAAATTTCTATATCATACAGATTGATAAATAATTTCAGGTTGACTAAAGGTGCTAATTCAGATATAAGAAGACAAATATCACTAAGTATCCTACAACCTGCTCTTGGTGAAACTGAAATAGTCATTTCCACAGTTAAATGCTCTAATGGGAAGCCTGTAAGTATCTGTGGCCTAGGAATATTTCTAGCCATAGTATAATTGACATTTAAAAAAATGTATTTTTAAAGTCTCAATTCCCTTTATTCACCTTGTTCTCAGAAGTCTTAAAAATTTCTAATATATCAGTTTATTTTTTTTCAATTCCCAGGCTCTTAAGGTCAGGATTAAGCCTAATAATATTAACAGTTGTATGACAATCTTGGTTCATTTGGTTTACTTGCACATAGAAACAGAATCAAGACTTTGTCTTTTCCTGTTGGTTACTGATTTCTTAAAGTAGATCGTCAAGTGATTTTTTTTTAAAGAAGTAAATGAATTTAAAAATAGACATATTAACCTAGATTCATTATCAGTTCCTTAAACATAATTTTTATACCAACCTTTCAGTCTCTCCTCTTTTTCATTCTCCCATGGTATGAATTACTTTATTGATTAGGAAGCTATGGCCTGAATGCAAAATGAAAATCCACAATGAAAACTCATTTTAGAAAGAAATTAATAATTTAAACAGTGAAAAGCAATTTTCCTGTGTTCAATCTTGTCATCTATTTTGCATTATTTCCCACATGCACCCCAAAATCACTGATCATGGAACTGTGCAGATAATCAAATAAAATGAAAGAATTACATAAAATATGTTTCTTCAAGGCCAATATCAGCTCTCTCATACTAAAATAGTTATATCTCTATATTCAGAAGCTGAAGATATTATTAGAGATTAAACAGTTTTGAAAATGTATTCTTTATTGAAAAATTCATACAATAATATTTTCATATGTTGTTTTAGGAATTATATAATTTAATGAGGAAAGAGGCTATTAATATAAACCTATGAAAAAGCACTAAGAAAATTCTAAATTTCAGGGGAACTTATTATATGATAGGCACTGTGCTACAGGATTTTCTACATGCATTATCTATTTTAATCCTCCTAAGACTCCAATAAGTGGATACCATGGTATTCATTTTTCAATTAAGAAAAAAATGAGGCTTTGGGGAACACTTAATAAACTTGTCCAGGGTCACATCATTGTTGAGATTCAAGCCAAAGGCCTGACTTTATATACTATGCTCTTAAATATTATACTATCTTGTCTCTCTTCATATAGTGAAAGTAATTCATTATCAACTCGATTCTAATGCTTAGCCTTCCTGTACAAAAAAAGTATATATTCGTATGAAAAAATTTATATCCATATATATATTTCACCTGCCAAACTGGCCCATGGTAGTGAATGACAATAATTAATTAGGAGGAATACTGTTCTGCAGTTATGATGGCATGTTTATGTAACCAGTCCTGAAATCTCATGTTTTTGCTAATATAAAAATAAAAACAAATTTGCTGTAATAAACAAAGGAAGGGTCCAAGTCTTATTCATAAGGAGTGGGGACAGAAAGAGGACCTATAGTACTTTCATTTTTAAATGACACAAGTAATGCAAGGCTACATACAATTAGAAACAGTGAATGTCCTCCTCCACCACACCACTAAATTCCTACTAGAGATAACCAGTTCCCTCCATAATCTAATTTTCCAGGGTCTTTTCTACACACACACAGACACACACACACACACACACACACACACGCACACACACACGCACGCACCTTCTTAAAATAACACACATACATTGAGTCACATTGTATGTATTATGTCTTTTTTTCTCTTCACGTATGTTGGAAATTTTTCCATGTCAGTACAAATAGGGTACTTTATTCTTTTAAATAGCTGAACAGTCTAGTTGAAACACCTAATTATTTGACCCTTGCCTTATAAATATATGTGCTAGTTGTTTCCAAATATTCTCTATTACAAAAAAATGGTACAGTAAAAATTCTTGTCATACATTTTTGTGCATAATTTTTGGTAATAATCTTATAAATGAAATTTCTGGGTCAAAGTGTAGGTGCGTTTATGGTAGATACTGCCAACTTCCTTTAACCTTGTAATATATTCCTGTGTATTAAATGTAACATAATTAGAACCAGTTCTGTGTTTATTGTCAGCATTTCAAATAGATCTCCCCGCTTCCCAATAAATTTAAGCAGATCTGAGAGATTGCTGTTGACAGCTTAGTTAAATAAGCTTTCGTAGCTCTCCCAATCTGTGTGATTATAATTCCTCCAGAGCCAGAGACATTACTGAAAGGGGTCCTTTTTAATTAAAGTAGCAACAACAATGCATTTGTGTATGGTACCATTTGCTAAGTAGACAGTGATTTCCACAGAAAATGTGTCTACTTCCATCTGCATTGGATTTGGTTTCTAAAATCATTATTAACCTGCTCTCAGTATATTATGAAAAAATATGTTCACATTCTTAAAAGAAAAATAGCAACAAAATAAAGACATAATGAAACATTGGTAGGAAACCTTCAGGAAAAAGAGGATTTTAACTTTGACGCTACACCTCACAAACAAACTGACCATATAACATCACACCACAAGGTGAAAAGGGCTGCAAAGAAACCACACAGAAGCATTTTCATGGGTATTTTTCTGGCTTATGGTCCCTTTGATAGCTAAGTATTAAAAGTAGACTTTTTCTGTCTTCCTTGTATCCTCAAAAACAATGGCCAATGACTAAGTTAAAATATCCTAGCAAGAAGCATTAAAGATCATTGGAAATGTTTGTATTTTCCAAAAATTTTCGTTTTATTACATTTTTATGTTGAAAATCACTAGTTTTTCATTTGTTCCTCATTGGTTATTCTGATATTTAATATTTAATTAATTAGTTAAGTCAAATTTTATAGTGTATAGGTTTTCCATGAAATTCATATGATGAAAAACATTAACTGAGAATATATGTCATTACAGACTACACATTTTTTTTAATAAATTTATTTATTTTATTTATTTATTTTTGGCTGCATTGAGTCTTTGTTGCTGCGTGCGGGCTTTCTCTAGTTGCGGCGAGCAGGGGCTACTCTTCATTGTGGTGCGCAGCCTTCTCATTGCGGTGGCTTCTCTTGTTGCGGAGCATGGGCTCTAGGCACGTGGGCTTCAGTAGTTGTGGCTCGCGGGCTCTAGAGCGCAGGCTCAGTAGTCGTGGCGCACGGGCTTAACTGCTCCGCGGCATGTGGGATCTTCCCGGACCAGGCTTGAACCCGTGTCCCCTGCATTGGCAGGAGGATTCTTAACCACTGCGCCACCAGGGAAGCCCCAGACTACGCATTTTAACTGTTTTCTATCTGGTTAAGAATTCTGGTCCATGTCTTGGCTATTGTAAGTAGTGCCTCTATGAACATAGAGGTGCATGTGTCTTTTTGAATTATAGTTTTGTCCAGATATATGCCCAGGAGTGGGACTGCTGGATCATAAGGTAATTCTATTTTTAGGGGTTTTTTTACAGAAAAGAAGATGTGATATATATGTATGTATATATATATATCACATATATGATATATATGTTATATATAATGGAATACTAAACAGACATGAAAAAGAATGAAATAATGCCATTTGTAACAACATGGAAGGAACTAGAGACTATCATACTAAGTGAAGGAAGTCAGAAAGAGAAAGACAAACACCATATGATATCACTTATATGTGGAATCTAAAATATGATACAAATGAACTCATCTAAGAAACAGAAATAGACTCACGGATGTAGAGAAAAGACTTGTGGTTTTAAGGGGGAGGGGAGTAAGGGAGGGATGGATTGGGAGTTTCAATAATGTGTATAAAGTAATTTTAAAATGGTAATAAGAAGAGAAAGGTTCTTAGGTACAAATAAACATTGATATTAATATACAAAAAAAAAAAGAATTCTGGTCCAATGGAAGCAACTTTAGTGTCCATCAACAGATGAATGGATAAAGAAGTTGTGGAATACATATATAAGGGAATATTATTCAGTCATAAAATATGAGGAACTTTGGTCATTTGCAACAACAGGAATGGGTATTTAAGGCATTATGCTAAGTAAAATAAATCAAACAGAGAAAGATAAATACTGTATCTAAAAACACAAACAAATAAAAACCAAAATAAGACAAAAAGCACAAGCTCATAGAAAAAGGGATCAGGTTTATGGTTACCAGAGGCAGGGGGTGGGGAGATGGAGAATAGGATAAAGGTGGTTAAAAGGTACAAACTTCCACTTACAAGAGTAATAAGTACTAGGGAAGTAATGTACAGCATGATAACTATAGTTCACACTGCTGTATGATATACAGGAAAGCTGTTAAGAGTAATCTTAAAACTTCTCAAAACAAGGAAAAAATTTTTCTTATTTTGTTTTCTCTTTTTATTGTATATATATAATATGATGGATACTAACTAAACTAATAGCTGTAGTCATTTCACAGTATATGTAAGTCAAACCATTATGTTGTACACCTTAAACTTATATAGTGATGTATGTCAATTATAGCTAACTCAAATTGAAAAAAAACAAATTAAAAGAAAAAGAATTCTGGTATCATATTAAAATATTCTGGTTAATGAAAAATTAACCATTTCAACTATTAGTGAAAAATTTGGAATTTATGTGAATACATGTAACACTGAAGCTATGTTAAACATAACAATATTTCATGATTCATAAAACAGTTCAGAATCTTTCAATGCCCTGATCATTATAGTTTTTACTATAATTTTTCAGAGGTTTGACTAATTCTAACATTCACCTCACTTTGCTAAGCTTATCTTTGAAATAATAGTTTAGTCTTTAATGCACTTATTCATTTTTCCTAGAAAAATATTATACATGTGCAGTAATAACTCAACAATATAAAATATTGTAGATACTAATGGCTTATAATCAATATAATATTTGATTTTATACATTATCCATTGACCGAAGATATTTAAATTGTCCAGCCTTCGAAAGTTAGTGTATCTAGTCCAGAAAGCATTAAACACATGCTGTTAAAACTGTTCCATCAACAGTTATCTCTAAAGAACGTCTTGCAATTTTCATAGCCTTTTTCCACACTCCTTTTTATAGTCTTTCTTAAAACAAATTTGGCCACGTCACTCCCAAGCATGAGACATTCCATTATTCCATTTGCTGATGGCACAGAGTTCAAATTCTTTTGCATGTCATTGAAAGTTCCTGTCACCTTCTCTGGCCCTAGTAGTTGACAGCATTCCATCCTAACATCATGTGCTACGTCTGTTCAAATATTCCCCACTCCCCACCTCAGCAGCTCAAGTGACGCTCCCCCTATGAAACATTACCTGATTTTTCCCTCCTTTAGGTAGAAGTAGTCAGTACTATCTTTGGCTCATCTGTGCAACTGATGTAACTTATCCATCATATCACCTTTAACACTTCATTGCAAGGATTTCTTTACACGATATTTTTTTTCTAACAAACTGTGGGTTCCTTCAAGTCAAGGAAACTGTCTTTATATTTACTTTAGTATTTAGAAAAATGTATACCTCAGAAACATTCCCCGACATTTTTGATGGATTATTAATTGATGAATTTACCATTTGAGAATGCAGACAAAAACATCTCTAATTAAAATTTGAGAAACTCTTAGTAGAACTCCACCTTGGAGTATGTTTCTAACTATAAGACACTATTTTACTGTTCTTTTTGCTATTTTGTATGCAAAAGTGTGGGTGGGAGTTTGATCCTGCTGGGAGATTCTGGGGGTTGGGAGTTAAGATCACTGCATTAAAACAAAAGCTGTGGTAAAGGAAATAAGAAGGAAAAAACCATATTATAGCTAAAAAATGACCAAAGATTTCTTATTGCAAATTTATCTATATTTTCACTTAACATGTAATTATTGTGAACTTTTACTATTATTATACCTTTGATCATTCACACTGGTGTACCAAACACTATATTTTCAATTTTCTAATTATTGTCTGTAGCATTTAACATAGTGATAGTCATATGATTGGCACTTACAAAAGACCTTTGAAAGACTGAAAGAAGTAGTAAAATGCCTGATGCTCTTTAATGGACAGGGATATAAACAGTAGAGGCAGATAATATCCAGATTTATATATAACCAGCACACTGAGCTTTAAGTAAGGGCCAGGCTCTGTGTTAAGAATTTTATGTGCTGTAATTCATCTAATCTTCACAATAAACTTGTAAGATAGGCACCATTATTTTGTCATTTTACACATGTGGAAACAAGTTTATTGCGATTAAATGACTTTCTTAAAGATACATCACCTAGAAGTGATAAACGTAGGAAGGACTCAACTCAGAGGAAGTTGATTTCAGAGCCCACAGTCATAACCACATGCATTCTTTCTACTTTTAACTTGGGATGAGAGGAGTTTTCTGGTTATTTCAGCATAGAATACCATATAATAAAAGTTTTATTTTGTACATTTTTGAGATCGAAGATTAATTTAGAAAAGGACAAATGAGTTAAAAATCAGAAAATTGGTTTAATAAATTAGTCCCTAAATGCAGAGACACAGGGAAATCACTCTAAATGGAATCTTGACAATGGATTAGTAATGGAGCAACCATTTTACATAAGGATATGCCTTTTGAAATCAAATTACGTAAATGGGAAAATAAGGTCTACTAGTTCTTGAAGATTATCTCTATTTTTATTGGAATAACTAGATGTCTCTAGAGTAAGTTTGTAAATACACAAGGGAACAGATCAATTGGATTAAAAAAAAATCAAAGTTCCAGTACAAATTGATTTTTTTTTTCAGAGAATTTTAAAACATTATAAAACCAGTTTGAACAATCCAAAGCTTCAGTGTATTATTTTGTTCTATATCCAGAGATTTTTTTTATGACACAGTCTCTGCTGTATGGTATTTCTTTAAAATCATTGCTTTTTTGTAATTTAATTTGAAAATGTTCATTGTTATACACATAAAATCTCTCTAAATGTAAGACCTCTTTTACTATATACTCACTTATTTGCAATATAGTCAAATTTTAATATCAGAATTATATTTCTAGAAAGTGATCTTAGGAATCATATAGTTGAGTATTTTTATTTGATAAGGTTAGGTGAAGAATTACAATGATCTGTGTTTTGTGTATACATTCCCTTTTGTGTTACATCACATTCTTTTTAAATTTTTCATTTATTAATTTGTCACATGGATAAACCATGAAGATGCAAATATGAATATAATATTTCCCCTCAAAAAGCTTAGAGTCTCTTAATAAAGAATCTTTTAAATTCTAATTGAATATCAAATTACACTCGGCTTAATAAGTACCTCTGTTTAGCAGAGCTAGAAAGGAAGAACACTGCTCCTACCCAAGGGAACCTGTAAATACAAGTTAGCCAAACCGCTCAAGGTTTGCTACTTGCATCTGAGAGGTGATACAGTCAAATAACAGTAAAGATGGGAAGTAGAAGGGGATTTCCTTCATAATCTTACTGTGAGTTAGTCATGGAATTACAGATAGTATTTTCTTCAAAATATATATTATTTTCTACAACAAAATTGTCATGCACATGTTCAGTAGGTGTCAGCATTCTGCTGGGGGTTGGAGACAGATAGTTGCATAACCAAGACAAATTTTTTTCTATTCTACTGCAGCATACCATTCTATAGAAGCCAATTTCCAGAGCCTACCATCTCTACCTGGATATACAGACATTTGTAACTCTACATGTTCTAAATCAAATTCATTTTCTGCCCTTCTCCTCCACTCTCCTTACATGTGTTCTTGGGCCTGCTGTCTTATTTTGGCTAATGACAGCACAATGCCTCTGCACTGCTGCAGGGGGGAAAATCTCAGCATCATTCCTAACTCTTCCTCTGTTGCCCTCACTTATGACACACACAATCCCACATGTAGTAAGTAATCAAGTTCTGTCAATTCTATCTCAGAAATGTCTCTGATATTTTTTGCTAATCTTTTTTACCATTTTTTTCCTGACCCTCCTGCCCCCTCTAGAATGTAAGTCCCTTGAGAGCAAGGACTTTAACTGTGTTATTCACTGCAGTATCCCTAGTTCTAGAAGAGTTCCTGGCACATAGTAAGCCCTCAAGTGTTTGTTAAATGATCAAATTGAGTCCTAATTCCAAAATAACATAGCAACAACTAATATTTTTGGAGGATCACTATCTGCCAGGCACAGAGACAGTGCTTTGTAAAAATTTTATACTTAATCCTCAAAATTAGAAAAGATTCACACAACAAGGTTGGTTGGACTCAGAGGTCCATGTTGGTAGCTACAGGGTTTTACTCAGTTGCCCTACTACAATATTATGATTTATAAGAAATATATATTTGGTCTTTGTTCACAGTTCCAGGCTCAAAGCTCCCAAAACATCTGGCATTTCCTAAGTGCTGAAAGCTTAAAGGTGTCTCTTATTTATGTTAATAAGGTGACTTAGGAATGCACTAAGGATGGGGGCTGGTTGCCAGGAGAACCAGCCATGTGATTAGAAAGTTGGAAATTTCAGTCCTACCCCCCAGACCTCCTAGGAGATGAGAGGGGCTGGAGGTTGAATCAGTTGCCAGTGGCCCATGATTTAATCAATCTAGCCTTCATAATAACCCAAAAGGATGGCGTTCAGAGTGCTTCCAGGCCGGTGAACATGCTGGGAGAACAGCACACCTGGAGAGGGCATGGAAACTCTGTGTCCTTTCCTCATACCTTGCTCTATGTATCTCTTCCATCTGGCTGTTCCTGAGTTATATCCCTTTTTAATAAACTGATCTACTAAGTATGATGTTTTTCTGAGTACTGTGAGCCACTTTAGCAAATTAATCAATCCTGGGAAGGGGTCTTGGGAACCTTTGATTTATAGCCAATCGGTTAGAAGCACAGGTAACAACCTGGGCTTGCGACTGGCATCTGAAGTGGGGGGAGGGGGGAGGCAGTCTTGTAGGACTGAGCCCTTAACCTGTGGGATCTGATGCTATCTCCCAGAAGACAGTGTCAGAATTGAGTTGAATTCTTGACACTCTGCTGGTATCTGTGAATTGCTTGATATTGTGTGGAAAGCACACCCCTGGCTTCCCCTTCCCCCCCACACAAACTTTGGAGTTGGGTCCAGGAATCTAAAAGACTTACCAAAATCTACTCATTTCTACAGTTCATCTACCATGTTATTAGCATTATCTCTCTAAAGATTCATTACAATTCTGTTTTCTTATTTAAAACCTTTCAATGATTTATACCTCCTTGTCATTCCATGTTAGGTGCATTGTAACTTGACTTCAGCCTGCATGTCTAGTCTATTTTTCAGGGATTCCTTTCTAACAGTTAATATTATAGCTACGAGGGCCTACTCACTTCCTAAATGATGCCATTTACCTTATCATGTGTGTGTTTGTTTCTATTGTTTTCTGTGCCTTGAATTACTTTCTCCTTGTCTGCTTAATTAACTCCAATTCACCCTTAAAACTCAGCTTCAAATCTCATCCTCATTTGCTTGAAAGAGATAATGTGGCAGCTAGATACATCGGAATTTGCATCCTGGATTTCCTACTTACTGATTGTGTGATTTTAGGCAAGGCCTTAATCCTCAGGTTCTTCATTTTAAAACTGGCACATTAACACCTGACTTCAAGGGTTATTTCTTTGACTACAGGAGATAACAAAGAAACTAGAGCTTGGTACGCACCTCCCAAAAAGTCTATCAGATCAATTCTGTATCCCAACATCACCAGCTGAATAAACTGCTCCCATTTAGTTCACATTTCTATTTCAAAACTTGTAGCAATTATATCTGTTTAAATTTCCCAATCTAACCATCTGCCAGTCACCAAGTAGATTGTAAATAAATAAATGTTGAATTTATTGCTGACTGAGATATAATCACATGTAATCAAAGGATACTATACTTTCTTAAGCCAAATATAATTTGTGGAGGTTGTTTTTATTATTCTTTACTGCTAGTAATAAAGAGGTGATGGATTCTGTGCTTACATAAGCTTTCTATACCTTTTACATCAATAGTCCCACACAGTTTTATCTGTTCAGCATTAGAATCAAACAATGAATTAAATAGAATGACTCAGATTAGAAAAGGTCTCCAGCCCTATCAAGCCTTGTCATAGTTTAAGGCAAATGTAAATGTCAGTGTCAGGTCAGAAAAGATAGAGTTGAAAATTAGGGTGAGTCATGGGAAAGAAAGGCAATGCACAGCCAATTGGAGGGCGGGACTGGATCTGCTATCACACAGGAGGAAAGCTATAACGGAAACATTGCTGATCCAGTGCTGATTTTAGTATGCTTTGTAAATAGTTTATTTAAATACATACAAACTGCTTTTCAACTCCTTGGGCAGAGGTACGGCCTGGTAAAAACTAGTAGAGTCTTCTCCCAGTGTCATAACCCCAAATTTCCCTTCTGCTTCTTGTGGCAGTTATTGTTTCCTGCTTTGCAAAGTGTCAGGAGGCTGGGTCCCCAAAAAAAGGGGGGAGGGGAAAACTTGCTGAAATATTTCTTGGAGATTAGAAATTAATTTATTGTTTTCTTATATTCATTTTCTTCAGAGAGAAGGGGGCCACTTAGCTAATTTAAAACCACTGCCCATGATATTAGTGATTACACTTTATATTTATACCTAATAAGAAACTTTACAAGATAGCTATATTACAATTAGATCCTGGCTCAGAGTTTTCCTTTTATTCATTGATGAATGTGTGCAACATTAAAAAGAACTGTGAAAGTGTAATGGTTACAGAATAGAACAGAACAGAATGTGTCTAAGGTTTAATTTTAATTGCATATAACTGTATTTGGATGGACAGCTTAGAGAAAACCACTTAATGATAATCAAATTTCTTAATTACAAGTAGCAAGTGACTTGGACAGACATTTGTTGTGCCTATAATCCTATTAAAAGGAGCACTTTGGAAATCCAAGTTTTTTTTTTTTTTTTTCCTGCACTGGAAATATCATTTTTCATGACAATGACTTGTAAAGGAAGGAAATAAAGAAATGGTCATATATGTGAAGTCATGCACTGTTTTATAGAAAAGGCAAAGGAGGATCAGAGATTAAATAACTTGCCTGCATTCACACAACTATTAAATTACAAAATAAAAATCCATACTTAGTTTTGTACATTTTGAAATCCCATGCTAACTGGTCAAAACAAAAACTGCTTGCAAATAGTTTGTAGGAAATTTGTGAGCTATATATAGTCTGATGTTTGTGTCCCTCTTCAGATTCATATGCTGAAAAACCTAATGCCCAAAGTGATGGTATTAGGTGGGGCCCAAGGTGGGACTTTTGGGAGGTGATTAGGTGATGAGAGTGGAACCCTTATGAATGAGATTAGAGCCCTTATACATAAGGCCCCTGAGAACTAGCTTGTTCCATCTGCCATGTGAGGATACAACCAGACCAGAAGTTTGCAACTCTAAAAAGGACCCTCACTGATGCTGGCACGCTGATCTTGGACTTTAGCCTCCAGAACTGTGAGAAATAAATGTCTGTTGTTGATAAGCTATCCAGGCTGTGATATTTTGTTATAGCAGCTTGAACAGGCTAAGACACTGTTTCTATAGATTGATACTGAAGTTGAAATCAGTATGATTGTGGAATAAAAAAGAATACAGTCTATGCTAGAGCTCCTCACTTCACTATGCATTTATGAGATGAAGCTTGTAATGTGTCTTAATATTAGTGGGTGTCACTACCTGTACCTGGTACTACATAAGAAAAAGCACATTAAATGGAAAAGTTCACCCACCTGTATCAATGAGTAACAAACACCTGTTGAGAAATCTATTATGCACAAAGCATTGAGTTTTTTAAGGAAGGTTAAAGAGGCAAGACTAAAAACTGATTAGCTGCAATACATATTTATGCATTGCTTTCTAAGAGAATATTAGTTACATCATAATCTGGAAGAGAATGTTTATAATTTACTCAGTGGCTCAAAGCATACTTTATTTTATATTAAAATATTTTTTAAATGACTTAAAAGTCAAACTGATAATCATAGGATATCAATCTAAAAAGGGATGCAAAGATCATTAGTCCAACCACAAATTTATGTAGGAGAAAAAAAAAAAAATCAATGCTAGAGAGTCCAAGTGACTGATGTAACTTATCAATAGGACAAGTGAAATGGTAGGTAAAACTGCCTAATGCAAATTTATATAAATTGTTATTTCTGTTTATTTCTGTTCCTCTCCCATTCTCTCTGGTTTTGCTCACATTTTACAGTTTTATTTATTTGAGTTAAATTTGTTTAGCATGCTGAACAAATTTAATTTTGCTCTCATGCACTTTAATGCATGAGAGCAAAAAATTTAATAAATTTTAAGAGACAGAGCAAGACTAGATTATGAGTGTGTGTGATATCAATATTCATACATAAATATCAATATGAATGAACATCAAAACAAAGCAATATATCAATTGGAACAAGGCCTAAAAAACAGGAATTTCATGACAACATCTGCAACGTTCCAATGATGTAGGTTTCACAAAAAATAGCCAGGTGAGGGAGATTCTAGGTTCTAACAGAATTGGCTTGGTCGATGCAATGTGTGAAAAAGGAAGAATTTCAAATAAATATCTAGATTTCTTTTAAAATTAGAGTGTACAGTAATAATGGGTTTTCATTCCCACACTGCAACAACTGGCTGGACCTAAGTATTAGCTAATCCCATTTAGATGGGGAAGGCTTTTTCCAGTTTCATACAATCTCCCCACCTCCAATTTCTTAATATTTTACTACTGAAGTGCATTACTCATTTATATTACCTATATGATTCTAGACAGTTGAGTATGTAACATCTGATCCAGAGGAAAGTGAACCAAGCTGTAAAAGGTTTTGATATTTTTCTCCCTAATGGTATGGTTACCCTTGAGGTGGAGAGAGATGCAATATACACACTTTAAGCATTTCCCACCCTGCTAGAAAAGGAAAAAACAGAAAACAAAAAATCTTGTCATTAGATGTGACTCTCTTAGCTTGATTTCACTAGATCCTTACTCATCTGACCTCATATTTCGTATTTTGATAATCAGAGAAAAACATTGTGGTCTTTACTGTATTTGTCTCCTTATAAGGAGGAAATGTGTTCAAATTATATTTTTTGGCTATTTCTGGTCTCTGTGAAACTGAATTTTGATGATATATCCATAGTATTATATAGTATTATTTGACTATAATAAGATTTTGCTGATTATGCATACATGTATGTCCAACTCAAATAATATATATATTTCTTATTGTAAATTAAAAAATTGGCAAAGTTGCCATCCACTACAATGTCTTATGTATTCTTTTAAGTGTGAGTCCTTGTGTCAGGACCTGGCTATATCTGAAGCCCTGGTTACAGGTAAGCATTTACAGTGTAGGGCCCAAACTAATGAATTTTAAATGATAGCACTATTACTTCTAAATATGTCCTAACAGATTCCTACAGCACATACAACAGAGTCAAATCTATTGAAAATGAGGCAAAGAATTACGTTTACCTTTTTTTTTTGGGGGGGGGGGGTGCGGCGGATCTAGGATGCTATGGTTAATTGACAAAATGCCCCAAATTCTTCCTTGTATGTTCCACCTTTTCAATATGACTATAACTTCTCTCATCGAGAGGTGGAGCCTGTTTTCCACACATGAATGTAGGTTGACTTTTCTATACATTCGGCCAAAAGAATGCTGTAGAATTAATAGTGTGCAATTCTAAGCCTAGAACTCAAGAGGCCTTTCATGCTTCAACTCTCCCTCCGGGAACACTCATTGCCATGGGAATAGGCCAGGCTAGCTTGCTAGAGGTACAAAGGCCATCATCTCAGCCAAGGCCATCCTAGAGCAGCCAGCTTCCAGACAACCCTGTAGCTGAGTGCAAACACCTGAGTAAGCCAAGGGAGCTCAGTCAAGCCCAGCCCAGACTGGTAGAATTGTCCAGGTGACCTGTAGACTCAGAGGGAAAGTGCATTGTTGTTTGAAGCCACTAAGTCAGTAATTTTCAAAGTGTCATCTAGGGTTACCTGGGATCTTCACCACCTTTTTCTGTGGAGCTGCAAGGTCAAAACTACTTTGATAATTATATTAAGACTTTATTTGTCTTTTAATTCTCATTCTGTCAAGAGTCTACAGTGGAGTTTTCCAAAGTCTTCATAATGTTTTATATCAAAACCGTGAATACAGTAGCAGAACTGAGAACCCAACAGCCTCCTACTGAGCCACATATTAAAGAGATTAGCAAAAATGAAAACCAATGCTACCCTTCTCACTAAATTTTGCTTTGCTTAGAAAATGCAGCTATTTTTCATAAAAATACATTATTTATGAGTAATAGGTTTATTGTTAATGTTAAAGGAAATGATAAATATCTTAAAATTTATATTTTAGTTTCTAATAGAGTAAATATCAATGTAAAATGCATGTAAACAAACCTCTTTGGAGTCCTCAATAATTTTTAAGAAAGGATACTGAGAACAAAAAATCTGAGAACTGCTACACATTTCTTATTTATTTAGCATTTCTACATAATGAGAATAGCAGTTTGTTCCTCAAGTAAAAATCACTATGCTTTGTCCCTCATGACATAATTCCCCTAGCACACCGTGCAATTCTATAGCCTTACGATCTATACCCTGTGGATATATGTACTTTCATTTCTAGAGTAATATTGAGTCATTTTCAGTCTTATCATTTTATATTTTAAAAATGGGACTTATTCCCTTTCTGAAACACATGCAGATCAATATCAGTCTATCTAATTTGTAAGCAAATATTTGCTTGCTGATTTTATACAAAGCAATAATTTCCATGGAACACAGAAATACAGAAGCTGAGAATTTTAACTAAGAGAGCATCCATTCAAGGTTTTGCCAAATTTAGCTTGGGGTTGAAGGTTAAAGAATCCCAGTGGAGTTGTAATAATATGCACTTGGGGAGGTTAAGTTGCTCATAAATTTTATTCTACGAAGATCAAAACTAAGGATTTTGAACTGGGTATGCTTCACTGCTCTACCATTATGTAAAGAAATGAAATAAAAAGTGAGAGATGACTACTCAATTCCTGAGAAGTCCATATTTATAAAAAATGACAGATAGGTAATATGGGATCAAACATCTGCTGTGATGAAAGGATTATAAAAAGTTAAAATTTTCTGCAGGCTAATACTGCATACTGCAATGCAAGACAGCTCACTACAATATCTCATATGAAGCTGGATAATTCAACTGTATTTGAATAAAATAGCTTCTTTTGCTTAGTATTTTGTTATTAACTCTTTGATTTAGCTGTAGGTAGTTGAGTAGTGAAAATACAGGAAGTAGAAAATGTAATTAAAGAGCCCTACCCCTCAATGCATTGAAAGGAAAAATGAACTACATACACTACAAATATTTGGGACAAAACAAATTACTGTGAATTTTAATTGCTACTAGACACTGTTGAAAAATAAAATTTAAAAAGTAAAACAGCTTATGAAAATGAACTCGGTACTGATTGATTGAAATTTATGTTTGAAAATTTCCTCCCTCCCTCAAAAAACAGCTTGTTATAAACTGAATGATTTTGTACTGATATTTTCACATTATCTTAAAAACTCCAGAAAAATCGCATGTGTTGTATTTTAAAGTAAAAAATAATAATGGATTTTATATTAAAAAACATAGCACATGGACATTTTAATACTATTTTCTACAAATAAATCTGGCTGATTTAAACCAGTGTGAAAGTGCCAGCCTCCAAAGGGAGTAAACAGAAATTTTTCAAATGTTTACGCTGGAAAATGACAACAACAGCTGCTTTATATACACATCTTTCACGTGAGTAAAGAGAAGAAAAAACTTGTGTACGTGTCCTCTCCAATTTTAGCCGCCTTTTCCAACTACCATATGGGTAACTTCATTAGAGAGCCCGCATGGGCATTTTATGAATTGCCCTCTTAGTTAAATAGTAAGCATTAATGGTAATTACAAGAATATCAAAAGCAATAAAATTAATACCATGTGATTTGGGAGTCTAAAAGATTAGAAGAGGAACGAAAATTATGTGTTTTTGTTTTCTTCAAAAGCAGGATCAAACAAAGACTATACTCCTTTTCACTCTTGACAGGGCTTAATATTGTAGTTTAGCAATATTAATGTGGTAAAGTCCTTGCTTCAGGGAAGAGAAAGAAGTAACAGAACCATATCAGAATTATGAAGGAAAAGGTTGGAGACTTGTAGAGGTAGAAAATTAGTTTGAATTGAAGTTTTAGCAGAGGTCAACTATTTAAGTTGAGTCAAAAGAGAAAAATCTCACTGCATACACCATCTGTGAAATATAAAGAATCAAGTATTAGCATTTTTAGTAGACTCTAAACACTTTATTATCTGCTTCAAGCCAGTATACTGGATCTATATAGCCAGCGTAAATTCCTGATGAAAGCAACTGAATAAAATTATGTATACAAATGTATGTGCATACTTTTAAAGAATCTTGGATCTGACATGAAAGAAATCTGCAAAGACTAAGATCAAAGTAAAAGCAGGAATCCTAAGAGGTATCACCAAAGCCAGCATACAACATGAGAACTTCTAGAGATCCTCGGAAAGCTTGAGCTTCCCTTTTGACTGCTTCATGAGGATAAAGGGAAAAGTATGGTAGAAGACTTCTTCCATAAAATGAGAAAGAAATCTCATGGGGAAAAAGGGTCTGAAAGGCAATATATAGTCTTGTCCTTAGTGCTGGCTAGAGAAAAGAAAAAAAAAAAAGAATTCATATTAACAAGTTGGTCCTCATCACAGACCTGAAATCTACATCCATGCTATTTGAAAGCATTTAGTTTAAAAGCAAAGCATTTAGTTTAAAAAATGTCCTGGATTAATAGTGCCCTTGAGTGACTGGTAGAAGCAAATACTTTAAAAATGGAACTCCAAGTCTGGCCTTAAAGAATTTTCATCAATAACATTCCACATGTGTGAGATTATAGTCAAAATCAAAACACACAAGGAAAATAAGATTTCACAAGTGAGAACAAGAAGGAACTGGAAGTGCAATTAGAACCATGAAAATTAAAATAGAGGCTCAACTGAAAATAAGAACAAGAAAAAGAGATTATTAAATTTGTAAAACACTCAAGTGGAATTTTGTGTCAAGAATTATAAAATTAAAAGAATAAAAAGAGATTAATTGAAAACAAATCACAAATACAGATCAAATCAGTGAACGGGATATAGACTCAAAGAATATGATATTAAGAAAATATGAAATGATTTGGAAAAAAATTAAGAGACATAAAAGATAGAGAAAAATGGAAAAAGTCACACTAAATGAGGTAATGACCAAGGAGTTCCAGAATTGCTGAAAGACATCTATCCTCAGATTCTAGAAGGCCAACAAGTCTAAAGTGGGATACATAAAAATTATACACGTCGTAACCAGCTTCAGAACACCAAAGAACAAAGGAAGATTTTAAAAGCAGCCAAAGAGAAATAGCAAATTACCTATGCAGGTATAACAATTAGACAGACAGTTGACTTGCCATTAATAAATGGAATCCAGAAAATAACAGAATAAAATCTTCAATGGTGTCAGAAAAATCTTTGACAATGTAGACTCACAGTTCAGAGAAACTATTTTCCAAGGACAAGAGCAAAATACAAATACTTTCAGACAAAGAAAAACTGAGAAATCTTCACTAAAGGAAAGTCTAAAAAATATACTTCAAATAAATAGATAAGGTGGAAGTTCTAATAAGAAGGAACAGTGAAAAAATAGTGGTAAATATGTGAGTAAATCTAATATAATATTAATTTATAATACAGTAATAACAATATCTAATTCTTGGAATAATAGAGCAAAAATACCCACAGCACTGATAAAAAAAATCTGATGGCTCATGGTAATTAAAATAATCTAATGTACTTGTATTTTAGAAGGAAGTTAAAAATATTAACATGCCTCTGTGTGTGTGTGTGTGTACTCATTTGCTCTGAGAGATATCTTAATTGTATTAGTTGTAATAGTATATTTTATTTTTGTTCTGTGGCTTGTTTTTTTCTTTTAGCATCAATAAAATTTCCAAGTTTTAATAAAAATATCAAGTTACATGCTTTGATAAACTCAGAAATTTCCAATAAACATCCTCTAGAGTTTACAGTAAAAGTAGTACTGTTGAACAAATAGAATGTATGCATATAAAACTAATGAGCAAATACCCTCAATTTAGGCATGCATAACTACCCTAAGACAATTTGACTTATGGAATATCTTTGATAATATATTAAAAAATTTATAGCCTCTCAAACTTCTACTGTGAATGACACCCAATCTCACCTTAAGAAAGAAGTTGTTCACAATCTGTCCTGTGCAGAAAATGTTGACACACTGGAAAAAAGAAAGCCCAATATTACTAATACAATCCTCTTGTTTATTATTTATTAAAGTTAAAAAAAAATTATTCTAGATAATTTGTTATTCCCATGCAATCATATTATATTCATATTCACTAGTTTTCTAAATTGAGAGAAAAATATAGAATAAACATTTTAACATAATGCTTTAATATATATATATCTCACAGAACAATTCTTTATATTAAGTTAAATTATTCATTTAAAGTAGTCAAATTAAATGTTTGAAGTATATATTATATAATATAAAGATATACACATATATTTTAACATTATCATATTCCTATAACTTTCTTTGTATCTCTGTATCCAAAAGATTCCTCTTGAAATCTTTCATTAGAAACTCTACTGGTATCAATATACTCCTTGAATAATTAATATTTTTTACTTTAATTTATAACTTAATTAAATTTATAATTTAATTTTTAATTTATGTTTTGGCAGTAGTTTAACAAGTTAAAAATTCTCAAAGGCATAGAATTTTATGTGTCCATCTCTTCAGTTTAGAGAGTTTTATTAGCTTGTAACAGAAGTTCTGGATTAAGCAGTACATTGGGTTGATCAACATGAGCTTGTCTTTTTTATGATAAAAAATGATCAAATTAGTAATTTCATATGGCTCAAGTGTAGATAATTAACTGGCTCACACAACTTAAAAATCTACAGGTAGACCCGGCATGTTTTCAACATTCTGCTCTTATGAGGTTGGTTTCATCCTAAGGCTCCCCTTGTGATATTAAGGTAAATGCCACCAGCACTTAGGACTACATCCTTTCTCCTTCTTCTCAGGTAGAAAGAGGGGATATTTACTTTACCATATTCCCCCCAAAAAATCCTGAGATGTACTCTGGACTTGCAAAATTCAGCCCATAACACTGGCTTAGCTGTGTTATATAAATCCCACCCCTGAAGCCAGAAGAGGAGCCAGTCTCCACAAAACCATATGGATCCCCAAACTAAAGTCTGGCATAACAGAAACGGGGATGGGAGAAGGATGCCATGAATGCAATGGAAATCTTTCACTATTTTGTCTCGAAATTTTTTAATGTACTAATAATGAGTCTAGCTAAAGTAGGAAAAATGAGTCCTGGCATAATTCCTGGGATTTCTGGATGACTGATATTTACCGTTTTGGCTCTTTTATTTTTCTTTTTGAGAGGAGAGGATTTCTTAAAAATCCTGTGTCTTGGGCTTCCCTGGTGGCGCAGTGGTTGAGAGTCTGCCTGCCAATGCAGGGGACACGGGTTCGAGCCCTGGTCTGGGAGGATCCCACATGCCGCGGAGCAACTGGGCCCGTGAGCCACAACTACTGAGCCTGAGCGTCTGGAGCCTGTGCTCCGCAACAGGAGAGGCCGCGATAGTGGGAGGCCCGCGCACCGCGATGAAGAGTGGCTCCCACTCGCCGCAACTGGAGGAAGCCCTCACACAGAAATGAAGACCCAACACAGCCAAAAATAAACATAATAAATAAATAATAAATAAAAGTTAAAAAAAAAAAAATTCCTGTGTCTTTGATTCAGGGTTTTACAAGTAAGAATGATTTAGTATTTACCCATTATACGTACCAGATCTTAAGGTGAAGAACAAAAGCAAAATCCTATTTGGCTGTGATCATGTGTGAACTCCAAATGGGCAGGGGAAAACTGTTTCCAATCAAATGGGATGTCGCCGAAAAAGTGCATGGGCTAGTTTGTTCCATGTTTATCCAAGTTATTGATTTTTCCATCATATATAAAGTCTTACAACATTAAAGAGATTGTTCCTGCTACAACATGATGAATTCATTGCTTGGAACACAGTTTGCTATTGAATGTCTGCCAGATTTTGTTAACAGAGATATTCAGAAGAAAACTGTGCAGCTATAACACAATGAATACATGAAGTCTCTAATAATGTCTTTAAAGTCATGTGCATATTCTTTAAGCAAAGATAGTTTGAGGAATAAATGCATTGTTATTTTGCATTATTTTTCTCCACTAGGCTTAAAAGTACTATTTATATTTTAAACATTTAGTGCTTCTCTGGGCTATTTAGGTACTTCTGAGGAACCAATAATGTTATTTTCTGAAGTTTAATGCTATATAAAGATTTATTGTTTTACACAATGGTTAACTGTGAAAATTCATATGCTCTTGAGGCACAGATTTCTTGGCCTCTCCGGACACCTTCATCAGCTTTTTTCATCTCCACTTAGATGCATTGTGGTAAGCTTCTGTGGTCAAAAAGACCCTCACTAGGATTTCTGTAATTCTCTTCTATTTTTTTCATTCTTTTGTAGCTTCCAGGTATAGCAAGAACAGTTGCAATGGGAGATTGATATTTTAAAATGGTAATAGTCATTTTAGAATTTTCATTTCAAATAAATTCATTTCTCAGTATGGAGCTATTATTATTACAGCTAATTGGTTATACCTTAGCACGGAGAGGGTGGCACCTAGAATTATTAGAGCGGGGCAGAAAGGAGGTAGGACTAAAGAGGGTCTAGCTACAGATTCCAAAAAATTTGGTATGCAGAAGGCTATAGTAACAATGAGTTTAATTCTGTGCAAGCTGGTACTTAGCTACTGCAGGGCATTTGGGCTATGGAGTTTGTTTTCAAACTTATGAATAGAATGTATCGATAAAGGCATTCCAGACACTAGAGGTGGTGTTCAGATGATCAGGCAACCATGAAAAACTATTGGGTTTGAAAATATAATAATATCCTTCAAGACAAGGTGTTTCGTAATGGACCTAAGTCTTGAGTCTTTTTACTTACTAGTGATGTGACCTTAAACATACTTCAAGATATGTTTTAACAAAAGATCTGATTTTTTTACAGTGTGTTGATGAATTTTCTAAAAGGCTGATTAACAAAATGGATCTGCTGATTTGTCCTTGTATGTATATCATTAACTGGAGACTTCAACATATACTGTAAACACAGGATCTTAGGAACCCATTAGTGGTTTATAAGGATTGCATTTGGATTTTGTATAATTGTGCATATATACTGAAGAAAAATATCAAGGGTGTACCTGAGAAGAGATGCATGAAACAAGATATTCAATTAAGTAAAGGGTAATTAAGCAAAAATAAATTTCTCTGATTGAATAGTCATATACTTTCTCTTAATAAACATTATTTTGATATAAAAACAAATTTATTAGTATAAGAATTTATTCTATTTAGATAGAGAAATAAAGCATATGAAAAAAGGATGTTTTATTTTTCTAGTTATTAATATTTAGCATGTTAAATGGCATTTTCAATATGTCTTAAATTCTAATAGATATGATTTAGATGTATTTAGTTTCATTTTTGGGTGTCTTCCTTTTGAGGCATTACTATGAACAATGGTTAGTTTAATATCCTTCTGTTCTTTAGCATGAGTAAAAACATTGTGAATTATGCTACAAATAATGTTAGCATAAAAAATACTAAAGAATTTTTAAAATAATTGGTTAATAAAATTCTTTTATTATTTTCAGCAAATTTCCAATATTTAAACTTTAAATATTCAAATATTTAACATTATAGATACTTAAATTTATATTATATAAATACACATTTATAAATACATATAATTATTCAGGTTGCCATAATAAGAGAATGATAAATTTCTATGATCCTTAAATTTTATAAATGTAAACTTTGTTTCTGTATAAAATGAAAATATATGTTGAAAAAAATCTCAGGGTAATGGTAATTGACTAAGCATTCTACAAAGAAATAGTAAACCTAAAAATAATTATACATTTTTAATGATCATGGAAGGATTTTCAAGATAATAAATCTCAGTAGGTGAAAAATATCTGTAACAATTACTTTCTGAAGAATACAGAGCCATTCTTTGATGATGTATATTTGAATACACATTCACTAGATCCCTAATTTTTGGATAAATGAATTGCTTTAATCACATAAATGTCAGCTATTATTATATTGTACGTTAAATAATAAGAAATGTGTACTTTCTGTATTATTCTCAAGCAATATCCTTCATGAGCACATGAGCAGCTTCAAGAATCAAATCGACCACACTACATCACTCAGTGAAATTTACAGCAGATAAGGAACACAAAAAATGAGAGAAAATGAAAGAGAGAAAAATTACCTTTCTCAAAAAAAATCTATGCTCATCTGAATCTTAAATCATGTATTCTTTTCCCTTCATATCATTCTTGATGGGACTCTTGCAGAAAAAAAAAGGGATTAAACTGACTGTGCTTCACTGTCAAGAGAAACCTATGGTCAGGGATATACCTAATTCCTAAAGCTTTCATTATTAATATTTTATGAGTCTCACTGATCTGTCCTATCTAGAAGAAAAATTTATCTTTCACTTGTGCAAGCACTACCTGCTGAGTAATAGATTTCTTCTCTGTAAATTGAGTGGTGAAATGCAAACGGCAGCAAAGGTAAGAAGAGGCAAATTGTTCTTTTACTGGAGTCTGGCTGCACTTTTCTGGAGTTGCAGAATCAGCCAAGCAAAGTGAAAGATCCTTGGGGAACTAGGAAGCGTCATATCCGTTCTAACATACTTTGGCCTACACATGTTACTGCCCACATGTTTAACCTGACTTGTAAATGAGATGATTAGCTACAGTGACTTTTTTTAACTTAAATATTTACAAGTAAGTTTGGTGCCTACAAAGTTGGAAAATCACTAGCTCAACCTTGAAAATTTCCTTCATTGTAGATGAAGTGACGAAAAGGCAAATTAATGGTCTTTGAACACTTCAAACTGAAAAAGTAGGATATTTTGCCCCTTGGTTGAGCATGGCTTGCCTTAGCTGAACTAAGGAGGCCATTTAAGTAGGCTAAGAAGCCAACTAAGTAGAGTCATCTGTGACACTGGAGCTGACTATTCCCTGGGCAGTGTTCATCCACAGAAAAGTGAAGTAGAGGAAGAGGGTCCAGGATCCCCTTTCACAGTCAAAAAGATATTGGGTGTCCATTTATTAAGTCCACCTGAGATAGGCTGGGACCTGGGACCCTTTGCTGCAGTGCTGCAATGCTTGCACCTGGACACACCTCTCCTTGAGCAACAAAATACAAAGAAACTATATGGGACTAAAAATAACTGCATGCATGCATGCACAGTTGGGGCAAATTCTGGACAAGATACAAAAAGACCAAAAAAACCCCAACTGCCACTTCTGAAGAGCTGGGAGCAAAAACAGGGTCAGGAGCAAAAGAAGGGTACTGCGCATGCCCCCTGAACTCAACACCACCAGAGGGGTGGGCAAAACACCTAAGCCACCCCTCTGGCCTGACCCCTGGACACACCCCTACTCTCACCCCATATAAGGAACCAGCTTGTGCCGCTCAGGGAGCAAACGAGCAAGGGAACCTATTACTTGTTCTTGCTCCCCCGCCCTGCTGCAGCAGAGGCCCAATAAAGCCTTGCCTGAATTTCTTGTCTGGCCTCTAGTAAATTTCTATTGGTTGGGGAAGGCCAAGAACCTTGGTCAGTATCATACCTAGACCACAGGTGCATCTAGTTGCACAGGAAGTAGAGTGTGATTCCCACATGTGGTTGAAAAGATAACTTCTGGATAAATGTATTTAGTGTAAAACCAGAAAAAAAATTTCTGGTTTCAAATGAGTATTTTTCTTTGCTAGAGAACATAGAATTCAAAACTATATGAAAAAATTGTTTCTTTTCTTCAGAGCTGTTATCTCAATTTTTAATTATATATTAACTAGTTTAATTATTTAACATCTTTCTAATCTCTTAGAACATAAATCGGACCCTGTTTATTTTGGCACACAATTGTATCCCCAGTGTCTTGTACACCATTGGCAAGCAGTAGGTATTCAACCAGTTTTTGGTAAAAAATGTGCATATTTTAAATTTTCATCAATGTCTACTAGCATGTTCTATATAATAATAATGTTTGTGGTAAGAGTGATGATTTATTCAAACTACAGCTACTGATCATAAATTTACATAAAGCACTGTGTTAGAAATGGGGTGATACTAGAATGTTTAAGATTAATTCCTGGGCCTCAAAGAGTTGACCATCTGGTTGCGAGAATAAGCATATGTGTAGAGATTATACAAAATGTGAAATATTAAGTGACAAGAGAACATATTAGTTGTAATTGTACATAGATATTAGATAAACAGAAATGAAAGGACATCTTGATAAGGAGAACTACATGAGTAAATACATTGGAATCAAAGGAATATAAATCACAAACCATAAATTATGTTGCTAAGAATGATATAGCTTAGAACGACTGACAAGAGAACACTACCCCTGTCTATAAGAACCATCTAAACCCAGTTCTTTCATTGATTTGTGTATTTAATTTTTGTAGTAGAAACACACGATTCCCATGAACTGAAAGGATCTACATTCGACACTCACTAATATAATATTACCAGAACTACATGAATATTTCTTTTCTCACACTCTAGCTGGCTGCTGTATCCTTTCAAACTTTTTAAATCTTTGCCAACCTAAAATGTTTGTGGGTAGAGGGGGAATGGCCTCTTGTTTTCATTTGATCTTACTTGGGATTTATGTATCTTTTCATATCTTTATTCTTTCTTCTCTAAACATCAGTGTTTTTCTCATTCCTCCTTTTCCAATTTGTTTGCCTAAATCCTGGGCATCCTCACCCAGGCTAGACAAATGGAGTGAAGTAGATAATAATTTTTAGAGAAAAGTAGCCATTTGTAGATATTTCCTACTAAGCAAAATGGTTGTTAGGTGTTGCTTATCAATGGGTTTGCTATACTAGTCACTAGTCATTAGTCACTAGTTTCAACAAATATTTTCTTTTTCTTTAAAATTTTCTCAGGCATACTTCTGGAAATTTTTAATTAATTCAGAACTCATTTAAGCCTTTGTTTTGGCAATAACTCACTAGCTCTGTTATTCTATATCTATTCTTAAAATTGATGTCAATTTGTGAAAACTATTATTTTAACCAAAAAAGTATGCAGTATATGAAATGAGTAATCTATTTAAAAAATAATATAAAAATTCAAAGTTAAATAAGAAAATACAACATGTTACATACCCTGAGAAAACCATAATTCAAAAAGAGTCATGTACCACAATGTTCATTGCAGCTCTGTTTACAACAGCCAGGACATGGAAGCAACCTAAGCGTCCATCGACAGATGAATGGATAAAGAAGATGTGGCACATATATACAATGGAATATTACTCAGCCATAAAAAGAAACGAAATTGAGTTATTTGTAGTGAGGTGGATGGACCTACAGTCTGTCATACAGAGTGAAGTAAGTCAGAAAGAGAAAAACAAATACCGTATGCTAACACATATATATGGACTCTAAGAAAAAAAAAGAAAAGGTCATGAAGAACCTAGGGGCAAGATGGGAATAAAGACACAGACCTACTAGAGAATGGACTTGAGGATATGGGGAGGGGGAAGGGTAAGCTGGGACAAAGTGAGAGAGTGGCATGGACATATATACACTATCAAATGTAAAATAGATAGCTAGTGGGAAGCAGCCGCATAGCACAGGGAGATCAGCTCAGTGCTTTGTGACCACCTAGAGGGGTGGGATAGGGAGAGTGAGAGGGAGGGACACGCAAGAGGGAACAGATATGGGAACATATGTACATGTATAACTGATTCACTTTGTTATAAAGCAGAAACTAACACACCACTGTAAAGCAATTATACTCCAATAAAGATGTTAAAAAAAAAAAAGAATGGAATAATCCCATTTGCATCAACATGGATGGACCTAGACATTATCATACCAAGTGAAGTAAGTCAGACAGAGAAAGACAAATATCCTATGATATCACTCATATGTGGAATCTAAAAAAAAAAAAAAAAGATACAAATGAACTTATTTACAAAACAGAAACAGACCACAGAATTCAAAAACAAACGTATGGTTACCAGAGGGGAAACATGGTGCGGCGGGGGGGATAAATTAGGAGTTAGGAGTTTGGGATTAACATTTACTTGCTACTATATATTTATAAAATAGATAATCAACAAGGACCTACTGCATAGCACAGGGAACTCTACTCAATATTCTGTAATAACCTATATGGGAAAAGAATCTAAAAAAGAATGGATATATATTTATGTATAACTGAATCACATTGCTGTACACCTGAAGCTAACACAACATTGTAAATCAACTCTACTCCAATATAAAATAAAAATTAAATTAAAAAAATAGAATGTCATTTACATTCCCTAAACCTTGAAAATTCTCTAAATTTGCTAATTTTGTAGTAACGTATTTCTGAAACTATGTAAACTTTGTTCATATCCATGAGTATTATTTGATGGCCTTTGTATAGATATAACCTACTGGTAATTCCCACATTCTACTCTTCTTTTATTCAAAGCATCAGTTATCTGGATTTAGTTTTTAAACTTCTTCACCTTTTTTCCTTTATCATCTCTATCATTTACACTAATACATGGCTTTTTTTTAGGGTCACATTTTACTACATAACAGAATTCTTTTGTTTCTTGCTTATTGATTCCTTTTTCTTGTTTTTTAACCACTTCACAATAATTACATCTTCTTTAAAGACTAGTGGAACTTTTTTTAAAAGATAAGTTGAAGTATAAAAACCGGTGGTTTGGCTGTGTGCATTCCCCTAGTGACTCCTTTTTGTGTATCATCTTAAAGCCTTTAAAATGTGTGTAAAAAATCACAACATGATGTGGACTTTCACAGTTTTTCAACTACTAATGAAAAACCAGGAATGTTAAATTCACAAATGCCAAAGAGTAATCATATAGTCAAGTTCAGGAGAAGGGCAGGGAGTTCATTGGTGAATCTGGGTTGGAGGAGAGGGGAATAACGTCTGTTCACTATTCTTTTGTGACACAATGGCACATAACAATGACATTGGGGAAAAGTTGTGGATTAAGGAAAACATCTTCTCACTGAAACTTTTGGAGCTCTCTTTTCCCAAGCATTCAGGCTCCAAGTAATGTTCCTGTTTGCACAGCAGCTACCCTTCTGGCTTTTCAGTATATCCCTAACTAAATGGTGTCTATTGTCTCTTCCAGCCAATTAGATAAGTGAATCAGATAACTCTGCTGCCAAAATAATGTCTTAAATGCAGCTGCAGTCAGACCACTCTACACTTTGATCCCTTTATTGTTTTCTCATTGTCTGTTTGGTTAAATAAATTTCTTTGCCATATATTTTATTCACACCAAGCATCTTATGCCTCAGCCACAGTGGACTACCTGCCATTTTTCAAACACATTTCATATGAACTTTCAAGCTTCGGTGCTTTTGAACATATATTCCATCTTCCTAGAACAAAATCCTGATCAAATGTCACTTTTTTTAGAAGGTCTGTAACCTCTGCAGCAATGTTGGTCATCCTTTTCTTGAGACTATAATTAGAGGATGAACTACATCTTACTGCAATCTTTCTGTGAAAGTCTGTAACTTCCCAATGCTGTAAGCTCAAGGACAGAAATTATATTATGTCATCTTTGTGTTTGGAATATAATAGATATTGAATAATTGATAAATGACTAATATAATCAATTTATATGACATTTTCCCACTAACTGGAGCTTTTCAGGGAAAATAACACAAGATTTCTCTAGCAGACAGAATTTTGAATTCTATGCACTGCTATCTGAGGAGGTATTTTTGATTTGGCAGTTCTTTCCGGACCTCATAATAATAGATTATCATAGATTTACTTAAATTTAAGGGCTTTTAAAATCTGATTTTAACCTACATTGCCTCACTTCTTTGCTTAGTCATTAACTAAACTTTACCTTAGATAGATATTTTTATAAGAGAAAAAAATGTTATAAATGAAAATCCACACTTAACAATGGGTATTTTTTATATCTATACATTTTAGTTATTAATATGATGTTGGGGCCTAAATTATCTAGAAAGTCATATTCCTTCAAATTAACTGACACACATAAATGCTATAATAAATCTGCTAGAAAGATAGTGCAAAATAAAAAGCCTCATCAGAAAGATGACAGCTCTCTTTCGAATAGCTCTTTTGAGTAGTTTGTGTAAAGAGTATGAATGCCCCCAAAATCTATAAAAATATTTTGTATCATGACAAATAAAATATTCAAACTATTCTCATAACCTCTTTTACAAGAAAAATAAACTTAACAGTCTACTAATAGTGATAAATATTTTCCCCAGTAGTTTATTCAATAAGGCTTGCAATTAAATTATACTTAAAAATTTACAGTGTTTTAAATTTGAAAATGCTTCAAATATATTACTGTCATGGATTCTTAAAACAGTCTTATAAAGTAAGCTCAACAATTTTTGGTATTATCTTTATCTTTTATATTAGAAAACTGAGACCACAAGAGATTTGGTAATTTCCTCAAGGCAACATATACAAAATATCTTCTAGGTTTGAATTAAAATTAATCCATGATATATTATGTGGATAAGTGTCTCTCTGACATTTTTTACTTGGTCTGTCCATGATTTTAATAAAAAGGTAAGAGTTTATTCAACTCTAACAGATATATCTAAATGTCTAATTTAATATTTTATTTATCTTTTAGATGTAAAAAACATATTCAATTTTCAAGTTTGCCCTCAAATTCTTCCCAGTTCCAATTTCATTAGTGGACAGTCTTAAGTTTATACAAAGCATTTAGAGAGATATCCACATTTCTAGGAAAAGCATTGAATTTAAAGAATATAATATTTTACACAAACATTGCATTCAATTCATATGCCAGAGCATTCCATTTTCCTGGAAGATCGAACATCTCCCCTTAATGTTCACACTAGTGCCTCCTTTGTGTTCTATTCATCCCTTTGTTCACATTTGTTCACCCCTTTGCTGATTTCTTCTGCCTTCAGAAGGAACCATAGTTCTACTGACAAGCTGGGCTAAAACCAGTGTTTCTAGTGTCCATTCCGCTGGTTGAAAACAGCTGTCTCCTCTGTTCTCTTGTGGCTGCAGACATTCCCTGCCCACCCGAACCCTCCCCCGGGGATATATCCATTCTGGAAGGGCGGACATAGGATAGTTCAAGCGCCAGTGTGATGTGGCCTGTATATCTGATAAAGGCTATTCTACCTAGACTGTGGTAGCCAGATACGCTTACTTTTCTGACACAAAACCAGTGTCAGAACACTGTGGTTCTGATTACCATGAACTAAAATGACAAAGATTCTATCCTTTTGGTTCTTGCCTCTCTCACTTGACAAGCGCTGTCTTAAGAGTACCAGAGCATCAACCTCTGAACAGGAGTCTAACACTTGTGGAGTAAGCCATCACTCCCACACCATCCACCTTATGATGCATATCAGCATACTGAAACTGATCAGAGAAGTGGGAGACAGCAGTCTTACTCAGAATGGAAACAGAAATAAAACAGGAAGCAAGAGAATGGACACAGAGCATTGTCTTTTGAAAACTTCTTTGTTCTCAATTTCCTAGAGGTAGAAGGAAACATGCAAATATGGCTATCAACTAAAACAAGACCTACAGCTTCAGTTTTTCCAAAGGAAGTAGAGATCTCTGGAGATGACAAACCTATCTGAGGCTCAAGGCCTCTAATGCTCTTTTTTTGATACACTGGGGGAGGCCTCTAGACAGATAGCCCACTTTGAGGTTGTCATGTCACTCAAAGAATAAAGAATTGTTTTTCCCTAATAGTATTTTCCCAGAGGCTCCACATCTTTTTTGTTTTTTTGTTTTTTTTTTTTTTTAATGAATAAAAATTATTTAGGTAAAGTTCAGGAAACTTTCACAATTGTCTTATAAATTTTTAGGAAACATATATGGCTTATTAAAGTTTCAAAATGATCTATAATAGTTGTTTAACACCTCATGTAAAATGTCTATTATAGCTTTTGCTATGATTGGCTATTTAATCATATCAGAATACAACATTTACCAATCTAGAGAGTCCATTAAATTGGAAATAATTTGTTCAAATAATTTAAGACATCACTTTTAACTATGAAATTATATTCTAAGAATTATAATTTTATCAAGTCTCAAATTGTGCTATTATCTAAAAACACTTAATTCATAGCCAGTAAAGCAAAAGAAAGAAGATGCAAAATGATAGAAACATTTCTTCCTCAGATTCTGTATCTTCAGAAAATTCATGTGAAGAATTCAGTCCAATAGGGTACTCCTTTGAGGAAATGACTGTAGGTAGTGAATTCTGGGTTTGAACAAGGCGGACAAGGGAATGTCTTAGTGGACAAACCTTTACCAGTGCTGCTGGGGCATGGGGCTGGCCAGCAAAATCCCCTTGTAGAAAGTAATCGGAGGTGGAGGGCAGTCTTCATATACTTCCTGGAGGAAGGTGGGGGGAGGAAGGAGGACCTCCTCTCATCAGTTTCCCCCGTTGTTCATTCCCGCTATGGGCCTCCAACTTTGTGATGGTGTAGAGCAAGAGAGCTTGGGCCAGGTGCTTTGCTTTCAAGTAAAGAGACACATAGTGAAAATGCAAATTGCCAAAAGCATCTTTAGCATGCTAAAGTTCCACTGGACTTCATTTTTAAGGATACTGGATCATCTGTTCCATGGGCAGAAGGCATGTAATAGATTATGAGTCCTGCTAGTCCAGGTTGATGATCAGAGACAAAAGCAGGAGTGAACTTTCTTGCCATACAGAGTAAGAGCGGAAGCGGAAGCGGAAGTGCTGGCTGGTCAACAGTGGACGTAGGTCCTAGAGCCACAAGTCCTCTCAGCTAATGTCTCTTACTAGCAACTCACAGGATTCTCTGGTCCTTCGGGCCTCCGCCAAACACCAAAATTGGATTGCCTCTCTAAAATTTCAAATTTAACATCCACTTCAGTTAATTTTGGTCTACTCTGGGTGTTCTTTGAAGCCATTGGCATTTCTCAGACCAGCCTGTGCTATTGACCACATATCATATATTTTCTTATAAGGGGCAACAATGCAGATTTTTTATTTTTTAATTGTCTTTTTGTTTTGTTATTTTTTATTTTTTAATTTTTGGGGGCTGAATGTGTCAAGTTTAATAACTACTAAGTAAAATAATGTATCAAATTCTTTTTTTTAATGTACCCTTTATTCTTTTATTTTCTTAACGTCTTTATTGGAGTATAATTGCTTTACAATGGTGTGTTAGTTTCTGCTTTATAACAAAGTGAATTAGCTATACATATACATATATCCCCGTATCTCCTCCCTCTTGCATCTCCCTCCCACCCTCCCTATCCCACCCCTCTAGGTGGTCACAAAGCACCGAGCTGATCTCCCTGTGCTATGCAGCTGCTTCCCGCTAGCTATCTATTTTACATTTGGTAGTGTATATATGTCCATGCCACTCTCACTTCGTCCCAGCTTACCCTTCCCCCTCCCCATGTCCTCAAGTCCATTCTCTACATCTGCGTCTTTATTCCTGTCCTGCCCCTAGGTTCTTCAGAACCATCTTTTTTTTTTTTTTTTTTTTAGATTCCATATATATGCGTTAGCATGTGGTATTTGTTTTTCTCTTTCTGACTTACTTCACTCTGTATGACAGACTCTAGGTCCATCCACCTCACTATAATTGTCCTTTTATTGAAGTATAGTTCATTTACAATATTATATTAGTTTCAGGTGTACAACATAGTGATTCAATATTTTTACGGAGTATAATCCATTTAAAGTTATTATAAAATATTGGCTATATTCTCTGTGCTGAACAATATACCCTTGTAGCTTATTTATTTTATGGCTAGGAGTTTGTTATCTCTTAATTCCCTACCCCTATTTTGCCCCTCCTCACTTCCTTCTCCCCAGTGGCAACCACTAGTTTGTTTTCTGTATCTATGAGTCTGTTTCTGTTGTGTTATAGTCATTGTTTGTTTTATTACAATGCAGATTTTTAAGAATCAAATTATTCTTTGTTCTTTTCTTTAAGTTTTAGTTTGATTTTTTGGTAGGTATTCTACTCTTTGGGGTTATGGTTCCTGTTTCTGTCTGCTTTGCAACATCATTATTCCTCTCTCTAAGCCATTCTTTCCCACTACAGTTAGTTTACCAGGGAAGTCATTTCTGTTGTTGTTGTTGTGTGTTAGTTAATTAGTTTTTTTCATTTATTGATATAGTTCAGTCATTAATGTAAATTTCTGATGAAGCTTTTGAACCTCACTTTCAATCTCTGCATTTTCTGATTCCAAGGATTCATTCTTGTTTTGCAGAGTTGTGACATAAACCATAATTATTTCTTTTATCTCCTCCAGTTTATATATATATGTGTGTGTATATATATATATGTGTGTGTGTATATATATATATATACATATATATATATATATACACACACATATAAATTTATACACACACATACTCCCAGGAAAAGCCTGCTCCTTCTTCTGTCTGTTTGGCCTGAGCCAATCTAATCTGTAGTTGAGCTGGGTATCTGGGATTTGTGGATTATTGAGGTATTCTTTTTACTATTTTAGCTTTCCATGCCTCTGACAATCTCTCTCCAGTTTGCTACCCTGCACCCAACCAGTTATAGCAGTACAGTGGATGAAAGGCCTGTAGGCCTTGTGTGAGCTTTCTTAGCTCTCCTCCCTTGCCCCAATCTTTGTTAGGCCATGGCCTTGCAGTTGGTAAAGCTCCTCTGTGGTCAATGCTACAGAACTGATTTGTGATGGAGATGCTTTGGAATTCTAATTCATTGCTCCAACCCACCTGTGACCATTAATAGCTTGTTAAAAATTGTGCTAGTTCCTCCTTATTCTTGTGTAAGGCAGACAGTTTCCTTCTGCTGCAGTACCCTTAGGGATGAAAAAAATCATGAAATTCTTTTGCTCTGGGAAAGGCCCTTCCTTTTCTGGAATTTGGTCATTTAATTTTGTATCATCAGTTCTCTGAGGAGTTAAAAATATATGACTTTTTAGCTTATCTGGCTTATCTTCAAGTATTCTTTTAATAAGCATCTCCTCATAAACCCTTTTTCTTGATTAGGACAACTCTACCTACAAAAATATTGATTCAAGTCAAAGATGAGATAATATAGATTTACTTCTCAAATACTTAAACCACCATCAATGCTGATCCTTCCACAAGTGACTGGGTCAGTAACAGCACTCCAAATTATTAAATAATCAGAGCATATGTATGAGTCTTAGATTTTACTTAGTTTATTTATCTAAAACCTAATACCTGTAAAGTGGAAAAGTCTCCAATCTTAATATTCCACATATAATATAGCACTGAGGGGAAAGTGAACAGTGTAAGCTATGGGAGGTTGAGTAAACAGATAAATCTATACCATATTCTCAATCCTAACTGATGTCTACTCTATTTTTCCAGTCCTTGAGGCCACTTAGAGTTCAACTTCATCTTACAATCAATATCCAATTTATCAGGAAATCCTGCTGGCCCCCATCTTTAATATTTATCCATAATATAACCATGACTCACTAAAACTACTGCTATCACCTTGGTTCAAGTTACTATGATTTCTTACCTGGATTTAACTAATATGGTTTTAACTCATCGCCATTCTTCCACTCTTGCAACCTTGCCTCCTTGCCCACCCCCAACCTACTCTAACTAGACTAACTAGAGGAACTTTATTAAAATAAAAATCAGATAACCTCATTTCTCTACACAAACCTTACACTATCTCCTCATTTCTTTTGAAATGAATGCCAGTTACAATGATCTAAAAAGGTCCTCATTGGTTTCCTATTCCTGCCCTCTTCTTTCAGCAACAGCCATACTGCCTTCCTTGTTCTTTGCACACGCTGTGAGCCTCCTGATGTAGGGGGACTTTGCACTTGATGTTCTAATTTTCTTTTTAAAATCTCTCCCCCTAAATATCCCACAGGTCTAACACTTACCCTCCTTCAAGTCACTGTTCAGACATAGCCTTCTCAATGAGGTCTATCCTAACCATTAAACTCCAAGTTACTTCCTCCAAACAGGCATTCTAAAACCCCTCACCTTGTCCTATATTTTTAAAATATTCTATAGCATTTATGACCTTCTAATATACTATATAACTTACTTGTTTATTTTTTATTATATGTCTTCTTAGACTAGATTGCAAACGTTACAAGAACAGAATTTTTTCTCTGATAGTTTGAAAGTATTTGATAAATAATAGATATAGTAAATATATGTTGAAAGAATGAATACAAATGAGGGAAAAAGCTAGTCAACCAGTCTATTTCTTGTGCATAGATTCAATCAAAATATTTAACAACAGATATTTTTTCCCCAAATTTCAACTTTAGTTTAAGTTTATGGTTTTTAGATAAATTTCCTTAATAATATTTATTTGTAAAAATAGCAATATAGTTTTTAAAGGTTATAGTGTCCTCTCTATAACCTTTATATAGAGATGTCTACATATAGAGACTCTCTTCTATAGTCCTACAGGAAACCAGGGCTCAGAAGGAAGACCTCACAAGACAGAAGAGGTTTAATCAGAAAAATATAGGATGGAGTAGCTCTGCTTTTTTTCTGAGAAGAGGAGATTCATGTCACTCCAGTGACGTGAATAGGCGCAACTCTTTGACTGACAAGAATAGCAATTGTATATTGATATCTAGTCAAATCCTGGCATGGAGATGGTACTTGATAAATATTTTCGCAAATGAATGGGATTAGGAGGGATTCACTCAAGGTAATAAAAGAGCACAGATACAACCGTATTGTCTCATAATTATAAAGGACCCAAGAGACTATCTCGCCTATTACTCCATTTAAGAATTTTGCCTAAGTATAACCAACAACAAGGAAAAGGTGAGGAAATCATAGCTAACTTGCTGAGAGGTCAGGTAGCTGTTTCAAATGCTAGACTACAAAAGCAAAAGGAAAAGGTTAAACCGTGACTAAAGAGTGGTACATTCAGCAGTCTCCTCTTGAAAATATCTAAGGATACCCAATGGTCATCTTTAGATATCACTATATAGCATGGTCTTGTCTGATGGGAGGATGGGGTTTGAAATGAGGGTTAGAATATAAAGGCAGCAAGAAAAATGAAATTTCCCTAGAAAATTTACCCTGAAAAAATATTCCTATTTACTCATATGTTACATATATATTGTATGTTACAATAACATGCATGGGAAATGGACAATGTACATATGCAAAACATGTAAAGATATATATATATATAATATGTGCTATAATTACAATCATATTTTTGTATCTTTAAACACTAGAAATGTTTAAACATTGAGAATAAAGTGAAATGGTGATTATTGAGGGCAGGTTCTCCCTTTGGGCATGTGTTCATTGAATGAAATGGCTAAGTCATTAGCTGGTTTGCACGCACGCTTCTCTCTCTCCTTCTCTCCTCCCCCTTTCTTTCCATTTTCCTTTTTAAATTTCTAGTTGATCTACCCCACTCCCACAGTTCTTCCTGCTGTGCTGTCAGTTCTGTTACACTGGGTGGGCATAGCTAAGGCCCTCCATGCCTTGAGCCTTAGATAAGGCTTCTCCTCTAACCTTCCAGATACGTCTTTACCAGGAGTGACTCGCAGTGCCAGTACCGTGCCACTGTTTGAGTCCTGTTTTGTCAGATGCTGTAGACAAGGCATATCTTCTTTATCAGAGTGTGACCTGCATTTCTCCTCTCTCTACTCTTTTTATCCACATTTTTTTTGTCCTTTTGCCACCTGCTATATTTAAGTATTCTGGTTTTAACTAAAGTGACTGCTTTGTCTTGTTCAATCCTACTCCTTTCCTTTGGCTGGGAAAGCAGTTTTACTCACTGTTATGGGTAATTCATTTGGGTTAATTTACCCCCTAGTAACTGACTCAGGCTTTTATCACACATTCATGTTTTGTTTTGTTTTTAAGTTTCCTTTATATTTTTTGCTTTTTATTTTACTTTGATTACCAGGGGAAATAGGCAACATATATTTGCCTGATCAAATAGAACATTTAAAAATATGTGGAAATACATGAAGTGTTATTAAAGCACCAGCAGAAACAGCTTAAAGATGATCTCATCTGACTATGCCTCAATCTGGTTATAAAAACCAGTCAGTGAACACACATATGCACACACACTTCAAATGTACCATGCATTCAATCGGAATCAAGACATTGCAACCAGAGTTCACGTTACTGCTGTAATAATGGCAGATGGTTGTAGTTGTATATTCTACTCAAAATTAGTAGGTGTGGAGAAAATGAGACATTTATTAACTGGAGGGAGGACATATTCAAATAAATACGTTGCCCCATAAAGTGCCCCAGTGCGAGTATGATTTAAAACATAATTATGGTTTTCCATTACCATAAAAATTTTTGGGTAACAAAATTAAAGTGTTTAATTTTTAGAATAGGCTCATGCTCTCAGCATGGAAATATCTGTGTATTTTTAAAATAAATTACATATGAAATAAAGCTGTAAATTGTGCAGATATATTCTAGGCATTCAACTTAAGGTAAATAAAAAAATTAAAAGTAAATGACATTTAGCTGATGTAAATAGAAATCACTATTGTTTCTCTGTTATTCAAGGGAATGTGGACAGAAGGAGTGTGCTTTGTAATGCAAGATAGTTTCAGTACTCCACACGGGGGAAAATATATGTGGTTATTGTTGGTAAGAAAGCAATAATAGTGAAATATGAATAAACAAAATTTTTGAAAAGTTCCTACTTAATGGATTATGTTCCAAAAAACACATCCTAGTAACCTATAGATGTTAAAGAACAATATGTAATGAAAGGTTTTCATCGCCATTGATTTGTTGCCATGGTGACTTTTCGGGATGATGGGAAGGCAACATAGTCAAAGTGATTTAAATATGAGAGTCTGTGATGCAAACCAGAGATAAGTGGTCATTGGACAGAAATCAGGGGCCTCATTTTAATCTCCCAACATTCTATTTATCATAGCATTACATTTATTTTGATAGCTCTGTTTTTTTGTCCACATAAATTTACAAATTCACCATGAATCCAGCTTTATGTAATATTCAAGAGAATAGTGTTCATCTAGCACAACTGATAACACTAGGGAACAAGGCCTGTTACAGCTCCTGGAGCACAGAATGTGGAATATCTGTTACAGGAATTGAATGAAATCTGGGGTGGCATCTCAGTGACATTTTGCACTATTGCTATGAATATAGCTTTTACATTGAGGCCTTGCTCAATTGTTCAGTTACAGAAAGGGCCAGAGAGATCATGCTGATTTCCAAAAGGAAAAAGAAAAAAAAAAAAGGGATCTACACAGACAAGGCCAACTATCTTGAAATACCTCCTGTTGTCCTAAAACATAACATCACTGAGTGAGAGAGGCTATAGGCTCTGTCTCATGGGACGTGGTAAAGAAGGTTAGACAACTGAGATGCTTGCTTAAAATCTTCATTTAAAAGAAAAAAGTCTATATTGTGAAGGCTCCGTGTCACTAGAGAATGGAGACATTATATAGCTCATTACAGTGTATGCAGTATGCTGTCTAGGGACTCCTTGCCCAGTTGGAGCTCTTAGTAACAGAATCCTTCGCAGGCATTTTTTGGCAGAGAAAGTATTTCTGTTTAGATATGCTGTGAGTCATGCATAGATGCTTTATGAGAACCCTCTTTCAGAGGTGTCACGAAGTGGGCCACAGCACACAATAATAAGAAGAGTACTGGACTGAGAACCGGAAAACGGTACTTCTAGTTCTGGCAATGCCATTAAACCAGCCATGCAACCTTAGGCCGGCCTCAATTTCCTCATCTGCAAAATGAGGACTTTGGACTAAACCATCTCTAAGGTCTTTTCATCTCTGAAATCCTATGATTCTTTTCAGCATTATTATGTGTCTTTATTTTCCCAGTGGGATGATTCTTTTGACTAACTGGAAATAAAAGTAAAAGTTTACAATGAAAAAGGGAATTGGTAGGCAACAACTCATTTGTCTTACTATATTTCTTCAGAGACATTCTGGAGCATGTGTTTCTGTCAAATATGAGGTTTTCTTAAGAGGGATTTCATACTAACACATATCAACCACAGTTTAAGCATCTTCTGAAAAAAAGAGAAAAAATCCCAGCACAGTCGTAAATGGTAAATTGTAAGTTTCACTACAAATTTATCAAAAGGCAAGTTTAATATAAGGATCAAACTATTACAAATGATACGAAGTATATTTGAAATTCTTCTCCTTCCATAAAATACCCTTTGGGGGGGTTGTTCATTATAAAAAATCAATGGTGTGGGAAAAAATGGGAGGGCGTTTACAAACCCAAAGTTAATTTGAATCTTTCAATAGCAAAATAATTCTAATGTGTTTTATTGACTTTACTCCCGTTTTTTCTTATTTGTTTGTTTTTTGCATTCTAATCTTCTATAGACTGAATGTTTGTGTCCCCTCAAAATTCGTATGTTGAAACCTAACTCCCAATGTGATGATATTTGGAGGTGGGGCCTTTGGGAGATGATTGGGTACTGAGAATGGAGCCCTCATGGATGGGATTAGTGCCCTTAAAAAGATACTGCCAGGGAGCTCCCTGGCCCCTTCTGCCATGTGAGAACAGTGAGAAGATGGACTTCTGTGAACCAGGAAGCAGGCTTTCATGGGTCACCAAATACGCTGGCACTTTGATCTTGAATTCCCAGCCTCCAGAACTGTAATAAATGTTTGTTGCTTAAGCCACTCAGTCTATAGTATCTTGTTATAGCAGTCTAAACTGGGACAGAAATTGGTACCTATAAGTAGGGGTGCTGCTGTAACAAAGACCTAAAAATATGGAAGTGACTTTGGAACTGTGTAATAGGCAGAGCCTGAAAGAGTTTCGAGGTGCGTGTTAGGGAAGAAAAGCCTACACTCCTGTGAATAGACCTTTACAGGTGATCCTGGTGAGACCTCAGAAAGAAAAGTGGGGAGCTGAAGTGAAAGCCTCAGTCTTCTTAGAGACTAGCAAAGTACTTGTGAATAGAATGTTGATGGAAATGTGGGCAGTAAAGGCCATTTTGATGAGGTCTCAGATGGAAATGAGAAACATATATTGGACACTGGAGGAAAGGCAATCCTTGTTATAAAGTGGCAAAGAACTTGGCTGGATTGTGTTTGTTTCCTAATGTTTTGTGGAAGGTAAAACTTGTGAGCAATAACATTGGATATCCAGCTGAGGAAATTTCTAAGCAAAATGTCGAAGGAGTAGACTGGTTCCTCCTGACTACTGGTAGTAAATTGTGAGGAGAAAGAAATGACTTAAAGATCCAATTGTTGATCTAAAAGGAAGCAGAACTTAAAGATTTGGTAAATTCAAAGAACTCCATTTCTTCGATGTCAGTTACTGGACCTCTATTGTGTTCCTTTGGTGGTGTCATGTTTCCCTGATTTCGTGATCTCTGCAGCCTTGTGTATGTGTCTGCGCATTTGAGGAAGCAGTCACTTCTTCCAGACTTTGTGGACTGACTTTGGTAAGAAAAGATTTCACCTGTGGATGCGGACACACTGGAGTGTGCTGAGAACCTGGGTCTGGTGGTGTGGTGTGCCAAGTGCAGGGGTGTGTGGCAGCTCTCGGTCTGGGGGGGATATGATGTCTCCTTGGCTCAAGCAGTTGGGGCCCATGACATCACAACTGCATGATTCTTGGTGGTGAGAGCTGTGGGGGGGAAGGGGGTCCTCAGTAGCTGTGCACCTGTATGCTGATGGCTCTGACTCCTGTCACCAGCCTGCACTACTGTACTTGAGCTGGCAGCTAGCCCCTGCAGCCACACAAGTGCATGCCTGGCAGACAGCCCAGGCACCAGCAACTCTTCATGTACACAAATTAGCCACAGTCAGGGTCACCATGCATGGACCTGTAACCAACCCCTGCCACCCTGCAGGCACCTGCAGCCAAGCATGTGCATACCATCGGCTCCAGCACCAATGCCACCTTGCCACTGAACCCAGAGGTACCACTGAGGACCCCGTGGCCTTTGCAGTCACTTCTTCCAGACTTTATGGATCCCAGTATATCGTCTGTAACTAATCATAAATTAGTCCCTTCTTCATCTGAATTACCGCTTATATTTCTTTGTCTTCTCTGACTTAAAGCCTTAAAATTAATACAGAATATTAGTAGCTATTGTGGGTAACTTTGTCTTATTCCTAATTTTATTGAGGGACTATTTAGATTTTTGCCATTTCACGTAGTGTTTGCTGATGATATCTAATGAAAAATCTTGATTATGTCAAAAGAAGTTTAGTACTAACACATATAAACCACAGCTTAGGCATCTTCAGGAAAAAGAGACAAAAATGTTATAAATGTTAAATTGTAAGATTCAGTACACAATTCTCAGAGAGCCTAACATAAATATCAGATTATTTAAAATGATTTGAAATATACTTAGGCTCTTCCTTTTTCATTTATAGTCTGAGGAATTGTTGAAAAAATTCCTGAAATACTTTTTGTTGCTTTATTGCTTTTTCATCCAAAGAAATATACTCTAGCATCTCTATATTTGCAATACATTAAGTTTTATTTGTAGCCAGCTTCTTGTGTATGTTCCATAGGCATAACACAATAACATATAGACACAGTTGTGGATTTAAACTACATGTAGGGTTAATCAAACATGGTATGTGCATTTGTCTGTATTAGATTGAACTTGTTTTTTTTGAATTAAAATCTTTGATGTCCATTAGTTGGATCATGTTTAACCTTGCTTTTTGAGAAAGCTGGGCAGGAGAAAAAGTTAGCATATGTTTGGGCTGCCTTCCTAGAGCCTTCCTAAACTATATTTTCCTAATCTCATAGCCACAAATGATTGTTTAATTTACTATTGGAGAACAAAAATTCAGAGGAAAACAAACTCATTTTGTTTTCTTGTTGCAGTGATTTATCTAAAAAGTTAAACATGTATTCCCCACTTTTCTCTTTCCTATAAAATGTCACATAAAGTACCAAACCAAAGAAACAAACAATAAAAATATAAAAAAACAAAAGGAAAGGATTTAAAGTTAAGTTGAAGTGCTGACATCAGGGGCTATTCTAGTTCTTGATGCTTAAGCAGGAATATTTTATAAGAAAAAAAGTTGCCTCAGATGTTTTTAAAAAAGAGATTTATTAGGAAGGAAGGAACAAAAGCAGTAGCCTTGAATAACAGCTATTTCCTAAGAGTTGAATAAATGAGGCGGAAACACAAAACCTTGATGTATAATTGTCAAAATTTCTTAACATGAATATAGTGATGGGTTGTTAACCATTTTCCCCCCACTGGCTCCGGATATTAACATCACTATGAGAATCCTCAGGATATTTTGTTTCATGTGAAGTATTAATGCATTTCAAAATCCCTAGCCAAATGCAAAAGAAAGCAGAGCATAAAATGGCTAAACAGGCAGGAGGAATTTAAGTATGAAGGACAATATCTACAGACTAGTAGACCTTGTCCTGAAATGGCTGGAAGTCTTAGGCAAATAATAAACAGCAAACACAAAGAAATAATGAGAGCTTGAAACTCATAGCTTTACAATTCCTCTCATTTTATGTGATTCCACTGAAAAGTGACTTAAATATAGAATTTCAGAAAAATAAAGAGATGTTCCTTGACACAAGGTATGTTTCTGGGTACCTGATAACTCAATAAGGAGCCTTGAAGAATATCATATCTTGAGGCTGCCACAGAAATTTCACATAACCTGAAAGTGCCTGCCTCTGGCATTCACCAGACACACAAAGATATTAAGAGAAGGAAGCTAGTCTTTCCTTTATCTAATAACAGCTCCCCAGAAAGGATCCCAAAGGCACTAAGCCATGCTCACTAGATTCACAGGAAGAACTAGAAATTGTTTTTCCTTTTCTTTTTTAACTCCATCTTCTGTAGCAAGAAGTAAGTATAGTTTTTTCTCGTTGCCCTGCAATAACACTTGGCTCTCTAGTCTTCTCTGATATATGACAAGATGAAAATATTTACCAAAATGAAAAGGGACCTTTGTTTCTTTTTTCATTGCAGATCATATTTCTCTCAGATAACCACATAATCACCTCCTGCTCATATAAAAAATCAGTGATCACAGGTTATGAAAAAGAATTTAACACTTGTCTTTTGGTGTGCAAGAGCAAATATCATGTTATTGCACACTCCACTATCAACATGTTTGATTAGGTAATAATGCTCATACAACTTGGAAGTAAGATGGAGATAAGTTATCATACCCTATTCTTTTATTTGTATTAAAACCAAGACCCAGAGAGTCTATGTGATTTAATTTCCCAAGATCATCATTATAACTAGTGATCAAAAATGCTAAAAAAGGATGTGAAAATATTATATTATTAACATTGGGGATTTGTATATGTGGACCACATGTGCTTGAGGAAAAATTTGGCACTAATTCATATAGATTCATTTAAACTAAATTCTCAGTTAATTCTGTTTTTTAAGTTTCAGGTAGACTCTCCATCTTAACCTTCACCTTAACCATTCTTCTCAAGATTAGATCCATCTTCTCTTTATCATTATATTTAGTTTAACTGAATCTTTAGTGTCTGCAGTGTGTAGACATCCACAGAACTGTAACAGGAACACATCATCTAAGATACATGTTATCGCTCCTTTAACTCAACACATAAAGCTATCCCTCCTGTCCCCCTCTACACCCCATCAAACCTTTGTCTGTATGTTCTCATCTACCACATAATGTCAGAGGAAAAGGTAGTTATCCTTCTTTCAAAGCTAACCCTGAGCTTTTTTGTCCTTTCTTTCATTACCTCACTTTTTCTATCACTAAGTATCTTAAAATCTTATTAGTATGTCCCTTTCTACTGCCTCTTTATACTCTGTAATAGCAAAGCTACAGTTCTTCTGTTTTTCAAAGCTTCCTTTGGCATTCTTGATTTTACACAAGCAACACTTTCTCTCTTCACGCAGCATTCTATTAAATCATTTGACAGTATGTTTCCACAATCCCCTTTCCTCTGCAACTGGCTCCTGAAGTTTTTAATAGACAATACTTTCTCAATATCCATTTGGTAGAATTGACCACACAGAAAACACAAAGATCTGTTTAGAATTCTCATTGCTTCCCATTAATTATTTCTCTGGAGTTTAATATATGAAATCATGTAATATAAATTATACATAGCCCTTAATAACAAGGAAGTTACAGGATGTGGTTAATATCTAATAAAGGGCATTGCTTATATTATACTGCAAATAAGTCTTGGTTTAAGAGACTGTACTGAGCACAGATCTCCAGTAGTACTGGATGCTCTTGAATACCATCTACCTCCTAAATTTATTCCTCCCACAATTTCCAAAACAATATTCTCTTCTTGATACTCCTATTATTTTATTACCTCTTTCTTTATTTTAGTAACTTCTCTCCATCCTCTGCCCCTTCATTTTGGCTGGTAAATGATTCTAGATCTTGTGCTTTTCCGTGCTCTCCTTATGCTGTGTCACTCTATGTTGCGTCATCTAGCATCTAGATGTACATGATTTCTCTAGCTCCATGTCTATCATCTACGGATACCTCTATCATCATTTCACACGGGACATATTTTCAACTCTATTAAGATATCCTACAATATATCCCAACTGGATATTCCCTTTTTGAATGTACTCCTAGGGATACTTAAAATCACTTGAAGTAATTTCTGCTGGTGTGTTTCTGAATATATATTTAATTTTTGTCACCTTACTTTTGATTTTGAAAGAATGTTTTTAAATTACTTTTTATAATAATGTACAATATTTACCTGGTTTCAAAGTCTTAGGTGACTATCCTAGTCCTTTAAACCTATTTCCTCTTACTCACGACCATTTTTAGAATTTTATATATAAGCAAATACATTATTTAAGAATGGTTATATTTTGTCCTAGATATTATCTATACACTAATGCTTTTATGAAAACTTCTAGTTTCTTCTTTGCTTTTTGGGGGTAGGGGAAGGGAAGACTATTTCCTATTTTTTCCTGCCTATGAACAATATTGAAATTAGCTAGTAATCTCTTTCCCCCTTCTCTCCATCTCTATACTATGGAATTTTAACTACTTCTAGTTAATTCCTGTAAGTCAAGCATTAAGTTTATTCTACTTTTCTTATACCCCCCCCCCGCTCCCCCCCACACACACAGAGTGTTGCAGTTTATTATGTGGATGTTGGAAAGTAGTAAGGAGAAGTAGAACATATGTAAATTTTATAGAAAATAATTTGGCTCGAATTGGTCATTTCTCTGTCAGAAAATCTTCACATCGACTTTAGAATAACAATGCAATTGACATCATGCTGCAATATTGGGTACTAACATAATATGTGAATTATTTACTGTTTCCCACATCCCTTCTAGATCTTACTCTTTTCAATAACATAGTGCACAGAATTTTGTTACATTTTTTAGTTTGTTTAATGGAAATAGCTGTGACACGGAGATACTGCATTTGCAAATTTGGGGGAAGATGTCTACAGAAATGCATACTGAAAGTTACAATAGGAATAAAGAGTGTATGTCTTTGACATTTTACTTGCCATGGATCCAGAAACTTCATTATACTTCTGTATGTAACTTATCAGAGATGGTATTTAATAAGGAAAGAAACTGGATAAGTGTGTTTCAGTACCTTTAATTCACTTAAAATTAGCCTATTATTTTCATTATTAGGAGTAATTTCATGAGAAGTTTTATTCAAACTAGTTTCCACAACAATGGAACACCCCAGATACCTATTAAATAAGAAATATTATCTACCTTGAACTGCTTGTACTACATGCTATTACTGCATCTTCCCCTGAAAAGATCTTTTTGCTTTTCAACCATCGAATGTTTCATTTCCAAGCTATTTCTAATTAGAATTTTAGTAAAATAGAGGGCAGCAACCTGTTATTTGACACTTACACTAATGGAAGAAACACCTGCTTGAATTACATTTAGTATCAGTTAATAGACTCTTTTTCTACACTTTTCAAATGACTCTGTGTTTAGAAAACATTTCCTAGGAGAAGCATTTTCTGTACTTAAGTCATATTGTATGTATCTATTCTTATAAAACAGTTAAAATGATTTCACTTTATCACCCTCCATTCCCCTTTTACAACAGCCCTTCATCTTTTTTTTTTCCTTTTCTAAATTTCAATCTTGGGGCATGAATATCATGGTATTGTATTTGCAAGGTAATTTTTTATTTTGTTCCTTCCTTGCTATCACTTAAGAAATGGCCCAAAATAATTTGATCCCCTGCTATGGGAAAAGTTTTGATGCAACTACCTGAGAGTTTATATCAAGTTGGAACCATTGAGGCATGTGTGATTGAGTGCCAGTGGGACAGGTTCTGGCACAGTCATATATTGTCTTCATTTCATGCATTGTTTTATTTAGGTTTGCTCTGCCACCACAGTGTGTGAATGGCCAGAAGGCAGAGACTATATATTAGATGCTTTATGTAATCCCACTGTTTCTACCACAGTTTTAGGTGACATATAAGATAATCAACCCTCCTTCCCTTCTTCTCCTTGATCACTAATCTCTCCACAGCTAATCCTTCTAATTCTTTTCCTATACACGTCTAATATTTGCAAACATAGAGCTTATAAAATAAAAATAGGATATGTATATATATTTTACACACACGTATGTACATAAATATATTTCTATAATTTTTTTTGCTATTTTTAACCTTATATATTTCATTTACTCTGAAATGGCTGCAAATTATTTCACATGATGTTTGTCTGAATTGTATATATACTAGGGAACTAATTTTATTTTTTGCAAGTAAATGGCAATTTTCCATAGTTTTTACAGAAAAAATTATGCATACCGATGCTATGAAAAACTCAAATGCCAAAATATTGTTCAATGACAGAAAATGACTTTCCATTTCACTGAAAGCTATTCATAGAATACTCGAGCGTTTATTGAAATTCTACCCTTTTAAAATAAATTATATTGTACTTTATATGAGAGTTTATATCTGAATTCTCTAATTACTTAAAAAATTTTTCTATACTTGTGTCAATAACATTTCATTAGTTTTATGGTATAAGCATATTTTTATAGTTTGTGCTTAGAGAAAGTTTATACAATTTGCCATGTTCCACAAGAGTGATGCTTTACCATTTTAAGATTGTTTCATGTCTGTCAATAAAGATCAACATTTTTATTTTATTTTTTTTCATATAGGGCTTGCATCTTTCTTTTGAAACTTATTATTAACTATTTCATGGTTTGGATGAATTCCGTGAGGCTTTTTTTTGAAGATTTTCATCATTCATTTCTAAAGATTTTGTTATCTTTGTTTTTCCATTCTATTCAAATTAAGATTTTATTTAGAAGAGAATTTCACTTTAAATATTTTTTGTGTATATGTTTTTTGGTTATTTTTTCTTACCATCAACTTCTAATTTTTTTTAATTGGGTTTTTGCCAGAAAATATGAAAGGTGTGTTTTCTATACTTTAGGTATGTTGCAATAATCTTGTGGCCTGATACATAGTTAATTTTCATGAATACTTCATGACATTTTAAAATGTATATTTTCTGTTACTTAAATATTTCTCTTTTTGTCTTCTTGCTCCACTGATTTGTAAGAAGTGTGTTGTTTTTCTATTAAATATGGTTTATTATTTACCAATTTCTCCTTTCATTTCTATTAGTGTTTGCTCTCCTTTTTGAAACTCATTTTTAAGTGCATAAAAGCTACTTTAGCTTCTGGTATCTTTCATTCTATCATATTTTATTGTTAGATCTTTTTCTTTGGGTTACTTTATTTCATTCATTCCTCTGGAAAAATAGTGTAAACCAGATTTTTTTCTTTTAAATTTATTTTTGGCTGCATTGGGTCTTCGTTGATACACGGGCTTTCTCTAGTTGCAGCGAGCGGGGGATACTCTTCGTCTTGGTGAGTGGGCTTCTCATTGCAGTGGCTTCTCTTGTTGCAGAGCACAGGCTCTATGCACGTGGGTTTCAGTAGCTGTGGCATGCGGGCTCAGAGTTGTGGCTGAGCGAGTTGTGGCTCGCAGTGCGGGCTCTAGAGCACAGGCTCAGCAGTTGTGGCGCATGGGCTTAGTTGCTCCGCAGCATGTGGGATCTTCCTGGACCAGGGATCGGACCTGTGACCCCTGCATTGGCAGGCGGATTCATAACCACAGTGCCACCAGGGAAACCCCAAACCAGAATTTTAAAAATCATAATATGATATTCCTTATTAAGGGAATTTATCCATATTCACATTTATTACTATTACAATCTGATGGACTTAGCAATGGTATCTTATTTTCTGTAATTTATTTGTTCTCCTTTGCCACTTTTTTCTTTCCTAATTTTGTTGGATTGATTGAGGATTTTGAGGTAATATTCCCTCTTACTTGAATAATTTAGAATTTAAACAAATAATTTCTATTTTTCTGAGAGTCATCATTAAACTATTAAACATAAAATGTTAAAAAAAATAGATTTCGGGGCTTCCCTGGTGGCGCAGTGGTTGAGAATCTGCCTGCTAATGCAGGGAACACGGGTTCGAGCCCTGGTCTGGGAGGATCCCACATGCCGCGGAGCGACTAGGCCCGTGAGCCACAACTACTGAGCCTGCGCGTCTGGAGCTTGTGCTCCACAACAAGAGAGGCCGCGATAGTGAGAGGCTCGCGCGCCACGATGAAGAGTGGCCCCCACTTGCCACAACTAGAGAAAGCCCTGGCACAGAAACGAAGACCCAACGCACCCAAAAATAAATAAATAAATAAATTTTTTAAAAAAAGTAACAAATGTTCAAGTACAACTGGTGTCTTTAAAAAAAAAAAAATAGATTTCTCATGACTGTTCAAGGTTAATCAGTATCTATAGACTATTTCCAAAGAAGACAAAAAGCTCCCCTGCTCCCTGCTCCCTAAGACCTGCCACCCATTGCCACGCAGAGATCATCTATAAATTTGTTAATTTTTAAAATATAATGTCACAACTATTACTTTGACATATACTGGTAATTTGCTACTTTCATTGCTCCTGACTATTCCTTGTGTGGAGTGTATATTATTTATAATTGATAAACTCAAATGTGCATAAAGTTTTTTATAACTAGATTCATTTTTTATTTTAAGTCACCCATTCTAAGCAAGGTAAGAAATAATTTAGTCACTTCTAGGTAAACTTGGTCAAATAAAATTTTGGAACTTTTTCTGCTTCTTTCTTTTCTGACTTAAATATTAATAGCTGGGTGGTTCCAAAGATTTCTGCATCAAACTGTAAACTACTGAATAAAAATTAAGTTATTGTTGCTAAAATAATAACTACTAAAGTAACGACATGGAGGTATATTATTTCTATTTTTTCCCATTCACTTGTCAACTGTGAAGTAGAAATATATTTCATATTGATTTTTATTCTTTTTTTAAAAAAAATTTTTAATTTATTATTTATTTATTATTTTTATTTTTGGCTGTGTTGGGTCCTCGTCTCTGTGTGAGGGCCCTCTCCAGCCACGGCGAGTGGGGGCCACTCTTCATCGCGGCGCGCGGGCCTCTCACCATCGCGGCCTCTCTTTTTGCGGAGCACAGGCTCAGCAGTTGTGGCTCACGGGCCCAGTTGCTCCGCAGCATGTGGGATCCTCCCAGACCAGGGCTCGAACCCGTGTCCCCCGCACCGGCAGGCAGACTCTCAACCACTGCGCCACCAGGGAAGCCCCTGATTTTTATTCTTTATTAAGACACCTGTTTGGTTTATTTCTTCAGCAATTCATTAAAAATAAACGCTGAGTATTGCAACATTCATTATTACTCTGTAAGACATGGTTGCAACTTTCAAAATGCTTAGAATAAATATAGTTAGTAAGATAAGAGATAAGACCGAAAAGTTAATAAATAGTGGCTTAAGTAATAGTGTAGAATATCAATGAAAAAATCCATATGAACACAGATAACTTACTGTCACAGAGCATGGACTATTAGTGGAGTTCAAAAGCGGGAAAGACCATTTCCTCCCAGAGAATAAAGACTGTTAGAGGCAAAATCTAACTGTACATTGAAATACAGTAAGCAGAGGACAGAAGGTCTTTCTATGTGGATGAATTGACAGAGCAAAAGTAAAGAGATAGAAAATAGTTCAGAGACAGCAAGTAATCCTCCATAATTTCCAGTGTAAAATTATCTTTTAAAGTGATACCTTTCTAAATTTAGAGATAGATAATTATGCGTAGCTCTCCTTTGAGACACTTAGTGTCAACCTGACTGTTCCAGTCAGGCTAAAGCACAGCGGGTATTTCAAAACCATCTATTAATGGGTACCCAAAATTGCAGTACAGTAAAGTTGCGTTTACTTTAGGGTGATGCTGTTGTGAGACAGGTGTAACAGAGTTGTGCTTGAGACTAAATCCTAGGAAAATAAATGGACCCCTGCTACTCTAGCAACTGACTATGAATTTCAAAGCCTGCATGTACATTGAGTTTTAGACTTTTTGCACTAAAGTTAATGGAATCAACATCTTAAAGCCCCAAGTTGAAAACCTCCTACTGAATTTCATATATTAAACAATACTTTTCCAAAAGCCTTTTCTTGATAGAAGCATCTTTGTAAAAAATAATGTTTCTTACTTACAATAGGTACCATCAAGCAGTCTAATTAATAATAAAATGGTAGAGGAAAGAAACAAAAGAATAATGACTATTTAATGCCATTTATATCTCATTTAAAAGATTTAACCATCACACTTCATTGGAATAAAACAATTAGTGGAAGAGGAGACAAATACTGATGAAAGTTTGAATACTAAATATGGGAAATAAAGGACCATGCTTATTGGTGCAGAAATGGAATAGAATGTATGCTTTCGTTGTAACCACAAATTAAAACTTCTTTAACGTTTAAGGCAGATGAAAGAGCCAGATATGCAGCAAAGGTGGCATTTGCTACTTCCTAGTTATGTCAAGCACTTCTATTTACCTAACAAATATTATGTTAACCTGATATAATAGAAGTTACTAATTACTAATCTGGTTACAAATTACTAATTTGGTTACAAATATAAAACCACAGAAAAATCGATTTACTTTTGTGAGTAATTTTGGAAGCAATTTAGAAGTAATAACTATTAAAATTAAAAATTAATGTATGAAACATTGCAAAAAGCTAATGAGTTCGTATTAGGCCATCAAAGTGGCTTGGAAATGAAGTAGTAATTTCAGTTCTCTGAATCCATTTATTTGACAAATATTTGAATAGCTGAAGAGAGAGGTCTTTAAGACAGCATTATCTAACCTAGAAAAACAAATGATCTTCAAAATGGAGAAGGAAGTGACAGATGATAATATGGGTATTCTTAATAGTCTTACTCAACACTAATCTATTTTAAAGCAAAATGGTATTTTTTTCACTTTGAAAACTCCATTACAATTCTTATAGATTTATTGTTTACCATTTTTTTCTCGAAATTAGCCCTTTAAATTTAATAAGACTTAGTGTTTTTTCCAAAACATGCAATGGACAAACAGGAAAGGTAGTGCAAATGTGTGAGATTTTTGCATTTGCTTACTCTAGCTAAGAAAGGTAAACCTCTATATTGAAACTAATATGTTGATAAAAAGAAGTAAATGCCAATTTTTCAGCTCTTGATATAATCTATATTTATTTTCAGAAGAAGAGCTGCATTTCAGGTATATTTAGTACTTCGAAGCACTGGCTTCCTATTGTGCTTAAGGTGTACAAGTTACAGTTGGTATTTTGACTAGCCTGGATAATATACATCAGCTAAAAGGATGAATCCTGTAGTGGGCAGAATGGTGGTCCCAAAGAGATGTCCACATTCTAATCTCTGGAACCTGGGAACATTACTTTATATGGTAAAAGGCTGATTAAGTTAAGGATCTTGAAAAGGGAAGTTTATCATGAATTACCAGGTGGGCCCTAAATGCAATCACACGTATTCTTTTAAGAGAGAGGTTGAGTGAGTTTTAAAACAAGCACACAGATGAGAACACAGCACAGACAGAAGAGGAAAAGGCAATGTAACCGCAGAGGCAGAGACTGGAGTAATACAACCGCAGTCAAGGAATGCCAACAACTATGGGAAGCTGGAAGAGGCAAAGAACGGATTCTCTCCTAGAGCTTCTGTAGGAAATGTGACCTCGCTGGTGCCTTGATTTTGAACTTCTGGCCTCCAGAACTGTGAGAGAATAAATTTATATAAATTTCTATTGTTTTTAAACCACCAAGTTTGTAGTAATTTGTTATAGTAGCCACAGACACTAATCTAGATCCTTTTCTTTTTTTTTTTTCTGGTCTATCTAAAATAACATCCCTTTGTGCCCTGTTTTGAATGTGAGCTGCCATCTTCTTATAGACCAAAGATGGGGCAAGGAGGCGACACATGACCCAGGCTGTGCCATTAATATCTTTTCCTTCCTCACCCATGTAGCTTTAGTTGATTAGTCAGGCTACAAACCTGCCGAAACCTGAGATAATTAGAATATTTCTCTGAGTGGCTTCTTTTTCCCTTCTTAATTTAGAACCTTTTGGTGTCACCCTTTCCTGGTGGCAAATGTTGTAAATGTGAGTCTGGGAGCTTCTGGTGACTGTATTTTTAGATTTAATTCATGGATGAGTCCAGGTGAATAGACTACAATAGTGGATACCTACAGTGCCTGGATCAGAGAGCCTCCGGTACAAATTCTTAAATTATTCATCTTTGATTCGTCTTTGCAGTTTGAGAACGTAGTCAGGTCAATCATATAGTAGGTATTTAATAAATATTTGATGAGCAAACTGTCTGTTTAAATCAGTTTTTCTTCCATGTGAATGCTAACTTTGCCTGATTACTGGAAAGCCTTTAAAAAGACTTGAAAATTCTAACAGCAGACAGATATTTAGGGCAATCCCAAGTGTAGAGGTCAGACTCTTTTCTCTGGGAACTATTTTTTATCAATTTTTTTGGACAAAGCAGGAGCCACTAATCCAAATTTGGAAGTTGGGATAGGACACATTTCAAAAAATTTTTTTGTTATAATTTTTAATATTATTTTCCTAAAAGTCTCAAATAAGCTGATTTGTGAGGAGCTGGAGATGGATTAAGAGAAGTAAGAAATAACAAGCTAGAAGACAAAGGTAGCTTTTGTTTTCGATCTTAGAACCTCCAGTGTTTAGTTCTCCAATACCCTCAACACTTAGATATCCATGTTTACCCTTTTGCAGTACTAAATTGTAATTTTATAGAAAATTGAAATGAGCCATAAGTGTTTGTTGAATGGGAGTTCATATGATAATGAAGTATGTTTTCTGAACTGAAAACAATCCTGCCATTAAGGCAGATTTTTTGTTTTAAAAATATGGACATTGGTTACAAAAATACACAATGTGTTAAATTCAAAATTACCTGGACAACTTGATATTTCTTACAGCTCTTAAGTGTTTCTGGGTTGATCTCAACTTAATGGAAATTATTCTAACCTGACTCAGAGTTAGACAGTGATATATCCCTGCATCTCATCTATCATTGCTACTTATATATCATTGACAGAAGTAGAAGAATAGAGATGGACTCCATTACCAAGGTCTTGACATGTTATTTTAATTTACATTCCCTTCTTATGAAAAATTCCTATGTAAATGCAGACAAAGTGTACTGTACTGAAAAAATCACATTAAGGCAAATGGTTAAGTAACATCAATCTTGAAGGATAATGGTTTGCACTGACTGGATAATTTTATTTCTAAAATCTGCGTTTTTCCCAAGAATTCCATGTTTGACTTAAAGTAGATTGTTTTATATATTAGATGAGTGATATTTTGAATTTTGGAAAATTTTTTCTTTCTCGAATAAGATTTAACTTTATAAACTCTGGTAGAGTTTTCCTAATAGCAGAGAATATCTTAAAGAACAAAGCATCCCAACAACAAAACCAAAAACAACAAAGAGCTTCCAAAATCATATTCAGTATGTGATTGTATAGGAAAAGCATTATATTCATGATTTTTCAACTTTCACATAGACCTCATTAGCATACATATTATTGGAAACAATAAATCAATGAGTAACATTTTCTACTCCAAATAACATATATTGACTGAGTCACATACATAATAAAGCATCTATCTGACATTTGCTATTAAGGAGGGAGGAGAAGGAAATCAAGAGAAATACCAGTTAGAGATATATTAGAAAACATACACAGTCCTAACTTTATTTCCTATTAATACAAATAAAAAGAAAGGAAAAATTGTTAGCCACATACAACTCATGTTTTTATCCTCCATATTAGTGACTATTTATTTATTATTTAATTCAATAAGCAAACTTTAGTGAATATTTACTATACATAGTAATAATATATTTCTACTGTGCCAGGAGAATGGTCGGCAGATAATGTAAAATACGGTAGAATATTCTTTCAACATAAGAATCCTGCTCAAACAGTTCACCAAAATAATTAATTGTGTACTTAGTTTGCAAATATATTTTCTCACTAATTTAAAAAATATTTATTGAGAGCCTATATTGCAGTGGGTTCGGGAAGTGACAAAAAAAGTACTCTGAATCTAAGTGGAAAATGATAGCTGTAGTCTCTAACATCATTTCCAGAGAAGTTTTTTAGAATTACATTCTTTCTAGGTTTTTTTTTTTCAATAGGCATTGGCAATTTTTAATGTTTCACTTGTGCAGAGCTGAAATTTGCATTTAAAGGCACGGAAGGAAGGAAAGGCAGTTATCACAGCATGAATTCACAGATAAAAGATGCTGGATAAAATCATAGGACTGTTCCTCTTTAGCCTTAGGAAAATAAATAATGCGGTACTAAACTAGATGTTCATTTTTATTATATTTCCATGTAAAGACATCACCCAAATATCAGCTGAGCAAAAGACTTTCTGCCCAGATACCAAGCATGCACAGTTGATCCCACTTTGGAATAAATGCCCAGAAGGTACACATCACCAGTGGGTGGGAGCTCTAGGCACAAAGTTGGGTCTCATTCAGAAAGTGGACAGAGATTTGAATCAGTCAAACATGCAGCTTCAAAAACTGGAAATCTTTCATGACATTTGTTTTGAAAATAAATACAGGCTTTCTGTAGTGAGATTTTTTTTTTTAATCCACACCCTCTTTAAAGTTTAAAGATACTAAAGATAGTTATTTTTTGTGTATTTGAAATGCAATATTTTAACTTCATTTAAAAATATTAGCATCATAACACTTTGCTTTAAGAAATACAAATTTATTCTATAAATATGATAAAATGTCAGAGTAACTGTTATAATTTTTAAATTATAGACAGTTTCTGTCATTTTAGGGAGACTGATTTTCTCCATGTATGAAAAGGAAACTTTATTATGCAAGTATAAAAATATAATGTATCAGTATACTAACCTAGAATTTAATGGCATTAGGACTGAAGAAAATGAGGACAGAAATCTTTAGATAGTCTATCAAACATTTGTCATGATTCTGTAATCATATAAGAAAGGTTGTTTTTTGTGGCTCTGCAATTGAAATCAAATCTCACTCTTCTTGTGTATTTGCAAAATAATATCAGTGTTAATCTGTATATGCAGCACAAGACTCTAGAACAAGAATTTGGCCCTTTACAGTTGAAGATATAGAAAGTCAGATTTAATTTCTAGATTTTCCACAGAGATGACAAATGCTTTTTAACACTCTTCTATTTAATTATTTTAGAAAGAGGGATTTTCGAAAATCTTTGAACCAAAACAACTAAAGATTACTCTTCCTTGTATATATGTGTCCAATTCCTTTAAGATTAGTGGGAGTTATGTGTGCACATTAAGAAAAGACTATAACCTAAGCCTCAATTTCAAACATTTCCTAAAAACACTTTTTGAGAGCTTAACTAGAGTGGCTACCTATTTTTCACATACACTTATGTGCAAACACTTCCAAAGGAACTGCACTTACTTTAAAAACCTAAAATCACAGAAGGTTGTTACATTAACCAAGTTCAATAAAAGACAACCACAAATGGAATACAAAATATCTTTTCAATCTTTCTGTAATCACTTCTAAATGGGAAACAGAGACACCTGGGGCTGAAAGTGCATTACCAGTCATTTTAGTAATTCAATTATTTGAGAAATATAACTACTGGAAAAATGCTGTAGACACAAAATACCAAATATATATACTCTACAAGTATACATATGCATATAAATAGAATTCACACTTTCAAGCATGTTGTCTAAATACAAAAGAATAGATGAAGACTGCAGTGCATATCATCTACATATTATTCACATATGGAAAATCTTGTAATTAGGGCTAAAAGTGTAGTGAGCTTCAGGTTTACAGGAACATTTAGTTCTCTAGCTAAAATCTCTATCACCTTGAAAGGGTAGATGACATTTCAGTATTCACTAAGTGGTGCTATGTAATCTTTCCTCTTTCCTCGTTCTTCCTAATTTCCAGCATTTTATTGTTTTTGTTACATTTAAGGCTATTGGTGTACTTAATGTCCTTGTAGAGTCAATTTTTCTCTATAGGAATAGTTAAAAAATACCATGACCATCTTGAGAAAGATCAGCAGTGACAGTGCTATCCCTGTCCTTGCTCACATTTGCAGGGAAGAATGAAATTGATTAGTTAGCCAAAACTTATTTATTAAACATCTATTGATGCCTCCTGCTGTGCTAACCACTGAAGGCAATACACACAAAAAGATAGCTTTTATTGCATGGTTTCTGCTATATACTGTTTATTCATAACAAATGAACATACATGAAATAAAGACCAACTAAGGATTAAAGCTGAGTCATAAAGATGATAAAAGCAACAGAAGTTTAACAATTAGGGAGATGACTATGGGCTGTAGTAGCCATTCAATAATTCATGAACTAGATGGGGCTCCCCAGATGGGAGGTAGCAGAGTAATGGTGTAAGAAAGAAATGAACGGCATGTGTGAGTGAAAGTAGATGAATCTTTCTGGAACAAAGCTTTATTATGCAACATCATATGGTGATATACAAAGAGAAAGGTAAAGATCGAAATGATTATGAAGGGTTTTGAAATGCAGAGGTATTGGGGAGGAAATAAGGAGCCAATGGAAACACATTACATTTTGTTTTATAGTCATTCATCCAGATGTATAAGAACAAATAGAATTGAGTAGGATGAGGCTGGAAACAAGAAAATTAAGACCATTGTAATAATATGGATGCGATACAGTCTGATCCTGGCCTCGGGTGAAATTAATGGTAATTGCCAAAGTGTGGTAAATATATACCCTTGATTAGCTGCTGACCAAATTTTTTACCTACTTATTTAGGTATTATTCACTAAAATAAACTAATTAAAATTTTTTTAAATTTAAATTCAGAAACATGGTAAAATAAATCCCTAAGAGTTTTCAAAAGAAGTTTCAAGAAAGAACTCTTAAGGGTTATCATTATTCTAGAGTGACAAGCAATATTGACGTGGAGGTAATATTGCCACAAACTCTAGGTACTGTGCAATATTTCCTTTGCTGTCTGAGTTGATTATTAATCACAAGTACTCAAAAGAAAGTTGTTCTTTTGACTAGAGGAGACTTGTAGGCTTATAGTCTTTTTTTTTTTTTTCCACGCTAAAATTTACATTTGAGGATGGGAACTCTTTAGATAAGATGGAAGAAATAATATGGAAAAAAGTATAAAAGTGAAAAAGGGAACTCAAAACTAAAACAATGAGAAGTAGAGCACGAAAGCCAAGAGAGCAATGGAGATTTCACCTAGGTCTGGAGGCTCTGGGCATTGTGAAAAGATAAAGGAGGCAAGAAGATAGAGCAGAAAGAACACTGAACTAGAACTGAAACCAAGTTTCAGGTTTCATCTTGTTTGTGTCCAGGGATAAAAGCAACTGCTCATCGTAAACTAAGAAACCTAGATTAGCTGATTTCTAATTGTCCTGTTTTTATTAAGATCTATCTATCACACTTCCAGAAACAGAAATGCATCCATGTTAGTTCAGATAATGGGTTAAAAAAATGCCCAGGGAGGTAAGAGGCACGTGAACAATCTCAGCAAACTCATAGCTGAATCTCAAGAGAAAATGAAAAAGCATTCCTCCATTCAAAATACAACAGGAATTTTAGTAGTCCAAAGCCTGCTCCTGACTCTTAAACATGCCTGTGGGTTGCTAAGCTTGTGAGTTAGATTTTCCCGATCGGCTCTATGTCTACTTGTTTTTCTCCAAGTCTTTTTTCGAGGTGGGGAACTCTGCCTAATTATGTCTTCAACTCTCTTTATGGACTCAGTTTCCTCATGATTTATTTTTTATTTTTTACTAATACTTCTTACTGTGCCTCCCCCTTTCCTGCATCTATAATGTTTTCAGACACTATGTTAAATGCTTCAAATATATTATCTATAATTTTCATAGTAATTCCTATCCAGTTTATTTTATTTTTGGCATATTAGAAATATAGAAATATTTTTATAATTGTTCTCTTAGGTGCCCAAGGCAAAAGAGCTGTTATTAGACAGAGCTAAGATTTGAACCCCTATCTTTCTGAACTTAAAGGCCTACTTTTCAATTTCTCTCTCCTTCCCACCTCACTTCCTTCTTCACCTTCCTTTATCATGGTTTTAAAGACACTAGTAGAAGTTATGAAGTCTATTATCTACCCTAAGGGAATATTGTGATGTCGCTGACAAGAAAGCTACTGAGATTTATGAGAGTAGCTGGGGATAACCAGACATTATAAATCTCTTTGAGCCCACTCCAGGAGATAGTAGATAACCTCACAGAATTCATCCATTTTAGCGTTTGCTAACACTCCTGTTTTATGGAGAAAATGATATAACCAGAAAAAAAATCAGGAATGTCCATGGTAGCAATCTTAAAGATATGGGGAATAAGTGACATTTCAGTAACATTTTCTAGATACCAGTACTCAATACAAGGGTGAGATATAAATTTAGTATGTATCTGCCAAATTTCTAAGATAGTTAAAGACAAGGGAGTTAGTGAATTTACCCGAAAATATACCATAATTAAAAGAGGGAAGGCTGAGAATGGCAACTTAGAGACATCTGTATTTAATGGATAATGAAGCGGTACCATGAGATTAAGAATAATGTGATTCAGGAATGGGAAAAGTGAGAGTAGCACATTTCAAGAAGAATCATTAATCAGTTACATCATATACTACAAATATGGGATAAAACGAAGTTTAGTTTAATGATACAAATATGTCTTGCCTCTAGATATTTAGAAAAATAGCAAAATAGGCTAGAAGAATGTTTGTTTTTAAGTTTGTGGAAATAAAATGCTAGGGTTTCAATTGATTATAAAGAGCACTAACAGTTGTTTTAAAAAAGGTAAACAAAGCTCTGAGTAAGTGTTAATTAATCTAGGTCACTGTAAAAAGAATAGCTCTGATATTCTCAGTGATAGTCAAAGTCAATTTAGAATAATTCATTTTAAAACTATTATTTCGAACAGGAATGTAAACAAGATGTCAAGACTTCTGGATAGAACGACATTAGAAGGAAGATTAAATTGAAGATATTTACTATGGGGAAGAAGACAAGTGATATGTTAGAAGGACAGAGCAATGGTTTCTAACATGGTATTTATTCAACAATTATTTCTTGGGCACCTGAGTGAGAGGATTTAGTGAACAAGACAAAGTCTTACCCTTGAGGATCTTAGAGTGATTCATAAACACATTAACAACAGCAAAAAAAAATTTTTTTTTAAATTTTATTAACATGTTATCAAAGAAACAGGGTAATGAGAAAATGAGTGACTAGGGTATATGGCTACATTGGCTATTGTACTTAAAGCCCTTCTGAGGAGGTGCTATTTGGGATGACACTAAAATAATGAGAAGGGTAGCTGTTAGTTTTCTAGGGCTGCCATAACAAAGTAGAAAAGACTGGGTGGTTTAAACCACAAAATTTTATCTCCTCACAGCTCTGGAGGCTGGAAGTTCAAAAGTAAGATGTGAGTAGGGTTGGCTTCTTTTGAGGCCTCTACTGTTGACTTGTAAATGGCTGTCTTTTCCTTGTGTCCTTACATGGTCTTTCCTCTGTGTCTGTGTCCAGTTTCCCCTAAAAAGGACACCGGTCATATTGAATAAGGTCTACCTCATTAACTTCAATTACCCCTTTAAAGGCCCTATCTTCAAATACAGTCACATTCTGTGGTACTGGGGGATAGGGCTTCAACATATGAATTCTGGAGGGACACATTTCAGCCTATAACAATAACCTATGAAAAACTGGGCAACAATATTCCAAGCAGTAAAAACATCTCTGAGAAAGGAACATACTTAATATGTCAAAGGAGTATCAAGAAGGCTGTCACGACCAGAGCATAGCAGGAAGAAGGCAGATGATGGGACTGAATTGGCAGCCAGGGGCCCAATCACATAGGGTCTTAGAGGGCATGATAAAGAGTTTGCATTTTTACCTTATTTACAGTGGAAAGCAAGTGTAGGAGTAGAAGCAGGACATAATCTGAATTATGCATTAATATGCCCTCTGGGCTTTTCTGTGAACAGTGGAGTATAGGGCAACATAAAGGAAGGAGATCATTTAGGAGCTGCTATGGTAAGTGGTCCGGATAAAAGAATATGGTTTCTTGCACTAGGCAGCTGTAAACTTTGTGAGAAGTGGTCAGATTATGCATTTAAAAATTGTTTTGGAAGTATAGCCAATGGAATATTTGACAGATTAGATGTTGGATTGGAAGAAAATGGAGAAATTAAAACTAGTCATTCAGTTTTGTCTCAGCTTTTAAATTGAAGACAGAGGTGACATTCTGGATTACTATAAAAAAAAATTAATAAGGAGTGTGAAAACTGTATAGAAGTAGATGTAATACGAGTTTGGGAAAATTTTTTTCAACTAGAATTGTCCAACATCACAATGGGTTGTCTTATAGGAAAATAAGTATCTGTCAGTTGAACTGAGCAAGTGACTAGGGTGGGATATAAGAGGAAATCTAATCCTTTCTAATTTTAAGACTGTATGATTGAAATAAATCTTTCTAATGTTTTTAGAGAGAATATTAGAGATGGCTATAGGCTTATGGATATAAACATTTGTTGTGATTTAACTATCACAAACTATTGATAACAGTACTTTGGGGAACAAATTACAATGGATGAATATCATCAATGCAATTACATTTCAGAAGATCAAAATTTTAATTTCTAAAATATATCATGGAAAACTTTCAATTAAGCCACTATTGAGTAAGTGAATTTGTATATTCTTTCAGTGTAAGGAGAGTAAGTTTATTTATCAAAGTAATATTAATGGTAAATTATTCATTGAGAACTCTGAGGCTCTATCATTGTCTCACTTTATTCACTATTAAATACTTGCACTGTGCCATGTATCTGGTGCCATTAATTAACGGATTTGGCTGAGAGACTAAAGCTTCATTGTGGCCCAGGGTGGAATGCTAGTTTCATTAGTACTGGAAATTCAAGACAAATGGGGCTGCTTGGAGCAAACATCATAAAACGACTTCGTAGGACCATAGTGGAGTCTCCTTATCAAGCACAATAGAAATAATAGGAAACCCTATAGACGCCATCAGGGAGTATCTGAACAGTTAATTTCTCCCTGGGGCATAAAAATAGAAACCCGAAATGCAATTTTTTTACTACTTTTGAGATTTCATTATATTTGGCTCATCAGAAGGTCCCTGTGGAACTCATCCCAGTTACCTAGTGTGGCAGTCAACTTAATAAATGTATCTTTGCACTGACTTTTCCCCCTGTTTTGGTCTCCCTAGTGATCATGTGTTGCTACTTATCTATCAGATATAGGTGGACTTAATTACCCTAATGGCATCGTGGGCAGAATGGCAATCAAAGTGCTTTGAACTACAAGAATCTATGGTGATGGTTAATAGATCATAATGTTCCTAGTGGGGAGAGGGATAAACAGCTATCTAGAGTGATTTTGACTTATATAACTAAAAATTACAAACTGGCAAGCAGAAGGCAAACTACAGCCACCATAATGGAAAGTTGCAATCCTTCACCAGGGTAAAATTACCAGGTATACAATGAAGGTGCTACCCTGTGGAATAGTCTATAATATGAAATAGACATTATAGAGAACAGGAGGGCATTTTAGAAAAACACTCAATTGTTTTCTTTACAGAAAAAAAGTAGATAAGAGACAGTAGACTACATGTTTGTAACAAGAAAAAATTATCTGTTAGAAGTAGGTCACATTTTAACCTTCTATGTATCTATAAACAACTGATCCCACTTAATTAATAAAGCCACGTATATCTTTGAAACAGAATTTTCCCTCAAGGGTTATGCAAATTATTAATTTTAACAATATTTTACAATTGTGATTATAAACTTCATGTTCAAAAACAAATGAATAATGCATTGAGGCATGTAAGACACTAAAATGAATATATTATTTTTTAATTCTTTGTTGGCAGATTTTATTGAAATTGCTCAGAAATAATTAAAAATTTGGCAAAATAGCTACAATCTTCAAACTGCAGTTGCTATTATAATTATAAAATGTTGAGGTACCATGTCATTATTCATACCCATGAGAAAATCAATACCATGCTTCACAAGAGGCAATATAGTTGTTGTAATAATTTTGAAACTCAAGTTTATAAGTTATGAATCATAAAGAGTTAATTAAATGCATTCATTTTTTAAATGAATGCTTTTTATTAGCCAGAATACACATTTTACTGTTTTTTTCATGTAAAAATACAGAAAAACTTAGGAATTTAATCAGGAACGATAGAAATACAATCACTTTTTTTCCTGCCATTTTTCTTTCAATATCCTAAGATGTAAAATTTAATATACTTGTGTCATTGCTATTATTGTCCTCTATTGTCTATAATTTTTATGTGACAACTTCATATTTTCTTGTACCTTTTTTATAATTACAGCTATGCAAGACGTTTTTATAATAGAAGTGTTTAAAATTTTTATGGCACTTTTCATCTTATCTGAGTTATAACTAATTAAACAAGTAATTAATCCATAACATCTCTAAAGTAGTATGCAAGCATTTCATCTAAGTTAATTACATAAATTAAGAAAGTAAACATTACACTACAGAAATATAAACACTGCAAGCTAATCTAGTCAGATGGAAGTGGTTCCATTAAGCTTCCAATTAAACTGCCAGGAGATGCTATAAAGTGTATAAAAGAGGAATAAACAGAACAATAAACAGGAATAAACAGAAACAGTTGAAAGTTCTTTTAGAGTGTGTGTGTGTGCATGCATGTGCATGTTTGTGTGTAAATTTGCACAAAATGATAGTACTCGTATTTTGAAATAATTTCATCATAATTGTAGCACTAAAACAGATATATGTGTCCAATTACTGAAAAAGTAAGTCACCCAATATGTCAATCCTGAGCACGACATAGGTAATTCAACACTGAAAAGAAAGTCAGTCTTCAGCTTATATCTCTCATACAATAACATATACCCAAAAGTATATATTGTCTTTAGTATCCTCTAAACATTATTCTGTTTGAATGAATTTTGGTAATATTTAATAATGAGAAAACCCTGATTTTTCATCACTGATGTCTTAAAGTACCTGAAGAGATGGCAAAATACCCTGGTATGAGCTTATATTCTCACTTTGTCAGGCGGAAAACGTAGTGACTTTCTGTGAAATTTTTAGATAAAATCAGCCCAGGGTAAAGTATTCAGACACAATACAGCATCAAAAGTTGTAAAATTTGGGCTTCCCTGTTGGCGCAGTGGTTGAGAATCTGCCTGCCGATGCAGGGAACACGGGTTCAAGCCCTGGTCTGGGAAGATCCCACATGCCGCGGAGCAACTGGGCCCGTGAGCCACAACTACTGAGCCTGCGCGTCTGGAGCCTGTGCTCCGCAACAAGAGAAGCCGCGATAGTGAGAGGCCCGCGCACCGCGATGAAGAGTGGCCCCCGCTTGCCGCAACTGGAGAAAGCCCCCGCACAGAAACGAAGACCCAACACAGCTAAAAATAAATAAATTTTAAAAAAAATGTTGTATAATTTGTGTCAACACAATTTTTATTTTTACACATTTCAAGCTAATTGCAAAAAGAAAGTGAGATTCATAATGACTTGATAGTTGCATTAAAATATATTTTGGGGAAAAGTACCCAGTAAGATCTCACTGCACTTAGCTATATTTAGGTAAGTCAGTATTCTGGTGTGATTCAGCCATTCATTCTATTGTACAAATATTTAATGACAACTGCTACTCTATGCTAGGCTCAGTTATATGGGCTGAAAAAAGGCAGCCCATATAAGTAATTCTTTGTTAAATTATTTTGTTAAATCTGTGAGGCATTTAAGAAATTTTTGAAATACTTCAGTTTGTTTTTAAAAATTGCAGAAAAAGGATAGGCATACTATCCATTACAAAATTACTAGATAGTCCATTGTTAGGCGAATTTTACTTATTTAATCCAATGATAACTGAGATAAAGTGAAATAAAAGTCCCATTATTTCCCTTAATTTCCACTTTGAGTCACTACCTAAAGTAGGAAAGTGGAAAACCCATAAAAGCACTGTAAATTAATGAAAGATATATTTCACATTCTAGAAAATTTGAGGAACTATTGATGAAAGTTAAAAGAATGAAAGAAGTGTGAAGTATAAAAGGATTTTTCTACCTCAAGAAGGAACAGCATCTTGAATAGGACTAAGAAATAAGTCCTATTCTGGCAAAGCTCACAAACAATCCTAATTTGTAGGGGAAGTGCTAAAGGCTAGTGGAACAGATGTGGCTCATAAAATTGGGGCTGCATATCACTTTGTTACTTACTGAAAATAGTAGCCTCTGTGGTCTTATAGCAGATACACTATTCAGAAAGCTGAAAGAAGTTACTAGGCACTAGGATGAAATTTTGGAAAACTTACAGTTTTTACCTGGCATAGAGACAGGACCATACAGTAAATCAAATATATTCCCCCTAGTGGAATATCTTTACCAGACATGGAGAAGACATAATGCTGAAACAAATTTCCCTTTGGGAGTGCGGGACCATTTTTATGGTACATCTTTGAGAGGGGCCATTTTGGGGACCATTTTTATGGTACATCTTTGAGAGGGGCCATCTTTGGGACCATTTTTATTTATTCTCTATTAGTTTTTGGAAAAAATTGTATTCTCTCTACGAACTGGGAAAAGATGATATTCATATGCTATATACTTGAAGAAATTTCTATGAAAGAGAGTATAGATGTGACCAGAATAAGGTATAGACTTACACAACCCACAACTCTCTATTGGTATGGCAAATGTTCTTACTGGGAATGTAGTGGGCTGGATTCTAATTAAAACTCACTAACTACCTTACTTGGATGGATGAAGGCTGGGAATGACAGTGTTCTTTATGTACGTAAGAGAAGGGTGAATGACAAATCTGAATATCATAAGCACCTCTGGAACATACATCGGATATTGGATTTCTTTTTTTTTTTTACATCTTTATTGGAGTATAACTGCTTTACAATGGTGTGTTAGTTTCTGCTTTATAACAAAGTGAATCAGCTATACGTAAACATATATCCCCATATCTCCTCCCTTTTGTGTCTCCCTCCCACCCTCCCTATCCCACCACTCTAGTTCGACACAAAGCACCGAGCTGATCTCCCTGTGCTATGTGGCTGGTTCTCACTAGCTATCTATTTTAACATTTGGTAGTGTATATATGTCCATGCCACTCTCTCATTTCGTCCCAGCTTACCCCTCCCCCTCCCTGTGTCCTCAAGTCCATTCTCTACGTCTGCGTCTTTATTCCTGTCCTGCCCCTAGGTTCTTCAGAACCATTTTTTTAACAAGCAGGATTACCCCTGTGTGCATTAGACATAGGCAACTGTATCTATTAAAAACTAAATAGCATTTTGCATGTGGTAGTTCTAGGCTGTCACCATACCCAGGGAAGAATTTTATAGCAAAAGTAAAAGCTCCCTGTTCATGGTGCCTTTGGGTCTCATTCATTCTCATGTTGCTGCATCCTTGAATTAATGAAGTTCATCCAATAAAGTAATCATTCCCCCTCTTCCTTTCTTGACCTATATAATGTGTTATAGAGCAGCTCAATACATTAGATTATGTAATATGCAAGGATAATGATATGCAACAAAGAAGGATAAGCAAACTGGGTGAAATTACCAGTCGTATAACACAAGGGCTATCCGTGGAAGGAGAATCAATTTTTTCCTATGAAATTGAATTACTGCAGAAAACAGAAGGGCATTTTAGAAAAACATCCAATTGTTTTTGAAAACATGATTGGAGAGAACACTATACCAAGAAATTTAGAGCAATTTTAAACAATCAAAATGGCAAATACTGATGTATATATATCTATACCTATATTGATACTAGTATCACAAAGCTACAACTGCACACTACTTAGAAATAATGGCAGAGACAAACATATCAAAACATATGGAGCTATATTCAAAGACTAAGAAAAAATAAAAACTCAACTCAATAAGCCACAGAAAACCAAATCAACACAATATTTTACTTAAAATATGAGCCAGAGTTTACTGCCTGTGCTGGATTGTAAGAAAAGAATGTGAAGAACTTTGAATGCAACTGCATATTAAACTCATCAAAAGCGAGTGGATCAGAAATCTACTGATTTGTGAAGATTTTTTATTGTTAAGGACACCAGGAGAATGACCTAATATTTCTTTCACTTCTAATCATTAAAGTGATAAACGAATTTTCTCACTTGGTGTTAGGTATGGCCATGTAATTGAGTTCTACCTAGGCTTGGCCCATGAAAGTATCTATGGGCCTCCTCAATTTGCTTTTCCCTTCCTCATCTAGTTTGTGAAGTTTGATAAGGACTGAATGATGACTCATGCAGCCACAAGATAGAAGGAGCTTAGGTCCCTAAATAAAGCTCATAGGACAGCCACTCTGCCGATTTTAATAACCAATTAAACTCCAAAATCTTCTGTAATATTGGGCTAGTACACATTTGGATCTATAATTATTACAGGTCCTTGGTATACCCTAAATAGCAAATGAGGTAAAAAGAAACAAAATAATATTCTGACTGATAAAATGCATATGAAATAATATCTGTATTTAGGAATACAGAATTTGAAATTCTAAATAAAATACCATTGCATTAAATAAGGCACTAAGTAAAACAGTTATGTGAAATCAGCAAGTGGAGTTTATTCCAGGGTTATTTTTGTATCATATACGTAAATATTTAATTGACAACTCCTCTCATATTTCTGAGTCATCTTAAACTAATAATGTCCATAACAAAACTCTTATTTTTCTCCAAATATCTGCTCCTCCTTCAAGTTTTCCCCTTCTTTGTTGGTTAATTTCCATTCCATCAATTGCTCAAGCAAAAATGATGGTGTCATCTTTGACTCTTCTAGTTCTCTCACATCTCATATTTATCAAAAGGTCATGTCTGGTCTATTTGCAAAATGCATCTGAATTCTGACCCTTTCTCATAGTTCTTCAATCACTACTCTGTTCAAAGATACTCCCATATCTCACCCCTATTATTTTTTATTAACTGGCCCTCATGCTTCATCCCTTGCCTCTGGAGCGTGTACAATAGTCAGAATAATCTAAATATAGGTTAGATTGTCATTCATCAGTTCAATGGTTTCTAACTCATTTAGAATAAAAGTAGAAATTCTCCAGTGGCTCACAAGGACCTATGTGACCTGTACCATTCCATTCCATCTCCCAGACCTCTTCTCCTGCCCCACTCCCTTGCTGAGCAGGCTACAGTAACTCTGTTCTCACTTCTGTTTCACTCACAAGCCATGCATGTGCCTTTGGTAGGATATTTCAACTTGGTTCTCTCTCTGTCTTGAATTTTCTTGCACCATGTATCCACATTTCTTTCTCCTTCTCTTCATTCATATCTCTAGTCACCTTTTATGAAATAGCTATGATTTTCTTTATATTTCTCTTATTATGCCTTGTTTTCCTGCATAGCAATTATCACCTGGCATATTCATTACTTACTTATATGGCCTCTTCACCACTATATTGTAAGCTCCATGAGGCCAAGTGCTTTAGGCTGTTCACTTGAATAAGTGAATAAGTAAAAAGATAGCTTAATATTAGGAAATCTATTAACATAACTTATCACAACAATGCATGGATAGATCAAAGGAGAAAAGCCTTATGGGAAGTTTAAAAACTGAAAAGATATTAGAATTAAATTCAGTATTACCAATAAAGACTTAATAAGCTAGAATATTAGAATTCTTCCTTTATATGATAAAGAACATTAATCTTAAAATAAAAACTAATGTATTAAGGAATACTGACAGAAGAGGCATCCACTTTAATTTCAGAAGCTAGCTAATGATGTCCCATTTACCACTAAATTTAACATTTGTCTGAAAATTATAACCAATGCAGTATGGATCAAGAAACATAAATAAGAGAAAGCACAACCCACTATTTTTACACGATACGTTAAACTGGGAAAATCCAAAAGAATTAACTGAAAGTATATTAGATATTTGGGAAAGCGGTTGGAAATATCTCTACTTTTTTCTTCTTCTTTTCTGCTGATGAAGATTTTGTAACCATAATTACTTAAACTGCTTGTCAGGGTCACCAATGACACCCACAATTCCAGTTAAATGGCTGTAGTGATTTCAGACCTCACAACTACATTTCTGCAATCTAGAGAGAGAAAGAGTCTCTCCAAAATGATTCCAGAAGTTTTCTACAAATATTGCTTCATCAGCATGCTCATGAGAGGGTTTCTGGACAAATCCTTGTATCAGATCGGATGGAATGTGCTGCGTGGTTTAAGAAAGATCGAGTCTACTGGTAGAACTGAAAGCACACACGCTATGTTGAAAAAGGGTCGAGCGCTCTGGAATCAGAGTACTTTTTTTTTTTTTTACAAGAAAGGGGATGTTAAACTGAGGGGTTATGAAAATCAGTGATGTATGCTATATTTAAGTTAAAGCCACTAAGTGACTTTAATCAATTACCTGTAATGACACAATTATAGTTCCCCCAAAGCAGAGAGATCATTAAATTTTATTCCTACAGCCCAGGGGATAGCTGATCTCCTATCTTGTATGTTTCCTTAATGAATACTTATTATCAAAATTTGTCAAACACTTAAAATTAGTCTTCAATAAGATTAATTTCCTTGGCTTTGTTCTGGTGAATAAACATTAGAGATTGTAGTAACAAAAATAAAGAAGAAACCCTTACATAAATATATGTTGAATATGAAGTATACAAATGTTGAGAATGATAATTTCCAGGCCAAATGTAATAAAATGCTTACTATGAAATTTTACAAGGACAAAACTATATTTTATATTCAAAGATTTATTTTGGAACTCTGTGTTTCTCAGGGTAACTATGTAAAAAGTAATATCTCTATATTATAAAAATGGGAAATACAAGACAGTGCATTCCTCATTCAATACAAATTGCTTATTTGAACATAGTTTCCTGAGATAAGGAAATTCAGGGTGCCTTCTTCTTTATTAAGAAAGCTAATAGAAATTCGTATATTAAAAAAAGTAAATACAAGACTATCATTTTAATTTAGACTGTAGCAGAAGTAATGCTCTTCATTATTTTTTCTTTGAAATAGATATTGAATTTATAATAATACATGCATTAACTAATATTAAAATTTATATTAATATCTGGATATAATGTTCATTTCAAACTTACAAAACTCCAGGAAAATTGGTCAAAATATTCCCCACGTGAATTAAACTTACCACTGAATAAAACTGCATTTTACTTAATCTGAATACATGTTGATGCATTTTATTTAATCTGAATACATATTAATCTGAATACAATCAGTACTACCTATTATGATTATTTTTACCACCACCGCAACCATACATCTTTACTATTATTGCTATTACTAGTACTACTACTGCTATAATAGTCACTACTTCCGCTGCAAGTATTAAAACTGTGGTTATTCACTAAATAATTTATATTTTTCATTAGTATTGCAGTGATTTCTCTCAAGCTTTCCAGATCTCACCATTCATCCTTTTATATATATGGGTGTAGAGGAAAAAGCAGTGTTAGAAACACAGATTTTGGCTGGTTACTACATATTTAGCTTTGTTTTAGTACTAAATTTTCTCTGAGCCTCCATTTGTTCCTACATATTTAAAATGTAATAATAATATTTATCTTTTAGTTTGGTGAAAAATAGTAGGATAATGTATATGGAATACCTAGATCTAGGAAGTGATAATGTATATATTATGCTTGAAGATCAATAAATACTAATTTATTTTTTTCTTATCCAGGCAGCTGATTCTTATCTCCCTGTCCTTATTTTAAGATGTTCTTGACATGGTGAGTTTTCCATTTCTTTCATAATTTTATATACCCACATTTGGGTATTCTCTAGATCCATTAATTTTCTTGAAACAAAGAATCTGAAAATAGCTGATATGATATATATTCATCAATGGTAGGACATTTTGCAACAATTCAAAGTTATAATTAATTTAGCATTTATTCTTTTGCTATATATAAATCCTCTTTCAATAGAAATCGCTTTAAATATTCTCCAGAAAAAATGTGCTGAACTGTATATTAGTGAATTTTTATTGGCTTCATGTCACGAGTCAGATTTTGAGGTTTGTCTTCCTAGACTCCTAACTTCTTAATGATAATTTACTGATAAGCAAGACAGTAGTACTAAAGTAAAGAGGCGATATGCATAACATAATTTTTTTTTCAGTCTTTACAACACAGCTATTAAGAAAACATTCAATTTAATTAAAAAAATAAACAATGCGGGCTGTATATTATATACATAAAATTTTGGATACATTAATATTGTAGCTATAATTAATAGTATTCTTCAAACATCAACTATCATGTAGCCTGTTTAATTCAATCATAAAAATCAAACCATCTAGTATAATTTCAAGTCAGGATAATACTAAAGGCAGTAAAATTGTATGTGGCACAAATGATTAAAAGGAATAATTCTATAATTTATTTTATTATAAGAAGTTGATCTCTCTCTGGATAGCTTTCAACACCAAACTATTTCAGGAATTGCCAGTCTGTGTAGGTTCATGAATTTTTTACTGAAATGCTGAAGTTTAAAAAAAGATCTTTTTATCCTGAAACTAACATCAATGTATTTAATGAGTACTCAATAAATACTTTATGACTGACTGGCTGGAACACCTGAAATCGTTGCTTTATTTGGTGGCAAATATAATAGGTAACTTTTAATCGGATGGAATGAGCAGCTTCATGCTAAGCAGAATATGAACTTTCCTTTCGTCAATATAAATTGATTCTAAAGTTCAATAATGTTTGGATTTTTTTTTTCCCAGAAGTTTTCTATTGACTTTTGTCCTAGAATCACTCTTCTTTCTAGTTCTTCCATAATCCAAGGAAATACATGAAACAATTACACTATTTGCAGAAATTGTCTTGTAGGTAAAACACAAATGAAAAATTGACAGCCTTAACTGCTATTATTTCCACTTTCAAAAGAATTCCAAATTGCTATGTCAAATTAAGTAAAATTATGCATTCATCTCTACTTATAGCACCATTCACTTCTTTTATTATCTTGATAGACTCAGTTTCTTTACTCAGTCTACATATTTTCTTAGTTCTGGAACAAAGTGACCCGTTCTCTACAGTTCTCTACTTGGGAGAATTATCTGCTGACTCTTTGAGATTTACGTATTTTTCTAAATGTGTGAAAGAAACGCCTTTGTTAATTGTTTGCTCATAGCCATGCTTATACAATTTTGTGTAAAAGACATATAGAAAGACATGAATACTAATTGATTTTTGTTCAATTATATTTGTGGTAGATAATATTAACAGTGATAAGCTGGGAGAAGCTATTAGACAAAGCATGAATGAATACTAGAATATACAAGGTACTTTTGCAGCATAATAGAAATGCAATAGCATTTAGGGATAGAAAATGCAATAGCAAAATGGAAGAAAAGTGTTACTATGAAATTCACTGAAGGAGAAACCTGAATGGCTAATAAGCGTACAAAGGGATATTCAGTCCACTGATAACGAAACAACTGAGAATTAAAACAATAATATTATACGGATCAAATCACCAATAATTTTAAAAAATCCAGTACTACCAAAGTTTGGTAATGTTTGAAACCAGTTAGCTTCATAAACTGCTGGCTGATATGCATACTGATGTAGTTTTTGGGTACAAAATTTGCTGATCTTTAGTAAAATTACATATACATACACCTCATGACCAAGAAACCTTCTGTGTGCTCTTCAGAAATGCTTGAGCTTAGCCTCCTGAAGAAGTGTTTATGTAGCAATGTTTTGGGTAGAAGGCACTGGATTAGAGGTAGCTTCAGTGTCCATATATAAGATAACTGATAAATGTTATAAATGCATGCATGCTATGTAGCAAAGTTGTTCCTTAAAATCATATCACAGAATTTATTTCTATAAAAAGCCCCCAATATGTAAACACACAGAGACAGAAATTAAATCAGTGGTTGCTGAGGGCTGGGGGTAGAAATGAGGAGTGACTGTAAATGACCACACCATTTCTTTAAGGTCTGAAAGAAATGTTCTAAAATTAAATTGTGGTAATGGGCGCATAACTCAATACACTAAAATTCACTGAATTGCACAGTGAGAATAGGTGAATTTTATGGCATGTAATAAGGCTGGTAAAATATGGAATTTTAAAGACAAATTATAACACAGTACTATTTGTCTTTGCAAATATATATACAAAGGCAAATATGGACATACATACGAGATTCCAACATACCTAACATATTAGTAACTACTTTTAAGTGGATTCTTAGAAAGAGAAGGAAAATAAAGTATTTCAGTCACATAGCACATGTGTGACACAGTATAGAATAAGGAAGCCTAGCCTGTACAAATAATGAAGTGCCTTAAACTCACAAAGATTAACCTAACTCTTGTCCCTGGAAAAAAATTAAATACATAAAGCAACTATCAGATATGGTATTTGATGAAAACCCAGGAGAGGATAAAATTTTTTTAACATAAGTTTTGAGAATTCAAAGTGCTGTGCTGGTTATTGCAATGCCCAGAAAGGTTTGGAGGAGAAGGTAATGATTGTGTATACACTGAAGATTAGAACAACACAATGAGCTAAGTAGATGGGGCAGACAAGTCTTTTATGTGAAAACTATACCTTCTTCATTGGTGTTATCATACTTGTGTGCTCTTTCATAGTTATCAAAAGCCAGGAGGACCCGGAGGTTTACAACTATTTAAATGACATGTCTTTCTTTTTATAATCTCTCAGAAAATAGCCTTTAATCATAAGGCTCATAATGACCACTGCTTCTTAAAAAATATGTTATGATAGGAAATTTATTTTAAACCTTAGGTTATTGGGCATATTGAAAGAAATAAAAGATGATGCAAACAGATGGAGAGATATACCATATTCTTGGATCGGAAGAATCAATATTGTGAAAATGACTATAATACACAAAGCAATCTACAGATTCAATGCAATCCCTATCAAATTACCAATGACATTTTTCACAGAATTAGAACAAAACATTTTACAATTTGTATGGAAACACGAAAGACCATGAATAGCCAAAGCAAGAAAAACGGAGCTGGAGGAATCAGGCTCCCTGACTTCAGACTATACTACAAAGTTAAAGTTATAGTTTAACTTTACTATAAAACATCTAATAGAAACACAAAAAAGTTTAAGTGCTGTGTTTGAATTTTCTATTTTTCTTAAATTCAAGAAAAGAAAGCAACATATAAACAGGTAAAATAATCCTAATTATGTTATATATGACTCTATATAACTCTCATATTTGTGATCATTTTTGTCTTCAATTATGATAGCCTCTCATCTAGATTCAAGTAATATTTTGTTTCTTAATATTCTTGCTGAAATTATTCACAAATATAATTCCAAAAATTTTTTTTGATTAACTAGTAATTTTTATTCCATATTTTTTCTTGGACAATACTTTGTCAAGAATATTATGAAAATATATAACTTTGTTAATGTTTACACTGACTTCAAAATTTTAGCTAAGATAAATTTAAAGTTTTTAATTTCTTGCAGAATCCCCACAAGATTTAGATGAAAAAATAAATCCTTTTTTGATATGGTGTGCTTTTTGTTGTAATTAATATTTTATAAATTCAATGACCTCCTCACCTCCAAAAAGTTGTTTTATATTTTTTATCAAAGATTTCTTATGTCTGATAAGAGTATAGCTCATTTTTCTATTTTTTCCTTTCTTACCCTCACTAATGAAACTGGTAATAGTTTTGGACCCCATGCCATTTTTTCATGTAGTTACATCTTGTCTTTTTATAAAAGAAAATTAGAAAACCGCTAAGTGTTATAGATATTAATGGTTGTTAGAAAAGTATAATAAAAGACTCTCTTTCGAGAGCTTTTATGTCATTATTCACGAATTACTAATGCATTCAAAGGAGTAGAGTGCTGATCTCCAAGGCTAGGATGATGGACAGTGGAAAGGGAAAGAGAGGCTAAGAGAAAGCTGTTTGTCATATGTGAAGCTCTAATAACAAGCTTGCCTATAATGAGGTATTTCAGCTGAATTTAGAAAAAGAAACTTTTATTACATGTGATGGCATCTCAAATCTCCAAGGGCAAATCTGCTGGATACCTTTGTATAACTGAATATTTTTAAAGCCCATTAACAATACAAATTCCAGAAAGTAATAAATAGGACTTAGGGGGATTTCCCTGGTGGTCCAGTGGGTAAGACTCCGTTTTCCCAACACAGGGGGCCCGGGTTCAATCCCTGGTTAGGGAACTAGATCCCGCATGCACGCCGCAACTAAGAGTCTACATGCTGCAACTAAGAAGTCCACACACGCAACTAAAAGATCCCGCATACTGCAGTGAAAATTCCGCAAGCCGCAATTAAGACCTGGCGTAGCCAAAAAAAAAAAAAAAAAAATAGGACTTAGGTAATGCCACAAAACTACACTTTTATTTCCTTTCTGCTACCAGATCACATACATGGTACTCAAGTTGTGGGCACTAAAAGAATCATAAATAGGGCCTCTGCATTTGTTGTCGTTCTCTGACTATAAGCAAAGGAAACAAGCTCTGGGTTAATAAAACATAACATGAGTTTATTACAAGGACATGGTGTAGCTTCCAGAATCCCAGGAAAGACTGAAGATCAAGAAAGACAAGATCCCAAAAAGTTTCTGGTATTATGATGGGAGGAACTAATGGGCAATCTCAACAGGATAACCCCATTGTTCCCGATATTTTTGTTTAAATGTTTTTCAGTTCACAATTCAAGTTCTGGAGAGAGATAGCCATGTGATCATCAGAGGAGAGTGTGTGCATGACCTTATTTGTAAGGTTGCATGAAAAGGTTGACAGGTTTAATTACCCAAGGGGGAATATTGAGATAGTATTGTTTTTTTAAAAAAGGAAATGAATGCTGGGAAGATAAAAAGAAAATTATGAACTATACCTGGACTCTTAACATTCTTCAGATCTATTTGAGTGTGTGTGTAATAATTACAAAAGCACATTGACTATTTACATATTGTCCCTAAGCTATGTGTCTCAAAGTAAGACTGATTAGAATTTGGCCCTTATAGAATGTCTGTATTGTCTTTGATCTAGCAGCACCTTAATATCATGGAGAAATATACTAATTTACCAGAATAGAGTGAATGATTTTCAGATTGAGATGATGTATCAATAAATTAATCCCAAGCATACCATTGCTAAGCTAAAATGAGCATGGAATCTGGACACAGATTAATTACCAAGTAAATGTTTGAGGAATCATTGCTGTGACTAGCTTGGCTTAGGGATAAAGTCTAACTAAAGAAAGATTATAGAAGAAAGCAATTTTGTTCACTGAGACTAAAAGAGTAGTTCTGGCTTCTTTAAGAAAGCAATTTTGTTCATTGGGACTAAAATAGTAGTTCTGGTTTCTTTAGAATAATTCAAGAGTTTATATTATAATTGGAGAATCAATTTTGCTTAATTTTTTTTATAGATTTGCAATATACAAAGAGAATTAGATTCTGCAAACAGTATTGCTTAAAATGAAAATAGGGAACTCCCTGGCAGTCTAGTGGTTGGTTATGACTCGTACTTTCACTGCTGAGGGTGCGGGTTTGATCCCTGGTCACGGAATTAGGATCCTGCAAGCCACAGGGTGTGGCCAAAATAATTAATTAATAAACTAAAAAAGAAAACGAAAATAAGAGTCGATAAAATAATCACCCCTTAAGCTTGTTGTATGTATCAGTCATTCATCTATTCATTTAAGAATGAATGAGTCTTTTTCATGTTCCAAGTAGTGTTCTAAAACCGGGGGAGGGGCTTCCCTGGATGGCGCAGTTGTTATCCGCCTGCCAATGCAGGGGACACGGGTTTGAGCCCTGGTCTGGGAAGATCCCATATGTTGCGGAGCAACTAAGCCTGTGCGCCACAACTACTGAGCCGCATGCCACAACTACTGAAGCCTGTGTGCCTAGAGCCTGTGCTCCGCAACAAGAGAAGCCACCGCAATGAGAAGTCTGCACACCACAACGAAGAGTAGCCCCCACTTGCAGCAACTAGAGAAAAGCCCACACGCAGCAATGAAGACCCAAGGCAGCCAAAAATAAATAACTAAATAAATAAAAACATGGGGTATATTTGGTAGTGGTGGTGGGAGGGGACTCTTTCTTCATGGAACTTTAATTCTACTGGAGAAAATACAAAATAAATATCCCCATGAATTTATGATATAATGCCAGCTAGTTGCATGTACTATGAAATAAAAAGCAGGTAAGGAGATAGAATAAAATAGGGTTGGAGGTAATGTGGAGGAGAGATATTTTAGATGGAGTGATTAAGAAAGGCATCTCTAACTATCATCTGAATAGAGATGACAATAAAGAGACCAGACAAGCAGTTAAATCACAAAGATATTATCTAACCTGAAAGAGTTGGTCAATTAACATCTAATATGGCTTCGTTAGTCTTTAAGCATTCCATTACCCAGAATTCCATTGCCTTATTTCTTTTCTTATCCTACAAACTTTTCCCGGAACTTCTTATCCACTCATATTAACTATGATAAATATGATAACAATGTACAAATTCCTATCTGGTATCCTGATGTTCCTTCCAAACTTCAGACTTTTATATTCAACTGCCTGATAGATAGCTCAGCAGGAATGTTCCAGAGACACCTGTTATACAACCTATTAATGCTGAAAGGGACTATTTTCAGCATCCTCATATTCCTCTATTAACTCAGTAACCAAATACAGAAACCTGTAGCCATCCATGACAGTTTTTCGTCATGGAACTGTAAGTCTCTATTTACTCTTGAATATTTCTTAGATAAGAAAGCAACTTCTGTCCATTACTACTTTCCCTAAACCTCTATAATCTCTTACTTGAACTTTTGCAACAGCTTTTAAAATGGTTACCTAGGCTTCAATTGAACATCCTCAAGTCTGTTCTTACACTGCCCTTATTGAGATAATTATCTATAGGACTTTGTTATGGTCCTTCTCAAAACCATTCAGTGGCTTCATACTGCCTAAAGGATAAAGTCTAAGCTCGTTTTATGACATTCTCATATAATCAAGCCTAATTTTAAGCATGGTCTTGTGACTAAATCTAATAAATACTAGTTTTTCAGAGTTTACCTTAAACTCGCAAGAGCTTTTAGGAAAATCTACCATGTCTTGAAACTCTCCTTTTGGATTCTATGATTTCATATTTAGCAAACACATGTAAGTGCTAGACCCAGATTCCTTTTGATGGCTTTTATCATTTCTGTATACCATCTCTCCTTTCCTATTATTCTTGCTTCTAACTTCCTTCACATGCAAATATAATTGGAGGCCACTTGCAGGCAATTAGGGCTCTTTTGCAAAGAACAGGAAGTACCTGGGAGTTAATGACCTCATGGAACAGAGTTTGGCAAATACCCTGTGGAAGTATAAAAGCCCAACTTATTTGCATTGGCTAGCGAAAAATTCTGAGGAGCAATTCACCTTCAGATCTTTCCTAAGGATTCAGGCTATAGTGAGACTGCCTGAAATTGTACACTTGCTGCTACTTCCTCACCAGTTTCTCCAGGATCACTTTTCTAATAAATCACTAGAACATCTTAAGGTCAGCTTCCAAAGATATAACCTAAGACACCACCCTCTCCTAGTTTCCCTCATACCTTCTGGCTCCTCTTCATTGCTCTCTGTTGCCAGCTTTTCCTTCTCCCTCCAACATATAAATGCTGAGTTCATCAGCACTTAATCTCAGATGCTTTTCTCACTGTCCCCTCCCTATGCAATTTCATCTATTCTGACGGCTAATGCTAGAAGCAATTTTTTCCCTTTCAACTTAGACTTTCCTCTGAGCTTTAGACAATATATCTAATACTCTCCTCAATATTGCCACTTGGATGTCTCACAGGCAACTCAAACTCAATATATCTCAGAATGAAAAAAGTAATCTATCTCAACTCCATTCCATATATCGGGTAATCACACTGTGGAAGAAAATCAACCAAGAATTTTTAGCATAAGAATCTATGAACAAAAATAATAGGTATGAGAAGGCTTCAAAGGGGCATTCAAACTTGGGGGAACAGGGTGGAAAGTTTTATTGGGCTAGTTTCAGGAACAGATAAACTTTTCATATGGATTAGCAGCCATTGAACAATCTGGTTTTTATCAAGAGGGGCGAAGAGACAGCAGATAATTTATGTGCAAGAGGACGTGGGAGGAAGAGCTGAAAAATCAAGTATATGCAAAGGTCACAATGGAAAATTCTCAGTTTTTCCATGTCTCACAGCATCCTTCTCCTAGGTCTTCATGACTTTCCTCTATCTCATTTGCTTCACCCTAGAGCAATTCACTATATTTTTCCTGATTATTCGAATAATCTTCAAAATGGTCTCTATATACTGTGAACCTTCTATAATCTATTTTATAATGTTTTATTAAATATCTAGTAATTATAAGATAATATAAAAGGCTATAAAATGTATAAAGCTAAAATACTAAATTGCTCATTTCTCCATCAGCTGGTTTAAGAAAACCTCTATATGCTTCTCCCTGATCCTATTCAATTTTGTCTTCAGTCAGCCATGACCACTTACCCGACTTTTAGCTTTAACATTTGTTCTCATGCTGTCCTTAAAAAGTCATCATTTCTGTCTGTATCTCTAAAATATATTGTTTATTTTTCCTGTGCTTAAATATAAAATAATACTGTAAGTATTATTCTATGACTTGCCTTTTTCAATAGACATTATATTCCTGATATACATATATATTATGTAAAACTGTTATATAATATTCCATTGTATATAAATATAACACAAATTACTTATACATTTTAATGTTGGCAGACTTTTTGAGGTTGTTCTTTTTTAAAAATTAATAAATTAATGAATTAATATTTATAAATGTCATTTCAATGAACATTTCTATATATGTCTTCTGATGTATACATTATAAGGGTTTCTTCAAATACTTGAGCTGATGCACTAGGTCTTTGGAGATATAAGTCTTCGGCTTTACTAAAGGGTGCCAAATATTTTTCCAAAGGATTTGTACCAATTTCATATTTATAATCCTAGCAGTAGTGTATAAGAAATTCAGCTGCTCTCATTTTCTTCAAATTTTAGAGTGTGATCTAATCCATTCCTCATCCTGCAACTACTATGACCTTCTACAAATGCAACTCTGATTGTCAACCAAACCCTGCCTAAAATCCTTTAATGGTTTCTCATTGATTCTAGAATAAATTCTAGAAGTTTAACATTGTCAAAGGATTCTTTTTGCTCTGACCACTCCATCATTTAATATTTTATAACCCTCTATCTCCACACTGGCCTTAAGTTTCTTTTTTCTTTTTTCTGCCCCAAGACCTGCATACATGACACTTTTCCTTGGAACTCTTTTTTTTCTACATCTTTTCCTGATTAATTTGCTCCTTTTGTGTCATGTTAAATGTCACTTCCCCAAGGAAGCTTTTTTTGACTCCTTAGAGTTTATTAGGCCCTTTCATTAACTGTCATTATTATATACTCTTTTTTCTAAATACAGCATTTATCACAAAAATAATTAAGAAATGTTACATGTATTTTTTAATGTGCCTGCTAATAACCTTCAATTTCAAATGAGCTCAATTACAGTCTCCTGTTCACAAAATTATTTGGAACAACTAGCAAATATTTTCAATAGACAATGCTCAGTATATGTTGAGTGGGAATGGCTAATCCCTATATTCACACACACATGCATGCATTATACTTTACATTAATTTTCATTCCAGAAGTGGTAGGTTATTTTCAGCAAATATTCATGTCCTCCCTACATTCTCAATTTCCCCAACTTCTAAATGAGGAGGATATTTTTCTGTGCCATTGATATTCGTCTTAGCCATGAAACTCTTTGACCAATGGAATGTGGAAGGTATGATGAAAGCTGAAACATGGAATGTGCCTGCCCTTTTAGGCATGCCGTCTTGCCTTCTACCATCACCATGAGAAAGATACGCTTTAGCCAGCTTGCTAGTCGCTTCAGAATATGGGAGTCACATGAGGGAGAACTGAGGCAAGTATAGATTGGCAAATACCATCTGATCCATAGACTGAGATATAAGTGATTCTTTTTGTAAGCTTTTTGAGATTTGGTGGTTAATTGCAGGTAGCAAAAGGTAACAGGCACACTAAATTCTTAAAAGAGATGAAACTTTTAAAAAGATGCTGTATGGTCAGGCCAACCAAGATGGTTGTTCTCTTGTTCTCTGTACATCCTCTGTTTGACCAGTGCCTACTTAGCACCTACACGCCACTCACCTGACTGACCTCCTTACATAGTTGCCCCAGGAGCCAGCTAATGATTGGTATAACTTTAGCCACCTAGATAGCTTATCACAGGGGCAGTGAGGGATGTGCCCATCTGCTGGTTTCCTCGTAACCGATGAGCCAACCTGACATCAGTTCCCCCTATAACTGGTAACTTTCCCTCCCCCAGCGTGAAAACTGCCACCCTGTCCTTCATTGCAGTCAGCCACACACAGTGGGGTGTCCCTCCAGGACCTTGCTGTAGACAAGTAAGCTGCCCCTATCCATTAAACCATTGATGTCTCTCTTGCTGACTCCGGGCTCTTTCTTCAGTCTTGAAGTTGGGCAAGTACGGGCCTTGCAGGCTTGTGAGGTGCAGCCCAACAGACACAAAATTAACAGAGTTAAGTTTTCTCAAATAATTATCAATAACATAAAATGAATCCAATTTAGTTTGAAATATAAATAGCTGCTCAGATACTTTTTCAAAATAACTTAGATGAGAATAAAATATAAATTTAAACATTGGAAACTTTAAGTGGTGGACTTCTTTATTTTAGACTCTGATTATAAGCCTTTTTCCTCATAAATCCTTTCATGTGTCTTCAATAAGGGCCATGGCCATTATGAGCTATCACTGACAATTTCTCTTAACATTTTAAGGGCCAGCTTTAAACTGAACATTTTCCATTAGATGTACAGAAAAGGTTTTATAATCCTTTTCTGTGATGACCCCTGCTTTTCAAAGCTGAAATATAAAATACTCTTAACCAATTACCCCATATTCCTAATGTCCAAGTTTAGCTTTTCAGTCATAAAGAAAAAGAGCCATTTAAGTTTCAGAGGTAGTGAGTATATCATAACTAAAAGCATATAATTTAAATCATGCAGATAACACAATTCAAGTGCAAGATATATCTGCTGGTTAAAGTAGCTTCTGCAATCTGGAAGTTATCTCCAAACTCCTAGACCAGGGAGAGTGAAACTAGAAAAAAAGTCTTTCTACTATACCACAATATAAGGTTTATGCCAGAATTTGCCTTCTTTATTGTGAGAGTCAGCGTCTCCTTTTTACAGGGTGGTGGTCTTGTGCCACCAGGATCCAAACAACACTCACATGCAGAAGCAGGGATTCTAAGGAAACCTCATAAACGTTATGACCTGTCTCCCTGGCTATAGTCAGTCCTTCTAGGGATAAACTTCTGACTCACGCCAGGCTGATTCTCTCTCTGAAATTTAGGATTAGAATTCAGGGTTAATAATTAGATCTACTGTCTACACCTAGAAGTCAAGTGATATGAACATGAGCACTTAAAGGTGGCCACGTGGATGCTGAAGGCAGGAAACAAGGCCATGTGCATAGAAGAAAATCAAGCCAATACAGCAGATACGCAGAGATTGCAGATGGACCTTCCCATCTGGTTTCCAAAGAGCTTTTCAGTTCCGTTTACCCCTTTACCAAGAGGCCTATGTACACATATTTCTTTTCATGTACCTGTAAGGAGGAAAGTCTCCAATTCTAAGTTGTCCATTTGCCTGTGAAACTTATCTGTGATTGAATGAGATAGTTCACATCAAAATCTAACTTCTGTAATCTCAACAACAGTCTGGTAGAAAGTGCCTCCACATATTCCAGTTTTGCTTTCTCTTTTCTCCAAGCTGAAGTTCCCATGCAAAATCTAACCTTTCTCAGCTGAATGTATGCTAGGAGACTGTATATATTGATGGTTGTAACTATGTTAGCAGTGATGGAGGGAAACATTGTAGTACATTCTGTTTGTCTGTGTGGGAGGAGGGGGTGTTGAGATTATTAAAATTTAAGTTGTTTTTTTCTTTTTTATAACCAAAGGATATTGCTACGGACTGAATTGTATCCCACTTCTACCCACCCAATTCATGTATTGAAGGTCTAACCCCTGAAGTAATTGTGTTTGGAAGTAGAGCCTATCAGGAGGTAATCAAGGAGATAAGGAGAACATATGGGCAGGGCACTGATCCCAGAGAATTAGTGTCCTTATAACAAAAGACACCAGGAAGCTCTCTCTCTCTCCACGTACCGGCAGAGGAAAGGCCGTGTGAAGACACAAGCAAGAAGGTGACTGTCTAAAAGCCAGGAAGACAGCTCTCTCATCAGAAACCAAATTTGCAGTCTCCTTGATTATGGACATTCCAACCTCCAGAATTGTGAGAAAATAAATTTCTGTCGTTTAAGTCACCCACTCTATGGTATTTTGTTGTGGCATCCCAAGCCACAACAGATACAGATATTTAACAAATTCCATGTGTAAAGGGGGCCTATGTCTATCTGCGAGTCCCAGAATTCACAGTGAAGCTGGATAACAGAGCAACTTGTAAGTTTCTATAATTTGTGGCATCCAGGTGAGACCATTAGGGGAATATAAATAGGAACAACCTTGCATGTACTTTAGACTTTCTACATAGTATTGATGACCTGGTCCATATTATGCTTAGAATTCAAATTTTTCATTTCAGGTTTAATATACGATCATTGTAGGGCATGCTAATAAATGTTCTTTTACTTCAGCAAGTGAAATATTTCTTTTACCAGGAAAGCTATATGCAGTGAAAATGTTGATAGCTTCCTCTAATTGAAACTACATTGCTGGTTATATATCCTCAAGTACAAGTCTTATATCTACTTTTTTCTACGATGCTAAGAATCATGACACTATTATTAAATAGAGACAAAATATTCTTCAAGTCAGAAAAAAAATTGGTGTATGTGACCAAGAAGATTATGTATTACATATCATCACAGAGTTGTCACTCTTGTGATATACTGTAGAGTACTAAAAGCTATTGTTCCCATGAATTATAACCCCAAATACCTTCACTCTGAAGATTCATTTTATCAGGGAACTCGGTATTATACATCACCACTGTAATGTGTAACATATTTTCAGTGACATATCTTTATGGGATTCCATAGGCTAAAGTAGAGTAATTATCATTATAGGAAGGTTTTTACAAGAGATTTTATGTTTTAATTCCTATGTTCAAAGTTATCTAAGTTGTCTCTGTAACAAGAATGTTAAAAATGCTCTTAGGTTATATTGTAAAGTCAAGTCCTTAGGGATTTTAAATTATTTTCAACTTTTAAGCGGTCTTTTATGAGAAAAGAAATCATCAATAAAACAGAAAAAACTTTCAAAGCATGCTCTTCATTTTACATTGCTTCAGCTTGTGACAAGTGGCTGTTTAACAGGAAAACAAAATAAAGGAAAGAAAAATCTTATTTTCTCCATTTTGCTCCACCAAAGTAAACCATAAGCAAATGCAGAAACAAAGCTGTTTAAATGCAAAAGTCTTGCTAAATCCTCTGTCAGGCCCTATAACATTTAAATGATGTCTAAATATTTTAAACATAATAAGAAATAGCTATCTATAACTTATATGGATACCCACCTCTAGCTTCTGAGTTAAATTCTGGCCTGGATAGCCATTAGTGGTTAATTAGAAGTGACATGAGAGATCCAACATTCAACACAGAGTTGATTTTTCTGGTTTAAGAGCCTAGTTACTTTATGCAAATTGGCAGGAGACCATTATCAAGCAGCCCTGGCAATCAGTGTTTAATTTGTTGATAGCCTTGACAGTCATGGCCAAAGTATAATTGGCATGGGCCCTGGTGCAAAAAATAAATAAATTGGATTGTGCACAAAACTAAACAACATAATTACCAACAATTAGACATTAATTAGGGGGTAGCAGATTCCCAAACCCTTCTGAATTTGGCCAAATCTAGACCTAATTATATTTTGATGTTGTGAAAACATCCATGTTCCTGAGATAATCAAGTGTTCAGAAGGTGCTTCCTATAGATTTTGTATTTCATAATGGATTATCATGTCAGGAAATTAAATATCTTTATATTTGGCAATGATCTAATAATTACAGAAAAATTAGTGAGGTGGGATTCATGTTAATTTAGTAGTAATTTATCTACATTACCTATTTTTATTTGATCACATTAAAAAACTGGTACACAAAGAAATGTATATAAAACAAATAAAGTCTCATTGATGAATATATTAAAGAAAGAGGAACAGCAAGAGACAGGAGAAAAAGTTCAATAAGTACCTTCCAATATAACAAAGAAACTCCATCTAATATTAGACCCCAGGGGAGAACTGTCACAGCACACTACCAGCCACAGACTTGATAATAGGTTTGTGCTATCAGGTGGGGCATGAAAAGTATTCATATGAAAAATATTTTAGCACAAGAAATATTTCATTATAATTATTAATGAAAAAAGTCCACAGCATCCCTTTGAGACATGAGAATATGTTACAGATGTTCCTTCTGATCAGAAACATAGCTGAAGAATATATGCAAATTTCAACATCTTAGCAATATTTGAATAAACATTTCCTTATCCTATTCCTATGATCTAAAGACCTGAGACAGTGATCTCTGAGTTCTCCTACCAGCTAGTCATGGTACAAACCACCTGTTCTACTGGCGTATATTCTAACTACTTGTGACTACAGGTTATTCTGTGCAGAAGACCACAGGTAAAATGGACATCCATGCTTGCCTGAAGGAACCCACCTGTTCTATCTTATTTTTCACTTTAATGCATATCAATTTGTGCAGTTACCTAGGGAGTGTGGACTCTATCCTCTGAGGGAAATAAGACACACATTTTTTGTTGTTGTTTTTACATGAGTCCTGATTTCTACACCTCACCTCACACTCACTCTTCTGTATTGATAATTAGAAGTTATATCTATCTATCTACCATCTATTTGTCTATTTAGTGAAGCAAGTTTTAAAGTATTTTAAGTAGAATATTATTTTAGGACTTCTGCTCCATGTTCTCTTACTCTGTTTAAATCTCTCATAGAACTTGCAAGTTATACAACCTAATGTCACCTTGTGAGTTCTCATCCTAGACAATATAGCATTGGGTATTTGTTAGCATTTCCTATTCCATGAAAGCTTCTCTTCCCATGAGTTCCACAACACTATTTTATTCATTGGATAAAAATGTGGTGGCTTCTCAATAGTTATCAGCATAATTTAAAGGTTATTATCATTGAGATTCAGAGCCTTCAAATTTGACAACAATCTACCTTACTTGATACTGCCTTTGTACATTCTAATCTTATTTTTTCCAGATTGTAGCATGCACTTGTATACCCATTTGCCTTTATCCCTGCTGTTTCTACACCTGGTGATATCTTAAACTTTACCTGCTCTGTAAAATCTACTACATACCTACTGCACGACACTCAGCACACAGACTAAGCCACTGGTCCATCTAAACAACAGGGGATGGATTCTTTGTCCTTATAGTGCCTAGCAAAAAAGGTTTTGGCATATTGGGAATTACGAAATGTGTGTGTTTGTGTAATTTTTATTGATTTGTTTTCAACTTGAAGTCCATATGTGTCTTGGATCCAGAGAAATGTGGGTCTAAATATCGAGGTGTCTGAGGCTAGGTGAAGTGAAGGTGAAGAGAAGAAGCAAGATAGAAGAAATACACAAAAAAATGTTAAATACTACAATTTTTCCTACTGTTTAGGATAGTGTTTTCCTCCTAAATAGCATATACCTGCATTAAGTATGTCTCTTTTGAGTGCAGCATCAAAGATGTTTACATAAGGAAACTCCTTCAAAGTTAGAGCAATTGCTAAACCACAGTGAGTCACCAGAGAAGGGGAAAAGATGCAGATCATATTGAGTGAAATTGTTCATATTTAAGGGCCTAAACCACCAGTACAACTCCATATGACTGCACTGAAATTAGTTATTTAGGGAGAAAGCAGTGTGGATTGTAACATATAGGTGGGGTACCCGTTATTTGGACAGTGTAGAAGCACATATATAAAACTAAAATGGTCTCAATATGACAACATTTGAGAAATAAAACTAAGGCTAAATTTCAAGTCTCTGGATTTCAGAGCTTTATTTCCAAACAGAATAGTTACTGGGTTCCAATGAGAGCAAAACAAAGGAAAGAGAAATATTTAAAGAACCAAGGCAAAAAAAATATATATATATATACAGTAAACAATGACAACAAATGCATGTTGAAGTATTTCATATAGAAATACCAATTTTGAAGAGAATAGTAAAGTGAATGACTAATTAAACAGTAAGTTTTTTAAAGGCTTCTTGCAAACACTCCTTTTTTGGCCCTAAAAAAAATTGTGCTTCTATCAGAATTTCTTGAAACAAATTGTATATGCAAATCTGTGTCTTGGTACCTGCTTCAGACCAGCGGGACTGACCACTTGCATTCCCAGAGAGAAGGGAATGGAGCTAATTGGCCCTGCCAGAGACTAAGTAGACCTACTGTGTTTCAGTTTGGGGTGTAATTATATATCTGTGCAAGTTTTCGCATGCCAATTACTGCACTTCAAAAAATCTGCATATTACTAATATCTCTGCAACTGAAGAGGAAAAGGATAGTATTCTCTAAACAATGCAATTAGAGCATTATAGGCAATTAACTTTGCTATTTAGTAAAAAGTTGAGAGCAGTAAAGACTGAAGTAATAAATATTCACAAACACTTCATCATTATACAAAATCGCAGAACAGCCACACATTTTTAATACGCAATGCAGGCAGTCATATTATTAAACTTAATGGCATCCAAGAAATGAGGAAACACTCACAGCCTTGAGCTTGTGATGAGATAAGCTTGTAGCCTGATCGGCTTGCATACAAATCATCTCATCGGAATAAAATTAATGTTTGATTTTTATATCTCTCCTCTAGCACTGCTGAGCCCCCCTTTTTATTTTATGAACAATTATAGAAAGGAAAATAAAAGTTTAGCCACGATATGATTTATCAGTGGGAGGGTCTATAATACATGATATTTTAAGTTCTTATTTCTGGGGCTCAATGTAAGGTTTCTTGTATATTAGAAAAAACAAAGAATGAGTTCTTGATGCTAAATACAACGTGAGAGATATTTTCAAGCTTTTACATTAATATAAAAATGCTTATATTTTAAAGCGTATTTTCACATTCCAAAGTAATAATAATAGCATGCTAATATTTAATGTTAAATTATTGATATTCATAGATTTAATTGGATTTTTTCTGAAAATTTGATATTCCCTCAAATTCCAATTTTAAAATTATGATATTAAAGGAGATAAATTTATTCTAGATATGTCCTTTCAAGATCAGTCAAAATAGCAATACTTGATTTTCATTTATTGACTAAAGTTTACATTCAAAATTTTAAATTCCAAAGTAAGTCATTTCCTTATATGTCTTTTGAAGTGAATTAACTGTTACAGGATTTACTTAAAACAGATTGCAAGCATCTCAAGGTAAGACAGTGCCCTCTTCCCTGAACATTTCATACAAAGTCTAGTAACATTTAGCATTCCATAGCTATGAAAGAGTCAAAAAGCACAAAATCTTAATTTCCATTTCAAACTTATACTGGGAAAGAAAATCACAAAGAAACTAAAGTAGAAACTCTTTGTGGGATGATATCTTAAACAAAGGCCTCAAGTTATATTACATTCCCTCAATAAATAACTTGTGATTATTTACAACATCAGTATCAAATTTTATCTCCAAAAGTAAAATTAGTAAGAACTACCATAGTTCCTAATAACATGGAGATTTAAGCCATCCAAAAATTAAGAGAGTATTTAGGAAAAGTATTTAGTTAGTAAGCTAAGTTAAAAACTCAAACTTTCTTTCTTGAATCACCTTACTTACTAACAGATATTCATCTCATTGTATCCATGTAGACACCTCCTAAATGACAAAATTGAGGATTAAGTGAGTTCAAACATAAAGTGTATACAAGAAGGCCTGGCAAATAATACATGTTCAGTAAGTGCTAGTTATTACTCAAGAAGTATACCCGCACTTCAACTCCTTCTTGCCCACCAAGAGTCAATGTGTTACTTCTCATGCATGTTTTTCCAAGAGGAATTTTTCCTTTAATTCAAAAATCATAAAATGTGGTAAGAATTTGTGCCCAGATTTCAAGTGCTATTAAGTTCCGTTTCTTCTTCAAAATAATAAACCCCACGGGAATTCCCTGGTGGTCCAGTGGTTGGGACTCCGCACTTCCATTGCAGGGGGCATGGGTTCAATCCATGGTCAGGGAACTAGGATCCCACAAACCCCTCCATGTGGCCAGTAGATAAATAAATAAATAAACACAGATGCAGAGAACAAACGTATGGACACCAAGGGGGGAAAGTGGCGGTGGGGAGGGTTGGATGACTTGGGAGATTGGGATTGACATATATACACTAATATGTATAAAATAGATAACTAGTAAGAATGTGCTGTATAAAAAATAAATAAAATAAAATTCAAAAATTCAAAATAAAGAAATAAAATCCCAGAAATCATAGATAACGCTTATGGGCGTGGCTTATATAGGTTGTGTCGGAGGTCCCCAAGACAACCTAAAGGCTCAATAATTCTCAAGAAGGACTCACAGGACTATTAAAAGCTGTTATTCTCATGGTTATGGTTTATTACAGAGAAAGGATACAGTTTAAAATCAACGAAGAGAAAAGGTAGATGGGGCAAAGTCTAGGAGAAACTAGATGGTACCTCCAGATGTCCCCTCCCAGTGCAGTCACATGGGGACCCACTTAATTCTCCTATCAGTGATGTGTGACAACACACACAAAATACTACCAATGTGGGAATCTCAGCCGGGTGTTGGTATCCAGAGTTTCATTGGGGTCAGTAACACAGTAATGTATTGCCCACAGGACTAAAACAGACTGGCCCAAGGTGTCAGACATATGAAACACTGTTATCAAGTACAATATTCCAAGGGTTCAGGGTTTTCTCTCAAGAGCCAGCCAAAGGCCAATACTGAAGATAAAACTTTCTTTGGAATGTACAGCAATCCAGGCTTGCTGAGTTAACCCTTTTCTGCCCTGAAATATAAAATGGAATTCTAATCAGTGGACCAGCATGCAGAGAAAAAAAAAATCTTGGCACTATACGAAAAGATCCATGAATGAACACATCTATGTTTTTTATTAAAAGGAAATCATGTTACTTAATTATAACTTTTAAAATAATATCCTATTTCAAACTACTTTCTGCTTAATTGACCAATTTCCATAATTCAGGCACACCGTTCAGTAGCAGGCATAACTGATCGTTGTAGCTTATGCCCTGGCTCATGCTTTCATGCTCTGGTTCCTTAAATAGAGCCTCACCTTGTTCCTACCACTAAAGTTATTCTATAACCTTGTTTCCTCCAAATTCCTGCATGAAAATTCTAGGTCCTATGGCCAGACCTCCCAGCTCTGTGCCCTGACTAACATGGTCCAGCCTGTTTTCCAGGCTCACGCCTACCACCAGGTTCACACCTGTCAGGTTCAGCAATCCTGCTAACACTGACCTCCTGCTTGACCTCCCTGAGAGCCCGCCTGAACTGCCTCTCTACCTTCAGCCTCTCCAACTCCTGTCAGGTTGGATGGGACGTCTTTTCAATTCCCTGTAGCTTTCCCTGAAGGATTTACCTTACACTGATAAGTAAGCTTATTCTGTTTCCTGGTCTTTACATGGCTTCCTCTTTCATAGTAGCTCTCACAGGGCTACACCATTTAGAAAGAAATCCATCTCTTTGTCACATAACATGCATTCAACAAGTATTTGGGGATTTAGTGAGTGGCCGTTAAATACCAGGCGCTCTTCTAGTGCCAGGAAATATGTGAATATGTAGTTTCAGCAATTGAATGTCTATGTTGACATATGCATTTGCATTACACATATACACCACACATATAAGGTCCCAGTCTTTTTTTTAATAAACAAAAAAAGAGCAGTATGTAGAACTGACTTGCCAATTAGCCCCTTGTCATTATTCTCCTTTCTTTTCATAGTCCCCCATGGGTCTTTTTGTTCTTTGTTAATGTGTCCAATCCAGCTCAGATTACTTTTCAATCCTGCTAAAGGTACTATACCCTGATCTTGTTATAGTTTCCACTTCACAAATTCTAATCTGTACCACTGGTTGTAGAACTAGTATTCTTTGCCCCTACATGCCCCTAAATGTGGAAAATGCCATAGGGTCACGGCCTCCCTGACATTAAAAACAAAAAATAAAAAACATATTAAAACAAAATGAATTGCCCTCTCTCAATACAAACAGCTGTAAATCCAAGAAGTACATGACCTCAAGTTCTCCTACTTTTAGAGGGAATCTCTTGAATTCACTGATATTCAAAGCATTAGAGAAAAAAATAATCTACCCTCAAATTAATATATCAGCACACACTAGACAAATATAAAAAAAGAAGCATTTCATAAATTGTCCATGAAGTAAATCATGGAAGTATAATCTTAAAAACCACAAAACAGACACAGTATTGAATACTCTGAAGACTCAGTTTACATTCTATCTCATGTGTTCAGTTAAAAGTCAAAAAGATACATGAAGCAACCTAGATGTCCATCAACAGATGAATGGATAAAGATGTGGTATGTGTGTGTGTGTGTGTATATATATATATATATATATATATATATATATATATATATATATATACACACACACACTATACACACAATGGAATATTAGTCAGCTGTAAAAAGAATGAAATAATGCCATTTGCAGCAACATGGATGGACCTAGAGATTATCATACTAAGTAAGTCAGACAGAGAAAGACAAATATCATATGATATTACTTATATATGAAATCTAAAAAAAAAAGATACAAATGAACTTTTTTACAAATCAGAAACAGACTCACAGACATAGAAAACAAACTTACAGTTACCAAAAGGGAAGGGGGGGCAGAGATAATCAGGAGTTTCAGATTAACCGATACACACTATTATATATAAAATAGATAAACAACAAGGACCTACTGCATAGCACAGGGAACTATATTCAATATCCTATAATAACCTATAATGGAAAATGATATGAAAAAGAATATATATATATACATATATACACAGATATATATGTATAACTGAATCACTTTGCTGTATATACCTGAAAATAACACACTGTAAATCAAATATACTTCAATAAAAATACACATAAAAAATCACAAACACAGTAATCTCTAAAATTGTTGCTAAAGAGTCAAAACACTCAATATGCTCTGTTCTCATTGTGAGCATTCTTCCATTCTCTGAGCATAAACGTTATAGTAAAGAATAGATTTGATGCTGTAGACAAAAACATTTTAGTGATGTAGAATAACATCAATCAAACCACGTTGAAAACAAAAAGGCAAGTTATAAGGATTTAGATATATATATATGTGTGTATATATATATATATATATATACACACATATATATATATACATATATATATACACACACACAAAATTCATTACATTTACTACCATGGAACAATATTTATTTGATGTTGAATATTTCTTGAATAAATTCCTAGCTTCATTATTACAAATTGTAATTGAGGGAGTGACCCATTATTTCTGACAATATATTTAAATCTAATTACAATCTTAGCTGTAGCCAGAGAACTAGAAAAAACAAATAAGTGAATTTAGTTTTTAGTGGACCCAACCATTTCCTGCAAGAAACTCACTTTTATTGAGAGCTTAGCTTATCCAGCACTTCATCTGGGTCACACATTCACTCTTTCTGTAAATATGTGTTGAGTCTTTACCACATGCCTGGTCCTTTTCTGGACATTGAGGACACTGCTGAATCAGACAGATAAAACAACTGTCCTTATGCAACTTATATTTCAGTGGAGACAGAAGAAATTAGTAAAAAACAGTTGTGTTGTGTTCTGAAGAACGTAAAGTGGGATGCTGTGATGGAGAGTAACAGGCGAGTGCTAATTTAAATGGAGGGGTCTAGTGGAAGCCCTCTAGTACGAGGTGAGAGTTAAGCAAAGATCCAAATAAATGATGATCCTGGAATGAACATTATAGGAAGAGGGATGAACTGTTGTCAAGGTATGGAAGATCTTAGAGAATTCAGAAAACAGAAATATCAATGTGATGGAAGGGCAGTGAGTGTGTAGCAAAGAACAGTATGAGGTGAACTTGGCAAGTTAGTCCAGAGCCAGACCACAAAACCTCGTAGACAAGAGTAAGGATTTTGTATCTAAGTGTAATGAGTAGCAATTGGATGGTTTAGTGGCATGTGTATGGAAAATGGATGGTAAGGAGTTAAGATGGAAAGCAATGATGACTAGTTAGGTAGCCACAGCAGTGATATAGGTGAGAGATGATGGTACCATTGAATAGAGGAGGCAGTAATGGAAATAGTGCAAAGTGCAGTCGTTTATGATATGGTTTAAGTACTGTAAACAGAACATGATGGTGGCAGTATCTGGATATAAAGGAAAAGCAATAATCAAAGGATCAGCAATGCCTAGATTGTGGGATTGAGTATATGAAGAGATGGTAGCATTATTTACTGATGTAGAAAGCCAGGAAGGAACAGGTTGAGTGCATGTGTATGTTTCAGATAGGTTAACTCTGATGACACTACTAGACCCAAATGGAAATGCCAACTTGGTAAAAAAAATATATAATTTATATATTTATATAAAATTTATATAATTTATATAAAACTATATATTATTATGTTATATAATAGAAAATAATATATAGTTTATATGTGTGTATGTGTGTGTGTGTGTGTGTGTGTGTGTGTGTGTGTGTGTCAGGAAAATTATCCCAAACTTAGATGAAAGAGATAACTGTGTTCTTTCAGTGTGGTGCTGGCCTTGACTTTCTATTAATTAGGCTATTTTCCAACTCTGTAGGGGCAGAGGCTAACTTGTTGATTTGTTTTTGTTGTTGTTGTTGAGTATATGTGAATATAATTTCTGTCTAGTGGAATAAAAAAAAATTAGTTTTTTGCCTTATGAGACATTTACCAGTTTTGACTCAGAAATAAATATTATCTTAATATTCTTTTATTAAATTGCATATTATATATACATACATGTACACATATTTAAACACATGCATTTAGCTATTTTTGCATATGCTCCTTGGACTAATTTTAATAGGCTGTCATTAATTAATAAGTTAAATGGAATCTTTGGTATGTGTTTATTTTACATTTGCATGAGATTACTGAATTTATCTTTTTGAAAATTATAATGTAATAGATGTAATGGTTAAAGTTATATATTGGAAGCCACTGGCATGTAGATGATAGCTATGAAATAGGAGAGATTATATAGAGAGATAATACAAAAAATATGTGAGAATGGTTCTGATTCCAGAGGACAGAAAAAACACATAAATTTTATTATATGCTCAAAAAAACTATTTTTTGAGGTTTTGATATCTTACTTTTTCTATTAAGTAAATTATGGATCAGAAAGCTCGAATAACTCTCCCAGAGTCTCACAGCTAAAAAAATGTTAGAAAGCAAATGTAGCCCTGGTCAGCCTGACTCAAAATTTCATGGTTTTTTTTTTCCCCCGCAAGAGCAAGATAATTCGCCAGATGAAAATAGCTTAATTTGTTATAGAGCTAATGGGCAATTTAGTCAATCTTCCTGCTCTTAATTCCCATCCCCTTCCTGGTGTGTATGATTGTTGTAATTTAGGCTCTGTATACTGTAAAACTACCTCTTAACCTATATTATCTTACCCAAAGGAGTTACTTCAAAATTGGCTTAAGTACAGATCAAGTAGGAAATGCAAATACTACCATGGCATGAGGCATTTTAGCATAGGCAAAATATGAAAAACAAGCTTACATATACTGCAAGATTTTTAACATGTACAATTGTAAATTTTTTAACTGAAGTAGTATTCATGATAAGTAGATGATTACATTTCCCTCTTTTTAATTTATGACTTTTCATTATATAATTATAAGAATGTGCATAATAACCATTGGTTAATCCTAAACCTAAAATTATAATCATTTATATCCATATATAATTTACAATATGAAAATTTTAAAGCATTACTTCTTCAAATGAAAAAAATCAATTCACAGCGAGATTAAAGGCAATGCATAAAAAAATATGTGATACAAATTAAATAAATGTCATTAATGCCTTCGTATTCACCACACTCTTTAACATGCATGTTCTGGTTATGCAGGTAGACGAAAATAGATTTAAGGAGCTTAGGAAAGTGATAAATCCACTTATACGACCTCGATAATTCAGTGATAATGAAAGAATATTAAACAACTGGAAAATTATTTTTTCTTGAAGAGGTAGGAGTAGTTAAAGGTGATTGAAAATGATAATGAACACATCTTATTGACTAGATAAAGATTTCAAAAGTAGTACAGATTTTATTGACAATGATACGTTTATTGTAGATGCTTGATCATTGACTTTACATAAATAATCTCATTTTCGTATACTACAGCTGCTTGAGGGCAGAGATCATGATATTATTCAACTGTGCATTTCCAGAGCACGTGGTGAGCCCCTCATACATACATTAACGTGTTATTTATTTAGTGTCTGTGTCTTATACACCATGATGACCATCTTCTAAATCTTATTACAATTCTAAAAATATAAAATTCATAACAGGATAAAATTAGAATTTTTGGCCATTTTTACCTGCTAGAGATGTCTACTAATTGATATTTGAAACAATTCTTTAATAAAAAAATAAGGTAAATTAATGCTGGAATTTGTCTTCTCTAAAATAGGAATAAAATATTAAAATGCAATCATTTAAAGTATTGGAAAAGTAAATGCTTAAAACAATAAACAAATAAAATGGAAAAAATTATATAACTTATATCTCTTGGTACAAATCCTTTATTTTAAAAGAATCAACAACATAGAACCAGATGCTGAGGGTCTGCAATCCTTTATGCCCATTTAAGAGAACTGTAAACAATTACACAAAATATAAAAAATAAAACTTAGAAAAAATTATGAAAACAATGATTGCAATATGTAAACTATGTCATTAAAGGATATGAAATATTTAAAATTTATTACAATCATTCACAAAAATATAATTAAAGATTATAATGTAAGGTGTTAGATCAAGGAATATTATGGGCAGCCAATCATGTGTTAGATTAATGTTATGAACTAGGAAAGTATTATTTGTAAAAAATAAATTTATATTGCATAAAGGCTAAATTAATTATTTGTCTAAATGGCTTTTTTCCCACTAAAAATAATTGCCAGTCCTACATCTTCATAATTTGTGGGATAGTCTACTCAGATTTCCTGGACATGTAGAAATTAAACTTCCTATCTTGACATGTTCTTAATCCTAAGATTAAAGGTGTTATAGCTCTCTAAAAAGGTTTCATGTCTGCCATTCATCATGATATTCTGATTCAGTAGGTAGGTCCTGATTGAGATAGGCCCTAGCAATCTGCATTTTAATAAGCATCTCAAGCAAATTTGATTCAAAATCTTTGTGGCGCCCTCTCTGAGTAAACTCTCAACAATTAATACCTAAATTCTGCCGATCTCCCTTTGCAATACTTTTTTTTTTATCCCTAGCCCATAGTCAAAATCTTCACAGTGTAACTCAGTTTTAATGCAATAATTATCAACTCTTAAGAGAATTTCTGCAGCTATTCCCCACAACATTCTAGACTGAAAATTAATATTATCCACCTTTAGGAATGAAAATTCTTAGAGACCCAGACACTCCATTTCATAAACTTTCACATCCTCAGTATTGATCCTTTGCCTGGAATGTAACATATTTATTTATTGAATTATTAAATAATTCATGTTATCACTAGATCAACCCTGGAAAATCACTGCTTTAATCATCCTCTGAATAAGAATGCTTAATGGCTGCCAGTCAGAAAAATTAAAATTTCCTGAAATCCTAACTTGACAATATGAAATGCTGTTGAATTAGATAGACTAAGACATCACATGAAACCATTGAACTTGCTTTTGTACCGAGACCATATTTTCATAATTCCTTAATTTCAGTCCTTACTTCCTTAATTTCAATCCATCAATCGATTAATTAACCAATAAGGTTTTTACAAATCCTTATTAGGAATATGATTTTATACAAAACATGACTCTTGCTCATATGGTACTTTAAAAAATAATTTCAAAAGACATATACATATATGAATATGAAAGTATGCATGACAGTAAACAGCAAATATAATATATATACACAGTAGAAGACAATCAGGATTTCGCATAGGTAAGGCTTAGTAGAGCTGAAGTGCCCTGAGTAGGTTTTAATGGATAGTTAGGCATTAGATAAGCAAAGAGGTAAGAAGGGTTTTACAGACATGATGAAATAAAAGATGCCTTTGGGAGATAAAGAGTAAATCAGTTTGGCAAAAGCAGAGGGTTTAGAGAGTTAAAGTATGAAATAAGTTTTAAAGGGTAGCTTTTAAAGGGTAGCTGTGTTTTAAGACACTTATGTCTGCCAGGACAAAGGATTTGTGGTTTATCCTGTAGGCTCTGTGTTACCTTGATGATTCTGGCGAAGGTAAGTGACCAGCAGAGTGACATGAATTAGATGATATCCAATGTTTTAAAATTGAAAAGAAAATATTTTGGAAAACTGAGATGCATGCATCTCACTATTTAATCATATACTCAACCAGCGAGTACTTAACTCTATGCCAGGCACTATGCTGGGTAATGAGAATACAATGTTGAGCAAAAGCAAATGTATAAGGTAGTTTAAATTCAAATGGGAGAGACAGACAGTAATCAAATAGTCATGGACACTGGGAGGGGGAAGGGTAAGCTGGGTCGAAGTGAGAGAGTGGCTTGGAAATATATACACTACCAAATGTAAAATAGATAGTGGGAAGCAGCTGCATAGTACAGGGAGATCAGTTTGGTGCTTTGTGCCCACCTAGAGGGGTGGGATAGGGAGGGTGGGAGGGAGGGAGATGCAAGAGGGAGGAGATATGGGGATATATGTATACATATAGCTGATTCACTTTGTCATAAAGCAGAAACTAACACACCATTGTAAGCAATTATACCACAATAAAAATTTTTTAAAAAAATAAGAAAAAAAATAGTCACCCAACCATATTTATAACTTAAAACTGTGACAACTTCTGTGGAAAAGTGCATGGTATTTTATGAGCATATATTAGGATTACAGAGATGGTTTAGCTAAATGGGAATATGGGATTGGGGAGAGAGCATTACAGACAAAAGAAAGAACGTGTGCAGTGGTCCTGATGTGCCAAGGAGCAGGGTACATTTGAGAATTTGCAAGAATGCTAGTGTAGTAGAGAGGGAGGGAATAAAATAAGTAAGCCATGTAGCTAGAGAGGGAGATAGGTGCTGGATGAAGCAGGGCTGTTTAGAACTTTTAATGGCATTGTATTAAAAAAGAGCAATGGTAGTGAGTCACTGAAGAATGTTAATAGAAGATTGACATTGAGCTTAAAACATTTCAATTAGGCTAGTATATGGGAAGGGCACATTGGATGTCTGGGACATGTAGCTACTAAAATGAGTAATCCATAGAGGTAAAATTATTGAATCTGGGATTATAACTTGGTAGATAGGAGAAAAAGGGCAGATTTAAGGGATATTTAGAATAAAAAATGTAGCCAGACTGGCTATTGGAAGAGAAAAAAGGATTTCAATAATGACAACTAGATTTTTAGACATTAGATGAATGATAGGTTCATTCATTATGACAGCTATATATAATACACATTAATACATTTATATCTCAATTTTTATATATATAATTATATATCTTAATGTCTCTTTACATATACAGCAATATATATTAATGATTTAAATATAAATAAAAGAATATATTTATTGATAATATAAAAAATTACACATAGTTAAAAATACTTTAAAACATTTTAAATGCCATAGATTCATAGATTATGGGTTATGTGTTTTTTAATCACATATAATCTAAGCATAATTTTAGAAAAGTTTTTAATTTTTTTCACGTATCTTTTGTTGACCTATTATCCTACAGTAAATGAATATGAAATGGACTAAAAACCAAAGTCTACCTGTACCGAAAGACCAAACATTTTGCTCCTTTAAAAATATTTCTTATTGTGCATTATTTCACAAAGTGAACTGTTTAACTGAAGGTTCACAATGTTTTTAATGTATGTGGTAGGGCGATTCTTTTTTCATTATTCCTCCTTCTCAAAATATTTTGTTTTCTTAAGCTGCTTAATCACTTTTAACATTTTAGAATCATATTGTCAAGTACTATAAAATTCCCTATGGGATTTTGATTCAAATCAAATTAAGACTGTGATACAAATCTGGGACATATACAACTTTTTAATATTCCATTTTATAAACTCATTTTGATACCAAAATGCTATTAATTACAAAATGTAATGATAAACAAGTCATATCCATTGCTTCATTTATTTTTCTAACTGTCTGATATTGGTCATTGTAGAGTTGATTCTGGCCTCATCAATATTAGGGTTTGAAACAACAAAGCTAAGTGCTCACAGATTATTGCATATGTCAAAATTAGTAGTTTTTAAAATTAAATAATATCAAAAATATGCTTAAATTTGAAGGTGCACTATACATGCAAGGAAAAATAACATGCTTAAAGAACCTGTATGCTTTGCTGTCTGCAACCTCTTTATTTTTATTACCTTTGCACCACAGCCAAAATTACCTAAAAGTATTGGAGGTTGAGAAGCAAGGGCACATAGACATAGAATTACGGTCAACGATAATGGATTAGGTACCCACTGAGGATAAGTATATCATTTGACAGGCTGCAAACCAGTTTCAAAATTATTAAAGTAATAAAATGCAACTTAAATCCAAACATGATATAGCATTTTCAAGGATGAATTTTATTTTTGCAGGGAAAAAAAAAACCCAACTCTGTATTTGGAATAAAATTTGACTATTAAGTAGCCTTAAACTACTGTTATGTCCTTAATTAACATTGTGTAACAATATTTGGAAATCTAAGTAACCCTCACCTTCCCCTCTTTCATAGCACAGCAGCAGTGTATTATATAATATACAAGAAAAACTACTCAAAATAATAAATAAATCAAAATAACTCAAACATTTAAAAGAATAATTCAAGAAAAGATAACTAATCTCATATTAATTAAGAGTGCAAAATAAGAGTCAGGTAATTTGAAATATCAAACTCGTCTTTGGCAAACGTATGTAATTATTAAATAATCAATTTAACTTTATTTGCCCATTTTGAATTAAAATTATATTTGTCATACATTTTGGTACATTATCTTACTTTAATCCTCAAAACAATCCTACTTTTGAAGGAACAAAGGCTTATGGAGTTTATGTGAAGCGCTTAAAGTGACTTTTCTAGGAAGACTTCAATCTACAAACTGAAACTAGACTTTTCATTCTAACACTAAAGCCCACACTCTTAATAATTACTCTATTGCAATTTTGGTGTTGAAAAACACATTTCCACTAAGTGATATTAAAATTGTAATTAAAGATTATGACAGCCAGTACACTAATACAATAATCATTATGGTTATATCCATATTAAAATTGTGCGTTTTTCGAAGTCAGGGATCATATCTTATTTTTCAATTCACAGTGTTTATCACAAGTATTTTGAGAAGCACTGATGTAGATAGTGGTTAACAATTAACTACAGAATTAATCAGCACAATGAACCTCATTAATCAAAACTTACCGGAGAAAGCTTAATCTGAATTAGTGAACATTCTGTCTTCAAGGGTATCTTTTAAAAATATAACTAAATTCTACTAAATCATTTATTTAGAAATATCTATGAGCTAGGCTTTGATAAATGGTGAATAAGGTATATTTTCTGCCCTCAAAGACCTTACAGTCTTTTCCAACATGTTTCGTGTTTTGATGAAGTATTGCACAAGAAGCTGTCAGAACTAGGATGGCTATTTACGATAAAATTGTAATTGAATTTAAATAGTCAAAACAGTTGTCACTTAATCAAATACCATTTGTGGTAGTGAATTTGGAAGTTATTTATGAAATATTCAGCGTTATTTTAGTGCTGCTTCATGGTTGTAAATGCATTTTAAGTACGAATTCCTGAGTTTTCTTTTCAACACGTGTATTATAGCACAGCACAAATTAATCCAAATTTGGTCTTATTAACTGGAAAACTTAAACTTACCAGCCATAGTTTTATCATGTTAAATTATTTTGCTGATTTATTAAATGTCTTCTTGAGCAATTATCATCAATCATGAAATAAATCCACAGTATGTGCCTTCCTATACAATGCACAACACCTTTATGAAATATTTCTGTCAAAAGACCATAAACTGAAACTTATTGTGACATAACATCACACAAACCCAAATTAAGGAACATTTTACAAAATAACTCTGAACTCTGAACTCTTCAAAAATATGTGTCAAGAAATAACACACAAAAAAATGAGTCAGGAAATATGCCAAGTTAAAGGGAATTAAAATATGACAACTGAACGCCATGCATAATTCTGGATTTTCTTTTGCAATAAAGGACATTATTGAGACAATTGAAGACATTAATAAAATCTATAGATTAGATAACAATATTTTAAAAGTGTTAATTTCCTGATTTTTACAATTGAACTGTGATTATCTGCTTTCCACTATCCCTGCTGCTTGGATCATGAGGGGGATGAAATCATGTGCGGTGGTGATAAGAACAATCAACCTGAAATGCAGTGTTTGGTGTAATGTCTTCCTAATGTGAACCTTTATTTTTTTTCCCTGCTACTGCCCAGGCTCTCTATCACTACAGCTTCATTCTCTATGCTATCACTCTTCACTGAGTGCAATCTTGTAAAATCTAAGCAGCATCTAGAATACCTCAACTTAGGGTCTTCGGAAGCACTTTTTTCTATTTTGCTTTTTTTTTAAAATTAATTTTATGATGTAGGTGAAATTGTGAAAAGATATGAAAAGATTAAGAAATACGCTAGTCAAAGGATAAATACAGCTGCCAGCAGTTTTCACCATTTTTTTCTATGTGAGTATCATACTTACTGATTTGTAGTGATGATAGAAAAAACAACACATCACTTTCTTCTGTTATTTCCACTCAAATTTTAAACTTGAAACCACAAATAAATAAACAGATAAACACAGTAAAGGTGAAGACAGAGAAGAGAGTGATGTTGTCCATATCCTTAGTCTTCATAGTCTTGTTCCTGCCTAATTTCTAGCTTAATTTCTGGTTGAGTCTTACATTTCCCCTTATCCTATTCTCTGTTTTGAACCACTTGCTCTGAATATACTATAATGTTTTATAACCTCCACTAGGGATGATAATTTCTACTCCCTAAATTTCTTCCAAATGAAGAACAGTTATTCATTTTCCAAATCAAGCTCAAGCTTCACCTCCATGTAAGGCCTTTCCTATTCTTTTCTCTGCACAGGCAGATTCAACCATGATGATTTACTCTACTTTTTTTGTTTACATATTGGTATTCTCATTGATTAACGCTCCATTAGTAGTTCACATCTCTACCTCCTACACTTAACAAAGAGCCAAGCACGTAGCTGATGCTCAGTGAGTAGTTAAGGAAATGAAGTAGAGATAAAACACAGATAAACAATTCACATCAAATTTTTCTGGTCTACTCTTACCTTTGGGAAGAAAAAATTGGAGTGTATTTCAGATTCAAAGAACAACAAAGCTAAGAAACAAAAAGGATATGGAGAAAGAAAAATGAACATAAAGTTCACAGAATGAAAATATATCCAAAAGAGAAATAAAAGGAGTTGCAAATCTCATTTTGCAACATTTCCTCACACCAGAACCGAGCAAAGGATATGTAGACTGCAAAACCTTGTGTGATTGTTTACCAGGCCAAAAGAGTTCCATGTGAATTTAATTCTTTCAATGCCAATACATGGTTTAGAAGTGAGGAAGAGAGGAGAGCTTTTTACTCTCTGATGTGTTAGAGTACTGAAGAGACAGTATCATCAGTTGCTGGGCTAGAGGATTCCTGTGAGTCTACAGTTCTTTGAACATTGGTGACCAACTGTAAATAAACAGTTAAGATATTATTGAAAATTTGTATAGCATTATGTTTTACAGAGCCCTTTCCACAAACATTAAGTCAATCAACTATTCTAATAGCTCATTTAAGTAAGCTTATCAGGAGTTTACAATCCCTATTTAACAAATCAAGAATCTGAGGTTCAGATTAAATGACTGTTCAATGGCTATCGATATCATACCTGGTGATTAGAACCCAAGACAATTTTTCTTATAATCTTCATTGTATTTCTTACAGTCAGCATTGTATTCTACGGTGCTGCTTCAAACACATTACTAAGTAATAATTACATGATAAAAATTTCCCTTAGGACCATGAATATCAGTAATCTTTGTGATCTGCATACCCCAATCTCATCATGTGGTTTAAACTTCATAAATGTTTGCTGGATGAATGGATTTGCATTTCTAGAGTATTTATTTATTTGCTCCACATCCAATAATTATTCAGAGTAGATTCACACTGGGACCAAGTTGTTTCATAAATAGAAATGGTCATCCTGAATAACTGTAAAGTTTAGTGTCTAAAAAAAAGACTTTCAAACCAGACTGGCTTTACGATCCCAGGTTTTAAACTTCCAACTTGAGTCACTATGTGGAGGTTACTTATCATAACCACTCTCCGTGCCTCATTTTCCCTCTGGTAAAATAAAAGTGAAAGCCTACCTATCTCAGAAGGTGTTATATGTATTAAGTGAGTTGATATGAGTAAGGGCTTAGAAAACGGTCTGGCAGTTAGGAAGCATTATATGTTTTCACTACTATTATTATCACAGTATTGCTTATTATTATTATTTTACTCAGAAAATTTTGACTGAATACAGGCTCAGCCAGTTGTTTGACCTTGGGAATACTGTTTTATATCAATAAGCTCAATTTTTTCATATGTAATATTGGATCATATTTTCAAATTAACATACTAACAACACTTAGTATTTAACACAATATAATTGCCCAATAAAATTTATATATTTTAAAATTTCATTTTACTTAATACATACTGAGTAACTATAGTGTATCAGGCCCTTTGCTAGTCTCTGAGGATGGAATAGTTTTATAACAGGTAAAATGATTGTTTTCTAATATTTTAATAGGGGATAGAGACATAATAAACTATTTTCACAAATATGTAATTACATATAGCGAATCCATATTCAGCCAGAACACTCAGTTAGAGCTAATATCTGCAACACATAATTTACCATTCACTTAAGTTTTGATTTATGGAGCTGGTCAGTTGTCTGTACATCTTTTAAGTTTGCTAAGGGCACGCCTTAGATTTTCAGCTCCGGGCAAAATAGATCACCCTCCATATATCCTGCAAATCATATTTTTTAATGATTAGGATTTATTTGATTTTTTTTCTTAGATTAGTGGTGATAAAGCAAATGAAAATGAGATCATCTCTAATGAAGCTGACAGAATTCTAAACCCAAGTGGTCTGACTCAATGTATTCTACATATCTTTTAATAATTAATATTAATGATTCAATTTATTAAAGTTATTAGCATCATTGATGACTTTTCCAGGTATAAAATTACAGAGTCATTACACTTTAAAACATAATCATAAAATTATATGTATAGAAGGCCATGCATATACAATTTTGAATATGAAACTGTCACAGAGAAAAACGTTAGCTAGCAAAATCTACATTAATGCAAGCATTAATGTTCTGCAGGAGACTGCCAGTTTAGGCTAGGATAAATTGTGATCATGGTGGTAGCTTAGTATAAGGGAGAGTAAAACCTAAACAAGATTCCACATATTTCTTAGAAGAGCTTCCTGTTACCCCTCACTTAATAGTGATTTTTATTACTACAGTTTAACTCTGTATTAGCAACTTTCATATTGGGCAACTATATTTATTATATGTGAACATTTATGTATTCTGCAGGTCACTAAAACAATATGACTTTCTCATCAATTTACTATACTAGGGGGATATATTTTTAGATATGCTGATGTGAGTTTTGTCATTATAATCATACCTTAAGCAGTGATGCCCACAATAGAACAATTATTTAAGGATATTTTAATTAATTACCTTATTTTTTGTTCAAAATGTTATTGTTTCTTTTTAAAAATAATATGCACCAGATCAGCAGAAATTGGTCACAATGAGCTACAGTATTTTACACAGCATATCACATTTATTTGTATCTCTCAAAATACATTTTTACTCAAAATAGTAATCCAATACTTAGTTTGATCTTCCATGGTGTTATTTCTAAACAGTGCCATTTGATAGAAAAATGTTAATATATAATTTAATATTTTACATAAAGGTATAGGGGAGATGTGTATACTAGGATACGTTTTTCTCAAATATAGTCAGCCTGAAAAAAAGCATAAAAAGGAGGAGGGGGAGTTCATTGATGTTTCTTATTTGTGTCCTTTTCCTATTTATGACTTCTTTACCTTTTACTTTTGAAAGTTGCATTGCATTTTATGATCTATAATACTGAATTAGTCTTTCCTCTCTTTTTTTTTATGTTGTTTACTCTCTATTTATTTATTTAACATCTTTATTGGACACACCATTAAATCTTAATTTTTGTTATCTGCAAAATTTAGATAATATTGCCTCCTAATTGGTAGTTCACTGGAAGGTTAAATGAGATAATGCATATGACATTTGTACCGTACTTGGCAAGGAGATGTCACCAGATGTATGTATTATTATTGTCTTGTGACTCTCCTTCCACTGTTGAAAACCAAGATTTGCTTAAGATTCTACCCTTCACTACTCTCTTCCATTTCTATGGCTCAAGTACGTGGCTCCACTTATTGTGCAATTCCTACAACCTAAACATTCCTAATGAAGTGATATAAAAATAAGGTTTATAAAGCTCCATTTCAGGACAAAAATGCTATTATTGATTTTAAAAGGTTGAGAAGCAACAATGAATTTATTATTATAGAGATAAAAAATGAAGGAAAAGAAAGTGCATTGTCTGGTCCTAACCCTTATTTACATTTTCTGTAATAAGCTTAGAATTCATATTAGTACAGTTACTTTAAATGCATATTAATAGTTGGCTACTCGGTATTTGGAATTAGTAGCATATTAATAACCACTTTAACATTTCCACAGAAAATGATTCCAAGGTATACAGGGTAAGTACAATTTACTATATATAGCATAAGTTCCTATAAATAGAAAACTCAGTTGTCACTTAAATTTTTGTAGATGCATTTGACTTAAAACAAAGAATGTACAAAAATTTAGGTAGAGTATAATCAAGCTTTTAAAGAAAGAACTTGTAAATTGATAATATATACAAATAATATTTGGCAGTTTATTAAATAACTGGATATATAATACGATTGGTTTACTTAGTTCACAGAGCTAGAAAACTAGAAATCAAGCAAAATTCATCCCTTTACCTTATGCTTCTATATGCTCTTGTTCATCAAATCTCAGTTTTACACCTCAAATTTCTCTTAAATCTGCTTCCTCTTCTATATCACCATATTTAGTACTTATTTCAGAATCTCCTCAGTTGTCACCTGATGTGCCAAAATGTTATTCAACTCTTCTTGCTTTCATTCATATCGCCTTCCAATGAATCTACCTATGAATTATTCTAAAGTACGTATCCAGGCTTCTCTCTCACTTTTGTAGGTGTGTGCCTTTGTAATGCCAGACTATTAGCAAACATTTAAGTGCAGTGGTTCTCAAACTCTAAAGTACATCAGGATCACCTGAAGGGCTTGTTCAAAATAAGTTTCTCAGGACCTCAGAGTTTCTGATTTAGCAGCTTTGAGTGGGCCTTGATGATTCACATCACTAACAAATTTTTAGGTAATGCTGACATAGCTGGTCTTGGGACCATACTTTGAGAATCTTAATACGACCTAAAATGTTCTCCATAACATCATTTACTTCATTCTCAAACCAGCTCTCTCAACATATTCTCAAACATTTATATTCCATATAGGCCTAAATACTGTGGGCTCTCCTACATTTCCATACAGGATCATATGCCCATTCTTTCTGGAACGTTCTTTATTTCACTAACCCATTTTTCTGAAACCTTGTTTATTTGGCTTCATGATGATTACATTCAAGATTCAGCTCAAATATAATTTTGGCTGGGAAGCATTCCCAAGCTCTTTTCTTGCATAGATCAGATAGAACCCATGTGTCAGGTAGTACCTTTGCATTCCTTTCCATAATACTCACCAACATGTAATTAGCAATTGTTTTTTCTCTTTTGCATACTATTATTGTGAGCTCTTCATCCTATTTCTCTATATATAAAGAAACATGTCTGGCATTTTAGCTCCATAAATGTTTACCATAAAGAGAAAAATGCACATGCCAATGTTTGGAAAAGAATATGAAAAAACACAAATAAAAAGTATGTCTATTAGGTTAATAGTATTCTTGGGTTTCTCTTTTAAAGCTCCTTTAAGGTTATTATTTTTATAAATAAAAATAATTTATTGTGTACTGTGAATCTTAACAATTACATAAAATATTGGTAAAATTATATATATTCTATATAACCCTTTTGAAAGGATGAATCACAATACATTTTTGCTATTTTTCTTTTCTTTATCTAGAATGTTCTCAAGTGGTAAGGTGAGATAATGTTTATAATATACTGATTGTTCATTATTTCATTAAATTAAGGAATACGTATTGAGAGCCTACTATGTAGCAAGCACTGTTCTAATTTATGAAATTTCCCAAAACTCGGAGATAACAGTAAACAGCTAAGCAGCAGTTCAGGTTGTCTGACCCATTTACTATTCTGTCAACTCTTCTTCAGTCCATGTAGTGTGGTTGTTTAAAATTGTGTGAAAATACCAGCTTACTATTCAATAAAGCTAGCTTGCAGCTCTCCCAAGATGTATTTGTGCCAAGTGTAGGTTCCAGCAAGGGGATGAAGCTACTGAAGAATTCTCATCAATGGAACAGAAGTTGGAGATAGAATGGAAGACACAATTGGGCAGCCTAATTAGAAAAGTAACCATGATATTCAGAATGATGATAGATTTTATGGTGGAACTACCTTCCTTGGGATATTCTCTGAAATTAATCCATGAGTTTTCTTTTTATTCCCCAGTTTTGTTAAGGTATAATTGCCAAATAAAAATTGTGTGCCTTTAAAGTGTGCGACATGATGATTTGATATAATATATACATTGTGTAATGGTTAGTACAATCAACCTAATTATAACACCTATCAGCTTACGTAGTTACCTTTTTCTCTGTGTGTGGTGACAACACTTAAGATCTATTCTCTTAGTAAATTTCAAGTGTACAATACATTATTATTAACTGTAGTCACCATGCTGTGCGTGAGATCCCTAGAACTTACTCATCTTATAACTGAAAGTTTGTACCCTTTGACTGACATTTCCCTATTTCCCCCAACCCTAGCCCCTGGTAACCACCATTCTACTGTTACCATGAGTTCAACTTCTTTAGATTCCACATATAAATGAGATCATACAGTATTTGTTTTTCTCTGTCTGGCTTATTTCACATAGATTAATGCCCCTTAGTACATTCATGTTATTATAAAGGGCAGAATTTATTTTTTAAGGCTGAATAATTTTCAATAATGTATGCATATCACATTTTCTTTGTCCATTCATCCATTGATAAAGACACTTAGGTTGTTTCCATATCTTGGCTATTGTGAACAATGCTGCAATGAACATGAGAGTGCAGATATCACTCTGACACACTGATTTCATTCCCTTCAGATATATAGTCAGAAGTGGGATTGCTGGATCACATGATAGTTCTATTTTTACTTTTTGAGGAAACTCCATACTGTTTTCCAATTTATATTCCCAAAAACAGTGTACAAGAAACCTTTTATATTTCTAAAGATTAATAGGCTTTTCTTTTAACTTTCTTTAGCCGGAATTGATGCATAAAACTTTTAATAAAACAACAGAATAAAAATTTTCAATGTGTGTATTTTAAAAAGTTGAAAAAGGACCCATTTAAAAATATGCAGAGAAATTCTTTCAAGTACACCTGCAAACTAGAACCAAATTATATTAATGATTATTAGATTTTCCCAAATATCTAATAAATATAGGTGGGGCATAAATTATGTATTCAAAATTCAAAAAGATAAAGAATTTCTTCATTATGTCACCAACACCCTAATATTTAACAAATACATATGTGAAAAGGACTTCTTTGAGAAAAATGAAAGTATTATTTATAAAGCAATTAATATGCTGCAAAAGGATTTACAAAAAGATATCCTGTGATTACACTGTCTAATACAATACATTAATATTTTGGAATATGTCTCGTTCTACTCATCATTGATATCTGAATCTTAGCCTTCCTTCCATTTTTATGCTTATAAGAACAGAGTTTTATTACATTGTGATAAATCCACTAGAGTAAGATTTATAATTTTTATAATATTGAATAAGAATTTTAGTCTACTAGGAGCAATTAAAATATATTCAATTGCCACTAATAATGTAGAAGACAGTCTGCTTATAATCATCATTGAATATTTAAGATGATTTGAGAATATGAAAATAAAATGTAAGTATAACAAACACGTTGATGGAAAGAAGATTAACTTGACAATTTGCATAGAGCATACTGGCTGGGTGGAGCGTCTGCAATCTCAGTACTCCTTTGGGGCGCTGCACGGGTATACACAGTTATGCTGAGAATTTAATTAAAAGCAGAATGTTGACTTTCTTCTCCTTCTTGCTTTTACTATTCTCAGAAGATTAAAATGACATTTCTTGCTCTACCATGTCTCTTTTATTCATCACATTTTTATTGTTACTGTTTTTGTTTATAGTTAAACAACTGTGGCAGAAATTTCCCTCCCAGACTGCTCTCCCTTAATCAGAAATGTCTGTTCATTTTCATTGTGGTGATTAGTTAAGACAATTGCTGCCTTTCACGAGATCTGGACCCACAGAGAAACACACGTAAAACTCTTGTTTCAAAATCATTAATTTAATAATAAGATGCTTACATTAATATGGAGACTAGCTTGTCACTTCTTTGCTAGTCATGTTCTGAGCTCTTTTTTTTTTACAGCCAGATTGTCTTGCAACAATGCCTGTTATCTGATTCATAGATCCCTATTTATTCCTGACCAATACCAATGAATTCTGCTCTCGCCTTTGTGATCTCACCTCTGTTACGATCCTGCTCTCTGAGTTTTCTCCTGAACCCTTAGTCCGACTTGCTTCCTTGTTACTTGCTTTATCCCATCCAGTATTCTTCACAACCTAGGATTATATTTGTTTCTATACTGAAGGCTGTATTGACAGTCACTTAAAACTTACCCTGGCTCAGCAGCAGTAGCTACCCAATTCTGGCAATGATACTTACATCAATATAAGGTTTGAAGGAGACATAGAGTTATGGTAATACTTTGTGATGGGGAATGACAATTCTTGGACAAAACAGATAAGCAGTCAATTAGCACATTAGACTACAGTAGTACCCCCTTATCCATTTTTTTTGTTTCGGTTACCCACGCTCAACCACTGTCTACTGACCCTAGACATTGTGTCTTCTTGCCTTCCAACTACAAAGAAAATGTCATTTCTCAGGACTGCAGGCTTGAAGATATTAAAAGTGGGTTATTTATCTAAGTTCCACCTAAGTAAGAATATTTTACACAACTCGAGAATGGGGGATCTCCAGAAATCCAAAGATACTCTTGAAATAGGAGAAAATTACCTTGACAAATAAAATGGCAATTTTATCTGATGGTTCCCAAATGAGATAACCAATGCATTCACATCCAAAGTGCACTGCAATGGGAGATGAGGCATATGCCCTGCTGAGATAAGGAACTGTTGGGCCTTTGCCTGTCTTAAAGTACATTTCTTCCAGTGAGCAGAGATTGGATTTCTCTTTTCAGCTGCAACTTTTCTGCTCAAGTTATGCTGGAGAAGTATTTTTCAAAGAGAAACATGAAGCAACTAAACAGAATGATGATGAGAAATGATTGAAAATTCCAGTGATTTTAGGGGAATGGAGTTTATGTTGGCCACTCAAGCATAGTGATGATTTTCTAGTGGGAAAAAGAGGACTGGAAATCGCATACGTTGTGATAGTTTGGTGGCAGAATACAAAAGAAATTCTTTGCAACAGCATTTAAAATTCCCTCGGGAGTATAAACATTATATCTTCCTTGCTTATGGGCAGCAGGGCATAGCATATGGAACATACACACAATATGAGGAAAAACTGCCAAACAGAAGAAACTTGCTTATTTCCTCTTTGTGATCCCAATTCAGTCTATAGATTCTTAGGCACTATTCCCACCCTAGACAAGCTGGAGATAGATCTAGGAGGCACAAACATATGCCTTAGAGGAATACCCCCAGAAAAATCTGAAAGTTCAAAAGAAATAAGAAACTATGTAACCTCTAATTCTACAGAGAAGGAAAACTAATTCTCTCCACAATTTGTTTTAGATACAGCATTTGGGAAGTTTGAAATAATTGGTTTGTGCATTGTAGTTTATAGTTATGTCCTATGGGGAATTAATTAACCAATATAGTTTTAAAATTCCTCTGCCAGTGTAAAAGAGCAAGGGACACCAAAGGCTTTACATTCACTTGAATTTACTGAATGAAAAAAAAGTCACTAAAACTTCATTATAATGAAATTATTTAATGAATACTGAATATCATAATAGTTATTACATTCTAAATTTTAAATAAATAATATAAATAAGTAAATTTATAAATAAATAGTAGCTTTTAGGTAAATTTTAAAGAATATGATTTAAAAGAAGTTAAGTTAGGGTGATTGGACTGGATTTGATAGGTTTTATGTGGAAATAGAGGAACGTATTTTAGAAACCAGCGACTTACTCTTTAAACTTCAGTCCAGTAATGATTCCGGTTTTTCCCCTTTTTGATTAAGAATCATATCCTTCTATTTCTAGAATTAGGGATGATTTTAGCTGTCTTTTCTATTTAGAAAATAACACTCCAAAGAGAACTTCCAACTTTTCAACCCATTTTAGAGAGGAGAATAGGTATGGCAAAATTGTTTGGTTTCTCATAAAATTATTTTTTACATTTTGTTACTGTTGGAATCTCATTAAGCACATTTTAAATATAAATAATGTATTAACTGAAATTTCCAAGAGTGTAATATATTTATTTCCAACCTTCAGCTTTTCATATGCAATAATAACATATTACAGTAGCCACCCACCTGAAAAAATATCACAATAAACTCTACCAAAAGGACAAAGAAAAGTTTGTATTATTGAACAAGGAATATTAGGAAAAACAAGAAATCAAAAGATGCTCAAAAATATTATAATGTATTTTTTTAATTTAAAGATTTTCCTCTTTTTAGCACTTCTTAGCATAAGTAGAAATTAAAGTCATGATTTCTTATTAAAAAGTAAGGAGAATAGTCTTTTCTAAGAGCTCCTGCCAAATGAAAAATTTTTATTTCTTGAAAACTCATCACGCTTCAAAACACCTTCATATGCAAACATGTAAATCCCACATACTTTTAAAATTGAGACATTCTTTCTGTTTTTTAGCAATTTGAGGTTTTATTTGTATATATTCTACTTGAGGTACATAGCTTTTCTTAACTCTGGAGTTTCTTTCTTTTCATTCATTTGGGGAAATTCTCAGCCACTGTAGCTTTTATTTGTTTCTTTTCTTCTCTTCTCTTCCCTCATATTGCCTCATTTCACCTCACCTGACCTCACATTTTCTTACCTCCTTTCTCTCAATCTCTCTCCTTTCATTCTGAGGATCTAGAAGATATGCTAAAATTTTTCATTATAGATGCATCTTATATGCTCTTTGCTGTATTTTCAATATATCTTTCTCTCTGTGGTTCAGTCTATTTCCTAATGACTGTCTTCCTACTCACTAACCCCTACTCCAGCTATATCTTAAATGTGTTCTTAATGTTAGTTTTAGAATTACTATAAGATTCATTTTATAAAGTCCAATTTTCTGCTGATATTATCTAACTTATTATATTTTCTTGTGCATATTAATCATTGTTATTTAAATACCCACATGTAATAATTCCAATGATGATTGCCATTTAACCTCTTGGTTTTCAACATTTAGTTCTGCTTCCTATAAATTTGCTAATTTTTGATAGAATGTTGAACACTGTGTATGAAAAATTATACAGATAATTTGAAGATCTGCATGTGGTTATTTTCAGTAAGAGAAATTTTTTTTTTTTTTTTTTTTTAAATTTCTGGCAGGCAGTACAGTAGGGGCAGACCAATTTAATTAGTCTGGGATAGAACTGATTCAAAGCTGGTTTTCTGCCTTTAGGAGAGGATTTATTTGGGTTTGCTCTGACCCCAACTGAAGCTGAAGTATTTACCAGAGCCCATCTTTTTTGGCAGGTCCTGAACTAAATGCTTGCCTCCCCTGTTGTGAAATTGGCAAAAGCTCTCTTCAGCTTCCTCAAATTTTGGCCAAAGTTTAAAAATCAGCAAATGCTTAGGAAGGTGCCAAGTATTAGGCTTCCCTCTCTGTATTCCTCTTTTCTTTCTGTGGTCTTGGGCCTCAAGTTCTGGCTGCCCCGGGAGACATCAATCCTGATTTTCACTTTACTAGTCTCAAGAGACCGTACAAAGCTCTGATCAATTTCTCAGCACCTTGATTTTTGCACAAATCATTAAGGAGAAAGTGGCACAGGAATTTGGTCTCTGTTCAGTACAGTTCCCTTTTCTGCAGGATCTTAGTTTAAGTGCTGGCTACACTTAACTCCAACAGAGTTCTCCAATATTTTAAAATAGATGTAGAGATTTTTTTAAAGATTAGTTTTCATAGTTGTTCTTTATAATCTGTTCTCATGTAAGATAGTTTTTCCTTATTATATTATAATGATTGTATTAGGATATTTATAAAGCAAAGTGTTTTTAAAGGTAATATTGGACACTATAAATTAGAAAAGAAACTCTTTTGAGTAATTTCTTATGAGTTAATATATTTCAGTTCTTAACTCAATAATCATCTTATAATATGATAATGTGTATTTAAAAAATGAAAATACTAAAGTATTTAAGATTTATTGGTTCTATCTTCTGAAAAGATATCTATTCTACCATACATAGATATAAGTATCTATCTTCATTGATATATGAGAAAGTTGACAAAAATAACAGAAAACAAATATCTGAAACTGCTGTAATTTTTGTCTAATGCTTACAGGAATTAGAAAGCTATTTTACTATAACTAGGTGCAAATCTTTTTCTATTTCACCTGCCTCCTATCTCTCACTCATCTCTCTCTGTCTCTCTGTCTATATATATACACATACACACATATACAAACACCCATATATAACAATAGCATATGTGTGTGTATACCAACTATACACACACACACAAATACACATACACACATACCAACAAGAAACGTATAAAGGATAAAAAAAGCAGTTGCTTGCAACAAACTTTTTCATCTGAATAAAGAACATTTTTGTTATGGCTCCTCAAACCAATATTGCCTGTTCTTTTTCTGCTTAATTTGAGGAATTTTTCTTTGAGTGCTTAATGCCAGGTTCTTATACTTTGTGTTTTGATATTGTACATTGATTTTACCTATATCATCAAGCACCCTAATTTCATATTATTTAAATGGCTTTATTGCTAACTCTATTTCTATGACCTAAAATATTCTATAAGCTCAGGGAAGCCAAAAGATAAAAATGAAATTCTGAGAATATATTTGGAAATAAATAACATTTTCAAATATATGGGCTTTGAGGAAGATACCAAAATAGTTTTAGGTGTTTAAATAAATAGTTTTGGCATGAAAATCTGATCATATGTCTTTATTGACCATGATCTTGTCTAACACAGGAATTGGAAGAAATCTGAAGATAACATATTGACTAAGTTATATAAAATTCAGTGAAAAGTGCAGTGACAAAGTCTACCAATTATTTTATTAGGCAAGTTGTCTGACAGATTATGGACAGTTTCTGATAAATTAATTGTTCTATCCATGCAAATTATTTCAATTCATTGAACATTTGGTTGATTTTTAACATAATGACTCAAGATGTCCAAACTTTAGCACTTTGTACACATGAATGTTTAGTAAAAAGCAAAATAATAAATGAAGATTTGAATAAGGTGTCCAATCAAAACATTCAATAAGATAGCTTTAAAGAGTTTTGTCAGTGCAAACTGCTGTTTAAATTAAGGAAATTGTCAATTATGAATGCTGTCGTCATTCAAACAACTGTGAACTGATATAACTTGAAACAAAATCTATTACATAGAAAATCAGTGTGTTTTATTCAGTTATTAAGATGATCTAGGACCTAAAGAGTGACTATTTTGTGGGTTTTTTTCTAAATTTTAAAGTTGTGACTCTTACCTTTCACCAATAGTGACAATAATCTTTCTTTGGTAACAAAGTTTTATGTGAAGTCAGCCAAATTATTCTGAGATACAACGTTCTATGTATCTCACACACACACACACACACACACACACACACACACTCATAAAAAGCACCCCATATTTTTAATTAATTGCACAAATATGTGTACACTACATACAGATAATTGTACTATATTTGTTATTAATTTACAACTCTTTACTTTGCAAAGGGCAAGAGTGGTTTTCTTTCCCAAGATATATAATGTGTATATATTCACAATACCTATGTAAATATAAAATATACTTTGGATGGGATTTTTGTAGTAGTTTATAAACTTTCCTTTTTTTAAAGTCAAGATGACAGTTAGATAGAAAAACAGATGATATTACATTTTTAAGTGGAAATACTGTAATCTATTTTGACTGACAAAAGATGATGGAGTCTTAGAATTACTGTTAAGTGTAGACAGGACACCTTGCTGTATCAGTTGAAATGTCTAAGTGTAAGAGTGAAACCTGACAAACATTAAACATAATTTATTGTTTGAGAAATATACACTTTTTATTGCTTGACAGTTGACCAGAGACAAAGGCCAAAATTAGGTAAATTTAAATATGTTAGAATAAGTAGTTCAGTAAATGGGAATTGTGAAGCTCAGAGCATGGATCCATGTTTCATTCAAATAGAGTCAGAATTTTATAGGAAACTATATTTCAAATGATGCATATTCAAAACAGTAGCTAATGCAATTAAGTTTAGTAAAATATTTTAAACATGAAGTTCCCAACATGTTGTCACTGTGATACATTCAAAACCAATCAACAAGCATTTAATTGGATTATACAGTCTAAGTGGATGTATAAATACATAACCAATCACAAAATTCTGCAACCAAAGTTGCTTCCTTTTGTCGGTAGGGTCTAAAGGCCATTGGGATACTTTTTTTTTTCCAATCTCTACTTTATTACAAAACCCCAAATGAATATTTTCTGTTTACAATGATTATGGTGTTTGACATTCTGATTTGGCTTTTTCATTATTTTTGTTATAACCTTCTCTACAGTTATAAAGCATTATGTCTTTTTAGATGAGTTTATTATGAAAATTATTTTGATGAGTTTGTATGATGTAGTTTTCTCACATTTCCGTTGTTCATGTGCACAGAAGTTTCTTCCTATTCTATCGTCTTCTCATTTTACTATGATATTTTAGAGGCAGTTTGAATAGTAGTTTATAAACTTTTCTTTATATTAATTGTGACACTCTTGTGGGTAGAATTTATTCTTTGACTATGAATGGTGGTTCGCAATGGACTGATGCTTTTATGGTGCTCTTATAGTTATAATTTGAGAGCATTTCTCTGAGTATTAGCTTTAACTCCACCCATTTGTCCCTCTGTAATGCTCAAGCTTCAGCACATCTCCATTCTCAGGCTGAAATTTCCTGTTTCCAAGGCATCATGGGTATACAACAGAGTATGCCACAAAGAATATTGGACTTTTGTAAGCTTGGTTATCACAAATGTGTAGCAAATTCTCTATTCTGTGCCAGAATCTGCTCATTTTACTTCACTGGGACTTTCAAAGAACAAATGCATCTGTGTGAAATAAAGCACTATTGAAGGATTTAATAGCATAATTCGTAATGGTTATATCTTGATGATCATTCCAAACCGATCTGTTCCAAAATTTACTCAGGCTTAAAACATCTTGATAGACTACTGCTGTTGCTGCATTTCCAGATTTTTCTTCATGGGGCTATTACTTTTGATATGCCAATAGAAACTGTATTGTTAACAGAAGAGTTTGAACACTCATGAGAACCTCAGGGATAAAGAAGCAGTGAGTAGAAGTTGGAGCATCAAGGCTTATGACAGAGGCAGCAGGTAGTGGAAGAAGAGAGAGAAAGGAAGGATCAGTGGTAGAGATGATGGTGTTAAGAGACAATTTAGGAGAGGAAGTTGGAATTTTATTCCTTTTATAAGCTGCATGCTCTGAGTTCAGTGCAGAGGTCACTATAATTTTGTAAAAAGGTTTTTTTAAAAAAATTTTCCAAGTCACATTTAATCATTCATTCTGTCATTCATTCAGTATATAGTTAACATGTATTTAAATATTATGTCACCTGGGTCTGTTGTAGATATTAGAGATACATTGGTAAAAACAAAATGTATTTAAAACAAATATCTTTCTTTATGGAGTTTGCATTCTGGTCTGTAAATTGGTATGTGATAGAATAGGTATCAGATTTGCCATAATTACTAATATGATGCATGCAAAATACTCAGTAAAGTGCAAAACATGTAAACGTTTATTTCTATATAAATGTAACATTGTTATTTTTGGAGAATGGGTACTATTAGTACTACATCAGAAAGCTACAAACTTAAACATACAACCACCTCATAAAACTTGCCACTTAATATTTTAAAAAATGTTTTAAAATTGAAGTTAAAGTTTACATACAATAGCAAATGTGGAGAAAAAGGAACCCTCGTACACTGTTGGTGGGAATGTAAATTGGTGCAGCCATTGTGGAAAACAGTAGAAAGGTTTCTCAAAAAACTGAAACTAGAACTACTATATGACCCAGCAATTCCACTCCTGGGCATATAGCCAAAAAACCAAGAACACTAATTTGAAAAGATACATGTATCCCAATGTTCATAGCAGCATTATTTACAATTGTCAAGGTATGGAAGCGACCTAAGGGTCCATCAGCTGATGACACTGTATGTATACACACACACACCCCACCACACACACAGTGGTATACTACTCAGCCATAAAAAAGAACAGAATTTTGCCATTTGCAGCAACATGGATGAACTTGGAGAGCATTATGCTAAGTGAAATAAGTCAGAGAAAGACAAATACTGTATGATATCACTTATATGTAGAATCTAAAAATTACAACAAACTATAAATAAAACAAAAAAGAAGCAGACTCACAGATATAGAGAACAAACTAGTGGTTACCAGTGGGGAGAGGGAAGGGAGGGAGGAGCAATATAGGGATAAGGGAAAAAGGAGTTATTATGGGATTATATGAAATCATGTGTGTCAAACTTTTGAAAATTGTAAAGTACTATAGAATTTAAAGAATCATTTAATTAAAAAGTTTATATAAAATAAAATGTATAGCTCTTAAATGTTTATTGAGATGCGTTTTGGCACATGTATACACCATGCAACTAATCACCAAATCAGGATACAGAAAATTTTCATCACCAGAGAGTTTCCTTATGACCCCTTCCTATCAAATTCTTCTTTGCATAGGCAATCTATGTTTTTATTTCTATCTCATAAATCAATCTGGCCTGTTTCTTAACCTCATAAAAATGGTATTATATAGTATATACTCTTTTGTGTCTGGCTTCCTATGCTCACTGTAATATTATTGAGATCCACCCATGTTGTCAATGTATCCATAGTTCATTGCTATATGTACTATGGTGTTAAATTTCATGAATATATTACAATTTATCAATTATCCTGTTAATGGGCATTTGGTAGTTTCCAGTCTTTGGTTATTAACTATAAAGCTATCTGAACATCCTTGTACAAGTAAATTTATACACATCTTTTTCATTTCTCTTTGGTAAAAATCTAGCTACATCATGGTGTAGGTGTATGGCTTACTTTATAAGAAACTACTAAATACTTTACTAAAATGGTTGAAAATTTTTTATGCCACCAATAAATTATGAGAGTTTCTATTCACAGTTTTGCCTGTTGTCAGTCATTTTAATTTTAGACATTCTGGTAGACATAAAGTCATATCTCACTGTAATTTTAATTTTAATTTTCTGGTGACTGAAAAAGTTGAGCATCTTTCCATGTTCTTATTCAATATTTCTGTAGCATTTGCCCATTTTCACCACATTTGACTTTTCTTTATGAATTTTAGATACAATCCTCTTTGTCAGAGAGATGCATATCAAATATTTTCTCCTAGGTGTGGCTTGTATTTGCAAGGAGGTAAAGTTATTTTTTCTATTTTTTTTTCCAACTTTATGATTTTAAAAACTTTAAATTTACATATAATCACCTTAAAATAATTTTTGTACATGAAGTAAGAATTTATGTGTTCCATTAAACTGTCTTGGTGCCTTTGTTGAAAAAAAATTGACTATATATGTGTGCATCTACTATAGTCTACTATGTGTAGATTCGACTCTGTTCCATTGTTTTATTTGCTAATCCTTATGTCAATAACATGCTGTCTTGATTAATGAAGGCATATAAAAATCAAGAAATCAGACAGTGTATGCCATCCAAATTTATGATTGCTTTTAGCATTGTTCTGACTATTCTAGGTCATTTCCAATTCTGGAGTAATTTGAGAATTGGTCAGTCAATTTGCATCAAAGTGACTGTTGGGATTTTTATAAGAGTTGCTTTGAATCTGTAGAATAATTTCAGAAGAACAAACATTTTAACAATATTGATCTTCCAAACCATGAACATGATTTATCTTGCCATAGATTTTCCTTAATTTTTCTCAGAAATGTTTTAATTTTCAGTGCAGATATATTGCATTTATGATTTTAATGTTATTGAAGATGGTATTTTGTTTTAATTTAATATTCTAATTGCTTGTTACTATTATGTACAATTGCTTTGTTATATATTGACTGTGTATAATGTGAATTTTGAATATTTAATATTTATCATATTTTTTATACATCTTTCAGGATTTTTCACATATGCAATTATGTCATGTGTGAATAAAGAATGTTTTACTCCTTTCTTTTCAGTTATTGTATTGAATTTTCCCTTTATATTCTTGCCTGATTCCACTGGCAAGACCTCTAGTACAATGTTAAATAAAATCATGAGAGCTCACATCCATGTCGTGTTTCAAATCTTAGGGGAAAAGCATCAATATTTTGTCACTAAGTATGATGTTAGTTATAGGTTTTTCAGAAATATACTTCATCAGATTGAGTTTTTCATCTATTCTCATTTTATTGTGAGTTATTAATATTTATTACATAGGTATTAAAGATTGCTGAGTGATATATTCATAAAGATTGTATTCATATGATATTTTTCCTATATCAATGTTGCAACTTAGATTAATTACTCTTTAAATATTAAACCAACCCTGCAGTCCATGGATAAGATCCAATTAGTCATGATGAATTATGCTTTTTAATTATTACTGAATTCAATTTGTTAACATTTTCTCAGAATTTTAAAAAATCTTTGGCTTGTGTTTCACTGAATTTCTAGATATACAGGTTAATATATTTCACAAAAGTTGTCAAATTTTGATCCATTTTTTTCTTTGAATATTTTTTGCCCTGTTTTTTTCTCTCCTCTCCTTCAAGAACCACAATTACTCAGTTATCTTACTTGATATTTTTCCACATATCACTAATCTCCATTTAATTTTTAAATTTTTAAAAAAAAATCTTCAATTTAGATAATTTCTATTGATCTGTCATTAATTTTACTGATTCTTTTTTCTCCCATGTCTAAAATGCCATTTAGCCATCTAATGAATTTTCTTCATATATTGCATTTCTGTTTACTTTTTTAATACCTATTTCTTAGCAGTTTCACCAACTGTTCCTTAATATATCTATATTTTAACTCCTTAAACATATTGTAATAGTTGTATTAAAATCATTTTTGCTAATTCAAAACCTATCTCATCTAGCAATCTGTTTTTAAACACCGCTTTTGCTGCTAACTATGTAATACAAGTTTCTGTTTTCTTACAGAGCTAGGATTTTTTTTTTTAAGGCTGTATATTGTGAATGTTACTTTGAATGGAGAGATCACATTTTTTTTTTCTTTCAATGGCACTGATTTTTCTTCCCTGATAGGCAGTAACATTTCTGGCAGATCTTCCTAACTTTGTTAAGTTTCTTTTTTTAAAACCACTTTATTGAGGTATGATTGACATACAAAAAGCTATACATGTTTAATGTATACAACTTGATGAGTTTGGAGATAAATACACATCTATGAAACCATCACCACAATCTATGCTTAGTTAGGATGGGTCTATTTCTGTTGTCTCCTTAATTCAAGAGTTATGTTCTGATTAAAGTGATGTCCTTATTCCAACAGAATATTCTGGGTTCTCCAGCGAGTTCCCAAGACTAAGCTGGAAATCCAGTGACATCAGTACCGTATGACCTCTAGTATTTCCTTTCAGATCTGAGCTGACCAGCAGCTACTCTCTTCTAGGTCTAGCAGAGACTCACCATGAACATATGAAGCCCAGTTCTCAGTTGAAGACTCTCAAATACCTCTAGGCAGAATTTTGGTGTCCTTTCTTTGCAGAGTTATGTCCCCTCTATTACTCTGATCAAATTCTAGCTGCTTCAGCAGTTCCAAACTCTGATTTCTGCCTCAACATCTCTACAAACCAGTAGTCAGGCAGAATGCTAGGTTGAATGAGGAACTTGCCTTTAGTTTACTTCTTTCAAGACTATTGTCCAAACTGTAAGGAATACATATAAACAAATTCCTTAATGCATTATAGTTAACCTCTAGACTAACAGAGATAAAGATCATAGAATCATAAAGACAGAGAGAAAAACAATTCAAAGGACCAAGACATAGTAGCATACGTCTGAACAAAAATATACTTCAAGAAATAGATTCAAATAAAAAATGTCCAAACAAACAAAAATTGAGAAATTTTTTTCCACCAGCAGACCCTCACTACAGGAAATTTTGATACAATGAGATATTTAGTCAGAAAGAAAATTTTACTAGAAAGCTGAGAGAAGAAAAACGAAAAAAGAATGATAAAAGGGAGTGATATGTGAGTAAATTTAAATAAATATTGATGATACAATATTTATATGGAATTACAAGAAAACCTGTGTATGGTAAGAATCATATTATTCAAGTTAATAAAGTATATTCTCAATTGATACTTAAAAAAATTGAACTACCTAAAATCAAATCAATGATGCAGTTCATTCTGAGCTTTTCCTACAAATCTTATACTTGACAAAGATGACCGTAATGTTTCCCTCAGTTTGATGAAACTTTTAGAAAGGCTTCTTATTGTTTCTCACTTGACCTCTCTCTCTCTCTCTCTCCCACCCTAACAGAATCCAGGTGGCTTAAATACAGAGATCTTCTCTTTTCTTAGGGAATTTACTTTAGAAAATTTGTAGTTAAAAAGTTTTTCTCTGCCCTTTTGAGATATAAATCTTTTTTAAAAGCCTCTTGTCAAGTTTATACCCTAAGATTGATTTCTCAAGGACCTGGGACACATCCCTTTGATATGGAATCATCAGGAAGATGGGCTTCTAACCAACCCCCAGTCTCTGGGAAGGTAAGAGCCCAATGGACTTCATTGGGCCAGAGCCTCACTCCAAAATGTAAAACTACCTTCTGTCATGAAGATAGGAAAAAGTTTACTTTTCATTCGGCAAGGGCCAATTAGCAAACACAGTTGGCCTTTATCCCCTGCATCTCTTAAAATTCTCTCGCCTTTTATTTCAGCAGAGTTGAATTCAGACTGCCGTCTGAACTCTATCCCCCATTATAATAGCCTAGAATAAAGTCTTCCTTACCTATTTAACTTTACCAGTGCAATTTTTGCTTTGGCATAATTATAATCCCTCAAACTCTGAAGGTAGTAACATTTTGGAGACTAAACCTCTAGATTCAATTTAATCCAAAATCCAAATTTCAACTATGTAGTTAATGCTCTTGAGTAGTAGATTATCACCAAACTAGGACTATTCATGTGCCTAAAAAGAGGCTATGCAAATAGTAATAAATTTGGTAAGAACCTATAAATTCACTATGTGCTTCTTTAACAACTTGATGTTTTAACCTCAAAAATTACTTTCCATTTTTCATTTGTATGTACCGTTTTAAGCTAAATCTTGCATTAAAATGACATTACATTATTCCAATGAGAGTATTACTACCAGTATGCCTAAAAACTTTGCATTAATAGATTTTTTAGTAGACCCTACCTATAATTAAAGAAAATAGCTTAACAAAAGTTGATGATATTCTGTGCACGTAATTCTTAGATGCGTTCATATTTCATACCCCCCAATACTGTACAATATTAACAGCATATATATTATTTTTTCTCTGAATATAGATAACATTTAATGGAAGTTGCAAGAATTATATAATTAAAAATTATAGTGTGTTACGGTCAGGTATCCTTCAGAAAAAAACAAATCTGTAAAGTTTAATGAAGATAAATCTACATTGTGGTTTATTAGTAGTAGTGTTGTCAAAGCCATAAACTTATCGTATTCCTTAGCCTTTGGAATTATTTTCTTCTAAGGAAAATATTAATTAAAGGATATTATAACTTCTGACCGTTTTTCATATGACTGTTATATTTAGTTCTAAATTGCAATAATTTTAGCAACTTTCAACATTCTTAATGTAATATCAGCATCAAGGTTTAATTTAATCTATCTTAAGCAAATCAATCTTTATTTCTCAGTTTGATTGTAATAAAAACAGTCTATATTTTCCATCTTCCTGTGGACAGACAAGTCAAAAGCAAGGCTAGACATTAGAAGGGAGAGAGGCATGAGAATAAGGAAACTAACTTGACACAAATGAGAAGATGAATTTTGTTTTTCACTGTTCCATAGCTCCCACTAGTTCTCAGTTTTCTATCCCATAGTCACCAAAGATGACAGTGAGAAAGAGCTTTATTATTCTATAAACAACACAAAAATCCTCTTGGGTAAAAGTTTTAGAATATCATTTCTGTGCTAAGATAGAAATTCTAATACTCTCACTCATCTGCCTTCTACCTTGCCTTTTAATAGTAACACAGATCATGATTCTGTTATTCTCTCAAAGATGAAGCCTGATAACTTAGGCTCAACTTTCTCACTTCCCTTTTTCTTGAAACTCTTTTTGCTCCCCACTTACCTGCTCATTAATCACCATGTCCTATACATTTCAGAATATTCTATCTGAATCAAGGATTTTATACACAGATAAATACACTCAGATAAGTATAGCAGTTGGTTTAACTTAGGTGTCTCTACTTTTCTTCAATGGATATTTCCTAATCAAGTTGTGATGCTAATCTTTACCTTCAATATAAGTCTCTTTTAAATGTCTGGATTCACCTTGGGGCAAGCGCTGATTTGCAGGTTCAATGTTCAGCAACTCTCCTTAGCGCTTTCCCTGGCAACAGTGTTCAGAACCGCAGTAAACAGAACGGTCAGTAATAAATCAATTAACTCTAAAGAACTGTGACGTGAGATATCAGGCTCTGTCTTGTTTCCCAATGTTGGCAGATTTCCTATCCTGAGAGTGGCATCATCTGACACTCACCTATAAACTCAGCTTTAGCCCAGGTCCAGGAACACTCCAGACCTTGGATCTCATGGATTTCTTGAATTCTAGCTCACTAGTGTCCAACTAGGAATCAATAAGGTTACCTAGAAGCATTAATGAACTATTTTCAATATTTCAAAATACCTAATGCAAAATTATCATTGGTCTATAAAGCATCATTTACATATAGGCTAAATAGTGTCAAATGTCTTTGCATTTAATTGGAATTATATCAATTGTGTGTACTTCCATATTATCTCAGAGTTTACTCTAGAGTAATACTTATTTTGGTTTTGGATGTTTACTTGATTACTTTGTCTCTCTCAAGATCATATAGTGTTGAACCTGGCTCATTCATTTGACAGACAGTTGATAAACAGTATATTCCAGATCTTGTGCTAGGCACTGAGGATAAAGAAATAAGAGACTTCATGCTGCTTTCAGTCTACTCCTAATGTGACTGGAGAGGGAGGTAAGCCAATAATGCAATGTGAAGTGATAAGTATATCAACATAGCTTTGTTAGAACACAGAGAACAGACACGACTCAGAATGAGCAGAGACTGGAATTAACATGTGGCAGTATGCCTCTTTGCTTCCATTGTCTTTGCAAGAAAAAGTTTCCTAGCTACTTCTGATCTTAACTTGGTCTTTAACTGCTTGTCTCTTCAACATTTTTCCCACTCCTTCTACTAGTTTCTTTTGTTATTCATACCCTCCCTCCAGAGGAGCTGACAAGAGTTTCTTCTCTTCTTACGTGACTTTATTTTTGCACCTGTTAAAAGGAGTCCTGTTGATGTGATCTCAGCCATTTTCTTTGTCTACTAAGGTGGAATTCTTTCAGGGATTATCTCCAGATCCATATTTATCCTTGAACTTTTGAACTGCTGTGACTTAGGTGTTAATAATCCAGGTACCTTTTCAGAGCTTTGGTCTTCTCAAGAGGAAAAAATATTATGCTATGTTCTAATATTTCCATCAAAGAAAGATGCTAACTGCCTTTATAAATTTAAAGATTGTAACCCTAGAATTCTCATTCCTTTATGGTTATTCTGGAGGTGAGAAAAATAAAAGGAAGACTAGCCATCTCATTTGCATATCCACTGAATCATCCTTTTCTGATAAGTACAGATTTTCCTCTAATGAAATACTTTTTCATCAAACTACGTACGAAATAACTGTACAAACATTCTAATGTACCCTACCCAAGGATAGAGTTATGTTAAATTTCTTATAAAATAGTTCTTTTGTTATCACAGTTTTTGAATACAGAGGCTATATATGTTTGAACAAAACAGAATCATTGAAAAGCAAGTATAGCCATTCTCTGACAGGAGAAAAAAAATCACTGTGACATTATTTTACAAGAACCAAGATTTAAAAAAATGGGTACAGCAGAAATTTTAATGATTATATTTGCTTGTTGGATTTTAATTTCATCACTTAATTGATATTTTATATTTAGTATCAACTCATACTGCAGATAGTTATATGAAAGCTTTAAAAACTTACAAATAAAGAAAAAGAAAGATACTTATTGCTTGTTAGTGAGATTATTGTTTTTGTCAATTTCAACAAAAGTTCCTCTCATGGACTATGTCTTTAAAAGTAAGCATTAAATAATATGTTCTGTGGATTCAGCTTGACATGGTTCCCCCTGGGCTTCAGGGGGTGACATCTCCTTTACCAGCTCAATAGCTGAACTCCTGGAATATTAGCTTTGTGTGCTGAAGGAGAAGAGAATTTGCGGCTGGAGGGTTGCTTTCTAATTTACTCGAGATTTTCTGATAACTTTGCCTTTCTGGTTTTTGGCATCAGTGATCTAAATTGACAGATCAATTGGGGGCAGAAACATACACTTGTCAGGTTCTTTCCAAAAGTGAGTCTGAGACCTAATGCTGCTTCCCAAGAACAGCTGCTGCTCTGCCTGTTCAAGGCCACCCCTACTGGAAATTGCTGCAATAGACTGATGGGTTCAGATACAGACAAAATGACTGCTTAGTGGTAAAGTCATGGCAGAACCATATGGTAAGTCAAGGAAATAAATAGAATTTTGTTACTTAATAGAATAGTTTTAAATCTCACAGTGAATAGAAATGGTGGATAATACCACACTGTGTTATTTCACTGTTATATATAACAGTTATGTCATCTTCTCCAAACTCAAAAGAACAACCATCATAAGAGTTTATGTTTAATGGCCCTCCAGCACAGATTAATTAAAAGAAACTAGCGTAACAGTCTGAAAATGCACTGAGACACTAACCATTTCTTATTCAAAAATTACATGCATCCAATATTCACATATTCCATATATGAAATTGGATTGTATAGTATGTGCTTGACAAGGGCTTTTGCCCATCCAAACCAAAGTTAAAAGTGAAGGCGATAGACCCACCAAAGCAGTTCAAAAATGAGAGAAATAAGATCATGTGGTGATAAAGAAAATTTTTAGAGAAGTTTCAAGATTCTTCATCTCTATGTGACTGCCTAAAATCAAATTTCCACCACCCCGTTACTGGACTACTCTAAGTAGTTTTTCTGCTTTCATTATGTGCCCATGTCATCCATCCCCCTCCTGGGGGGCTGAGTGATCTTTGCAAAAATTAATCAGGCTACGTTGCATCCCTTCGTAAGTTCCGGTTGCAGTCTACAGAGTATCGCACTTTTCCATAGGCTCCCAGCTCTACATCATCTTCTCTTGGTCCCCACCTCTGTGATGCCATTTCTGACTACTCTTCCAATTACTCTTTATAATTCAGATATACTGAATTTCTCTCTGTTTCTGTAACTGTTCAAGCTGTCTCTCATTTCTGTGTCTTTACATTTCCTGTATTCTTTGCCATAGACCCTTTCCCTTCTGGATTGTTTTTCATTCTCTGTTAAGATCAAATCACCAGAGAGGCCTTCCCCCAGCAACCCCCATTTAGGTCTCCTAGGTTAATCAGTTCTTATTATATTATCCTCTTTTATTTTCTTCAGAATACTTGTTACTATCTGATTTTTATTTCTAGTCCACCTCCACCCACCTTTTGAATGTTTCATGAGGGTGGAAACATTGTCTTATTCATTGCTTTATTCCCAGTGTCTAGAACAATATTTGAAACATAGTATATGCACAATGAATATTTGCTGAATGATAAATGTTAAGTTTCTTTCATTTGGACCCAATAGTCTGATTCTAACTTTAGGTCAAATTGCATCATATTGATAGAGGTAGAGTAGGATAATCAAATAGTTCAGAAATCCCACTAGGGCATTGTAGATAGAGAGGGAACTTTAAGGGGCTTTGGGAAACCGCAGTAAGTTAATGATCACTCAGGAAAGCAATGGGAAAATCCTGAAACAATGTGGACTTGCTTGACTCATAAAGCAGGGCAAGTCACTTAGCATCAAAGCCAGACAGGCTTGCTTAATAACAAAACCAAGCTAACTTGCTCAGCAACAAAACCATGCAATGGAGCCACGAGTCATGCCTCAAGACAGTAAAACAATAGTGGAAAAATAAAGCCTACATCCTGCCCAGTGATGTCAACAAATTAATGACCCCTGGGACATGCTCTCTGTACAAAAACAATAATTTAGGGAAAGGTGACATTTCAAAGTGAAAGACCCTCATTATACTGAGACCTGAAATAATTTTTTCATAGTGCCATGACAGTCCCGGATGCGCCAATATAGGGTCAAAAACTCCCCTGCCCGACATGTAGGGGGAGTTAAAGATGGAAGACTGGAAGAACGAGGAAGAAAGTGGTCTTCTCTCCCTTCCCTCTTTTCCTTTGATTATAAAAATGTAACCCACTAAGTACCTGGGGCAGTGCAACACTCTCCTGCCCACGTGTAAACCTCACAAGTGTCCTATTCTAATAAATCACTTCTTATTCTAATAAATCACTTCTATCACTTTGCCTCTCACTGAATTCTTTTCTGTGCTGAGACATAAAGAACTGGAGCTCCTTGGAGTCCCTGAAACCTCACCTAGCTGTTTCAGTGTCAGTTTCTTGTGTATTCTATTCTCAGATTCTGTGACCTCAGAGGGTTTTCATGATTTACCTTTATTTCCTAAGCTTGGAAGAACTCCACACTAGATTTTATTATGGAGCAGGGATTGTATTCTATGAGAATACTATGATTTACAAGATCCCCCCTACAATGCATTCTGGAGTAAGTTAGGGTATAAATGTATTTCAAATTAAAAATAGATATATGGATGCCATTCCTGGCATCCCTTTTCCCACAAGCTGTGCGTTTTGTATACGTAAGTTTGTATGACTTAATTTCTAGGTTTCTTTTTTTTATCAATTTCTGGCACTTTCTATGGTTGTATCATAATGAAAAAAGCAAGATCCTTCAACAACAAATGGGGTATCTTTGCATCCTCCATCTTGTTCCACAATATACACATACACACACATAAGTCAGAAATAGGAATTTTCAAAGAAACTGCTCTCATACACACCACACAGGTATAATCCACAGTATAAAAACCAAAGATATAAGCTGTCTGAGAAAGGAAAATGAGAAACCTAAAACACATTTCTCCTTTTTAAAAGAGAATCAGCTTTAATTTAAGTAAAACTGCAATGCAGATCATAGAGAACTGAAAATATATTTAAAAATCAGGTGTGGTACTTCAAATGTATCCCTTTATGCAGATAAGACAGCCAAATTTATAAGCTTTTAAACTAAACAATGAGCATTGGTTAACTGCAGATCAAATTGAAACAAAGTTCTCAAGTAGAACTAAATTTAATTACACTCTGTTCTCCATCAAAAGTGACAGATTTTTCTATTATATTTTCCTGACATTGAATAAAATAAGAAAAAAATGGCTTTTATTGTCACATTGTTTTATTGCAAAGCCTCTTTCTATCCATCTAAATTATACCTTTATATTTGTATGGAAGTCAAAGTTTGAATAACACGTTTGAGTTAATTATGGAAAACTATAAAAAAAAAAAATCTCAGCTAGCAAGAAGATGAATTATACTTAATTTTAAACTCTTCAGAGATAATTAAACCCAAAATGCACTTTTAAGGTTTTGGAATTATATTAACATTATTACTCCTTTCTTACCTCCTAGTTTCTGTTGTTATTATTGTTGTTGTTGTTTTCTAAAATCTACACATACCACGGTGGAGATTTGCATTTTGGAACTGGCTATTTCAACTTGCAGTCTCCTTTGTGCAGATGTTACCATGAAGTTGAAATAAAAGTGCTTCTAACAGTTTCCACTTTTAAATACAACATATAATTCTAAATACAAATCTACTATGCAAATTTGTAGGTACTCACTGAATTAAATTTTGGTGTGAGGGAGAAAATTAAAAAAACAAAATCACCTGCATGTAATAACATCTATGTAATTTTATAATGTGCAATATTTTCTGCATAGCTACTGGAGATGTAATACCATCATATGAGGAATACACAGTCTGTTGGCAGAAAGCAAAGAAGTACATGATATGATAAGGGCTATGGTAGGAGCAAGTTTAAGGTTTGTACTAGGAGGACTTGCTGGAATTTAAACTGAAGTTTAAAGAATGGTTAAAAGTTATATAGTTCTTGGGACTTCCCTGGCGGTCCAGTGGTTAAGACTCCATGCTCCCAGTGCAGGGGGCATGGGTTCCATCCCTGGTCAGGGAACTGAGATTCTGAAAGCAGCACGGCACAACCAAAAACCTCCCAAAAAAACAAAATAATAATAATAAATAACAATTAAAGAGGTATATAGTTCTCATGTCACAACAACAGAACTTTCAAAGACCTCGATGTGAGGTATATTTGAAGAGTAAGAAAAAATCCTGTATGACTGGAATAAAGTATGAATAGGCCTTTCTGGGGATCTGTATGTACTGGTGAGGAACTATCAACTCCTTTCCTCATTTCCGTTCCTTCTCAATACCTGGAAATAACTCAATTCTGGTAAAAGTTTTTTCTCTATCACCTTAAGCCTCCAACATTTCCTCTCTCCTCTCAGACTCACCTGATATCTTTGTTCTTTATTTCATTGAAAAAATAGGAGAAATCAGATGAGAACTTTTTAGATTACTGCCCTCCCACCTCAATGCAAATCACCAAGTCAACCAACCTACCTACGTACTCAACCACATATCTGTCCTTCTTCCTATTAAAATGAAAGGGTCATGTGCCTAATACCAATTCCTCTACTTAATGGCCTGGGTTTCAGCCCCTTACACATATTCCTGGACATCCATTTTGCAGTTGGCTTCACTCTTTCTCTCTGTGGTGGGTGTTTTTTTTTTCTTCTCTACTGTACTGTTCACATCAGAATATAAATATTATGTGATGTCTCCCACCTCAAAAAAGAACCTCTTCTGACCCCACAATCCACTCTAATCCACTCTAGTGCTCCATTTGTCTGATCCCATTTACAGACACACACACTTACATACATATACACACACGCATACATTATCTCAAGGGTGGTCTATACTCATTATTTCACTTCATCTTCTTCTACTCTTTTTAAAGCTCTCCCTAAATAAGCTTTGCTCCCATTACTCTGTGAAAATTCTTTTGTCAAAGCCATTAATGGACTCCATGTTGCCAAATTCAATGGTCTTTTTTCCAGTCCTTAATAAACTCTTCAGCTTTTGATACATTTCATCACTACCACCTTCTTGTTTTCGTTACTCAGCATCAAAGATATAATTTTCTTCTTTTTCTTCCTTTCTCAGTGAATACTACTGTTTAGTCTCCTTTCTGGTTCTTCCTCATTTTTCCAACCTCCAAATAATGGAGTGGCCCATTACTGAGTCTTCAGCTAGAATCTGTACCTACGTACTGCATCTAGAATTCAAGTCCTTCACTTCACTTCCATTTCTACAATCTTAGTCCAAACCACCATCACCTCTCACCTGATCTACTACTTTTGCTCTTGCTCTTTTCACTACATCCACAATGGAATTCTTCTATTTCAGCATGTGCCTCCTTCCAGGCATTAGCTCTCTGTGTCTAAAATATTCTTACCTTGGTGTTTGGATATCACTTCTTTCACATCTCTGATCAAAAGTCACCATGTTAGAGAGATCATGATATAACATACTAACTAAAATCACAATTTTCTCCCCTCCCCTTATCCCGCTTTATTTTCTTTCTAGCCCTTGTCTTGACTTGATTTTATTATTTGTTTGTTATTTTCCACCTTTCACTAGATTACAAAGCACCAAAAGAGCAGTCTAGGGGAGGAGACGATAATTCTGTACTCCAAAAGAGGTGGGGGAAAAACAGAATAAAACTGAGAATGAAACAGCCTTTTGCATGCAGTTGTGTTTAATATGTTAGGATTCTAATAAGGTATTCAAAATTTCATAGTCTTCAGAAACTATTTTGCATTTACCTATTTCTCTCTTGCCAAACTTAGTCTGTCTTCATTTGCGGCAAGGATGGCAGATGGGACCTTTCTATTTTTGAAAATACATTCCTGATGGTAAAGTGTTTTAGGCATAAAATGTAACATCTTCAATACCTGTTTCCCTAAATCCACATCCTTACCCCCGAAACACATATAATCTCACCTTTCTGACATACACACACAATTGTTTAAAAATGTTCTGAATCCCTTGATGACAAGATTTATGCACTCATGTTAAATCTCCTGAACCTTTACCTTTATCAGACAAGCATTGCTTCCTTTGTATTACAAAGAAAGGGTCGGTTGCATAACTTCATGTGTTTTAAAACAAGTCAAATTATTTCAGAACTTACGTTTAAAGATTAAAGTTGGAGTGAGCAAACTTAGGATAAATATTAAAAACTAAATCCATTTCTTTAGGCCCAAACAGGGTTGCCACTAACATTGCAAAGGTAGCAGGAGAGAGTTCAAAGAAAGGATCTAAGAGAGATATTTATGTTCTGACTGGAGCCCACGGCATATTTAGTTTTTGGATAGAAGCTTGGTACCTGACAGTGATCATTTCCCTGCCATCAATCAAGAGAATAAATTTATACCTTTTATCTTGAATCTATTCCAAAGTTCACACTTAGAATTTCAAAGCCATCGTGTGCTCAGGAAACATCCTTTAAGACTGGGGATAATGGAATGGAGAGACAGATAAATAGAAATGAGATGCAGAAGTAGTCAGAGCATAAATTATTTGGACCAGGGTAGTTTTGACTACCTTCATTGGTTTTTTAAAAAAATATATAATATAAGCAGGTACATGCATTTTTTTAAATGACAAAACCAATCAACTACTATACAGAAAATTTGCAAAATAGAAAAAATACATGTAGGTTCAGCACCATGACATAAATACTGTTATTGTTTTAGGGTAATTATTCTAAATTTTCTTTATTTCCCATGCATTTTAAAAGCTTGTATCACTTATGTTTCTTCTTCTCATGCTAACGTCAGAATAATATATCAAAATGCCTTTCCATGGCTCACCTCTGCCTATTTAGGACCTCTAGTCTCCTCAAATCCCTTCCCATCTTGTTTTGTTTTCCCCAGGAAGTGTTTCAGGTGTATGCATGAAATAGTCTCCTTGCTTCCATTTGACTTCTATCATTTTCTTCTCACCAGTATTGGCTCATGATTTTGATACCTTCTGAGACTGCCTATGCCACTGTTCTTTTCATTCCCATGGCTTCTGAAGCCTGCCTTAGGCACTAATAAGGCTGAGATGCTGCTGTGATGTCCTCTAAAGACACATCCCACAGGAACGATTCCCTCTCACAGCTCAGAGAGCATCTATTTCATATTCCAATGAGCACCAATAGTACCTCTAGGTAGAGACGTAATGTCCTAGTCATCACCACTGCTGACACACTTTTCTAAATGTTAATGTGTCTTATGTTCCCAGTGCCTCACTAGAAGATTTCATAAATACTCCTGCTTTATAATAGCATCTTTCCATTTGGACTCAGGCACAAGCTTCCTCAGGATAAAATAATTGATATTTCAACGGACTTAGCCCCTCATGTAAATGAATTCTTGATAGGTCCAATATGGCAGTTCTGTTATCCTGCATCAGTTTTCAGTATTTTAACATGTAATATAGAATAGATTTTCAAATTTAGGCCCTTGCTAAATATAGTTATGATTATAGTATATTATCCTGATTGTTTTTACTTAACATTACATAATTAGCATCTTTCATGAGTCTGTATTTTAATGTAATGTTCATAATTTTTATAGTTTAGTATATGTGTTTGAGAGAATTCAGTGCAAAAACAGGGGTATCTGATCCAAATAATCCTTTCTCCTAGCATGTTAACATTATTTTGTGTGTATGGTAGAGGAAAAGAAATAAAATAATAAATGTTTTGGTGTTACTATTCCATAATGGAGTTAAATGATGTAGTAGTACAGCTAGAAACATGAGCCAGAATCTTTCCTTATCTTAATATTAGACTAGAACTTCATGTTCTAAGTTTCTGACTCATGACTTTAATATTCTCCATGTACCTCTCTCTTCAAGTACAATAACATGTTGTTTCAGTAAGTCTTACGCAGGACCTCCTTGTACAGTCTGTTCATTTCAACAAATATTTATTGAACTACATTATGCGTTGAGCACTGTGTTAGATGTTGTGGGTACAAAGGAACAATAAGATAGGGTTCCTGCTCTGAGCCACATGGCTCGTTTTCTCCGGAAACTGTATATCCACATCCATCACTTCTATCTACTGACTTTTTTGCAAACAAGGAAAAAAATCTAATAGAAAAGGAGAATAAAACCAGAAGGAATCAATTAAATATTCCTCAGGGAAACTTATTAGAATAGAAAAAAGATGAAGACCAAAAAAGATCAATAGCTTAAAATTTTACCTGAGTGCACCGCTATTTATCAATAGATGATTTTAATTTAAGATGCTTTTTTATGTCTATTTTATACCAAATCTAAAATGCATGCAATAAATGCTTTTTGTAAAAATATCTATTTAAACCAACGGAATAAATATCTTTGACATGAAGTAAGAAGAGCCTTTTGAACCCTCAAAGAGAGTTTCTGGAGCTTTCTATTAATCAGAGGAAGCATTTAAAGCCAGTGTTGGTGGAGGCTGGGTCGGGGGGAGACAACAGTAAGCTCACATTCACAGGATTTGTCTGCACTCTAGTAGAGGGAATACTGAATTTTCCCTTTGAAACAGAAGGAATAAGGATTTGCATTTTTGACAGTGATTCCTCATGCCACTAAATCCTAATGTTTTCTGTTTATATATGTAAGACTCTTATTTAAAACAACAAAAACATTTAGTCAGCAAGGAACAGTTAGATGTATGTCATTACAATATATATATTCACCACAGCTTGGAGAAATAATTATTGTTAGGATCAGCAAAGTCAAACTAAACAAACAGAGCCTGTCAACTGACTAACTCCTCAGGGAAGCAATCTCCTCTAGATAGTGAATGTTTCAAGGATTATCAAAACCATTGTCGAGAAAGTGTGAACTTGTGCTTTCTTATGTCCAGAGGGATCATAAAATGTATAAAGATTAGGAAAGAGAAAATAATTAGTTGATGCTTTTCCTAATTTTGCTTCATATACTATAACTAGTATTATCTATAAATCAATGAGCAACCTGAATATTAGTGACCATCAATGTTCAAATATATTAGAAAGCAAATGAAAAATAGTTATAAATATTGAATAATTAATTATAGTTGTAAACTCTCACATAATGATATAGGCACATGTGTTCACAAAATACAATCTAGATGCCTATTTCTTAAAACATGAATTATAAGAATAATGAGTAAAAACAAATATTATTTATATTCATATAAAAATAATTTATTTTAATTAGATTTTTTTTTTCTTCTTGGAGAAAATAACTCAGTTATAGAAATCAGAAATTATAGTTTTGTGCCTAACATATTGGGAGAATATGGGGAGCATGAAGATATTTCGGTGGATGTAAACACATGTAATTCAAAATTACGCCAAAATTCAAATTGGGAATTAGAGACTAAGAATGGAGAATACTATGTGTGCATTTGTGTGTTCTTTGTTCTAATTCTTAATTTAGGTTGGTTATATTTCAAATTAATACAGCAAATATTTTTCAGTAGGAGCCATGATGTGGGTTAGGTCTCAGGGATAATGGAATGACTACCACATAGTTTTTGCCTGTAAGTAGCTTGAAATCTAGTAATGGTACAAAGAAGCACATAATCATGTACAGTTATCTCTTGGCATCTAGTATCTGAGGGGGACTGGTTCCAGGTACTCCCCCCCACACCTCCACAGATACCAAAATCTGCCAATGCTAAAATCCTTTATATAAAATGGTGTAGTATTTGCATATGAGTTATGCACATCCTCCTGTATACTTTAAATCATCTCTAGATTACTTATAATACCTAATACTATGTAAATATTATGTAAATACATGCTGGTGAATGGCAAATCCAAGTTTTGCTTTTCGGAATTTCTGTAATTTTTTTTCCAAATATCTTTGATCTGTAGTTGACTGAATCCATGGAAGATGCTGAAACAGAATAGAAAGGTCTGACTGCAAAAGTAAAAACAAAATGAGCATCATAAAAGATTTTTAAAAAGAGGCGTTTTCCAGGGTAGAGCGGAATAGACTTCTGTCAAGAACAGTCAGGAAAAGCTTCATGGTGAAAGTGATGAAGGACAATTTAGTTTATACAGCAGGAAATAGTATTAGACTTAACTTCTATAAGCAAATTACCAGCTTATATATAATTTGTAAGAAAGCACAGTATTAAAAAAGCATAATATGGTTGTGTAGAAGTATTTTCAAGGTGAACAATACAAAATATTGTCCTTTTAAAGAGAGGAGAGAATACTTCCACTCTTTTACCTCCATTTCTGCCTATCCATGCCCTGGCAAGTTCCCATGGGGAGAGAAGATGTTAATCTTATTGATCAGAATGTAAAATATTTTAATTGCTCCTCATTAGAATGAAAGCTCCTGTTGAGGGCAGGGATTTTTGTAGGTTGTATTTATTGATATGTCTTTAAACCCTAGAACAGTGCCTGGTATATAATAGGTACTTATAAATATGTACTGAATGAATGAAAAGGCACTAACAATGGTGGCTATGATGCATTTTTAAGTGGTTGTTTACATCTATCACACCGTGTGCTCTTTGAAGGTAGGAACTACTTCTTAATTGACTTTTATAAACATATAGATGTGTTGAGAAATGTTTAATGCTTTGGAATGATTGGATGTCAGAAAAAAATATTAATGAGGAGCCCCACAAGCTACATGAAAAGGGCAAATGTCTTGGCATTTCAAATAGAATAAATTTAAGTAAACAAGCTATCAAACATTTAAAGGAAGTCAAATAGGTTTTGACCTTTTCAATTTCATCCATCCTTTAACCCAAAGACATTATTAGATTTAAATTACAATGCTTGTATAAATGAATTTCAGTTGAACTAGTTATCTTTGTGAGAAAACAAAATGTATCCAGTGTCAGTTGATCTAACTATGTGGTGGAAAATAAGAATTTGTCACAAAGGAGAGGTTGATGATGCCAACTTATTGCTTTTGCTATTGCAGGAAAAGACTTGAAAACACAAGTTGCACTTCCATGTGTTTATTTGGGATCACTCCAAAAGAAAAAAACTCTAAGCAACACAAAAGGAATTTCACCTTTGCCATTTACAGGATGAAGCAAAGGATTTTGAAGAATTTCTTTCCCCAGATTTGTAGCAAAGATGTCTCTGGAAATTTGACCTTTAACAGATGACTATCTACTTCAAGCACTCTCCTTTTCTTACTTTCTTCTGAATTTACATGCCAAACAGGAAAAGTAATTTCCATTACATTATGAACTGGTCATCCCCTCCCTTACTGCATTTTCTCAGGGTCAACACTATCTTGAGCAGTAATGGAAGCCTACTATAGCTGAGGTGGTAGAAGGACCTGCTCAAATTGAAATAAAACTCTATCTTAAAATTTATGCCTGAAGTTTAGTATCATTGATGATTCTGGTAATCAGATATAATGAGGTAGAAAGCTATAGAAATTACGAATCAGATATTTCCCACTAATAGAAATTTTCTAAAACATCCCCTTTAAGCAAATTATTTGCATAATAAGTGACAAAGATGATATTTTCCACATAGTTGAAAAGAGAATGTTTCTGGCTCTAAGCAATTTTTAAGCTAAAAGAGAAAACTTATCCTTAGGCAAGATTCACTAAAAATATATTGATTTTTTCTGTGTGTGTGAATTCTCATATATTTGGAATATATGAAAAACTCCTGCTTTGTTATTATATATGTGTACCTAAGTGGTGGGTTACAGTTTGCCTTTCTAATCATCTGACTACCTAATTACCTATGCAATATTTAGAATGGAACTGGGTTGTTGTGAAGCAGAGTTTTAATTAACCAAAGAAGAATCTAGTTCTGCAAATCACATGTGTACTAGAATCATCATAATCTAGATGCTAATAAATAATGCCTTGGGGGCAGAGTCAAGATGGCAGAGTAGGAGGACATGGAGTTTGCGTCTCCTCACAACTAGGGCACCTACTTTGACAACCAAGGGGATGGGAGGAACACCCAAGTGACCAGGTAGCATGTTGAGGGGAGTGGGGGCGGGGGAGGAGAAGTGGAGGCAGGATGGGACCTGCACCCCTGAGGGGCAGCTGGGGAGGGGAGGGGTTCCTATGGGTGGAGAGGCCCACTCACCACGAGCAGATCAAGGGGGATGGGGAGAGACCCTCAGGGGTTTGGAGGACTGGAGGGGAACGCGGCTAGTGTTTCCCCCGCGCACTTGGGCCCCAGGGAGCCTGCTGGAGTCCCAGGCCTGGTCCTCCATCCTCTGAGGCCCCCTCTGGCTGCGTGGGCCCTGGGGGCATGGGAGGGAGGCGGGGAGGTAGAGTAGAGGTGAACAGGGAGGGACCCTTGGGGATTGGAGGATGGGGGGAAATGTGGCTGGAATTTCCTCCACACAATCGGGTCCTGGAGAGCCTGCTGAGGTCCTGGGCCTGATCCTTTGCACTCTGGGGCCAGAGGCACTCTGGGGCCCCCTATGGCCTGCGCTGAGCCTAAGCCCTGCCCCCCAACACCCCAGGGCCTTTTCTGGCCTTGTGGGTCCTCAGCATAGGGCCCACCCCCCACCTAAACCCCACCCCACCTAAGCCCTGCCCCCATCTAGGTCCCGTCCCCCACAGCCAAGGCCTTTTCCAGCCTTTTATCTTTTTTTGCTGTTGTGGTTCTATTTTACCTTCTGGTTGTTGTTTCATTTATATTTTTATTTTTTCTAATATACCCATTAGTTTTCTAACTTTATTTTATTTTTTATTTGTTATTGTCCTGATCCTTTTTTTTTTTTTTTCCATGCTACATGGCTTGCACGATCTTGGTTCATGGGCCAGGGGTCAGGCCTGAGCTCCTGTGGTGGGAGCACTGAGTCCGAACCACTGGACTAACAGAGAACCTCAGATCCCAGGGAATATTATCAGAATGAAGTCTCCCAGAGGTCCTCATCTCGGCACCAAGACCCAGCTCTACCCAACTGCATGCAAACTCCAGTGCTGGAAGCCTCAGGCCAACCAACCAGTAAGACAGGAACTCAGTCCCACCCATCAAAAAAAAAAAAAATGAGGGCTTCCCTGGTGGCGCAGTGGTTGAGAATCTGCCTGTCAATGCAGGGGACACTGGTTCGAGCCCTGGTCTGGGAAGATCCCACATGCTGCAGAGCAGCTGGGCCCGTGAGCCACAACTACTGAGCTTGTGCGTCTGGAGCCTGTGCTCTGCAACAAGAGAGGCCGCGATAGTGAGGGGCCCATGCACTGCAATGAAGAGTGGCCACTGCTCGCCGCAACTGGAGAAAGCCCTCACACAGAAACGAAGACCCAACACAGCTAAAAATAAATAAATAAATTTATTAAAAAAAAAAATGAGATGACAAAAAACGTGTTACAGATGAAGGAGCAAGGTAAAAAACTACAAGACAAAATAAATGAAGGGAAAAAAGGCAACCTACCTGAAAAAGAATTCAGAGTAATGATAGTAAAGATGATCCAAAATCTCGGAAATAGAATGGAGGCATGGATCGAGAAGATACAGGAAATGTTTAACAAAGACCTAGAAGAATTAAAGAACAAACAAACAGAGATGAACAACACAAAAACTGAAATGAAAAATACACTAGAAGGAATCAATAGCAGAATAACTGAGGCAGAAGAACGAATAAGTGAGCTGGAAGATACAATGGTGGAAATAACTGCCAAAGAGCAGAATAAGAAAAAAGAATGAAAAGAATTGAGTACAGTCTCAGAGACCTCTGGAACAACACTAAATGCACCAACATTTGAATTATAGGGGTCCCAGAAGAAGAAGAGAAAAAGAAAGGGTCCGAGAAAATATTCAAAGAGATTATAGTCGAAAACTTCCCTAACATGGGAAAGGAAATAACCATCCAAGTCCAGGAAGCACAGAGAATACCATACAGGATAAACCCTAGGAGAAACACACCAAGACACATATTAATCAAACTGACAAAAATTAAATTCAAAGAAAAAATATTAAAAGCAGCAAAGGAAAAGCAACAAATAACATACAAGGAATCCCCATAAGGTTATCAGCTGATTTCTCAGCAGAACTCTGCAGGCCAGAAGGGAGTGGCAGGACATATTTAAAGTGATGAAAGGGAAAAACCTACAACAGAGATTACTCTGTCAGCAAGGATCTCGTTCAGATTCAACAGAGAAATAAAAAGCTTTACAGACAAGCAAAAGCTAAGAGAATTCAGCAGCACCAGACCAGACCAGCTTTGCAACAAATGCTAAAGAATTTCTTTAGGCAGGAAACACAAGAGAAGAAAAACGCTTACAAAAACAAACCCAAAACAATTAAGAAAATGGTAATAGGAACATACATATCGACAACTACCTTAAATGTAAATGGATTAAATGTTCCAACCAAAAGACACAGACTGGCTGAATGGATACAAAAACAAGACCTGTATATATGCTGTCTACAAGAGACCCACTTCAGACCTAGGGACACATACAGACTGAATGTGAGGGGTTGGAAAAAGATATTCCATGCAAATGGAAATTAAAGGAAAGCTGGAGTAGCAACACTAATACCAGATAAAATAGACTTTAAAATAAAGACTGTTACTAGAGATAAGGAAGGACACTACATAATGATCAAGGGATCAATCCAAGAAGAAGATATAACAATTGTAAATATTTATGCACCCAACATAGTAGCACCTCAGTACATAAGGCAAATGCTAACAGCCATAAAAGGGGAAATAGACAGTAACACAATAACAGTAGGGGACTTTAACACCCCACTTACACCAAAGGACAGATCTTCCAGACAGAAAATAAATAAGGAAACACAAGCTTTAAATGACACAATAGACTGATAGATTTAATTGATATTTATAGCACATTCCACCCAAAAGCAGCAGAATACACTTTCTTCTCAAGTGCACATGGAACATTCTCCAGGATAGATCACATCTTGGGTCACAAATCAAGCATCAGAAACATAAGAAAATTGAAAATCAAGCATCATTTCTGACCACGATGCTATGAGATTAGAAATCAATTACAGGAAAAAAACCCTGTGAAAACCACAAACACATAGAAGCCAAAAATTCACTGCTAAATAACCAAGAGATCAGTGAAGAAATCAAAGAGGAAATTTAAAAAAATATCGAGAAACAAATGACAACAAAAACACAATAACCCAAAACCTATGGGATGCAGCAAAAGCAGTTCTAAGAGGGGAGTTTATAGCAATTCAATCTCACCTCAAGAAACAAGAAAAGTCTCAAATAAGCAATCTAACCTTACACCTAAAGCAACTAGAGAAAGAAGAACAAAGAAAACCCAAATTCAGTAGAAGGAAAGAGAACATAAAGATCAGAGTAGAAATAAATGAAATAGAAATGAAGGAAAAGAATAGCAAAGATAAATAAAACTACAAGTTGGTTCTTTGAGAAGATAAAATTGAGAAATCTTTAGTCAGACTCATCAAGAAAAAAAAGGAGAGGACACAAATCAATAAAATTAGAAATGAAAAAGGAGAAATTACAACTGACACCGCAGAAATACAAAGGATCATACGAGACCACTACAAGCAACTGTATGCCAATAAAATGGGCAACCTGGAAGAAACGGACAAATTCTTGGAAAGGAACAATTTTCCAAGACAGAACCAGGAAGAATTAGAAAATGTAAACAGACCAATCACAAGTAATGAAAATGAAACTGTGATTAAAAATCTTCCAACAAACAAAAGCCCAGGACCAGATGGCTTCACAGGCGCATTCTATCAAACATTTAGAGAAGAGCTAGCACTTATCCTTCTCAAACTCTTCCAAAAAATTGCAGAGGGAGGAACACTCCCAAATTCATTCTATGAGACCACCATCACCCTGATACCCAAACCAAAGATATCACAAAAAGAGAAAATTACAGACCAATATCACTGATGAACATAGATGCAAAAATCCTCAACAAAATACTAGCAAACAGAATCCAACAACACATTAAAAGGATCATACATCATGATCAAGAGAGATTTATCCCAGGATGCAAGGATTCTTCAATATATGCAAATCAATCAATGTGATACACCATATTAACAAATTAAAGAATAAAAACCATATGATCATCTCAATAGATGCAGAAAAAGCTTTTGACAAAATTCAACACCCATTTATGATTAAAAACTCTTCAGAAAATGGGCAGAGAGGGACCTACCTCAACATAATAAAGGCCATATACGACAAAATCACAGCAAACATCATTCTCAATGATGAAAAACTGAAAGCATTTCCTCTAAGATCAGGAACAAGACAAGGATGTCCACTCTTGCCACTCTTATTCAACACAGTTTTGGAAGTCCTAGCCACGGCAATCAGAGAAGAAAAAGAAATAAAAGGAATATAAATTGGAAAAGAAGTGAAACTGTCACTGTTTCCAGATGACATGATACTATACATAGAAAATCCTAAAGATGCCACCAGAAAACTACTAGAGCTAATCAATGAATTTAGTAAAGTCACAGGATACAAAATTAATACACAGAAATCTCTTGCATTAATTAATTAGTTAATGTTAATGTTAATACACTAACAGCAAAAGGTCAGAAAGAGAAATTAAGAAAACAATGCCATTTACCATCACAACAAAAAGAATAAAATACCTAGGAATAAATCTAGGTGAAAGACCCTTATTCAGAAAACTATAAAACAGTAATGAAAGAAATCAAAGATGACACAAACAGATGGAGAGATATACCACGTTCTTGGTTTGGAAGAATCAACATTGTGAAAATGACTATACTACCCAGAGCAGTCTACAGATTCAGTGCAATCTCTATCAAATTGCCAATGGCATTTTTCACAACATTAGAACAAAAGATTTTACAATTTTATGGAGACACAAAAGATCCCGAATAGCCAAAGCAATCTTGAGAAAGAAAAAATGGAGCTGAAGGAATCACGTGTCCTGACTTCAAATTATCCTACAAATCTACAGTAATCAAGACACTATAGTACTGGCACAAAAACAGAAATATAGATTAATGGAACAGGATAGAAAGCCCAGAGATAAACCCATACACCTATGGTCACCTAATCTATGAAAAAGGAGGCAAAAATATATAATAGAGAAAAGACACACTCTTCAATAAATTGTCCTGAGAAAACTGGACAGCCACATGTAAAAGAATGAAATCAGAACACTCCCTAACATCATACACAAAAATAAACTTAAAATGGATTAAAGACCTAAACATAAGACCGGACACTATAAATCTCTTAGAGGAAAAACTGTCTTTGACATACGCCACAGCAAGATCTTTTTTGACGCACCCCCTAGAGTAATGAAAATAAAAACAAAAATAAACAAATGGGAGCTAATGAAACTTAAAGGCTTTTGCACAGCAAAGAAAACCATAAGCGAGATGAAAAGACAACCCTCGGAATGTGAGAAAATATTTGCAAGCAAAGCAATGGACAAAGGATTAATCTCCAAAATATACAAACAGCTCATGGAGCTCAATATCAAAAAAACAAACAAACCAATCAAAAAATGGGCAGAAGATCTAAATAGACATCTCTCCAAAGAAGACATACAAGTGGACAATAGGCACGTGAAAAGATGCTCAACATCAGTAGTTATTAGAGAAATGCAAATCACAACTGCAATGCGGTATCACCTCACACCAGTCAGAATGGCCATCATCAAAAAATCTACAAACAGTAAGTGCTGGAGAGGGTATGGAGAAAAGGGAACCCTCTTGCATTGTTGGTGGGAATGTAAATTGATACAGCCACTATGGAGAACAGTATGGAGGTTCCTTAAAAACCTAAAAATAGAACTACCATATGACCCAGCAATCCCACTACTGGGCATATACCCTGAGAGAACCATAATTTGAAAGGACACATGTACCCCAATATTCATTGCAGCACTATTTACAATAGCCAGGACATGGAAACAACCTAAATGTCCAAAGACACATGAATGGATAAAGAAGATGTGGTACATATATACAATGGAATATTACTCAACCATAAAGAGGAACAAAACTGGGTCATTTGTAGAGATGTGGATGGACCTAGAGTCTGTCATACAGAGTAAAGTAAGTCAGAAAGAGAAAAACAAATATCGTACATTAACGCATATATGTGGAATCTAGAAAAATGGTACAGATGAACCTATTTCCAGGGCAGGAATAGAGACACAGACATAGAGAATGGACATGTGGACACGGGGTGGGGAAGGGGAGGGTGGGACGAATTGCGTGATTAGGATTGACATATATACACTACCATGCGTAAAATAGATAGCTAGTGGGAACTTGCTATAAAGCACAGGAAGCTCAGCTTGGTGCTCTGTGATGACCAAGATGGGTGGGATGGGGGCGGGGTGGGAGGGAGGTCCAAGAGGGAGGGGATATATGTATACATATAGTTGATTCACTTCACTGTACAGTAGAAACTAACACAACATTGTAAAGCAATTATACTCCAATTAAAAAAAAATAATGCCTTTATGTTACTAAGTTACTGAAAAACCTCAGAATCTATATATTTGACTTCTGAACGTGTGATACATGATTGAAAGGGTATTTATATATTTCTTATTTGAAATTCTATTAGTTTTTTCAACTCACGTAAACTGTGGCACATAAACTGTGGAATTTGTCATTTTCATTTTAGTAACATAATAGTATTATTTTGCATTTGTGGGAATTTTTAGTTGACAGTGAATATGCACATCAATTATATTATTTAATCCCAAACAAAAACCTTCTAACAAAGACAAAAGTTATAGGAAGTTAGGAAATTAAAGCTTAAAGGGGGTAAGTGACTTGTTAAAGTTTGCCAGTTTCAACAAGATGGTCTCACTTCTCTGATTATTTCTCTTTGTGGAAAAATTTAAAGTTAAGAATTCTACATGTTTATTTAACAAATCAATATTAGCTCAATATTCATTCTTTTTCTGGTGCTTGACTAAGACAAAAGTCAAAAATAGGTTCAAAAAGTTTCTTCTCAAATAAATTAAACATAAGTTAACATAAGATGTATCACCAAATGCCTTACTCATGGTCAGATCTGGAAAGAAAGGCAGTAAGGCAGAGTATTTGAGCACACAGAGTCTGAGTCTTGGTTTGAACCCTGACTAGGCTACTGACTGTATGTATGTCCTTGGACTATTTATTTTCTCTGCTCTTCAGTTTTTTTTTTTCATATGAATATGGTAAAAATTACACCTATTTCCAGGGGCTGTGGTGTGAATGAATGTAGTAAAACATGTATAAAGTTTAGAAGAGTGCCTACCTATTTGATATTTTAATCTAGTGAAAAGCCAAATAAAGAGTAGTCCCCTACTTATGGTATTCAGTCAGTGAATATGTGTGTACATATTTATGTCTATCAAGGAGAAAAAACAGAATTAATAATTGGCATCTGGATAAGGGGAGACAATGAGTTTCAATGTGAGAAGGTGAGAATTTTTTTGGAATGTCACCATTCACTAATACAGAACACCTATGACTGACTCCTGTGGGATGTTCTTTGATGTTATGTAGAGAAACACTCCCTGATGCTACACAGCAGTCCATATGTGGCATTACCTATAATGATGGGTAAATATCTAATAAACTCTAGAAAAACAGCTGTAATCTGCCAGCCGTGGAGTAGGGACTCAGTGATAATTGAGGGATCTCAGTTATTCTCTCTTACATTTTTAAATCTAGATTTACTCTGTTGTATCATATGTGGTGTAATCTTAGGAATTTTGCAAAACGAATGCCTTTGGCCCTCAATGTGAATTAAACATGTTTTAGAAGGAAAGCGTTATGTTGCAGGAAACAGTCTTCTCCGTAAGCCACTTATACGCAAGTCTGTTTTCAAAGAGCTAAGTTTCTCTGATAAAGTTTCAGTGCTTACCCGTAAGCAGCTAGGAATCTGGAAGCAAGCCAGGTGGTTAGTACTCAACACATTTAAAGCAAAACCAATATTGTAGGCTGGCAGACACTTTGATGTTAATGGCACATTAGATTACTCCTCAGACTTTTATTACAAGGACTCCAAATGTGCAGCCTTTGATAGCTGACAGTCTTGCTGTGTTTCAAGGAGTGGAACCTTTAATCTCCCTCTGAGCTGTTAGGTTTCACAGTTGTATTACCACACCCTTGAAGGTTTGTTGGTGAATTCCAGGACAATTTCTTTCTGCTATGACTAGAACGGAAGGGTGAATTAAGCATCCTTGATAATGGCAAAGCAGAAGAATTGCAATTTCATTTATTTTATAGTTTCTTCTTTTTATTATGATTAGAAATTCTCTTTCTAAGCATGTATGGTATGAGCATCTAACAATATTCATAAATTTTGTTTAAATAACTCAAAAAATAACTGATTTTTTTCCTTTGGAACTATATATAATCTTTCATAACAAGTTTTCTCTGTGAAATGAAATTATAGTAAGTATATGTATAAATTATATTTCTAGCATTTTTTACTATCAAAATCAGTTAAAGACAACTCAGCTATGTTCTTTTTATTCCATTATGACTTCAAGAGTTTATGATTTATTTTCTAATATATATAGGTTTATGAGAAGTATTTTGTAATTCATTAAGTGCTCTTATCTGAAACTGGATATGCTACTGTCACTTGATACTTAATAATCATTTATTTCTGTATTAAAAATAATATATGTCATCATGGTAGGAATCGTAAAAACAATAAAAAGGCATGAATGTCGACTAAGATGAAAATTTCTTATATAATACATACAATTCACTTTGAAAAATCATCTAGCTTAGTTTGTTATAAAAATCTGTACATTTATGAATTATGTACCTATGAAACATGTACATATATGTATATATATGAATTCTAAAGATAATCTGAAAATAATATATTTAAATAGAATTATTTTAAATAGAAAGTGACATAACCTCATCCTACTGTTGGGTGAGGTAATCAACAGGATGTGTCTGCTGGTGGACCCATGAGCTGGACCCAGACAATCAGCGGCTCCTCACCCCCACCCCTGTCCCTGGAATGTGTGTTCTTGCATTCCCTGTACTAGAAACTGCCCAAGGACATAGCCTTGAGATAGCAATGTGGTTTTGAGACAACCTGGATGGTATACATGACTGAACCCAGTTAGGGCCTCTATATAAACTTTTAACTTTCTGGTGGGTGGGCATGGAGATCTACTCATCTTGGATAAGCCTTGCAAGTAAGTTGTCTTGCTTATTAAAGCTGCCACCTACCAATCTAGAATTGTTTGTCTCTTTCTTCAGTCTCTCCCTGCCCTCTGTGTACAGGAGCAATTTGCAAACCAACAGTCGTCGAGCCACCCAGGAGAACAAAGGAATGAGTCTTGGGAAAGAGGTAGCCACAGGGGAAATCTTGAGTTGGCCACTGACCTCTCTGTTATGGGGGGTGGCCCATATACTAGATGCTTGTGGATCACTGCATGAGTACAGGATGCCCCCAAAACTAGCTGCTTTAATGTGCTTGCTTGAGAAACTGTACATTGTGCACTGTGGCAAAAAAAGGAAAACAAATGACTGTTGCAGGGGGCTGGCCTTCACTACAGGTAGTTCGGCCAGCCACCGATGCCCAACTAGAGGCTGAAGCTTGAACTGGAAAGTTGGAATAAAAACTGAAGTCATAGAAGGATATGCAGGTGTCCTCTACTCTGTTAGCTTCAGGGCTAGCAGACGAGATAGGAGAGCAGAATAATAAGTTGGAGACCTGGAAATTTACACACTGCTGAAGTTTAAGGTTCAAGCACTTATGACCAAAGTAGGACATTAAGATGAAGAATCCCTGGGGAAGTAAGGAGAGTGAAGGGGAGGAGGTTGTGGTGATTGATAATGAAATAAACAGAATGGCCAATTCCATCCACCCCTTAATACAAAGAAAAATTTAAAACTGTGATTACCCTAGATTTCTGATAATAAAAAAATACTCCTACAAGAAACTCCCAAAACTCCTACAAGAAAACTTGCATTCTTTCTCTGTCCCTTGAAGTTGTAAATCTTATCATATCTGTGAATTGTAAACACCACCTACGATTACTTGAGATTGAAAAAAAAAGGGCAGGGGGGATAGGTTTTTTAAAATACAGACTGTTATAAAATTCTGTGTTTTGTCAAAATAATTTCCTATGTTTCATGTTGTCTTTATCAGGTCTTTGATTACTTAAGAAAACAGCCTTCTCTAGTAAAAGAGCTAAGCTCTTTTTACAACTATATAACTCTCTATATTTGCCTTTAAAGTCTTCAATTGTCTTTTTGGTTAAATGGATAACTAAATATTGTTTCCTAATAATCTATGATCCCATTTAATCAAGTATTTTAAATCATTTGATAGTTTCAACAAACTTCCGCAAAATAAAATTCTAAATGAAGTCTTACTGACCTTGAACTAACTTTGGGATTTTGCAGCAGGCCCCTGGAGCATCTCAAAAGATGTGTTCTCTCTCCTTATAAAAGAGAGATATCAAACTAAGTAGGCTTATTTAATATGTTAAATTACATGGTAAACATTGTCAAATAAGAATAATGCTAAACTTTCTTTATAATATATTTATAGGACATTCCAAAAAATCTAGTATGTCCTGGCATAATGTTATCAGTCATAATTTTAAAGTGTAGGTCATAGAAATAACCAAATTTCCTTGTTAACTGCGTTATAATGAACTCTCGTGAGATTTTTAACCATGGCCATTTTTAAGTCTTTTATCATTTACAGACAATTATTATTTTACTCTGATAATGTGTTCCTACAAGAGTGCTTCATCTTTGAGAAGATTCCTGGAAAAGACCCTGATAAGTTTCTAAAAACTAAGATCACGTGAAAGGGGCAACATTGGATCTTTCAATTGCTTCCCCAGGGCTACCTACAATATGTCGTGGGATGGTAACTCAAGATCTGTCCCTGTTCTCCTTCCCCACATCAATAAAATAGGCCCAGGACATTGATGATATAATGCTAACAAGTGAAGACTTGCCTCTGCAGCAGGTCACTTTGCAGACTTTGCTAAAACATCTGAGAGGGAGAGGATGGGTGGTGAACCCACAGAAAATTCAAGGCCCAGGCATAGCCAGAAGTTTTGGGAGTTGTTTAGTTGGATAAGACACACTGTGTCCCAGAATCTGTAATTGATAAGACTCAAGTCCATCAAACCCCTAAATATGTGACAGAGGTACAAGAGGTTGTAGAGATTTGGGGGTTTTGAAGGACTTTTATTTTCCACTTGGCACAGTGCCTCCATTCCTTATACCAACTGGTAACGAAAGGGCACGTATGGGACTGGGGATCAAAACAAGCTGCCTCTGAGAAGGCAAAAATACTAGTGAGGCTCTGAACATCTCCCATGCAGCGTTACCATTTGAATTAGATACGCCCGTGACTCCAGATGGTATGGGTTGGACACTGTGACAGAGACAACAAAAGGAGTGAGTACCCCTAAGATTTTGGTCTCAGGTCTGGTGGGGGACAAAACCCAATATATCCCCAGAGAGCAACAGCTTCTAGCAGCGGACACAGCATTCCTCCATAGAGCCTCTCACAAAGGAACAGCCTAGCATGGTAAGAACTTTCCTGCCTATCAAGGGGGTGAGTTAAGAATATGTTCCATTGACTCACCTCTACCACGGCTCAAACTACCACATTGACTAAGTGGCCTACTTGCAGCACAGGAGCGCTTTGCCCACCAGCCCACTGTCTCTAAAACTGCAGGTGCTACTAGGCCCTGAAGAGCATGTAGATCCTCCAAATACTCCCACCCCTATTCCTATGGCAGCCCCTGTGGCCTGTAGAGAGGGAGTGGGGGAAATTCCCTCTGATGCTTGGTATACAGGTGCCTGGAAAAAAAAGGAGCCACCACAGCCAATGGGCTGAACTCAGAGCAGGTTGGCTGGTAATCACTAATGAGCTCTGGCTGTTAACCCTGTGTACTGACAGCTGAGCTGTTCTAAAAGGGTTAACCCTATGGCTTAGATAATGGAAAGCTGAGGGGTGGATGATCATGAATAAGCCCTTGTGGGGTCAAGATATGTGGAAAGACATTTGGGTTCACCTGCAAAAGCCCAACACAGTCCTCACTGTCTTCCACATTCCAGCTCATGAAGCATTGACACCCCCTGGCAATCAGGAAGCTGATGTCCTAGGCTGGGAATGAACTTTAGCAACTGACACACCAGTAGATACAGTAGATTGAGAGCATAGGAGGAGTGTCCACTGTAGTGCCTCCATAGGATGGTGTGTTGCCAAGGATGCCAGATTGCCCTTAAGATACAGTATCTTGGTTAGTTCAGTATCAGCACATCCTATGTGTTCTAAATACCACCCAAGATAACTGTCAAAGGAGTCTGGTGCCATCCACTGGAGTTCCCAACTGATGAGGGATTGGCAAGTTGAATATATTGGCCTCTTTCCTCTGACTGAGTGCTCTAAACATGCTCTGGTTTGTGTAGACACTGTATCTAGCCTAACCCAAACTTTCCCCTGTTGCCACACAAACCAGGCTACCACCATTAGGAGACTAGAAGAACGGAGTACCATGTACGGAAAGCTTCATCAAATAGACAGTAATCTGGGGTCACATTTCAGAGCTCATAATATGCAAAACTGGGCAGAACAACATGACATGGAGGTTCCATCTCCCCTGTAATTTTCAAGCAGCAGGGTTAATGGAAAGAAAAAATGGAACATTAAAGCAGCAGATTAAATTACTAACAGGTAAAACCACCTTGGCTGGGTGGACTAAAGTACTGCCCTAGCCTTTAATACATTTGAATGATCAACCAGTGGACCTGTTGCCCCATATACCAGATTGGGGACCCTGGCCGAAACATCCAATACCATAAAGGTATAGAAATCACAAAAAAACAGCCACTGTCCTGACTCTTACCATGGATCAACATGTTATGTTGTTGAGAACACCAAGCCCCATCATGCCTGAGAGAGAATTATCCACTGAAATTTACAATGAGATGTCCCACCAGAATACGTGAGTTACTTTGCACCCCTGGGTGAGAGGAAACTACTCAATATCCACTGCTGCAAGCCAGACCTGTTAAAATGCATTATACTTGAAATGAAACATGGGCTATTGAAGGAGGGGAGAAAATGGGGGTCCTGGTCTGGCATATCCGACCCCCATTCCATCATCTCACACCAACAGTACTGCCTCCACCGGCCAACATGTATAACATGCAAAAGAGGTCAAGTTCCTAAAGCTGCCAACCTCGTTTTCTTCAAGGCCAGGTGGACACATTCTGTTTTCCACTGGTACAATCATTTGGCCACTATCATTGTCCCCTCCAATGGCCTGGAGGATATTACAGCACACATGGAAGCCTTTACTAAATTCCCCCAACAAGCCTCAAGTGATAGCCAACAAAGCCTGTCCATACTGAATACTAAAATGTCTCTAATAAAAAAAAGCTTTCCTCCAAAATAAAATGGCCTTGGACATTATTACCACCCGGCAAGGAGGCACCCGCGCCATTATTCAAAGAGAACGTTGTATGTTCATACCTAATAAGTCAGCCAATGTGTCATCTTTATTAAATCACATAAAAACACAAGTAAATGCCCTGAGTGATCTGACCATCACCTAAGGGACTTAGTAAATCAGTGGTTTGGGTCATGGGGCTTTTGGTGAAAAACAAATTGTTACTGATTTTGAAAATCATTATCTTAATGGGTTTTCTCTTACATGTGTCTATGCTGTTGCTGTGGCATCTGCCTCCAATACAGCCAGATAGCTGCCCAAACTAAGCCACCTCCCTACTAGTAAAAGCCCTTGCTGGCAGCTCAGGGCACACTGCAGAAGAGAGGCCATATGAAATTGTAAAAGCTGGTCATGAGGGGTAAAGTATTGTAGGAGGTAATCAAGAGGACGTGACTGCCAGTTGGCTCCCAAGCTGGACCCAGACAATCAGAGGCTTCTCATCTCCCCCCCCAGCCTTGGAGTATGCATTCACTTTCCTTCCCCACACTAGAAGCTGCCCAAGATGCAGTCTTGAGAGTACTGTGGCGTTGAGATCATTCGGATGGACTGAACCCAGTTAAGGCTTCTATATAAACTTTTAAGATATTAGCAGGTGGGTGAGATATTAGCAGATCTACTTGTCTGATGGCTGCCCAAGACAAGCCTTGTAAGTAAGCACCCTTGCTTATTAAAGCTGCCACCTGCAATCTGGAGTGGTCTGCCTCTTTCTTCAGTCTCTCCTTGCTCTCTGTGTACCAGGGCCAATTTACAAGCCAACACTTACACTGATATAGAAACATCATTTTGGGGAAAAAATTACAAGCAAAGAAAACTAAGGATGTGAATTGATTTTCACAAAGTGATAGGCAACCCAAAATTAATAGACCCAGTCCTTTTACCATGTCATGTGGATGTTTATTGAAGAATGACTGCATGCCTAACACTGCACTTTGCATGCACACTTGAGGGAAACTTTCCATCAAGTACGAATCACTCTGCTGAGTCAGCATGCTGGTGTGGTTTAAGTATCATTCTAAATGCAAAATAGGTACCAGTCTGTGTCTGATAAACAGTATATGTAAAGTCCCAGTTTGCACGGACAGTTCTTGGGTACATAAGTCAGAATCCTTGACAACACAAACATCAGGCCAGAGCTCTTGGCCAACACCAGCTGTCCCCCTACTTAGTGCCCTCTCTTTCTCCCTTCACATTAGTTGCTTGAGTTTTGTCTCCCCTAATTTATTTCTAATTCATTCCTAAACCCATGCTAATTTGTATTCTTCCCACACTACTCCACTGAATCTGCTATTCCCAAGGTCACCAGTGACCTCCTTTTTGCTAAAACTGATGGACACTTCCAAGTTTGTTTGTTTGTTATTTTTTCCCTCACATGAACTGGTACTACATTGACATTATTGCCTCCTCCCACCTTCATGAAATATTTCTTTCTCTTAACTCCTTTTATATTACTTTTCTCTTAGCTCTTTGTCTCCTTATTTGGGCTCTTTATTTCCTTCTGCCTTTCCTAAGTGTTGATATTTTCCAAAGACCAGTCCTTAGTTCTTTTCTGCTTAAAAAGGCCTCTTCTCACATTGCTGTGATATTTCATCCGTTTCCATAGGTTTATTTAGAACCTTATGATTCCCAGGACAGCTCTTTCTCATGAACTTCAGTTCACTGGAATAATGCATCTTCTTTTGACCCTTCTTGCTCAAATTCATCTACTGCTCTTCTTCCCCATGCCATGAGCCACATGCCACAGAGGTTCCGGCCATATCATCTGTCTCCTCAGTAACTCTTAACATACACTTGACTGACATCTATGTTCGAACGTTGTCTACTTCCATTTCATCAATAGAAAATCAAACAGGATTTTTTTCCCTAAAATACAAACATATGTCTGTCAATCCTTTAATAAAACTGAAACTCTCCGGAGACTGCCTCCTTCATATGGGTAACAACACAAAGTTCACACAAGGCTTTACAAGGTTCAGTTTTGTAATATTTACTTTCCTCCTTGCCGACTTCTCCAGCCTCACTTTTCCCCTGCCCCCTTCTCCCAGCCTCTGTTGCTGAACTATACAATGTACTGGCAGAAGACGAGCAAACTCCTTAGTTGGTAAACCATCTCTAGCAATTATTTATCAGGATAACCAGAGCTTCTTAGACTCATGGCTACAGAATGGACTTGCTCATATTAAACTACCCACTTCTGTTACTTCTAGCAATCAACTTTCACATTCTTTGAAGCTGAATTTGAGATGGTCTTCTGCCAATACATTGCATAGTGAAGTAATACAAAAGTCTGAACACATAGGAGATGCGTTGAGCTATTTGAAAAGAATAATCCATGATCAAAGGAAGTTTAATTGTCTTGAGTGTTGCTTTGTTCTATTGTATACATTTTCATTAATTTCCTTGTTTATTTTGCTACAATATTTGATGCTTTCTATTATAATCTTCAAATTTACCAAAACATAAAAAAGGCATTACCATGTAAATGTGGGCACATGCATTCTACACTGTTAGAGAGTTTATTTGAATTCAGCTTACATGGTTTCAGGGTCAGCAGTTACAAAGCTGTTGCTGAAGGGACAGTTCTAATTGTGCCAGAAAACCTGGGCAGCATAGGTATAGCTTTGTGGCAGATCTAAATTTGTATCGCATGCCATCCTCAAATTGTTAAGCCTTTATACTTAATAATCAATATTCCATCCAGCACAATAATAAATCATAGAATTTTTTATGGCTACAATTAAGGTGTACTTTTCAGTTACAAAAAGAATGAAAAGGTTACTGGAGAGGTGATGTGATTTAATGAAAAGGCCATTGAACAAGAAGAAAAGGCTCTCAAGTAAGATAATAAATGTGAAAGCCTTTGAAGAAAGATAAAGTATTATGCAAACATAGTATTAGTATTAAAAATCTAAAATGTTCATTTCTAGCAGAGCTCATGTGTTCTGGGGCTATCGGAATAACATTCAAAAAGTGTTCAATACAGGCAGTAATATACGGTACCGTGGGAAACACTAAGTCCCAGATTTCAACTTCAAACTTGGAATTTATTGCTGTTGTGGTCTTAACAGTTGACCCTTAATATCCTTTCTACACAGTCTTTTAACTTTGTCTTTATGTAGTGGTATTCTGCTGCTGTTCTTGTCTTTTTCCTTTAGGAAATGTCCCACAGTAACTGCGTTATTAAAACTGGACGTGTTCCAAAAGAGTTGTCAGAGACCATGGCAAACTTCGATTCAATCTCAGTGGAATAACTGCAAGGTAATTGTCCCAAAGTCATCACTTTCTGGATGTCTCAATAAATCTGGCCTTGACAACAGGAAAATTTGCCTTGTTGGGAGCCTGTGGAGGAAGGGACATGACTACATTTGCTGTAAAACGCCACATTACACAGAAACCTCAGAGAGCAGGTGAAAGTCTTCAGAAGTTAATATAAGAAGGCTTATATGTCTTCTCTTTCCTTTTTCTCTTCCCTTTCTTTCTTCTTTCGTTCGTTCCTTCCTTCCTTCCTTCCACACTTGAGCATGTTTCAAAGAAGTATGTTTTACAACTGACGTTAATAATATTATCTGTTTGTATTTATTTCATCCCCTTTCCAATCGAAGTTCACGTATCTCCATAAAAATGATCTAATTAATCCTTAGAACACCCTTATATGGAAAGCAGTGGAGAAAATGTTACTTAATCTCTTACAAAGTGAGAAAAATAAAGTATAAATGCTTCAGGTGAGGTGCAGTTAAAACAGTGGGAGATCCAGGTGTACAACTAAGGTTTTGTACTTCTTTCCCCCTTATTTCATTTTAATAATAGCATCTTAGTTCTCTTGCCTTTCTTCATCGATTAAAAGACCTTGTCCCTCTCTCTCCAAGTAGAACATGAGTTACTTGAGGGCATGAAATTCAAAATACAGCTTTTTCATTATATTTCTAGGGCCTAGACTCATGTACATAGAGATTAATATGTATTAAACTGAATTAAATTAAACTATCATTGTTTTTCATTTTTAAGGTACATGCATTTTTAAATTCAAACATTACAAAAGGGTTATACAGTTAAAAGTAGGTCTCTCCCACGAAGATACACAGTCCCTGACCCAGAGGCAAATGCCAATAACATTTTCTTGTCGTATGTATCTTTCCAGACACTTTCATGCATATTAATGAATGAGTGTGTGTCTTAGTGTTTGTATTCATGTTTGAACAAGTGAGAGAGCAAATAAATACAGCGTACTAGATTTTTTTTTTTAACTTAACAATGTATATTGGATAACTCTTTCTGTAAACTTTTCATTTGGAAATCACTTCAAATTTGTATTTTAAAAAAGTAGCAGGAATAAAAATAGTATAAAGAACATCAATATACTCTTAACCTAAATTCAAATATTACTAACATTTTACCCTGATTATCATTTGTTTAATCTTTCTTTCTCCCTGCCTTTCCCTTTCTCCTACTCTTTCTCTCCCTCTTTCTCCCTCTCTCATCATTTGAAGGAAGTTGCACATACCATGGCCTTTTACTCCTAAAAGTGTTGATCTTTAATTCCTAAGAATAATGATATTCTCTTACATAACCACAGTACAACTCTCAAATTAAGTAAATTTAATATTGATATAATACTTTAAAATAATACGGGTCCACATTCCAATTTTGTCCATTGACCAAAAATATTATTTAGAGAATTTTTACTTCTACAATATAGCACCGAGTCTAGGATGAGGTATTGATCATTTAGTTATTACATCTCTTCTGCTGCTTTTTTTTTTAATTTTTAAATTTTATTTTATTTAGCTTTTATACAGCAGGTTCTTATTAGTTATTCATTTCATACATATTAAGTGTATATATGTCAATCCCAATCTCCCAATTCATCACACCACCACCACCCCTGGCACTTTCCACCCTTGGTGTCCATACGTTTGTTCTCTGCATCTGTGTCTCTATTTCTGCCCTGCAAACTGGTTCATCTGTACCATTTTTCTAGGTTCCACATATATGCGTAAATATACGATATTTGGTTTTCTCTTTCTGACTTACTTCACTCTGTATGACAATCTCTAGATCCATCCACGTCTCTACAAATGACCCAATTCGTTCTTTTTTATACTTCTGCTTCTTTTAATCTGAGTCATACCAGAGCATTTCTTTGACTCTGATGACATTAGTAATTTTGAGGAATAAAAACCTCCTTGTCCCTTCTTTAACTGAATGTTCCTCATTTTGGATTTGTCTGTTGTTTCCTGATTAGTTTTAGATTAATGGTCTCAGGCAAAGACACTACACAGGTAAATTTGTTCTTCTCCGGGAATCAAATCTGGGGACGCGTGATAGCCATCTGTCTTTCACTGGTGATGATAATTTTGAAAATTAAAACAACAGTCAAGGTGTTGCCTGATTTTCCACTGTAATGATTCTTTTTGCTCTCCCTTGCAACTAATAAGCAGTCTCTAGGAGCGATTTTACAGCTATACAGATGTCCTGCTCCACATCAAAAACTCCCCCTTAGATGCAGCATCGATTTGTGACTTGCTTGATCCAATCTTTACTATTTTCGAAGCAAAATGACAATTTTCCAACTTTCACCCTCTCTCTCCATTTACCAGTTGGTCCTCTGCATTCTAACATAAATAAGAACTATACCTTCTCCCCCATTTATTTATTTATTATCTATTTATTATCGATGTGGACTCATGAATTCCTACTTTGTTCAATAGCTTATAATTTATTACTGTGCTTAGTTACTTTGGCCCTCACATTTTCCCAGCCTGAGTCAAGATTTTACTCTTGAAAGTCTAGGAAGACCACCCCCTCTACCCCCTTCAAGAGCAGAGCTGCCCTTCCAAGAGGAGGACAAGGCAACCAAAATCAGCCAATGAAGCTTCAGTGGCAGTTGAGCCAGGGCTGGCCTCAGATCCTAGACCTGCTTGATTGCTGTATGTGAGAAAGCGCTCTACAAAGTGTCACCCAAATGTCAAGTGAATCTCCCCCAGTCCTAACTGCAGGTGGTTCACCACATGGCCAACCAGCCTGTTCTGGCAGTGCTGACAAGCCTTTCGCTTCAGTCTGACTAATTGTCTGGCTTGGTCCTACCTGAACCTGCTTGGTCAAACCAGCCCTCCTATCATCGGAGACTGAGGGACAGGAGGAAACTGAGAAGAGATTATTCATGTTACTGATGGTGGCCTCCCAGTGTCTCAGAAGTTATCCCCACTCCACTGCCCACTCTCTTCTTTTTTACTAGCCCATCAAATCGCCCAGGTATCTCCCTTTGACTGAGTCTTTTACAGCTTTCTGAGACCCTAGGAAGAGCATTTAAGGGCCACTGAGTGAAACTTGAGTTTTCCCCAGGGCTTCAGCTGCAGTCAGGCCTGTTCCCCTTTACGCTGTGAACAGTCCAAGGTGGTCATAGCAATGCACCCATTCAGTTGAACTTCAGAGAACATGTGGCAAGACCCCTCTAGTTGCAGGAGCCTGCAAGACAAATGCAAAGAACACAGCAGTCCCTTCCAGCTCACTGGCCCCAAAGCTGTCTTTGCCAACCACTGATGCTACTTCAGGTTCAGTCTCTCTTTCACCTGAAATTGCATCACTTCTCTCATTTAAATGATTGAGTGAAGCCCTCATGGTCCTCTCAGATTCTCAAATGTTGGTACCTTTTTCACTGTCTCTCCTCCTGCGTGTTCCACATGTACTGACTTCTTTTTTAATCCTGTAGTTTCTGTATATCAGGACACTTGACTTTGTACTAGAAGTTTCAAGAGCCTTTACTGATTTGGTTTGATTGTCAGGGAAAGAACTCTAGAATAAAATATTAGGGTATTTTGAGGCATATAGAAAGGATAAAAGAGGAGGAAAAGTTGGGGTGGGGGAGCTGCTGAAAGTCTAGCTGTGTCAACAAATCCCATCTGTAAAACAGCCCCTTAGCAATGGCTTGTGAAAGGCAGTAACCCCCGCTCACCACTTCCACACACACACACACACACACACACACACACACACACACACACACACATCCTTCCCAGCTCCTTAGGGTTTCTGCTGGCCTCTCAGAGCTTTCAGCAATGCGGGGGTGGGGGTGGCGGTGTGTATAGACTGATTCTAGCTGCTAAAGGGGCCCAGGAATGGGAAGCCTCTCAGGCACTTTGCCTTATTAAGCAGAAGAACAACAATGGTGGCCCCAAGCGATGATATCGGCAATGGGACTCTCAATTGCCCTCCTCTTGATAATGGGTTGAAACTAGGAGTCCCTAATCCAAAACGTCTAATGACAGTCAAACACCACATCCCTTGCCCCAGCTCCCCAAACCCACAATAAGTACACGTGGCTACAGTTTTTCCTTGTTGAGAAGTTAGGAGGAGGCAACTGGCCATATTTCTGGCTCCAGCGATCATTTTCCCTTGGTTACTGATCCACCCTCCTCACTCAAAATTAGCTCTTCCCTGTGAGCTCTGCCACTTGCAAGTGTAGAGAGTTTTGCAGAAAGTCTTTACAAATGGTTAGGCAGTGGCATCTGAACAGTCACATAGAGGTCTCAGAATATTCTGTGATCGCTCCCTGTGGTAGGCACATCCTAAGGCGACCCTCAGTGAGTCCGATCCTTCTGTAATTCCCTCCCCTTGAGTATGGGCATAACCTGTGACTGACTCATAGACAAAAGGATATGGCAAAAGTGATGGGAAGGTACTCCCACAATTATACTGTCACTTAAGACTCCATCTTCGCAGACTCAAGCAAAGACTCCCCTGCCGGCTTTGGAAAACTAAGCAGCCATGTTGAGAGAACCCCCTGGCAAGGAACTGAGGCAGCTGTAGGAGCTGAGAGCAGCCCCCAGCTGACAGCCAGCAAGAAAATAGGGACCTCAGTTCTACAGCCACAAGGAACAGAATTCTGCCAACAACTACATGGGCCTGAAAGAGAACCCAAACTCCAGAAAGGCACATGGCTACACCTTTACTGCAGCCTCTTGAGACTGAGCAAAAGATCTTTCTAAGCAGTGCCTGTATCACTGACCCATTGAAACTGTGCAATAATGTCTATTGTTTTAAGCATCTAAGTTTGTGGTTATTTGTCACACAGCAATAGAAAACTAATATATTCCCCAGGGCAGTAAGAACATCTCCCAAGGAGAAGAAAAGAGGGACCATAGTCTAGCTTAGCCCCTGTGACTTCTATTTGCAGCTCTTCAGGCACCTGCATTCTTCAAGTTCCCAAACTGTTTCCAGCAGGTAACACTGCTGGTGGAGTTTATTTATCGTTTTTTTCACAGAGACAAATTAAGTCAATAAAAATAAAAGAAATGTAAGAGAAGAGCTTCTGAATATTCAGGAAAGCAGTGGGTTGCATAATGCGTGCCCACATGACCACAAGCAGAAGCACCCACATGGTACCTCCCAGAATACTTTGCTTTGCCTGATGCTGGGCTGTCCTTCACTGACCGGTCTTCAGGCATGTTTACACCAACCGGAAAGGGGAAGATGGTGACCGATACAGCAGCTTTCGGGCTGTGCACAATATCTCAAGATGAAAGCTGTTCCTATCAATGCTGTGTGGCAGAAGAGGGACAGGGATTAACAGGCAAGTGAGTCCCACTGCCACCCTCTGAAGGACCTCAGACCTTCTAGTTCTGCTCTCCAATTACCAGCCCCCAAATTAAGCTGTAATGGAAAAGTCCTTTCAGATTATGGCTCTCCAAAGGGATCTAAGTCTAGGGTCTCTCACCATCTATTCATTTAATCACCATTTAATGATCTTCTACTCTATGCCAGCACTGCTGATACAGCAGTGGATAAAACATATGAAATCCCAAAACATATGGGGTTTTGAGTCTAAAGGGAGATATAGAGAAGAAAATGGCAATTAAACTATATGATAGGGAAAGTACAGGTGTTGTCTGAGCACAAAAGAGGGACGCCTCCCCACTGCAAAATGGTCTTAAGGAATCCCTATACGCCACCAGCAATGACATCTGAACCGAGACGTGAGGGATGAAGAGCAATTGACAACACAGAGTGCTCCAAGCAGAGGGAATATGTAACTAACACCCAGAGGTGAGTTTGAGGAGAAGCGGAACTGAAGCATAGAGTTTGCAGGTTAGTCATAATAATAAGGTACAGCAGTTATCCAGCATGTACTGGATACTATTGTTATGCTAAATGAATGGTATATATCATCTCATTTGATTCTCATAGCAACCCTCAGATGAGACAACTGAGATGAAGAGAGGTTCTGTGCTTTGCCCATGATTGTACCGCTGGTAAATGATGAAGCCAGGAATTAATGTGCAGCTGACTGGCTTCACAGTTCACAGCCTTAACCCCCAACTCTCATACCCTAGTCTGTAGCTCAAATGAATAAACCAAATGGTGGGCCTTCAGGTCAGGCCTCTATTCTTCACTAATGGAGCCACTAACCCAACATATAAGTCCAGATCCACCTCAGATTCTGGAACTTCTCTGACCTCAGAATCCAATCCATGAGTTCTTGCTCAAAAGTGGGGACAAGTCAGCCCTCTCCCAGTTATCAGGTCCCTTGTTAGCAAGCCAGGTTTCCACATTGAGGCTCTGCTTCCTTAGGCTTTTTGAAAACTAGAATCTTGTCTCTGAATTCAGTCCCCTTACATAGATTCCCACTTCTTAAGACTGCAGACACCATGCTTTGCCTCTTTTTTGGGGGGACTTTTTCCTATTTTTGATTTCCTGAATATCCTCATATTGCTTTTAGGTTCTTTGGAGTCTACTCTCCCTCAATGTAGTCTGACTACAAAACATTGCTGAAAGATCCTCTTTATTACATGGAGGTGGCCATGGATTTCCCTAGGCATAGTACTGTCGACATCTTTTCTGATTTCAAAACCCCCTTTGACTGCACTGAGCTCTGAATCTACAGTGCATTACACTCCTCCTTCCCTGTAGGTTGCTGGACTTAGTAGTCAAATTCTGCTGCTTTGTTTTTCAGACTATTTTGGAAAGCAGAAAGATATCATTTCTCTCCTAACCAGAATATTTAAAGACACCTTGCCCTTTCCCAAAACCACAAGAACAAGTAAATTAAACAAAGTGTTTTTTTCTAGGCAAATCAGAAATCTCTTCTTAAGAAGAATTCTCTAATCACTGTAAAGCTACCAGAATAAATACCTCAATGTGTAGCCAACTTTGAAAACAAAATTTTCTAACACTAAATGTATATTTTTGCATATGCAAAGATACATAATTTTGTATGTATATACATGTATTTTACATTCATATTTGCATATTATAGTATAGTAGTCTCTCTAATCATACAGATTTTTAACCCATATCCACTGCATATTCTGTCTTTGGGTTTCAGCTAATTTCTCCAACTTCTTAAGGTATGGGAGATCCCCTATTTAGCAGGCTGTGGATACTTCCTGGTACAGCATTGCTTCTTTTTGAACATTTTTTGGCTTTCTGGAGGGCCCAAGTCTTAGTCAAGGGGTTTATTTGTTTATTTGCTTACAAAGCAAGAGTTGCTTATTGTCTATAAAGATGCTTATAAATATTATAGCTTCAATAGAAACAATAATTTTTATGAGAAAAAATTAACTGCTGAGTAAATAATCCCCACAATTTTCTACATTTTTGGATATATTATTGGCCTTTTTTAACCATGATGATGTTTTAAACATAATAACTAGGTGTACAATATCTAGTTATTTATTATGAATATGTTTGGTACAAGTTATGAAGACCAATTTAAAAGGGTAAATGTTACTTAACATTTCACATATCCATCCATGGAATAAAGTTTTTCCATTTATGAAGGAGTCATTATTTGATAGTTCTGTTCAGCAGGTCTTTATTCTTTTTCAGTTCTAAATTGCTTGAACATGACTTCAATTCTTAACAATCAATTTCTTGCTGGATTCCTTTCTGTCTAGCATCTCAAACTACTTTCTTTAAGGCCACCAGTAACCTTCTCTTCAATTTAAAGTACAGTTTCCTTTTTTTCTATATTTTGAGCCTTTCTGCTGCCTTTCATATGTTGGCCACCGCATTCTCAATTACACTTTTTTCTAGTTTCATTAACACCAGTTACACCTGGTATAAGTTGTACATGTGGTTACTCAATTTCTATACCCTTTGCAGGGTCTACACTTCTTCATATCCATCAAATATCTGTGTGTTCCAAAGGACCTCTGCTATATTTATGTCACAATTTACAAGTAGATATTGATAATATTTTTGTTGCTTGGCATGTAACTCAAAGTGCACAACCTATGAGTCATCCACATATTAGTGACAAGGAGGCTGCAGAGATGGGCAAGTATTTTAATACTCTAGGAAAGTCCATTCAACTCTCCTTTTTGTAATTAAGATTCACTAGCATCTCAGTGCCTTTGTTTTTCTCTGGGGAAAATACAAATTTTGCCAGCTTCTAAGTGCCTATACCATTTATTTAGCTGCTATCCTTACCCTAGACATTATACCAGATGCTGGAGATTCAGTGATGACTCAATACAGACTCGGCCATTATTTTCATGAAACTTAAAGTCTAGTTGGGAAGACGGGAATTAAACGTTTTTATTAACCAAAAAATCCTGCAACTGCAACCCTTGCAAGTGTTAAACATTGTTCTAAAAGCTTATAATAGGAAAATGTGACCTGGTCAAGGAACTCAAGGAGGACTACCTTAAGGGTGTACCTCATTAACTGAGATTTGAATGACAAGTAGGAATTCAGTATGTGAAGAGTAACCTGCTAACCAGAAGGACTGGCATGAGCTAAGTCTCAGTGGTGGGGCAGAGAAGAGATTATAAGAGAAGCAAAAAGAAGGCAAATGGTGTGGAATGCACAGAGTAACCATGCTGGACCTTGTAAACTATATTAGTTTTGTCATTAGCCTGCAAGTAATGGAAAGCTATCAAAGAATTTTAGATAACAGGGGATAAAGAGGGACTATGGGGAGAGGGGGAGAAAAGAACTGTCATGTTCAAATTTATTTTTCTTGCCTAAAGATTTGTATGGATTCCCTACCCTAAGTACTATCTTTTCCTTCCTGATCTAAAGTTAGGAGGCTGTTCTAATAGTTTAGATTTATTTCTTTGTCTGAATCAAAGGCCTTTCATTCTGAGTCTCCTTAGTTTGTTTGGCCTCCTCTTCACAAGCTCTAAACAGTGGAATTCCCTAAAGCTTCCTCTCTAGTTGATATCTTTTGCCACATTGGTTTTGCATGTCAATAAATTGAAGATGGTTATTAAATATCTCAACTCCGGTCTTGTATATCCAATAGCTACAAAGGTATATTTGTATATTTTTTTAACAGGCAACTCAAACATAGCAAATCTAAAGTATATAAAGAGAAAGAAAACCAGTTTCTGTCCTCCCCTCAGATAGTCAGGCATTCACTTAACAAAAATTTGCTAAACGCTTTTCCAGGCCATGGGTATTCAAAGAAGAATTAGGTAGAATCCTTGACTTTAAGGGAACAAAATATTCTCTGCAATTAGTTATCATATTCCCTATGATTAACTATCACAATGTTGCATGCCAGTGGATACTTTTGTTATACTTTTTTTTTTTGCTTTCCCTAAAATGTTTTCCTTTCTGGACCACCACCTCTCTAATGCTTCATAGCTCCTGTTCATTTCCTACCCTCAAGACTATTTCTCTTTCCTAAAGTTATCACTTGCACCCATTATGTGATACTGCTCTGAGAGTTAATACTAAAGATCTAGCCAAGCAGGAAGGAGCTCTGAAGAAACAGGCAGGCAGTTGTCTTGCATTTCCTGAAGTGACCTGTCTTATTGTCTCTTGTGCCCTGCCATGAAGACCCACAAGACCCAAATTCTTTTTTTATTTTTTTAATTTTTAATTTTTTGGCATGGGGGATCTTAGTTCCCTGACCAGGGACTGAACCTGTGCCCCCTGCATTGGAAGTGTGGAGTCTTACCACTGGACTGCCAGGGAAGTCCCAACACCCAGATTCTTGATGCAATGTCAACACCACACTTATCTCTGTATCTCCACCACCTACCAGAATGCCTAGAGCACTGTAGGTGCGGGAGGCTGTAGAATAAGCCTAATTGATTATGCCCCCATTGGAAGCCATCTCTTTCTCCATATTGGAAACTCACCATTATTGTATAAGTGAGCAAACTTGGAATAACAGTTTTGGGGACAATCTTATGAGACAACTATAAAACTAGGGTATGGACTTCTCTAATGCTCAGTACCTCTTTCTCTCCCTCATCTCCCAGTACTAACTTGTGTTTACCATAAATTACATGCCACCTAAATCATAGCAAGCAGTGAATGAGATTGTGCTTCATTTTTCTTTTAAAATAATTGAAAAATAAATAGCCTTTATATAATGTCGTTTAAGTAATTTAAAAAATAACTACAGTGAATTGAGTCATCTGATAAGAGGGGAGTCCATTCCCCTGCATCTTCGAGCTGACCCTAGCCAATTATGGAAACATTGGGTCATTTAGGATCAGACATTTCCTATCTTTAGCTGATGTCTGATCAAGACCATCAGGAGTAATTCAAGGACAGGAGGGACCTTCAAGGTAGCAGAGGAGTAAGACGTGGAGATCACCTTCCTCCCCACAAATACATCAGAAATACATCTACACGTGGAACAACACCTACAGAACACCTACGGAATGCTGGCAGAAGACCTCAGACTTCCCAAAAGCCGTGTGGCCGACAGGGTCTTGGTGCTCCAGCTGGGTGTCAGGCCTGAGCCTCTGAGGTGGGAGAGCTGAGTTCAGGACATTGGTCCACCGGAGACCTCCCAGCCCAACAGAATGTCAAACAGCGAAAGCTCTCCCAGAGATCTCCATCTCAATGCTAAGACCCAGCTCCACTCAATGACCAGCAAGCTACAGTACTGGACACCCTATGCCACACAACTATCAAGACAGGAACACAACCCCACCCACTAGCAGAAAGGCTGCCTAAAATCATAATAAGGTCACAGACACCCCAAAACACACCACCAGACGTGGTCCTGCCCACCAGAAAGACAAGATCCAGCCTCATCCATCAGAACACAGGTGACAGTCCCCTCCACCAGGAAGCCTACACAACCCACTGAACCAATTTTACCCATTGGGGGCAGACACCAAAAACAATGGGAACCACGAACCTGTAGCCTGCAAAAAGGAGACCCCAAACACAGTAAGTTAAGCAAAATGAGAGGACAGAGAAATACACAGCAGATGAAGAAGCAAGGTAAAAACCCACCAGACCAAACAAATGAAGAGGAAATAGGCAGTCTACCTGAAAAAGAATTCAGAGTAATGATAGTAAAGATGATCCAAAATCTTGGAAACAGAATGGAAAAAATACAAGAAACGTTTAACAGGGACCTAGAAACCTGAAGAGCAAACAAACAATGAAGAACAACACAATAAATGAAATTAAAAATTCTCTTGAAGGAATCAGTAGCAGAATAACTGAGGCAGAAAAACGGATAGGTGACCTGGAAGATAAAATAGTGGAAATAACTACCGCAGAACAGAATAAAGAAAAAAGAATGAAAAGAATTGAGGACAGTCTCAGAGACCTTGGGAACAACATCAAACGCACCAACATTCGAATTATAGTGGTCCCATAAGAAGAAGAGAAAAAGACTGAGAAAATATTTAAAGAAATTATAGTTGAAGACTTCCTTAATATGGGAAAGGAAATAGTCAATCAAGTCCAGGAAGAACAGAGAGTCCCATACAGGATAAATCCAAGGAGAAACACGCCAAGACACATATTAATCAAACTATCAAAAATTAAATACAAAGAAAAAATATTAAAAGCAGCAAGGGAAAAGCAACAAATAACATACAAGGGAATCCCAATAAGGGTAACAGCTGATCTTTCAGCAGAAACTCTGCCAGCTGGAAGGGAGTGGCAGGATATATTTAAACTGATGAAAGGGAAAACCCTATAATCAAGATTACTCTACCCAGCAAGGATCTCATTCAGATTCGACAGAGAAATTAAAACTTTTACAGAGAAGCAAAAGCTAAGAGAATTAACCACCATTAAACCAGCTTTACAACAAACGTTAAAACAACTTCTCTAGGCAGGAAACACAAGAGAAGGAAAAGACCTACAATAAGAAACCAAAACAATTAAGAAAATGGTAATAGGAACATGCATATCAATAACTACTTTAAATGTAAATGGATTAAATGCCCCAACCAAAAGACACAGACTGGCTGAATGGATAACAAAACACACCCCGAATATATGCTGTCTACAAGAGACCCACTTCAGACCTATGGACACATACAGACTGAAAGTGAGGGGATGGAAAAAGTTATTCCATGAAAATGGAAATCAAAAGAAAGCTGGAGTAGCAATTCTCATATCAGACAAAATAGACTTTAAAATAAAGACTATTACAAGAGACAAAGGACACTACATAATGATCAAGGGATCAATCCAAGAAGAAGATATAACAATTGTAAATATTTATGCACCCAACATAGGAGCACCCCAATACATAAGGCAAATGGTAACAGCCATAAAAGGGAAAATTGACAGTAACACAACAATAGTAGTGGAATTTAACACCCCACGTTCACCAATGGACAGATCATCTAAAATAAAAATAAATAAGGAAACACAAGTTTTAAATGATACATTAAACAAGATGGACTTAATTGGTATTTATAGGACATTCCATTAAAAAACAACAGAATACACTTTCTTCTAAAGTGCTCATGGAACATCCTCCAGGATAGATCATATCTTGGGTCACAAATGAAGCCTTGGTAAATTTAAGAAAATTGATATTGATAAAATTGATAAATTGATAAAATCATATCAAGTATCTTTTCTGACTACAACGCTATGAGACAAGATTTCAATTACAGGAAAAAATCTGTAAGAAACACAGACACATGGAAGCTAAACAATACACTACTAAATAACAAAGAGATCACTGAAGAAATAAAAGAGGAAATCAAAATATACCTGGCAACAAAGGACAATGAAAACATGATGACCCAACACCTATGTGATGCAGCAAAAGCAGTTCTAAGAGGGAAGTTTATAGCAATACAATCCTACCTCAAGAAACAAGAAAAATCTCAAATAAACAACCTAGCCTTACACCAAAAGCAATTAGAGAAAGAAGAACAAAAAAACCCCAAAGTTAGCAGAAGGAAAGAAATCATAAATATCAGATCAGAAATAAATGAAAAAGAAAGGAAGGAAACGATAGCAAAGATGAATAAAACTAAATGCTGGTTCTTTGAGAAGACAAACAAAATTGATAAGCCATTAGCCAGACTCATCAAGAAAAAAGGGGAGAAGACTCAAATCAATAGAATTAGAAATGAAAAAAGAGAAGTAACAACTGACACTGCAGAAATACAAAGGATCATGAGAGATTAAACTAAGCAACTATAGGTCAATAAAATGGACAACCTGGAAGAAACGGACTAATTCTTAGAAAAACACAACCTTCCGAGACTGAACCAGGAAGACATAGACAAATATAAAGAGACCAATCACAAGCACTGAAATTGAAACTGTGATGAAAAATCTTCCAAAAAACAAAAGCCTAGGACCAGATGGCTTCACAAGTGAATTCTATCAAATATTTAGAGAAGAGTTAACACCCATCTTTCTCAAACTCTTCCAAAATATAGCAGAGGGAGGAACACTCCCAAACTCATTCTATGAGACCACCATGACCCTGATACCATAACCAGACAAAGATGTCACAAAAAAAGAAAACTACAGACGAATATCATTGATGAACATAGATGCAAAAATCCTCAACAAAATACTAGCAAACAGAATCCAACAGCACATTAAAAGGATCATACACTATGATCAAGTGGGGTTTATCCCAGGAATGCAAGGAATCTTCAATAGAAACATATCAATCAATGTGATAAAACATACTAAAAAATTGAAGGAGAAAAACCATATGATCATCTCAATAGATGCAGAAAAAGCTTTTGACAAAAATCAACACCCATTTATGATAAAAGTCCTCCAGAAAGTAGGCATAGAGGGAACTTACCTCAACATAACAAAGGCCATATATGACAAACCCACAGCCAACATTGTTCTCAATGGTGAAAAACTGAAACCATTTCCTCTAGGATCAGGAACAAGACAAGGTTGTCCACTCTCATCACTATTATTCAACATAGTTTGGAAGTTTTAGCCACAGCAATCAGAGAATGAAACAAAATAAAAGGAATCCAAATTGGAAAAGAAGAAGTAAAGCTGTCACTGTTTGCAGATGACATGATACGATACATAGAGAATCCTAAAGATGCCATCAGAAAACTACTAGATCTAATCAATGAATTTGGTAAAGTAGCAGGATACAAAATTAATGCACAGAAATCTCTTGCATTCCTATACACTAATGATGAAAAATCTGAAAAAGAAATTAAGGAAACACTCCCATTTACCACTGCAACAAAAAGGATACAATACCTAGGAATAAACCTACCTAAGGAGACAAAAGACCTGTATGCAGAAAACTATAAGACACTGATGAAAGAAATTAAAGATGATACAAACAGATGGAGAGACATACCATGTTCTTGGATTGGAAGAATCAACATTGTGGAAACGACTATACTACCCAAAGCAATCTACAGATTCAATGCAATGCAATCCCTATCAAACTACCAATGGCATTTTTCACAGAACTAGAAAAAAAATTTTCACAATTTGTATGGAAACACAAAAGACCCTGAAAAGCCAAAGCAATCTTGAGAAAGAAAAACGGAGCTGGAGGAATCAGGCTCCCTGACTTCAGGCTATACTACAAAGCTACAATAATCAAGACAGTATGGTACTAGCACAAAAACACAAACATAAATCAATGAAACAGGATAGAAAGCCCAGAGATAAACCCATGCACATATAGACATCTTATTTTTGATAAAGGAGGCAAGAATATACAATGGAGAAAAGACAGCATCTTCAATAAGTGGTGCTGGGAAAACTGGACAGCTACATGTAAAAGAATGAAATTAGAAGACTCCCTAACACCTTACACAAAAGTAAACTCAAATGGATTAAAGACCTAAATGTAAGGCCAGACACTATAAAATCTTAGAGGAAAACATAGGCAGAACACTCTATGACATAAGTCACAGCAAGATCCTTTTTGACCTACCTCCTAGAGAAATGGAAATAAAAACAAAAATAAGCAAATGGGACCTAATGAAACTTAAAAGCTTTTGCACAGCAAAGGAAATCATAAACAAGACCAAAAGACAACCCTCAGATTGGGAGAAAATATTTGCAAATGAAGCAACTGACAAAGGATTAATCTCCAAGATTTACAAGCAGCTCATGCAGCTCAATAACAAAAAAACAAACAACCCAATCCAAAAATGGGCTGAAGACCTAAATAGACATTTCTCCAAAGAAGATATACAGATTGCCAACAAACATATGAAAGGATGCTCAACATCACTAATCATTAGAGAAATGTAAATCAAAACTACAATGAGGTAACACCTTACACCAGTCAGAAGTGCCATCATCAAAAAATGTACAAACAATAACTGCTGTAGAGGGTGTGGAGAAAAGGGAACCCTCTTGCACTGTTGGTGGGAATGTAAACTGATACAGCCACTATGGAGAACAGTATGGAGGTTTCTTAAAAAACTAAAAATAGAACTACCCTATGACCCTGCAATCCCACTACTCGGCATATACTCTGAGACAACCATAATTCAAAAAGAATCATGTACCCAATGTTCATTGCAGCTCTATTTCCAATAGCCAGGACATGGAAGCAACCTAAGTGTCCGTCGACAGATGAATGGATAAAGAAGTTGTGGCACATATATACAATGGAATATTAGCCATAAAATGTAACAGAATTGAGTTATTTGTAGTGAGGTGGATGGACCTAGTGTCTGTCATACAGAGTGAAGTAAGTCAGAAAGAGAAAAACAAATACTGTATGCTAACACATATATATGGCATCTAAAAAAAAATGGTTCTGCAGAACCTAGGGGCAGGATAGGAATAAAGATGCAGACATAGAGAATGGACTTGAGGACACGGGGAAGGGGAAGGGCAAGCTGAGACGAAGTGAGAGAGTAGCACTGACATATATACACTACCAAATGTAAAACAGATAGCTAGTGGGAAGCAGCCGCATAGCACAGGGAGATCAGGTCAGTGCTTTGTGTCCACCTAGAGGGGTGGGATAGGGAGGGTGGGAGGGAGACGCAAAAGGGAGGAGATATGGGGATATATGTATACGTATAGCTGATTCACTTTGTTATACAGCAGAAACTAACACACCATTGTAAAGCAATTATACTCCAATATATTTGTTTAAAGAAAAAAAGAAAAAGAGTAACTTGGACTCTTTCCCAAACTCTGATACTCTCCTCAATGTTGTTATGTGTGACCCTCCTCAGTAGTCTTGAGTAATTAGTCAACCTACTGGATATCACTCATACTTTAAAATAAATTAATAGCATGGGGACTCTAATAACACTCTTTGAAACTTAATGAAGTAGATACTCCTAGCCTTTCTTTTCCTTTGATGGGTCAGACTGCTTTAAATAATTCCAAGGTAATCTTGCTTCCAGTATCTTTTAGAAAACATTCCACATTTACTCAAAACCACAGCGATCTTTCTCATCACGGACTTTCTACAGTATTTAAATTTAGAAAAACTCAATTTAACCTTCTGGCCAAAGCTTATACTTATGCAGTTATGACCAGGTTGTTCCTACTAGGTTTTTACAACCAGTATTTGTTCTGATAATTAGTTGCTAATTAGCTTCTCCTCCTCCCTGCCTCCAGTCATTCCAAACACTGGTCCTTATCTGAACACACTGTGCTTTCTCCTCCCGTTCTGATGTTGTCCTTACTAGAGCCCCCTCTGTCTGAAATAGCCTTTGATGATCTCCGCCTGGAAAATTCTTTACTCATTTTTTAAAAGTCAGCTAAATGATAGCTTCTTTTGGAAAACTTTTCTGAATTTTCCAGGTAGAATGAGTCACTTCTTGTCTATGTTCCCTCAGCACTTCATGCATGCCTCTAATGTAACTTATCACAGTATATTATAATTATTTATATTCAACTGTGTGTTGACTTCTAGACCATGAGGCCTTTGAGAGCAGTGGTAGTGGTTTGTTCATTGTTGGCATGTCATAGGCGCTCAATAATTGTGTGCCTATGCTTTAAAGAATTTGTGAAATAAATCAGAGCACTTAGAAGTAAAGAAAAAATAATACCTTAGTAAAATGACTGGATTATTCAATGTTTTACACATATATTAACGCCTTGATTCTACAAGATTGTGAACTGTAGTGAAATTAATATTTTTATCCTTTTCTGTTTATACCTCTCAATGTAAGTTTAGGCACGTGGTAGACACTCCACTAAAACAAAGCAAAACAAACTACATACACACAACACACACACAGATTTTAAAAATCAAAACACACTTATTTTGCCTTTCAGGGTGTGTTAGGGATTCAGAACAGCATGATATAGAAAAGGACTTTAGCCTACAGGGTGTGGTAGGGATTCAGAACAGCATGATATAGAAAAGGACTTTAGCCTATCTGTATCACCAGTTCATCACTCATGTGAGAGAACAAGCTGTTGTGAAGTAGGAGAGTTCTGACCTCCCTATATATCAGAATAAATAAAACCTTTTATAACTACAGGTTTCAAACTCCAAACAACTCACAACAAATAATGGAATAACAAGTCAAAGGCAAATAGAGTAAAATAGAGTAAAATTAAAAGGTAAATGTATAGGATTTTCTGTTTGTGTTATACACATATAGGTATGTTTATACATATATATGTGTGTATACACACACACACACACACACACACACACGATATTCCATATCATGTAATTTTAAAGCTAGAAAAAGCTCTTAAAAGTTATTTAATGCATTTTTATTTAATTCATTTTTATATTAAAAATGTGAAATCTAACACATATCAGAAATCTTATAGGTATCATAGTAAGTGATAAGGCTATATCTAATACTAACATCTCCTGAGATCAGTATCAAGTTTTAAAGGGTCATTAGTATGATTAGTTCCCAAAGTTTTTGTGTTTGTGCTATACCAGAATTTTAGTGTTTGTAAAACTGGTTTTTAATGAAACTCCTGAGTTAATTAAGACACACACACACACACCCACACATACAATACTAAGCAAGTCAGTAACAATAAAAATACTAAAAGGAGGCAACACCGATTGAACACATACTATATGCCAGCTACTGTTCCCAGCGTTCACAAGAATTGCTCACAAAATTTTCTTAACAACCCTATGAGGTAGGTACTTTTATTTCCCCCAGTTTTTATATGAAGAAATCAAGGCCTGAAAGGGGCGGAGCAAGACACTGTACTCCGGTAGCCTTGGTCCCAGACACCATACTCTCACCACAGTGCATGCAAAACCAATAAGGAAGCAAACAAAAACTGTCTTTGAAAGCATCTGCTATTTGTTGCCCTGCTATTTGCTCACCCATTCAAGGTCTCTCATGCACTTAAAATTGAGAACAGTTGCTGGAACTGAACCTTCCTTCATGCCTCTTGATCAATCACAGCAGATTTTATCATGCTTTACTCCACATTATAAATTTCACCCAGCTCTGACTTGGCAGTACCAATATGTATACTCTGTTTTAGCAAAAAATACATTTTTTTCACACTAATTCAAATGCTATGGTACACCTCTGAGGGTTACAGTGTGCCATGGCATAAAGGCAGAGGGTCACTTCTGAATGAAGATGGTGACCAAGACTGTCCTCATACTCAGTTCCTTGCTGCTAAAATCAGTATTACAAAACAAACAATCCTCTGATTTTAGTAGAACCTTACATTTAAAATACCCACTTTGATATCAGTTTATATTTTATATATCATAAACATTATCAAAATTAATTCTGGAATATTATTAGGTAAAATTAGCTAAATTCAAGGCCTAGTGTCTTGTAAAACTTTTTGGCAAAACCTCCATGGCTTAATATCTCTTGAATTTAGTTAATTCATACTCATAATTCTTACATTCTAATTTTACTCTCTCATTCTGCACATTTCAAATGCACATTAGCAAAAGGACTAAGTTCAGGGATATAATTTTATTATTATCCAATACTAACAAGAGTAAACTATTTTGTGCTAAATCAAGTTTGTGCAGGCAACTTTGAGTTGTTTTACAATTTATGTGTATGTCACTAGATAGACTCTTCAGTGGCTAATTAAATGATACCATCTAAAAATGGTTTATCTTTAACTGATAAGTTCTATGTACAGATTGATTTTCTCTGAGGAGGTTAGATTTCAGGCTTCTTTTTTTCTTTTAAATCACTGGGCATCTGTAAAAAATTCAAAGGGTAGTAAAACTTACTTTCAGTTCAACTGTCCTAGGAACTAGTATTAATATATGCTAAACTACTGAAAAATGGGTGTTAAATTTCCGATTCTCTCTACTTTGCTTTATTGAAACATAGACTACTATCATTTGGAAGATATTGTTAACTTTTTTTTTTAATTAAAAGAAAAACAAAATTCATCCATTTCTCACTTTTCTATTTATACTATCTAAACTCTATCTAAAGCCAAACAACTGTAAACTCAATGCATTATGACCATCAGGAACTGTATTATAGAGGATAAATATAAAGCTAGATTGCTTGAATGTACTCTACAATACAAGATAACATGGTCCAAAAATGCTCTTTTTGGAATCCATTGTAATTTAAGCATTTTATTTTTGTAAAGTTGCATTGATCACATTCAGAATAAAATATAAATTATAAAATAACTGATAGACATTTTCACAATATCCAAATGTAAAGTTTTACAAATCTGTTTTATATTAGAACATGCCTGAGAGCTTAAAGATACATAGAAACACAAGAAATGCAAATAAGTCCACCCCTTAACTCATGTTTCCTGTTTCCTAGCAAGTTCTTTGATTTATTCAGCCACACCTTGAAATACACTCTATATTTTTTGTAATTTAAGAGAGGAGAGCTTACCAGATAGAAAAACATATAACATGCACAAGAGCAAGGATCTTTTATATTGCTCAGTTATAAATAAATCCCAAGCACCTAAAGAGTACATGACACAGAGTAGACAATAAAATAAAACTAGTAGTAGACTAGTTAGATAGCCAGATATATGGAGGGAGGGGGAGAGAGAGAGAGAGAGAGAGAGAGAGAGAGAGAGAAAGATATTGATTGATCGGGGGCATTAAGAATTGAAAAACCTATTTCTGAGTCTTCTCCACTTATTGATTTACTGACTGGGTGATCTTTGGCAACCAGTTAAAACCTGTTAGTCTCTGTTTTCTTAGCAGCATAATATCAATTACTTTATCACATATCAAATGTTAAGAATGAATGATATTTTGTCCATGGAAACAACTGTTAAAATTTTAAAGTACTTTTAAGCATTATGTTTATGCACATAATATATACACCTGAATATCCATGCATTCACATACTAATATAAACCTACACTAAGATGACATTGTGGTTACTATGTTATGGGCTTAACTAAAACGTTGGTCATGCAAATCCAGAATTCATACTGTTAAGGCAAACGTAGAATTCATCACACATCCAAGTACTTCAACGGAGAAAGTTGAAAACTAAATGGAATCATGCATTCAATAATTAAAAGACACCAGTAAAGGTGCTTACATAAACTAAGTTCTAGGAGAAGATTAAGACATCTAAGAGGGAAAAAAAGAGTGCTATTTTGGAATAAGTAATAACATAATATGAGAAACTATTTTCAAAAAAAAATCAATATGTCACCCTCAGCCTGTGGGAAATGCAAAGAACTTCAGAAGGGATAATAGGAATCTTTTTACCATTGTGTACTTTTTCCATCTCTTATTAAGACCAGTAAAACCTGTCACTTAGTAACATTAACTTTGCACACCAGTTACAAAGAATTGGATAAAATAATATGAAGAAGAAAAATGCAAAAAAAAAAAAAGATGATAACTTCGACAAAGGACATACGTATTAGAAAGGAGGCAAGTAACATAGCCATACATGTAGCGTCATGCATCTTTCACCTATGGTGTCCTGCACTAAGAATTCTTCCTATGGACTTTGTGGCATGGAAAATTGCTATGATCCCATTGCTGTCCTCTCTTTAAAAAAATAAAACTAAAAGCAAAAACGTTCTGTCGAGTCTACCATCCAGATATCATATCAGGTATATTCATGTTGTACAAAGTTGTTCAAAGGAAAACAAGGAGATAAACGATTTTAACACTGTTATCACTACCAAAGCAGTGCATTTGTGATTAGAGGCTATAATACTGAGAAAAGCATTTATACACAGCAGAAAATACAATTTTAAATGTTTAAAATGTTATTTGACTGAGTAAGAGTTTCTTCGTTGTTGACAGAATGATATAAACAGATTTTTAGAGAATTAATTGTTGGGAAACAAATGCTTTCCCTTGGTCAAGATTGATCACCTGTGAAAATGACAGAGTCAATACCTTTGGGTTATTCAACTCCACTTTGAAGTACTTAATGGAAAAAAATATCATTTCAAAGCCGTGGATCATTATGCTTTCAAGTTCATATATTAAAACTTTTGCATTCTCACTTTTAGATTTTTTTTTTTTGAAATTTACAGAATACACCAACATAAATCTCCCTGTAAAAAATTAACCCCAGATGCTTGTTTGTAAGCTTTTGAGGTTTGGTTGATTATATACTATCTTGGCTGAGACAAGCTCAGTTCTTTGGATTCCATTAATACACATCTGACACTTTCTATAAACTCAGTTTTGTTCAGACCTGAATTGACTGAAGGAGACAAATTGAACAACAGTAGTGTCAAGCACTGCCAAACAGGACTGGGCTGGTAGAAGACAGAGAAGCGTGACATAGCTGAGAAGCCCCTGCTGTCCCTGAGCACAACCTGAGCACCTCCAAGCCCTGATTTCTAATTATGCAAATTACTGGTTCTCACAGGCAGAAATATGCTATGTTAAAACACAGTAAAAATACATCTGAAAAGCATGAGCATATCACAGCCTGATGGCAAGCCATTATTCAAAAGTTTTATTACCTTAGAAGAGGTGGAGATGCTATTAAAATAAAATATGTTCTATTAAATAATAGCTATTTACACTTTTCTGTGTCTTCATTTCATAAATATCTGCATTCGACTTTGAGATAACGACAGTCTGCTGCTTTTTACTATGATAATAGACAATATTTGAGGAGTTAAGAGTGTTTTTGAATTCTTCATTTGGTAGCACGTGAACATTCTCAGTCAATTAAAAGCTTTTATTGTACCTGATTTTTCATTAAATTAAATTCCCGTCAGATTTAATCATCTATGTCCACAGTAATTCAACAGCTGTAAACATATTTGTTGTGCTACAATACTGTAAGGATCCTCAGGTGTAAATATCACTACTAGTAAATGATTAAATAATTGAAAGCTTTAATTTCAGGGCTTAAATATTCTGCAGATAACATAAAACAGAATTTTGTTATGCATTCAAAAGCACTTAATACAATAAATGATTTTAACATCTCTCAATTGCAGGAAAAAAAACACACTGTTCTTTAAAACTGTTTGCCATTATTATTTCCTTAGGTTAAAAATGATAAATATGAATACAAAATACTACAACTTCATTTCAGAAGCTAAAGCCTTTGCTTACTTGGTAAATTCTGGTTTCCCATATAGATACAACTTTGGAAAACTGTCCCAAAGAACTATCATTTAACAATTAGAAACTTTGACTCATTTTAAATTTATAGCAACACTACCTGCTTGACCATTTCTACTTCTACTCTTCGCTACTAATAGTACATGATAAAGAAGCTGGAGCAGAGTGTATACATATCCATACATATTTAAAAACACATTCAAAATAATGATCTCTAATAGAAGTTACTTTCCTTTTCCTAAAGAAAAGCTGAATTTACCTGTCATTCATTTTCTACTGCAAATTAGTTTGCCAGGTCCACATTAGCATTCTCTTTTTAAATTCATTTTGCTAAATCCACACTTCCTTTTAATACTGCTAAACACTGCTCTGATTAAAAGCTTACCAAATAGTAATCCTGTTCAACCCTGACACCAGTTTCTTATACTGTTTCCCCTGTTAGACACATCTACCTTTATTTGGAAAGAGAAGGTAAAACAGAAGAGGCTCTTACCAGAGACAGGGAAAACAATTCGTTCGGCTACATCCAACAGTGCTCTGTGCAGCCTGGCAGCATGAGTGATCCTTGGGCCTCACACAAAAGAGAGATAATTGGCTCTCAATGAAGAGATGTAAACATCCATCATAATGGCACTGGGGCTGAAACTGAACGCTACCTCAGCTCCTCTACATACTCCGACTGGAAGATGATGTCACAAACATCATCTGGGTGTACTCTCATTGGCTTCTGTTACCTGGAATCATATCTTAACCCTAAACTGTCAGCTGCAAATTGAAATGCTCATCTCTGACTATAATTTTTGCTGAAAAGTGGAGTGAAAGTGATGCTGGGCTACCGGAGGATAGAAAAATGAAAATACTTTCCCCCAAATATGTTAAGACAAACTTACGTAATTAATTAATTAGGATCTATGGGAATTTTATTCTCCAGATATGTTTAATACATAGCAGTATTTATAAAAGGTATTCCACAGAATGGATATTAAAGGAAAAGATTAATATAATCACAACATCTGGAATTTAAAATTTTCTAATCACTTTGCATTGATTTTTCACAACTACCCCACGAGATTAAGAAAGTAGAGTTGAGAAAAATTACAGTGTAGACAACTGTACAGTGGAGCTTTTAATCAATTGGGTCACAGCAGCCACATGTATTGTAAAATCTAATAAAAATTTAAAAATGAAAATGCATTTTACTCTCTGAATGTTAAATAGTATCCCCAAAGTTTTGTGTAATAAAGCTTAAAGTATGATATATTAAAAGCATAACATCACTAAAATAATAATGTAAAATTTGGGTTTTTACAAAGAGTAATTTATAAGTCACTGGAACTGTAGACAAGCCCATTTCAGTAAGTGAAGGCTACTTTATAGTAGCCTTTATAGTGCTGTTCTCTTTGAGCACAAATGGGGAATAATTATCTATCCCCTACGCTCTATCCTGACAAAAGCTCCAGACTTCTCCCCAGGCTTAAATCCAGTGGGAGAGGAGGATAATGGGCTAAAGCTGGTTGCAGCAGCTTGCTGCCAGAGGGACAAAACTACAATCACCTTGAAATATATCCAAGCTTTCCCCACCAAAAGGAGCTGTCAGCCACATAATTGTGAGATGCAAGAATTACCAGAGCTGTTCAATGACCAGCTCCTTCTAAATCCAGCCCAGTCATATCCCAGGGCAAGCCCTTTGAAAGCTGTGCAGCTCAGCATGCAAATAGTACACCCACCTGGAGAGAGAGTGAGAGAAATTCTCTGCATCCACCCCCATCTTTAGGGAAAGGAAGGTCACCAACAGTGCCCTTGTGTGCCATTATGCTGGTTCATGTCCTTCTGAATAATGGATTCGGGGCAAAGTTGTTATAATCCCTCCACATTTCCAATGACAGAAAATTATTTTTATTGTATGGTACAATGAGAGTTCTAAAAGATGAAAATATATGAAAAGACATTTTCATAGGCCACACATTCAAAATTCCCCTCCAAGTCCTGACTTTCATGACCATTGGCTTGATTATTTGATTACTCTTAGTAGCAAGTTAGTATGTGATACAGGGGTAAGAGTTTTAGATTTGGGTTCAAAAGCCCCAGCCTCCAATCCTTGCTCTATCACCTACTATCTGTAAGAACTTCAGAACATTAATAACTTTCATGTATAGTATGAGAAGGACAATGCTAATTACACCAAAAAACGTTTATATAGGGATTAAATGAGGTAATATATAAAATATATTATGTAAAATAAAAACTATTACATAAATATAAGATGCAATTAATATTATTGTTGTTATGCAAAAGACCAAATGTGTTCATTTTAGAGGCGTTTGGGTAATTTAAAATGAAGAGTCAAGTCAGTGCCTTCAAAATAATTAAGGAAGAAATATGATTATCCTAAACTCTTAAAATTTCAACTAGAAAATAATGTTGCAAATTAACTTGATTTATAACACTGATTCACTCAGTGGTCTCTTTTTGAACTTGTTGCTCCTCCTGGTATTATTCAGAATTTAATCATATTAGTCAAGTTGAAGCTTCTAGATTCAAGAAGACGATTTGTCAAACTGTACTTTGGGCCGACGTGAAAGACACTGTTCATTTATTTCTGCCCCAAAACGTGGGAATGTAGATAGAAATGTGTATAAAAAAAAGATTCATTGCCATGCAAAGTGACATAAAATTGAATTACAGATCAGAAAGATGAATTTGGACAATGGGAATGTCAACTGTACTTCTGGTAGACAAATGATAACACTAAGACATTGTAACTGCTAAGAAGATATGTCATGGAGAAAATAATTAGTAATGAAATAAAATATGCTCCTCCATTTTATATTTATATAAAATTTTAATGGTATAAATATTTAATGACAGAGATGAATAACTAGCAAAATTAGATTATATCTTGTTGCATGTAGAAAGCATGCTGATATATACACCATCCAGTTAATTTTTAAGATAAATGTATATTCTGGTGATTTGAGTAAACTCAGGTTATAATGTTTCTTATTTTGTTTTGCACTTGTTTGAGCGCTGCCATGCCACATAGACATAGGACACAATGAAGACTGAGAAATAGAAATACTCCTAGTGCTTTGAAAACACTTTGTATCAAATACCCACATCCTTCACACAATTCATTGATAAGTTAATGCCTTGGAAAAGGGCCCTAGTTTTGTGTTAATAAAATAAGATTTTTAAGAATACAGATTTCTGTACTTACATATTACACAAGATCAAGACTAATTAATGCATCAGTAAAATTTTAAGGCAGTTCACTTATTAAATGTGAAAGCATAAATGTTTGAATTGTGCACAAAATAGAAAAGTGAATGGGATATAACTTAATCCCTTGGAGAATGAATAGGAGATAAAGAAAATGTAGCAGAAATATTTTAAAATAATGTTGGCTTACAATAATGAATGAATCTTTACTCCATACATTAAGTCAATTTTAAATTTTAGTGCAATTCATTAGGACAGAATTTATACTTTAATTTCAAATAATTATATCTACTCTCAAGGAAGTTTCAGATAAATATAGAATATGATATATCGTATATAGAAATCAGTGAGATTAGTATAGTATCTTACACATAAGAACAGAAAAAGTATATTTCCTTATGGTGGGCAGTAATCATCTGAAATTAATGATGAGTGGAAGTTATGAAGTTTTTAGTAATTCTCTGATAGTGCTTCTTTAGAAAAAGCAGAGGTATTAAAGGTCAGGGCCTTTCAGTGATTTATTTTCAGTATGTCCTTTTAGAAAGTCTAATGATACTTGAACATCAGTCTGCACATACATCTGGGTTAAAGCCAAAGATAAGATAGTGAATATGTAATGTGAACATTGATGATAAGACATAAAAATTCTTACTACTATCATAAAATAGTATTAGTAAAAAATACAACCTGATTACATAATGTAAAAAAAAAAAAAATCCTAAACATAAATATGTTAAAACATTAAGGGCCTGCAAAAAAAAAAAAAAAACAAACCACAGAATGGTGTCATTTTTTTGAATATACTGTTTATTACATACATGTAGAAAAGTAAAATACACTTTTTTCCAGAATTAAAAAAGATCTCCAATTTCATAAAAAGGGAAAATAACAAACACCACATTTTATATTGAATTTACCAACATTGTTTCATTATTTATTACATTCCTCCCACTAAAATGGCCTGCTAACACTTGTGAGTTCCAGAGAAAAGACAATTATTTTAACATTAACAACCATGTAAAACCTTAATATAAAGGGGGAAAAAAACCCACAGGAATTAATCTAGGCATTATTTTGAATAAATTTATATTAGTGAATGCTTTCTGATATGAAGAACATGGAATCTATAAAAATATTTTTGATAAATCAAGTAGAAGATGTTTTATTACTATACTTACATACTAGTATATATTTCCCAGGAGTTGAAATCATTGCAGTATTTAATTGCCTGACAATTATTTCTGTTACATCAATTTTGTGGTTAAACTAATTATTTATATTATCAAAACAAATCAGCACTAGAGGCTAATTAAACTGGAGAAACCATCCTCCAATGTTTCCCAACCTACATATTAATAAGGTTTAAGTTAATGCTAACTTTAGAAGAAATGAACATGTCCTTCAGGTGATAATTTTATAGGCAGGCCTCAGAAATTTAAACAGGTTTTAAATTCTTGTGAATATTATTACTTACTCTGAGCAGTTAGGAATATCAGAGTATAGCATTTTACTATATCTTACAGCATTAATAAAAGGCCCATTGCTGAGTTATCCACAAGATGGCAGCTGAGTTTATGTGGCCACCAACACTCTTAATACACTAGTTCATCTTGTTTTTGTTATTATTATTATTATGTAGAGAAAAATAATATATAAAGTATATAAAAAACTTACATGTGTGAATGCTTATGTTAGGTAACTTTTCAGTTTAAGAGGAATAAGTGGTTAAAATTTGTTAAAATCAATTGAAAAGCAGGAATTATTTAAATCATCTTAAAATGTGTCACTTCAAAACACAGCTTTTTGCTAACACAATGTCCAAATGCTTCATCTCAAACATATCTCAGAGGTTAATCTATTTATAAAAAATCATTTTATTTTGTTTCATAGACTTCTATATTGCTTTTAAAAAATGCAAACAATGTTCACAATAACTTTTTGAATCAATGATAACTGTGGTACGGTAAGAGACATATGAGAATTAAATTTTTCCATCTACTAAATTCTAGGCGTAATCAACTCTGATAAGAATATCTATTTATTGACCTTGATTATATTCCCTTTTTATACTTAGTCATCTTCACTGTTATTTTTTTCCTTTATGTCTACCTTAAATCTATTGTGTGGCAGCTTTAGTGTGTTATCTTTATTTCTGTTTCCTGAGTAGATAAAATTTTGAAAATACTTAGAATTATTAGGCTATATCACCTTCTCTTCTGAGAATAAATATCCCCAAGATGTTTAACTATGATTACGTTTCAGTAAATTTTACTCTAGAGAAGAAGAAAATGACTAAATAAAAGTAAAGAAAGATCTCCCCTCTTGGATGTTAAAGAAATATGAATTCTTAGAAATGAAGATAAGAAGCCCATGCTGTTTTAGTGATTCAGAACACTTTTAAAATGCAAACTGAAATCATTAACTTACTATGGAAGATATCTAAAGTGAATATATACTCTAATTTATTTTTCCAGATTTCCTTTGAACATCATGATTAATCTCTGTAAGAGACCTAAAAATCAGTGGGCAAAAGGATTTGTTTTTCACCATGTTCTCTGAATAACTGTATTTTCTCTGTTTTCATACTGCTCCTCAAATAAGGGTACTTCACTTGCTTTCTTATAAATATTTTGCTTTGTTCCTGATATAAAATTTTTACAACTTCACTCGTGACTTTTTTCCTTTCATCTCAATTTCCTTGCCTTTGTCTCATGTTACCCAAATTGATCAAATCAAGGCCGTCTACCACTATCTTGACAAATATGGAACAACGTTAATCTCATAGGAAATTAGGATTAAATTTAGATCTTGATGAGGAGCATTTGAATACAACCACCTTATATTTGACAAGAGAAGGCAGCTATTTATGTAGAACCCACTGTGCTCAAAACATTGCTCCACACACATGGATGTTTATATATGAAAGATAATGGGAAACAGATTACTAATCATTGTACAGTATTTTACCATGCCATAACTTTGTGGTAGAGACTCTTCAAGTCATTCAGAGGAATCCACATTACTATAAGGGGGATTAGGATTATTGTAATAGTAGAAGATAGAAAAATATCATCATTAATAATTTGAGTGTTTAGTTTGTACTAGACACTATGGTAAACATTTTTCACTGATCATCTAATTTGTTCTTTTTGTTTTGTTTTGTTTTCTGCAACAGGTCTCCAAGAGAGGTTAATGTAAAGACTTTCAAAAGGGCTCTTAAATATACACTATAAACCAGTACCATGGTTTTTTAAATTTATTTTTTTCACATAATTATTGGAGTATAATTGCTTTACAATGGTGTGTTAGTTTCTGCTGTATAACAAAGTGAATCAGCTATACGTATACATATATCCCCATATCTCCTCCCTCTTACAGCTCCCTCCCACCCTCCCTATTCCAACCCTCTATGTGGACACAAAGCACTGAGCTGATCTCCCTGTGCTATGGGGCTGCTTCCCACTAGCTATCTGTTTTACATTTGGTAGTGTATATATGTCCATGCCACTCTCTCACTTCATCCCAGCTTACCCTTCCCCCTCCCCATGTCCTCAAGTCCATTCTCTACGTCTGCATCTTTATTCCTTTCCTGCCCCTAGGTTCATAAGAACCTTTTTTTTTTTTTTTAGATGACATATATATGTGTTAGCATACGGTATTTGTTTTTCTCTTTCTGAGTTACTTCATTCTGTATGACAGACTCTAGGTCCATCCACCTTAGTACAAACAACGCAATTTTGTTTCTTTTTAGGGTTGAGTAATATCCCATTGTATATACGTGCCACATCTTCTTTATCCATTCATCTGTCGATGGACACTTAGGTTGCTTCCATGTCCTGGCTATTGTAAAAAGAGCTGCAATGAGCATTGTGGTACATGACTCTTTTTGAATTATGGTTTTCTCAGGGTATATGCCCAGTAGTGGGATTGCTGGGTCGTATGGTAGTTCTATTTTTAGTTTTACTTTTCAATCAAAACTGCTTAATTGAATCGCAACTGGGAAATGCCAAAATATAGGGTCCTACTATGAACTGAATATTTGTGCCTCCCCCCCCCCCAAATCGCATGTTGAAACCTAATGCCCAATGTGATGGTATTAGGAGGTGGGGCCTTTGGGAGGTGGTTAGGTTATGAGGGTAGAGCCTTATGATTGGGATTAGCACCCTTAAAATAAGGGAGACCCCAGAGAGCTACCTAGTCCTTTCTCCCACGTGAGGTCATCTATGAACCAGGAAGCTTGCTCTCACAAGACACTGAATCTGCTGGTGTCTTCATCTTGGCCTTCCTCATCTCCAGAACTGTGAAACATACATTTCTGTTGTTTATAAGTTGCCTAGTTTATAGTATTTTGTTATAGCAGCCCAAACAGACTAAGACAGGCCCCAACCAAACTACTTGCATGAGAATCTCTAAGTATGGGGGATGGGAAGCACGGGTGTATGTTCCTCCCTAAATGACTGCCTCTGTCGCCAGGCTTAAAAATTGTTGGCAAAGTCTTTGCGTACGTGAGTCAACGGTTTTAATATATAATATCAGATTTTATTGAAATAAGTAAAAAGTGTTCTAAAAATTTTAAGTGAAATCTGTGAAGGAAACAGGGCATAGTTTATATGTCAAACAATTCTTTGGAGAATGAATAAGGAAAAATCCAGATTACTCTGCATCACTGAGGTAAAGCGCTGAACATCCCCTGTTTGGTAAGTTTGAGGAGGTAATTGTGATGGAGCATGATCAATGGTAGCTGAGGAAGACAAAAGGATAGGAAGTAGGGGAGTGATGGGAAGAGGAGCGGATTCAGCCTTCGGAGACTGCCCAGCAACATTGGAAGCTCACCCTGAAGTGCCCTGATCTGCCAGGACAACGCCTACAGACAGTGCTCTGCTGAGACAAGATTTCTTCTGCGTACAATCTGCCACAAGTGATGCCCTCTCTTGACGCAAGACAATACTGAGCTTCACCCTAAATGCCCTGTACTGATACTTCCTTTTTCAAAGATCCAGGATGCATACAAGCCCACTGACTCAGAGGATGGTACCTAAATGGTTAGTGGTTGCATGGAAGAATCTCAGTTTCTGTATTTAGGAGGGAATAGACTCTGTGAAAACAAACCCTATGACAGAAAAAATTAACTAATTTTTCTATAGCCCTCTATGATTTCATTGAATTATATTCATAAACCAAGCTTTGTGTCTGAGATATGCATTATTTTAATTATTCATGCTCAAATGTATAGCAGAACTCATATCTTCAGAATTAATCATTGTGTCATCTGTAATAAACCTGGATTATAATACATTTCTAAAGATACAAGTGAGAATAGTATCCTTTGTTATAGTCTCTATAATGAAGTGCATATATTTCTCTCTCTGTGTATACAATTAGGTAAATGTAATAAAAAGTTTTAAATAATTGTTTGACAGTTAGTAGGAAGCTACTTGTAGACCCTCTAAAGAATTTTCAGGATTATTTTAAGTGTTTAATTTAGTACTGTGTATACCTATATATATATATACATATATATAATATACGATCAGTTTCTTTCACTCTACATTTAAATTTATTACAATATCTACACTTTAAAATCAATTCTCTTATCTTTATTTCATAATGATCTGTAAGCAGCAGTTAGTTTTCAACTATTCATATAAATCTGACTTTATTTCAGGCTTTGTTCAGAGCCATCTTGTCTTCAGCAGTATAGCACTAAAATAACTTCCTCTGAATTTGTTATTTTTTCAAGCTTTGTTAAATAACCTCCTTTGTATTTATGTACAGTTTACTGTTTTTGCTATTAGCTACTATTAGGAAATGTATTCTCCACTACACTTTACCTGAAGTGATTCAGTAACAGTGTACTCACACAACCATGGTCAACACAATAGGAAATGCTGGAGTGTTCTTTGTAGCCAATTTTTTTTTAAAGGGGTTAAATTACAGCCATTGTTTCAGGACACTATAGAGAGGCAATGTGAATTAATGACCTTCGAGCAAATCTTGGTTGATCATTGTCCAGGAACTCATTATTCAACTTAATCCATGAACTAACCAAAGGTAAATAAATGATCGCTATAAAGGCTATAGGAACCTTAAGCTTTGTCAAGATAAATGACGCATGGGTGTGACTTAAGTGTCTGTGATATAACTGGCATATTTATCGATCATCTCTATCAGTCCATCTTTGAAATTGTAGACCTGGAAAAAATATTAACTCTTTTCACATTAAATCGGAAAAAAATCACTAAGTGGACAGTGTGAAAATATAGGCAATAACAAGAAATTGTTTTTTTCTGCCAGAGGCTACCTGCTCCTGATACATTTGTTTTTGGCTGTGACTAGTAGAAGATCAAAACTGCCTATATGGCGAGTTTTGGCAAAAAACTAGCAAAAAGTTCCCTTGGTATCCCAGGCGCCTCTACAATGATTCTTCCGAAATGGAGACAGAGTCATTTTTTCTGCCTTATGTAGTTAATGGAATGAAAGTCCCAGAAGAACACATTTCTATATTGGAAGGACCTATGGAGGCCCCCCAAAAATGCATGAAAAGGACCCACATCAAAACACACAGTCATGAAATTTAAAATCATTGGGAGTAAACAGATCTTCCAAGTCTGAAGTAAGAAAAAACTAGTCACATAAAAAAATTCAGAAATCAGACCAACACCAGACTTCTCTACAATCAAACTGAGAAAGGAAAAAATAGATGCTTGCTAAGTGATTTTCAACACAAATTTATACTCCTCAACCTTACCAATTAAGTCTGAGGCAATAAGTCAGGACATCTTCAGATACACAAACTCATAAAAATGTCACCTTCCACACCCTTTCTCAGGAAGCTGCTGCAGGATGTGCTCTATCAGAGCAATGGGTAAAGCAAGAAAGAGAAAACTCTGAGCTCAGGAAATAGGTGATCTGAGACCTGAGAGAGGTCATGAGAAATTTCCAGTTGATGATGATGAAAAGTAATCTTAGGGTGACAGCTAGATAGCGGGCCTAGACTAATCATGTACAAATTAGAAAAGAAAGACAGCAATCTCCAGGAAGGATATTTTAATAAAAAGTAACTACAATGAAAGAAAACTAAGAGTATTTGATTTGTTTTAATATATTGGAAAGAGGTGTATTTTTCTGTGAGACTTTAAGACCGAATTAGAGAAAAGTAAGAGAAAACTAAGGACATCAATGGGAGAAGAGGCACTTAAAAGGCAAGGAAAACTAAAAGTTATTTAAAGGAAGGGAATTTATGCCTCCTCCTCATATTCTACTAATAAATAATACAAATCTTAAGTTTTAAATGTGATATAACTATATTGGAATGGTAGGAAACATCAAAGGCAAAATTACTGCATTCAGGTTTCTAAAAATAACTGAGGGGACTTCTGGTTTCCAGTCCAGCCTGTAAGAGCCTTGGAAGTAGCCACTCCATCCTAACAAGTGAAAAACCAAACAAACCGAAAAATCAACATTTCTTCTTAGATCCATCAGAGAAATGAGGTCTTAGGGCCAACTGCTGCTTCCAAAATTGGAGAGACTGCTAGGCAGATACAGAGACTCACAAATTACCAGAGCAGAAATCCACAAATGACACAACCACAGGAATCACTGCCAGGGCAGGAAAACCTGCACTGTAACTGAGGAATTGCCAGAGGCTCAGCATGGATAAGTCTGAGAGACAAAAACTACAGTAGGACTCGTCACTGATGGTGGCAGGATGACATACCTTTGTGACTTTTACTTCCTGGAGTTCTGCCAGGTTCTCACAGTGAATATCACACAAAAAATTTTTTGCTTGTATTTCTGACAAGGGGAAGGGAAAAGGAACCATTCTGAAACAAATCAGAACATTCTGTTCTTCTTAACAAGGTCAGCCTTCTGGAGAAAATAGTTACTCTAGGGCCTAGCCTGCAGTGGTTTTGTCAGAGCCTAACTGATCTGGGGGAAGGGAAATACTCAGCTCCAGCCCCCTCTAGCCATGTCATCCCACTGACAGGGGCTGGGGGTAGGGCAGAACTGAGAAACACATGAGAAGGTCACAGTCAAGAGGCACAGGTTCACTAAAAGACAGAGACTTAATCATAAGATTACAGAATGGTCCCCTTGCCCACATACCATACAGTCACATCACTAAAGGATTATTTATAGTAGTTCTTTTTACCCAGTATATTATATCTGGCTTTCAAGAAAATTACAAGGCATACTAAAAGGTAAAAATAAATAAATAAATAAAATACCCCCCCACACATACATTTTGAAGAGAAAGAGCAAGCATCAAAACCATACTCAGATATAGCAGGGATGTTGGAATTATCAGACCAGGAATTTAAAACAACTATGATTAATACACTAAGGGCTCTAATAGATAAGTAGACAGCATGCAAGAATAGATGCCAATATTAGCAAAGAGCTGGTAATTCTAAGAAAGAACCAAAAAGAAATAAAAAACACTGTAACTGAAATAAGAAATGTTTTTGATGGACTTATTATTATTAGACTGGATGCGGCTGAGGAAAGAATCTCTGAACTTGAAGCTATTTCAGTAGAAACCTTCAAAAGGAAAAAGCAAACAGGAAAAAAGAATGGGGAAAAAAAAAGAAGGCATAGAATATCTAACGACTGTGGGGCAACTACATAAACATATGCATAATGGGAATGCCAGAAAGAGAAGAAAGAGAGAAAGACAGAAGAAATATCTGAAGCAATAATAACTGAGAATTTCCCCCAAATTAATGTCACATACCAAATCATAGGTCCAGGAAGCTCAGAGAACACCAAGCAAGATGAATGCCCCCCTCCCACCCTCCACAAGCCAACATCTGGGCATCATTCTCAAACTACAGAAAATCAAAAATAAAGAAAAAGTCCCATAAGAAGTTGGGGGGAAACTTACCTGTAAAGGAACAAAGATAAGAATTATATCTGACTTCTCCTCAGAAACCATGCAAGCAAAAAGAGTGTAAAGTGAAATATTTAAAATGCTGAGAGGGAAACAAAACAAAACAAAACAAACAAAATAACAACTTATAATTCTATGCCCTGTGCAATTATCCCTCAAAAGTGAAGGAGAAATAAAGACATGCTCAGACAAACAAAAATTAAGGGAATTTGCTGCCAGTAGATCTTCCTTTCAAGAAATGTTAAAAGTAATTCTTTGGAGAGAAGGAAAATCATATAGGTCAGAAACTCAGATCTACATAAAGAAGGGAAAGCACTGGAGAAGGAATAAGTGAAGGTAAAATAAATACTTTTACTTGTCTTATTCTTAATTGATCTAACAGATAACAGTTCAAAATAATAATGTTTCTGATTATGTATGCTCACATATATGTGATAGATGCACAGATAGAATATGCATACTTATGTATAAGTGAAATGAATGACAGCAATAATACAAAGGATGGGAGGAAGGTTTTAGTATTATTTCGTTATTATAAAGTACTTACACTATCTATGAAGTGGTATAATGTTATTTGAAAGTGGACTTGGATTAATTGTACATATATATTGTAAACTCAAGAGCAACGACTAAAAAGAATAAAACAGTAACTAATATGCTAAGAAAGGAGAGAAAATTGAACTATAAAATGCTCAGTTAACCACAAAAGACACAAAAAAAGTAGGAGACAAAAATAGAAACAAAGAAAAAGCACAACACAGGCAAAACAGCAACAAATAAAGTACATCAATAATCACTTTAAATGTTAATGGTCAAAATGTACCAATTAAAAGACAGAGATTGTCAGAGTAGATTGCTGTGTGGCTAATTAGGGCCTTTTTAATTGGAATGTAAAACAGGAATGACCATACCCTAATAGCATGACACCTACTAATTAAAAAAAAATTATAAAAGCTAACATTCAGTAATCCACGAAGTGCCAATTTCCTGATGGAAATATCTGACTCACAAATGATTTTTATAGCAGTGTGTGTTTCCACAGGAAATGATAAAGTAGACTTAGGTATGATCTACTTACTTTCCCTGGTTTCATCCAATAACAGAATCAAATTAGAGCAAAGAGTGTAAATCAGAGATTCTTGGGCTCAATTACTGGTTTTATACTTAATAATTAAATCATCTTGGAAAGCAGCAAGTTATTTACCTTCTCTGAACAGTATTTTCTAACTTACTCTAAGATGAAGTCATAATTGTAATTTATCTCAAAAGATTTTTAAAGTTATTAAAAGGAGAAATAGGTTTTGTACATTATTTAAGCCATTACTTAGCACTTGCTAATTGCTCAAGGAAAAGATAGTTTCTTTACTCCAAATCACATTATATTTTTATATAATAAATTATCCTTGAAACAGAAAAAAAATTATAGACCTCATATGTATACACAGTTGACCCTCAAACCACTCAGGTGTTGGGGCGCAACCCTTGGCACAAATGAAAATTTGCTTATAGTTTATAATCAGCACTCCATATATGTGATTCCTCTGTATCTTTAGATTCAACTAGCCTCAGATCTAGTCTATAGTATTCATTACTGAAAAAATTCAATGTGTAAGTGGACCCATGCAGTTCAAACCCATGTTTCTCAAGGGACAACTATACATATTTTTTCTGTTTTTATTCAAGAGGAAAGCTTATTCATTAAACAGCATTTATAAATACTTGTAAATATTCAACAGAACCAGGAGGGTCAATGGGGCATGTGGTAATACAATGATAGTTCTCAACGAAACTATCTATAGAAGAAACATCTGAAAACAGTTTGTGAGGGACTTATAAAAACTTGCCTAACACTTTCTTGTGCAGAGTATACACTCATTAAATATTTATTGAACTGATCTGACATTTTAAGAATTAGCAAAATATTGTAGGAGATTATATATAACAGAAAGTGTATCAATTTCCTTTCCATTCATTCAATCAACAAATATTGATAGCCTGACATGGTGTGATTTGCTATGATACAAACATGAATATGATCCACACTCTGGTCTCAAGGAACTCTCAGGCAAGCAAGTGTTTGCAACATTAAATAAAATATAGCAGACTAATTTTCTTATTGGTCAGTGAAGATAAGCATGCTTATCTAGAAGGCTGACATGTCAAATGTTTGTTTTGTACTTGTATTAATAGAAAAAACAAAAAACAAACAAAAAAAATCAGCACGCTATTAGAAGCAATTTCCTGAGAAAAGCAACTTTTAAGATATATAATAATGCTGTGACTGATTAAGAGTAATATTTTGCAACCTATATCTATAGTACTGTATTGATTTTCGATATGCACAACCAAGACCAAGAAGCATATCAAGACACTCAAACACCTTCTGAATCATTTTCGATTGATCAGATGTAACAGAGTTCATGATTAACTGAGAGGCATACCAAAAGTGTGTTGTACTTTAGTGTTGGATCTGCACTGGAGGGAAGTAAGAATCACGGTGAGTGGGACCTGTAATGTCAGTGTATCAAACCCTTAACTTCCCACTCCTACCACCGCCATGCCTTGTTTAAAACCCTTCAGGCATTCTTGCTATTTTTAAAATAAGAGTAGGGGGACTTTTCCCAGGATGATTTACATTGTCCTGTCTGATCTGGCCCCAATCTCTCTAGCCTCACCTACTACCAGCCTTCTTGACCTCACTCTTGTTATCTTTCTTCTCCATCTCAAATGATAGATTTTAGTCCCATTTCCTGCCATAATAACTTTTGCTACAGGACCTGCTTCTAAACTCAGACATTTTTTTCTGACTAAAATGCTCTTTTCCCATTCTTCTTTTCATATTACTCCTTGTTATCACACTAAATGCCATCTGAACCTTCTATTATAGTCATGTTACATATTTTGGCTTTAGGTCTTTACATATCCTTTGTATTCTGTCTAAATACTCTCTATCCACCCCATATTCCTTTTTTTCTAGATGTCTCTATTCATCCTTATCAGCCATCCCCTATTCAAAGAAGTCTTTCCTGACCTCCTTAATTAAATCAAATCCCTGTTATATGCTCTGATTCCAGGTACCTTTCTTTCATTGCATTTATCATTGCAATAAATATTTTTATTTCTCTGACTTTTTGAATGTGTGAATCTTCCACTGGAATATAAAGTCCTTGAAAAAAGACAGTCCATCTGCTTTTGCTTACTAGGTTAGCTATTCAAGATGATTTTGTAAACTAAACAAATGTCTAGCCATTTCAGTATACTACACAAATATACATATAAGATTAAAGTCTTCGGCATGATATAGCTATTTATATTTAATTTCCTAATTTTTGGTATAATTTCCATTTTGTAATCTTTTTGGGAAGTAATTTCCACCTTATGTCAGAATTAGAGGAAAGATAAGCCATTTTAATATATTTATAACATTTGCTAAAATGCTTTACTTATTATTGTATTTCAAATATATATATATATATGTATATACACACACACCTACACATTGAAAACAAAAAGCAAGTTTTGTACGTGTGTGTTTAGTTTGTTTGTTTTGCCTACACAAGTGGAGAAAACATTATGGACCCCCACTTAACCACAACTCCCCACAAACATACACACCACACTTGCCTTTTGTATATATTCTGTCATATATGTATATATATGTGTTTTTTCATTCTCACACCATGCTAAGTTTTTATTCACTCCATGCCATTTTATTTAATTGCTGTGAGCCTTTAGCAGATAATCATGAGCTCTTAAAAAGAGTACTTAAAAAAAATTGTAAAGAAGAGCACAAAGTTCTTATACTGTATCTGTTTGGAAAGAACATGCATAATACTTTTATATCATTAAGGGACTTAAAATATCTCTGAATAGGTCTTATCTAATCTACATATTTGTCTTTATTTTAATATTGAGATATAGGATTTATTTATATTTATTTCCAAAAATATTTAAATAAGATTTACTCTTAGTTTTTTTTCCTGAGGGTCACTTCAGTTTAGCTCTGTTCCCTAAGATCTACTGTTTCGATTACTGACATTTCTTGCCAGTAGTCAAAAAACTCCCAATTAACTACAATCATAAAATGTAACTGTTAGTACATTTTAGTCAGTGCTACTTAGGACAAAGGCAGTTTCTCAGTATTAAGTCAATTATAAACTCTCCAATTCAGTTTTCCTTTTTTTTGTTTGTTTGTTTGTTTTGGCCTGGTTGCCAATTGTATTAGAGATCTCCATTAATTTTTGCTTATCCCCTCATTTCTCAGAGGAACTGTTTTGCAAATGGCTCTACCTCCTTCATGCTAAATGACCTCACCTTCTGGAAGACTCATTGCCTCCAGATGAAAACTTGAATATCTGAAATAAGAGATGATGGGATCTAGATTATATTGATGGGAAAAGAACTGCCCTGAAAGTCAGTAAAGTTCTGCTGTTCATGTTTTTGAAGCTCTTTTGTTTCCATCCTTCTTGAAAGTGTTATTCAACTATTCTTATAGTTCCATAAAAATTGTATTGTTTTTATTGTGGTAAAATACACATAACATAAAATTTATTATTTTAACCATTTTTTTTGTTAAACAGTTCAGTGACATTAAGTACACTCCCATTGTTATAAAACCATCACCATCATCCCTCTCCAGAATTTGTTCATCTTCCCAAACTAAAACTCTGTATCCATTAAACAATAATTCTCCATATCCTTTTCCCTTAGCCCACATCACTGTCATAGATTAACCCTTTAAAGCTTTTTGGCTACTGAGGTTTTACACCAAATAATGATGTAAAAATCCTACCCAGTTATAAACAAGAATTCCTTGGCAGATTAACAAATGGCATATTCCAAAAGTGAGTTTTCAGGGACTGAATGAGAAGCAAAACCTGTATTTATATAAGAATGCTTAGCCATCCTCTGTCCATATTACATACCCAGACTTGCTGGAGTCATCTTATTACATTAAGGTGATAAATCACATTGGGGTCAGTTTGCCTCCAAACATGCCAGGTCAGAATATATAAGTGGGCTTGAAAATCAATCTCTGCCTAAGAGTTAACACCATTCTCTGAAAAGGAGAATGTGAGAAAAGTGAACTGTTACAGAATTATAAGAATTCCTCTTAACAGAAAAGGCTTGGGTTATCAGATAGCAAAGATTGGCTGAAGTGTAGCTTATCATGGCAAGGGGCTCACAGACATTTTGATATGGCCACTTGGAACTTGGGGAACTAAAGCTGTTTCAAGGAGTTGATTAGCTTGTTCAAGGAAAACAAAGCTAACCTGTAGTCAACAGTTCATCCATCTTGGCTTAGCTTAATATAATACCACATGTATTATTCAGAACAAGTAATAAGTGTCACTTGAAAATTAAAATGATAGTCAATAGCTAAGCTATTTTATATATATATATATATATGCCTAAAAACAATATGATGATATTCATGAGAGTATATAGTACAATGGTTAAGAGTAAAGGTTCAGGAGCCATTCAGATAAAGTTTCCATTTTCCAGTTTCTCAACTCAATCTCTGTGCAACCCCATGAGAGCTTCTTCATCTCCCTAAAATTGTTTTCCTTGATTGAATAAAGCCCAGCTGATAAAATTGTATAAGGATTAAATGAAATAAAGAATGAAAAGCAATTAGCACAATGCTTAGCAGTGGTAGTCAGATAATGGCCCCCAAAGACAACTATGTCCTAATTGCTGGAACCTGTGAATGTTACCTTATGTGGCAAAAGGAACTTTACAAATGTGATTAAATCAAGGTTCTTGAAATGGAGAGATTATTCTGGATTATCTTGATCAGCCCAATGTAATGACAAAGGTGCTGAGGAGAGGAATGGACAAGGGTCACGGTCAGACAAGAAGGGTCAGGATGGAAGCAGAGGTTGAAGTAACATAGGGCCATTAGCCGTACAATGAGGCAACCTCTGCAAGCTAGGAAAGGCAAGGGTTCTCCCCTAGAATCTCCAGAAGATAAACAGCTACACTGACCTATTTTAAACTTCTGACATACAGAACTGTAAAATAATAAATTTATGTTGTTTTAAGCCATTAAGTTTGTGAGGAAACTTAAAAACTTGAAAGGTTGAGGAGGAGACCTTTCAACTCAGACAGCAACAGGAAACACATACACCAGCACTTAATTATTCTGTAATAAATATCAGCTGATACTATTATTGAAAAATAATTTTAAAAAAACATGGTCAGTGCTATATAAGGGGTCTGTATATTTTAGGGGAAGGAATTATTTTTAACTATATTTATATTACACAAAACCCTGTATATTATAAAATATTTGAAAAATATAAAATTATATATAATGAAAATTAAAACTGTTCTTTCAATTCAGGACCCATGGCCTCCATTCCAGAAATAAAGCTTTATTAACATATTCCTGTATGTTCCTTCAAAATGTTTTAATATAAAATACTTAGGGCCAGTTTTTCCAATTTATGGCTTTATTTTTTTTATTTTTTAAATTAAAAAAATGTTAATCTTTTTTATGGAAGTATAGTTAATTTACAGTGTTGTGCCACTCTCTGCTGTATAGCAAAGTGACTCAGTTTTACACATACATACATTCTTTTTTTAAATATTCTTTTCCATTATATTATATCCTAGGAGACCGAGTATAGTTCCCTGTGCTATACAGTAGGACCTTGTTGTTTATCCATCTAAATGTAATAGTTTGCCTCTACCAACCCCAAATTCCCAGTCCATCCCTCTCCCTCCCCACCTCCCCCTTGGCAACCACAGTCTGATCTCTATGTCTGTGAGTTTGTTTCTGTTTTGTATATAGATAGGTTCATTTGTGCCATATTTTATATTCCACATATGTGATATCATATGGCTTTTAGATTTTGTTATATAAATTTGTCTATTTCTCTCTTGCTATTTTGTCTACTATTGCTACTTATGCTTTGAGCCTGTTACTAGTTTACACATTTGGGATTTCTAAACCTTTATGATACATTGACCCTTTATCATTGTGAAATGACTTTTAACAAATCTTTGTCAATACTCTTTATTATAGAGTTACAATAAAGTAATTGTGGAGTTAACCTTGTCTGAAATTATTAAAACCACTCAAGCTTTGTTATAGGTTGTGTTTACAAAATACATCTTTTTCCATATTATTACTTTTAATTTTTCTATGCCTTTATGTTTAATGTGTGTCTCTTATAAACAGCATATGGTTGGGTCATTCTTTGTTTAACCACTATGGCAATCTTTGTCTTTTAATTAGATATTTTGTTCTTTTACATTTAACATAATCACTGACATAGCTTTATGTCCACTAACTTACTATTTATCTTTTGTTTGTTTCTTTTTTTTTTTTTTCTCCTCCTTTCCTGTATTCATTTGGGTTGAGTACATTTTATTATTCCATTTTATCTTGTCCTTTGTTTTTTTTCATTCTGTCCTTCCATGCTTTTTGTGGTTTCTATATGAATTACAATATGCATCCTCTATTTAAAATAGTAGTCTATCTTGAAGTCTATTTTATGCACAATTTAAGAAACTTATATTGGTATACTCCAATTTTCCTTCTAGTCCTTTATGCAATTGTTATACATTTCATTCCTTCCTCCTGCCAATCCCTCTATCTATCTACCTATCTATCTATCTACCTATCATCTATCAATTATGGCTCACAGATTATCATTATTTTACACAATCGATTATCTTTTGGGGAAATTCAAAAATTGATTTTAAAAAGACTTTCATACTTGCCACATGTTTACCATATTCAGCCACCCTCCTTTTTAATATAGATTCTAATTTCCATCTGGTATCATTATCAATTAGCCTAATTAACCTGCTCCAACATTCATATAGTGCACATCTGCTAGTGGTAAATTCTCTGAGCTTTTGTTCATGAGAAAGTATCTTTAGGGGCTTCCCTGGTGGCGCAGTGGTTGAGAGTCTGCCTGCCGGTGCGGGGGACGCGGGTTCGAGCCCTGGTCTGGGAGGATCCCGCATGCCGTGGAGCAACTGGGCCCGTGAGCCACAACTGCTGAGCCTGAGCGTCTGGAGCCTCTGCTCCGCAACGAGAGAGGTCGCGATGGTGAGAGGCCCGCGCACCGCGATGAAGAGTGGCCCCCGCTCGCCGCGGCTGGAGAGGGCCCTCGCACAGAGGCGAAGACCCAACACAGACAAAAATAAAAATAATAAATAAATAATAAATTAAAAAATTAAAAAAAAAAAAAAAAAGAAAGTATCTTTATGTTGCCTTTGTTTTTGGATGAAATTTGAAAGACACATTTCTGGACTTTTAATTATGTTTTAATTTTTTTTCATTCTTTAGCCTTGATGATGTTATTTAATTGTTTGTTTTTTTTAATGAAAGGTATGAGGCCTAGTTATCATTGTTCCCCAAGTAGGCAGTATGTTTTTCCCTTCTGTCTGCTTTTAAAATATTCTTTATATTTGGCTTTCAGCAGTTTGACTCCATTGTGTTTATGTGTGGCTTTTTTTTTTTAACTTTTTCTTGCTTGGGGTTTGTTGTGATGCTTTAATGTACAGGTTGATGTTCTTCTTCTCAAATTCAAAAAAATGCTCAGCCACTATTTATTTATTTGCCCCATATAATTTCCTTCCCTTTCTGGGATTCCAATGACACCTATATTAGACTGCTTGCTATTGTCCCACAGGTCACTGACTGTCTCTTAAATTTTTAAAAGTTTATTTTCTGTGTGTATTGGTTTCAATGATTTCTATTTTCCTATCTTCCAGATAACTGATAATATATTTTACAATATCCTGTCTTCAGTTCATCCAGTGCTTGCTTTTTTTTTTTTTCATTTTGGATATATTATAGTTTTCAGTTTTGGAATTTTTATTTAGTGCTTTTTTTTCATAGTTACCATTTCTCTACTGAGATTTTCCTTCTATTCAATTATTATATTTAAAGTTTTCTCTACATCTTCATTTATAATAGCAATCTAAGATACTGAAGCAATTAATTCTGACCTGTCATCTCTGTGTTTGTTTCTAATGATTTTTTTTCTTGTTTAGTTTTGAATCACATTTTCCTGTTTCTTCAGATATCTAGTATTTATTATATGTTGTACATTGTGAATATTGTGTTGTTGAAAATCTGATTTTTTTGTGTTCCTTTAATGTATTGAGTGTTGTTCTGGCAAGCAGTCTACTGATACATCACCATGATTACCTCCACTCTTTGTTTTTCAGCTTTTTAAAACGTGGCTCTAGAATGAGTAACCTTTATTCTAGGATAATAGGAACCCTCCTGCAAAAGCTCTTCTGGGTTGTGTGTTTTTTCTGAATTCTCAAAGAAATGATTGGGGTGTTCAGATGAAATGTGGTTTGTTATACCTGATGTGTTCTCCAGCTGTTCTTTTCCTTTTTTTTTTTTTTTTTTTTCCCTTAGGGCAGAACTTTGCAGAATACCGGGGCAGGTGCAGAACAGCTCAGTCTTTGGCAAAAGACATAATTAGAACCCTTAGGCAAAGTCCTGGAGCTTTTTGTTTCTGTAGCCTGCAAGACCAATTCCAACCACCTTATCATTGTCAAACTCTTGTCTCTGCCTCTTCATTAAGGAGAGGTCACCATACTTTACTTAGACTTCACCTTCCTCTCCTGTCCCACGATCAGGGAAGCTACTCCAGGCACAAAACTGACACTATTGTGAAGTTTGTCCTGTGTTTCTCACAGTTCTTACATATGTATATGTATATACATGATATATTGATTGTATATATAAATAGTAATATATATAGTCAATTTCCATTATCCTCTTAGGAAATTATTATGCTTTCTTCTCTGAAACACACTATGCAAATTTGGCAGTTTAAAAAGAAATGATTATATTTCCTGTAAGAATAAGACAGAAGATAAGAGAATAAAAACAAGATTTAAAAAAAAACCTTCACAATGAAACAAGCTTAGTTTCTTCTTAGCTGCTCTAACTTTTATGAATAATGATTAAATATGAAATAAAAAAAATAATAGTATTTTACATGCTTATGCTAATCCTGATACACTGGCCATTGGCAATGTACTGTTGGTTGTTTTTACGTTTCCAAGCTACAGATGCATTCTGTTTTCAACTATTGGCCAAAAGCATAAATAGTTGAGCTTTAAAATGACACCTAGCTACATCTCTATTTGTCTAAATAAATGCCTGTATGTGATACGTTTATAACTGTTGCAGTACTCCTTTTCTTCACCCTGACAGTTCTGTAGAGGTATAGTATAACACTGTATGGAATTCAAAGCATGTTCAACACTTTGTGCTAAGGCATTGCTGCTGCAAAATGTTTACAATTTGATCCTCTCTGTACCTACTAAATCTACTATAACAAACATTACCTGTTGCACTGAACTGTATGATTGAATTAAAAGTAAACACAAAGTTTTCTTAAGTGGGCTCAAACATAAATGTATTTGTATCATCTAAGTAAAATGTTGTGACTAAAGGGCCAAAAACTGTTTATATTAATAAGTAAAATACAACATAGATACATACAAATACATTATCCAGAGTTGGAAACAAACCAATAACTATACAATAGATTGTTCTTTATAAAAACTCTTTTTAAAATATAGAAGAGAGAGAGATAAATAATAATAATTAAAAATAAAAATGCCTATTAGTTTCCTGATTTGGAAACATATACAATATATACATATATATACATATTTCTCTTTACTTAGAGAAGATAAAAAATAATTAATGTGGTCCTTGCAAACCTTCTCTAGAGGCACTTGTTTAAGTAGTGGGGATTTCGCCTATTTCTAAAATCTAGTCCAGGATCTTCCTATTTATTAGAGGCTGAAATTTAAACTAGTCTGAGGAAATCTGCCAAAAATCACACCAGAAAACAAATCATATTTCCCAGGTGAAAATACTTCATAATTCTCTCTCATTTCTCATGCTTATCATTGCTTAATTACAATAGAAATCTTATTATTATCAAACACTTTGATTAATTACAAGTAAACAGTAAAATAAGACAAAGCCATGAACAATCATATATGCATGTATTAGGCATTTGTTTTGACATAAACCATATAAATGTACATTACAGTTTTTTTTTTCTTCAGTTTATAGCTAAGGCTTTTTCTTTTGGCAACACTCTGCTGATTAGAGTTCCATACAGTCTCTACCAACTAAAAACATACATTGTAAATATACTATAACTTCCAATTTCTTTTCATTTTAGGTGGAAGAAAAATTTAATCAGAAAGTCCTAAGTGCATATATTTTCTAAACATTCACTGTTTTTAAGTCATTTTCACATAATGTAATATTAATAATTTTAGCAATTAAGTTTTAAGTTTTTCTAAATATTGGACCAAAATTTCATAGAAACAAAACCATATTTCTTTTGTACTCATATTTTCTTAGTTTAAGTATATTCATGAAAGTACAAAATTACCATAACCAGACTGTCTTGGGAAAACAAATTTGTGATCACACTCATTTGAGTCTTGGTAGGCATATAACCCAAGTGAAGGGAGCAGAAATGTACATTCTTGCCAGACACTAGCCTCCTAACCACAAGTGTTCAGCCTCCTACAGATATAAGTTGCTATATTTTGCTGAAGGAATGAAGGTGTTGATTAAGTTGGAGAGTCGTTTATGTGGAGGTGTGTTAAGAGAGTTTTTTTAAAACACATTTAATGTCATTTATCCCGTTAATTGTAAGCTTTATAAGGGTAGAGATCTCGTCTGTCTTGTTTACCACTGCATCTCCAGTGTGTAGCATTGTGCCTTGTAACTAGCAAAAAATCAGCATAGGTGTAATGAAGAAAAGCCATGATCAAGCAAGTCATTTATACAACACATCTACACACAGAATGCAGACAACGTACAAAATATCCAACATCACAGGAAATCAAATAACCATTTGAAAAACTATCCAACTATTAAGTTGACAATATAGAAAATAACAATAATTGAAACAAGAATGATGGAATAAGCACTCTAGTACATTGCTGGAAGAAGAGCAGATTGATACGTTGATTCAGAGGAAACGATTTTACAGTTTGTGCTTAAAAGCCTCAAAAACATTAATATATTCTAAATTCTTCAGAGACATATATGAAGACTTAGGTATAGAGATATTTTTTACAGATATAGTCATGTCCATAAAAAAATTACAAATTGCCTAAATATCTAACAGAAGATTAAGTAATGTGACATACACATGATGAAATATTATGCAAGCATTTAAATCATGTATTTTTAACTATTTAATGTAATGGAATTACTTAATGGAAATGGAAAACTGTATATTTAGAAAATCATGTTTATTATAAAATACACACGGAAGAAACAACAAAATAGAAAGAACTTATCTATTTGGGGGGTGATAAGGTCTTTGGAAATTTTTGTTTTCTTTTTTATTCTTACTTTTATTTCTTATTTTTTTCTGTAATGAGCATACTGTTGACAAATCAGGACAAAGATTACCTTAAAAGCCTTTTCATTTTAATTCCTGCATCAATTTTTTGTTCTTTCAAAATATCATCAGAAAAAGAATTTTGATTATTATATTTAGTGAGCTGGAGAGAGGCTGTGAAGTTCTTTACACATTAAAATGCTAGCCTAGCATGACTTCTGCTTATATTCAAGGGTGTCACATTTGATAAAATGTTAGCAGTAAAAAGAACATTAGAGATGCCCTAATTAAACCTCCATCTTTAGCAGTAAGTGTCCATGCACTATTTCCACATTAAGTTTTCCATGAAAGTGTTTTTCAAAATTGGCACGTACTTGTACTTGTCTGGGAAACAAGAACTAGAACGTAGAAAATAATACAACTAATGGGCCAAAATTCTTTACTCTGACAAGCATTTACATTTTAAAATGTGGCAGTAAACTGAATATTTATTAGGCATGAATACCTTACAAATTGACTAGTCATGACAGTTTGACAATAGTTTCCAAGTGGAAAATGATTTTATCCAGAGGAAGTTAAATTACAGAAAAATAAAATAAATATGAACTTTTTCCACTGGATTATTAAAGTTTTCTTTGCTTTATTATGTTTTTTATTTGAGGTATTCCCTGTTAAGGCACTTGTTTTCCTGGGTTCATACCTAACCTATATTTCATAGCCTTCTCTGCATGTACATTGAGAACATATGACTGGAAAATGACAAGTAAGCTTCCAGGCCCACATATAAACACTCTGTAGCAATTTCTCCATTATCTTTTTGTCTCCTTAAAAGGAATCATTGTAGGGCACGTTTAAATATAATGGGGTTACTAGATTCAAGGATGCTGAATCTCTAAATCATTTTTGTATAAGAACTTCTCAGGAAACCTGTGCGATCAGGAACATTGGACTTTGGACTTTGCATGAGTGAGAGTAACACAAAAGGACTGAGATTACTTACTGCAGCAGCTAGCATTAATTACACCAACTAATATAAAAACCAGTACCTTGAAGTGAGATGCTGATTTAACAAAAACTAGAATATGTGACATTAGCTTCGGAGTAGACAGATCTATTCAGTAATAGAATAAAGCAGGTTGGTTAATTGGTGATTACAATGAAAAGGCATTTAAAAACTGTCACTTATGGTAGTTTGGAAGGCAGTCCAAAGCTTACTGAGCTTGTAGATCTAGAGATGTTTGGAAAACATAGCTGTTAGTATTATTATTATTGATGGCTTCAGCAAAGTATTACAAGAAAGATATAAACAGAAAATAATTGGCAGGTTTAAAGTAGAATTGAAAGGGGACAGAAAAGTTTAGAAAAAGAAGTAAGAGATGGTATTTGAAGGACTTTGAAGAACCAAGACCCAGTGAGATTTCTCAGCTGCACAGAGTGCCTCAGATTTGTGCCAAAGATCAAATGAAGGCTATATTCTGCCAATTCAAGCTTGACAGGCTCAAGATTATCTGACTTTAAGTTGAGGCAGAGAGAGGGATGATATCAAGGTAGCAAAGAAATGGAACGTATTTGAGAACAAAGTCTGGAAGTTTTGTCTTCTTTTACATGAAACTGACTGGAAGCAAATAGTTTGCAAGTTTTTAAAATAATTATATTGCCAAATAGCCACAAGTCCATATTAAAAAGTCTTTGACTCTGCAATGCTTAAAACAACTTTTAGACACCCATACTTCCATGAGCATGAGGTGGGTTCTGTATGCTGGGCAGCCAAGAAAGATACATCCTTCAATACCCACATCAGATATGGCCCCAAAGGATAAGACGAAACAACCTTCACTGAATTTGTTTTTCTTAACACAGGAGTTCTTCCGAGGGAAGATAATCAGGCCTAATTGACGATCCTTCTTTTTTCTCCAGGAAGTGGGACTTTACAATATCCGCCTAGTTGTATTCCATAAATAACTTCTGTGTACCTTCTATTCTCCCATTTTCCAAATGACAGTTGTTGAGATAATTTTGTCTCTGTCTGTTAGTAGGTGTACATGGAGGATCAGGGGGCAGAAAACATGATTTTTTAGTTTTCAGATTTCAGAACCACATTTGTGGTTCTATACATGGACATGATGAAGACAACTGTCATCATTCAAAGATCGCAGAACATAAACGAGATGCTGTGACTAGATAAGATTTGGGGTTATCCATTTGGGAAAGTTGAGAATATGGAAGACAGTGTAAAAGGAATATCTGTTGATCAGAAGGGTAGATTGTTAAAAAAAGATACTGCTATAAAATTATCAAACTGTTTCCATTTTATCCTGGATGCATAGCTAAAGCTACATTTTTCAGTCTGCATTTCAATTAGTTTGAGATCTTATGACTAACTTTGGTCCATAAAATCTCCTCCTTGATCCTCACACTTACTTCTTTAAGATGAAGATGGAGGTATTAAAAGATGGTAGGAACCTGTTTATAGGCAAACCACTTGGGAAGGGATGAGCAATAGATAAACTTTAATTGCATTAAGCCACTGGTACTTCTGGATTATTGTTATTGTTTTGTTGTTGTTGTTGCATAAGTTAGCATTAATGACCCTGACTATAGAAACACTTTTAATTAAGAACAATTTCATCTTATAACAAAATTAAAATATTATTTTAAAGAAAAATATATAGTATATTTTAGATATACAAATATAACAATATAAATATTAAATATTTATATAGGATATATAAATGTAACAATTATTTTAACTTACTACAAAGAGGTTGAACTTTGGTAATTTTTTTTTTTTTGGAAAGACATCAACATTCATAATTATTGTGTCTATTATTTCAAAAAAACCAAAAACAACAACTACTGCTCCTGTTTCAGCAAAGACATCAGGAGAGCTAGTCCATTTGGCAAACACTGATTTTCACTGGGGCCTAATTTTCCCCGAAATTCAAGGAACACACAATAACACGTGGATTTTGGACATGTGATTATAGGTGACTGTCTAGAAATAATTAATGATAACTTTGGAAGAAGCTGTCATCGGTACATATGATGTCTTTAAATTAATATCAGTTTATATTGCTCATATTTTTTTCCCCAAAGACTGCTGTCCCATTCTATTTGACCGTAATTGGTATAATTGATAATAGAGCTTGGAGTGTGATTTTAATCATGTAGGTACAGCCTTCCTGACAGAAGAAAATAAAATAGCTGCTGTGAATTATGTATTATTACTGGGGAGACAGAAAGGTGAAATAAATGACTGTTATTTTAACCTGAGACTTAGGGACTTCTAGATCATAACTGGCAATTTGTTAATGATTTTAAAGAGTTTGGGCTAATCTCCAAACAATGAATGAAAGCTAATTGGTGTGTAATTTAACATAAAGGAAAAGATGAGAAAATTAGTTGGATACAGGGTAGAGATACACGCAAATGATCCAAGAAGAAGAGCATGTTTGAAAATATTCTGAACATTAGTGTGACCCCTAGTAAATAAGATTTCTATGGCAAGCTGTTGAGCTTTTATTATTTGGATATTTAGTTTGAGGTAAAGACTGAAAATGATCTTAGTTATAAATGTGATTACTTCAGTTCTCATGGATTTGAATGGGTTGTTCAAGTGTATGTGTGGGAGGTGCCGGAAGGGGTTGGATGCGGAAAAGAAAATAAATAGATATCTCTAACTTAATATTTAATATCATTTAATTATTATGAGATAATGAGCTGGTTATTCTAAAAAAGCATTTTGCCTTTCACCTTTATCACCATACTTTGGCCTGTTCATTGCAATTATGGAAACTCTAGAACTCAGGATTTTTACTTTCTTTGGGAATTGAGGAATGTTTACTCTCTCTTTCCATTGAGGAATTTTGAATTCTGGATACTGTGGCATTTCCTATTCCTTGTTTCATTGGTTTTTGCTACTTTTTTTTTTTTTTTAATTTGGGAAACAGTCTTACTCTGTAAACCAAATTTTTATGGGTCACTTTTCATTATTTGTAGTTCAGTGCAAAAAAGGGTAAGCAATCCACACCCCAGTACTGTCTCACTTTTCTTCTTTAATTCTTTGGCCCTAACTCCTGGTAACAGCATCTCCCACTATGTAGTGTTAACTCTACCAAGGCAGACAGAGACCAAGACAAACACTACAGGACCTAGGAGTATACCTGGCATGTGGTACTACAGAAACTAAAAAAATAAAAATAATTACTATGCAGCCCAACTGTATCTGAGACTCTTCTGGAAGCTCTTTTACTTAGTTAACCAATAGCAAGTCAAATCCCTACTGTAAGTGACATCTTCCTCGGGTCTCCTATCCCACTCCTCCCCTGGCTTTCTCTAATTCAAATCTCATGACGCTTTATTTGTACTTTCCTATCTTCTTTCTTTTATCATAAGGGGGAAAAAAAGTGTTGTCCACACTCATTAAAGCTGCTTTTTCTTCCTAAATCCTTGTTTTTATCATTTTCCCATTCCAGAATTTCACTGCCAAATTTATTCTCTTCCTGTCTGGCACACCCTGTCTCTGCACTCCTTCTCCTCTGCTTGCAAATATTCACAGGGTTTGAATATTCTGAAAAACAAAACCAAAGGAGCAAAAGGTATTTAATTTAATTTTATCCTACTGTACTTCCTCCCAATCTGCTTCTCTCCTTTGTGCAATGGTACGAAACCTTTATGTAGAATACTTAGCAACCATGTCCACCGTCATATTATTTCTAGCCCTTCCTTGCTCAACTATATATACTGACTTCCAAACCCATCACTCTAATGAAATTACCCTCTCAAAGTTTCTAGTGCTTTCCTAATTATAAAATCCCATGGTCATTTCTGTATTCTCATTTTGTAAAACGTACTACTGGCTTTGATTTTTTTTTTTTTTAATCTTCACCTACTTATTGAAACCCACTCTCATTCTATAGGTGCGCCCTATCTTGATTCATTACCTTTGTCTTAACATTTACTTTTGCCTGTGTCCTCCTTTGCTGGCTCCTTTTTCATCCATTTCACTTTGATCTCAGAAAACATTGTTTTGCCCTGCTTTGGGCTTCAGTGTCCCCAACTGTTTTCAAAGGGGTTTTGGAGCATCTCCAAGCTCCCTACCTTCCCTGGAAAGGATGTGACCCCTGTTCCTGGGAAGCGTAGGGTGGGTGGGCACACAGCCCTGGTGGGGAGGAGGGGGGAATGGAGGGGTGTACAGCCCAGTGCTGATCCTAGATTCTGGGTGGGAGCGAGGGCTTCTCCCCTCCTGCTGTGTGTCCTGGCCCAGTTAAATAGCCTTTCTGAACCTTGACACTTGGGGGCAGTGGATACTAGTATCTCTTCTAGCTTAATACTTGAGACATCAAGAGTCCCCTGGGCTTCGTTCTTACCGGGGATGCGTTGCTGGGGGACGGTGCATTCCTTTGGAGGAGGTGGGAAGTGCAGACCAGAGTAGCAGGTCGTCATGGCTTCTGGGGATTGGGCTTGGGGAGATGTTGACAACTCTTGGCGCCCTTATGCCCCAGCAGTTTCTGCCTGGAAAAAGCCTGGGCACCTGATGGGGGACCTGGGCGTGCGGACTTCCCTTCATGTCTCCCCGGTCCCAGCTCTGTCCTCTGGGGGGTCAGCCCTCCTGGCCCAAGGCCCAATGCTAGGCCCCCATCCGCTTCCCTGCTAGACCTACAGCTGCCCCTTTGGTGACAAACTCCTTTGAGCCCCCTGGGCTGGGGATGGGGTGATGCAAGGTTGGGGGGCTCCCTGGTGGGGACCCCACAGAACCCACTGTCTGGTGAGCAGGAGGCAACCCCTGGCTGGTCCTGGCATGCAGGGCAGGATGCGGGCAGGAGTTGTTATGGGCACCACAGCAGGGGGCCCAGCCAGAACACAGCTTCATAGCTTGGAGGGGTGCAGGGCAGGAGGGCCTCAGCCCCTGGTGTCCTGGCCGTGGCTGGGTGGGACAGGGGGGGACAGAGAGCCACAGGGAAGGCTGAGGAAGCCCTGTGGCAGTAGAGCGGGGCGTGATTCCTGGCACAGCTCCCACTGAGTCCCACTGGGGGCGCCTGGCTCAGGGCACCCCAGGCGTCAGTGGGAGCAGAGAACCCAGAGCAACAGTGCAGGGCGGAGAAGCCTCGGGGTAATCTGGCCGCTGCCGCTGGCCGGAGCGAGGGCGGACGGGCGGGCCTCAGCGCTGGCCTTATGGCCCCCCTGGGCCCTCCAGCACCACCCCCCATCACCACTATCACCCTGGCAATGAGCAGGGAGGCCTGGGGAGGGCCAGAGCCAGGCAGGAGACTCAGCTCTTGGCTGTTGGCAGGTGGCCTTGATGGCTTATCAAAAGCAATGGCTCCGCCTGGAACGAGGCCCACGTGTCTGGGGCAAAGCGCCTTGGTTCGTCTGTTCACTTCCCTCATTCCATGAGCCTTGTCTAAGGAAAACCCCACTCCAGCCAGTACTGCCCCCGCCATGACCCCCCAGGAGCCCAGTGAACTTCCAACTCCAGAGAGCTCGGGGCCAGAATCTCTGCACCCCAGACACCTGTCGGGTAGGACAGCGAAGGACGGGCTGCTCCTCCCCAAGGCACTGTGACCCTGTGCCTGGAGCCCGAAAGGGACACACAGCCCTGTGATGGCCTGTGGCCACAAGGCTCCCGCTCTGCCCCCACTTTGGCCGTGGTGACATGACTGTGCCTCCTTTGTGTGCTAACTTATCCCATTACTACCTCGATATTCCCACTGATTTCCTTTCCTGTCAATTTCCTCAACTTTAAAATACTGTATTGAGAGCAATTCCTAAGTTACCCCGAATCCTGTTCAGAACAAGGATGCTTCCCGAAGTCGGGATGGAGGGGAAACAGGTGCAGGTGGGGAAGGCTTCTGCTCCAGAAGTGAGTGGGTGTGAAGCAGCCCTGCTCCACAGCGACTGGTTTTGTCCTGCTACAGTTTAAAATTGAGGCATACTTGACATAATAAATGCACAGACTTTAAGTGTGTGGTTTGAGGGGTCATGACCAATGTCAACACACGTGTAACCATCCCAACCAAGGCAGAGGTGAAGATAAGAGATTTCTATCTTCAGTGATTTTTTTTTTTTTTTTTTGGCCGCACTGTGCAGCTTGCGGAATCTTAGTTCCCTGACCAGGGATTGAACCCAGGCCCCGGGCAGTGAAAGCGAGGAATCCTAACCGCTGGACCACCAGGGAATTCCCATGTCCTCAGTGATTTTTAAAAAGAATTTCTGCTGATAGAATGCATGCTCATGGTAGAACACTCGGATTGTGCAGAGAAATCCAGGGCAGGATGTGGCAGGGCCCTCACCATGAGGCTCCCAGATAAAGAGCCTGCCTGCCTGCCCACTGGCATCCCACCACCCAGACAACCACTGCTAGCATTTCGGTGTATTTCCTTCTGTTTTCTTCTATGCGCATATGTACATATGTTAAAAATCTTTTTCTATGCATACTTTTTTACATATGACATCAGATCAAATTTAGTATTTAAAAACTTACTGTAGAATAAGCATTCCCAGATATTGTAAAACATTGTGTAAATATGATTTTTGAGAAGCCTTTGGTGTTTACTTTGTGATATTTGATTCAGCTAGTGTTGATACAATAAACAGTTGATGTTAGAGAGAACTGAGTCTTTAAAATGTGAATTTTATTTATTTTTGGAATAAATAATACATTTATTAAAAGAAAACAAAAAAAGAAAACAAAAAAAAGAAAACATTGTTTTGATCTTTTGCTATTACACTTCTAATTTTATATTCCTCTTCCCAAGAGTTCATGGATTATTTTGGTTTCAAGTAAGTATACTTCAAAACATCTATCATTATGTCTGTTCTCTCATCAGAGCATTAGAGACATTTTGCCAATTTCTAATCCAATTGTCCTTTCTATAGATGACACATTTCCAAAATATAGATATAACTTTCCCCTCACACTTATTTATACCATCATGATAATCATTTCCCAGGCTCAAAAGTGTTTTAACTCATTCCTTTCTTTACCATATTGGGCAAGATGACAAATTTTCAAATTTTTACTTAAAATATTTCTGTTGGGTTAGGGTAGCTGAGAAACAGGCCCAGTATGGGACTGAAAGCAGAACCTGAAGACCCTCCCCCACCCCAAAAGATAGATATAATATCTTGGGTGCAAAAAGTGGATTCAGGGGAACACTGTGATGATCTGAATGCATTAGTCTTTGTAAGGCAATGGGAAATATTTTAGTAAAGTTTTATTATCTCTGGTTTACAGTTAATTACATGCTGGGAAAAATGGTTAGTAATATACTTTCTATCCTCCACTTTTCTAAAGGCTATGACTCTTTCACCTTTAGTATCAACCTGAGCAGATCATTTTGATTGTTATTTTACAGATAAAAAATACTTATTTATAAGAACTCCCTTAACTTATTAAGCCTCCAAGATTGCAAATTTACCTGCATCTGCTCCCATTCTTTTCTCCTCCTTTTCTATTACAATGGAAGATATAACAATATTTTCTCAAGTTAAGGTAAATTTTTACACCTGGACTTAGAGTCCTTATCTCCCCCTACTCTACCAATTCATCTTAGGCAGGATTTTAATAAACTCTAGCCTGTACTGTACTTAAAACAAACAAAAATAAGTAAAACAAACAAACAAGCAAGCAAAGAGAAGCCTCTCTCCAGATACCACATTTTTATCCCTAATTTCCTTTCATATGATAAATTTTTATAAGATTAATATATATGCACATTTCAACTTAGATTTTTTTTCCTATTTATGGGTTTTCTCCTCCATTTAGGGTTCTTCTTTTCAATCTTTCAGAGGCTTTTCTTCTGCCTATCTACCTATAGACGGTGTTATTCATGGTTCTACCAGGAGTCCACTTCTTTCCTCTGACAACATTCCCTGGTTAATCTTGTCCATTCCTACATCCAAATGTAGATTTTTTCATTCAACAAATGTGTATTGAGTCCAGGTACTTCTCTAATCACTAGTGATATGATATGAAGCAAACAAACCATAGTAAATATAGGTGGTGAAATGCACAGGAAGAGAGGCAGAAATTATCTTCTGTAAGGAAGATCTATACTGAAGGAGCAGCTAGGGCAAAAACCCTGAGATGGATAAAAGCTTGGTATATTCTTAGGCAAAAAAAAAAAACCTGGAGTAGTTTGACCCTAGAGACAGAAAGAACAGCATGAGATGACGTAGGATATCTAGACAGATGTTAGATCACGGAAAAGGTTTTTGCAGAACTCTAGGTAAGGAGCAATGGTGATTTTACTGCCCGAATATTTCTAGCTTTATGCCAGACTTACTTTATGGTTCATATTTCCAACTCCTTAGTGGCTATCTCATTTGAGTAGTGTTCAGATGAAGTGAAAGAGTCAGAAACTGAACTCATCATCTTAACCCCTAAACATGCTGCTTTCCGTCTTCCCTTAGAACATGGAACCTCAAAGCACTTTGCTGTCTAAGCCACAAACTTGTGAGTCTTCCATCATTTATTCCTACTTCTTTCTCACCCATCCCTCCCAACACTAAATCAACCATAAGTGCTATCAATGACACTTCCTAGATATCTTTGTCTACTTATCAATCTAATCCCCACTGCAACAACACTTGTCACAAAATCTCTTCCTTCGATCATTTCAAAATTGCTCAGTTGGCCTTGTTCACTTCCAACCAACTCACCACATTGTTTGAATGGTCCTTTGAAAACAAAATATGATCCTACAATAATAACCTTGTACAAAATTCCTTAACTACTTGCTATTCATGCTTTCATGCTGCTTATCTCTCTATTCCTTAATTCCAAAGATCTAGCCATCCTCAAGGTACTACAGTTCCCTGAAAATAATTATAAATAATTTATTAAAAATATTATATATGTAAATTTCACTGTGATACATGGACTTTTTTTCCTAATCTGAATATTCTTTTAAAACTCAATTTCTAAAATTATAAAGATATTTCTGATAACTTTTATTTTGTACCATTTTATGAAAGTATAATAGTCAAGGGTTAAAATATTTTCTTTTAAAGAAGCCAGATGAAGACAAATTGAAATCTTAAATTTCCCTTTTCTCCAGAAAAGAAAATATTTCCCAAGTGAAGAAAAGAAAGGTTAAGTCTACAGTGAAAAACTTGACAGAAGATATAACCCCAATGAAATGAATAGAAAAGATATCCACAGGGAGGCAAAGTAATACTCTATTTTCCCCATTGACAAGGTGACCTGGGCTTTTGAATACTTCACAAAATCTCTGAGTTATCAATATGTAAGAGTGATGACATTACCTTGTGAATATTTAATAATTGTGATGATTGTGTCCTGGAGTTTATTCCTGTAAAGAAAAGGTAAGTAGGGGTGTATATAGCTCAATCTCTGAAGCACAGTAATATTGTAATTTTGCAGTTGACAGGAAATATGTGTATACATATATATCTACATACATAGATAGAGATACAAACCTTTATCAAAATAAATTTTTTAAAATGAATTATATTTGGAATTTTATCCCATCTATCTGCTGATGTTTTATTTAAACTACATTTGAATCTATGAATATTACTTAGGGGAAAATTGTGGAATTGAGTTAGTTGTTGAAGAGTTAAGAACAAAAGTCTGAGTGTAAACTTTCCAAATCCCTGGCTGATAATACTACCTATGTGTGTGGGACTGATGAGATGTCTACAGAAAATCACTCAGAAACCAGAAGAAGGGTCTATTTTTAAAAGATAGAATTGATCCTGACGAGATTTGCGAGTGTGCTGTTCCTTTGATTATGTTTTTCAACTTAGGAGATTTAGGAAAATCTAACTCAACTTTGAGAAAAGAAGAATAAAGAGTTGGGATTGCTCATCCTATCTATTTAGACATACTATAAGGCCATATTAAAACAAACATTATGTTACTAATGCAGATAAATGAAACAGAATAGAGAGGGAGGTCATGTAAATATAAGAACTTGATATATGATAAATGTAGCACCAAAATTCAGTGGAGAATAATGAATTTTAAAGTAAATGATGTTAGAAAACAATGGTTCACTATGTGGAGAAAAATATAAAGGTAAAGATAGATAAATGATGTAAGTGATAGATAAATAGATAAATGCATGCATAAATATATAAATACATAATACAACTAATAGAAGAGAATGCAGGGCAGCATGTTTATGGTCATGGTTTAGAGAAAAGCGTTATAGAGACCAAAAGAGTGAAAAACATTAAAGACAAAAAACAGATGGGGGTAACTATTTCAAAACAATGATTTCTATTCACTGAGGGACAAATTTATGTAAAGATACATTTGCAACACAAAAGCTGATAAGAACTTAATATTTAGAACATTAGACCATCTCTAGTAAATGAAGCAAAAATGAGAAAGAAACTAATAAAAATGGACAAAGGCTATAAAAAAGAAATCCGAAGAAGTAACTTTGAAGACAAACTCACTGGTATTAGAAAGTTCAATAGAATCAAATATTGTGAGGATATGAAGAAATGGAATTTTCATACATTACTAGTTAGTGTGTAGCCTGGTGAGATTTGGTTTCAAAGTGCAAAGTCTGAAATCACTATGTTATAGCTGACTTTCAGTGAGATGAAAATCCAAATGGTTACTAACTATAAAATATTCCACTTAATTAGTCATGAAGAACAAAAATATAATAGAGATACAAACACATATGTCTACACAGAGTATGCTGAGTTTTGCCAGTAAAGTTCTACCTGAAAAAGTATCTCGCCAATGTTAGGTAATGACAATGTCAGTCAAAATTTAGAAATGGAGAGCGCTATATTTGTGCTTCATCATAGCTCAAATGATGAAATCACGTAGTATTTAATGTAAAAGTTTTCCAAATTATACCTAAACTGTTTTTCATTAAACATATTATGCAATAATATAAAAGGTTTTTGCTTTGGGACAATAAGGCCAAATTATATTTTACATATTGAGCTGTAATTACACAGAAGAGTATATTTTACTTCTTCTGTGTGTAAACTCAGATGAAATTGTTCAGATATTTAGCATTATGTTTTTATTCCCATTTACCTGAGTGACAATTACTGTCAGAAGATTAAGTGGAAGGAGAGACTGAAAATATGCAAAGAATCTGTAACAAAAATCAATATTTAATAAACTTTGCATTTTAGGAAAAAAATGAGTAAAGGATGAATTGTGCCCTTTGCAGTAGGTTTAACTCAAACTTTTCAATTTCAGGCTTGAATTTCAATTTGCTGAGCAAACTTTCTCTATTTGGACATGTTTTCTTCTCTTCTGGCTCAGCTCCATTTCTACTGACGCCTAAAGGATTTGTGTGAGTTGGCTCACATTTACAAAGCACCCAGTGTGAAATGGCATTTTACTTCCTGTGCATTCATTTTTTTTTTTCTTCTGTTCTTTTCCTTTGTTGTTAGTTAAGAATTGACAGGAGCTTCACACTGAGATGAAAGTCATCAAGAATACCTATCATGGAAGGAAAACATACCGTATTCTATTAGAAAGTAAATTATAGCAGAAACTAGTTGTCTGCTCCAAACCATCAAGACATGGTCCTGAGATTTTTAAAATACATATATTTCAGAAACTCCACCACCTCTTAAATTAAAATAATGAAATTGAACAAGGCTATTTAAACCAGTTGACTGGAAATTGATCAAAACCTGTCTAAATATACAAAGTGTGAATTTAGAAATGAGGTGGGAAAGACAAAGAGTTGTTCCTTTATGGTAAGAACAGATTTGAAGTGATTGTTTTATACAAGAAGTTATACAACTACTGAGCATCCTCAAATTCCATACATAGGCAGTTAGTCAACATCCTGTTATTGGAAAACATTAGATTGCATTTTATGGTTTTATTTAGTATTACCTGCCACGGAGCACTGGCCCTCTCTCTCTGCCTCTCTGAATTCCTGTGAAAAATCAGTTGTACTTGCATTTCATGGACTGAGTATAAAATAAAGTTGCACTGCATAACACTATCAAGTCAAGTGGGAGATTATACTATCTCCATCCATAACATTGAGATCTCAGTAAAACCCGGAAACAAATGATACTTGAGGTCCCTCTAGGCAAAGGTGGAAATTTCAAGCAGAGGAATATAGATGCAGGATGCAGAAGAATTTACTTCCCCTCCATGTCCAGGACTGAACAGAGCTACTATCTGCTTCTATACGAGAAAGACAGAAGTAGATAAAAAATTTGTGTTATTTTAAAACACATATATTGTTTTAATAATATAAAATTGAATGTATTCTTCCAAATCAAGAAAAAGACCTACTATTTAAAAGCATTACTCTTCTTTGTTCATTTTATTTCATAATTTCAAATTAATGCCACTAGCATGAACGTAAATGAACGTCACCTTTCTTTTTTTGCCAAAAACCACCCAAAACTTCCCATGAAGCTTATTTTCATAAATAACCCAAAATAACATTTAAGTCATTTCAACACTTTTTAAGCACCCACAATACTCTAGGCAGTCACTAGCCACTGAGATATAAAAGTTATACTAAATATGATCCTAAAATAGGGAAGTTAACAGTCTAAAAAGGGAGCTCTAAGAACAATTAAATCAATTCAAAACAGTGGGCCAATTGCTCTAAATGAAATATTTGCTGTGTGATACTGGGACTCAGAGACACCAAATCTATTCTGGTGAGGGCCAGAGGGAGCACTGAAAGACAGTAACCCTTTTTAATTCTACGCCTCAGCTCTTTACATTTTATCAAGCAGTAAATGTTAGGTACTCATTAACTCATCCACACTCGGGGCCTCACTAACAGTGAGAAGTCTGACCATCTCAAAGCTTTAAGGAAGGAAAGAGGTCATGTTAAGCTGGCCTTTGTATCTCCGGGAGTCTTTTCAGTACTTTTCAAGATAGGAAATAGGAATCATTTATCACGAGCTCCTTTGTTTTTTAACAATACTGTTGCCAAACCTTGAAAAGTTTGCTGACCTTCACTCTTAAGTAGGATAAATGATTTCCTTGTTTACATCATCAACTTGCCTGGAAAACCTTTTTTTACCTTTTAGAGTGTAGAAAGTAAGTCCCAGTCAGCATACTGCGATTCTTATGAATTACAAATTAGTACCACTTTAGGATACATTGTATTTAATGAGTGATGTGTTTCTTCGTACAGAAGTTTTTTTGCTTTTATGTTTGTGCACTGTCTCACCAAATGTATGGTACAGTATTTGCATGGCTGTTTCTTTATTTTTTTTTAAAAGACATAATCTTCTCTAATTTCATTTGCTTTTTCTATATTGATGGATGGAGTGCTATACCACAGGATGACTGTACCATCCTGCTGCAAAGTGTTTCCACTTTAATAAATAAAAAATAAAGAAATGTATTCTAAAATGTCACATCATATTTCTTTTCTTGTCAAAATAAGTTTTTTCTCAATTTAATATTTCTCCAATCAAGCCTCATTCTAAATTGTTGTGTGCATTGGTGCAACTTTCCACAAAAAGGTACTACGAGGTTTACGATGGATGGAATCTTAGATTTGATTAAAAATACAGCATTTATAAGAATATTTACCTATTTACCAATAGGTGAATAAGCAACATGAACTCCTGTCAACTTCCAAAGAGAAAATGATTTATGCTCTGTATTATTATAATATTTCATTAATCTTTTTTATTCACTTATGAAACTTTAGGGTTAATCCATATCTGAATAAAAACTGTTTCTTGTCTCAGTCCCAACGTAGCATTAATATTCATTGTAATTATTCTTTCCTGAATCAATATTTTGTTCCAATGTGTAAATACACATGGATTTAAACTTTCTGGTAATTGAAATAAGTTAATAAATGCAGGTTTTCTAAAACGCTTCAAATAAATATAAGCTTTGACACATCTGTTCACATAAACAGTTGAACATTTTTTTAAAAAGTCAAGTTGTAAATAAACTTTAGGAGAATTTTATTGCCTCTGCTGTACAAGGATCTATGTTTTGTAGGAAATTGCCAGTGGGACAGAGGCAACAGGGGAAGTCTTTTTGTTTGTTTAGCTATTTACTTACTTTTCTAGCCTGATCTATTCTATGCTTTCAGAAGATTAGGAAATCGGAGACTGCAAGCCAACCAGTGATCTCAAAAGTTGACACAGTTTTGCTACCTCTGTTTGTTTTGAGGGATGGTGGTATGGGGAATGAAAGCTAAGGGATCAAGATTCCGAGAAACAACGACAAGTTTTACCCTGAGGAAAGGAGTTGAGGGCTTAACTCCTCTCACTTTGTGAAGGTGCAAGCTTTTGTCATCAGCTCATAGAACAGAGCTTCAAACTTTTTTTCCTTAGTTTTCTGATAATAATTTTACTTCCCTTTTTTTGCTCACATCTTTTTCCAGTACTCTCATTGTAACTCCAAACATTTTAATTCTCTCACTTACTTTGTGGAACTAATTTCAGTTATATTGCTCTAATAACAAATGAAGGCAGGAGAATTTACAATTTAGTTTAAACGTACATACCTATCCTATTTTTTTTTTAACATCTTTATTGGACTATAATTGCTTTACAATGGTGTGTTAGTTTTTGCTTTATAACAAAGTGAATCAGCTATACATATACATATATCCCCATATCTCTTCCCTCTTGCGTCTCCCTCCCTCTCACTCTCCCTATCCCACCCCTCTAGGTGGTCACAAAGCACCGAGCTGATCTCCCTGTGCTATGTGGCTGCTTCCCACTAGCTATCTATTTTACATTTGGTAGCGTATATACGTCCATGCCACTCTCTCACTTCATCCCAGCTTACCCTTCTCCCTCCCCGCGTACTCAAGTCCATTCTCTACATCTGTGTCTTTATTCCTTTCTTGCCCCTAGGTTCATGAGAACCATTTTTTTTTTTTAAGATTCCATATATATGTGTTAGCATATGGTATTTGTTTCTCTCTTTCTGACTTACTTCACTCTGTATGACAGTCTCTAGGTCCATCCACCTCACTACAAATAACTCAATTTCGTTTCTTTTTATGGCTGAGTAATATTCCATTGTATATATGTGCCACATCTTCTGTATCCATTCATCTGTCGATGGACACTTAGGTTGCTTCCATGTCCTGGCTATTGTAAATAGTGCTGCAATGAACATTGGGGTACACGACTCTTTTTGAATTATGGTTTTCTCTGGGTATATGCCCAATAGTGCGACTGCTGGGTCGTATGGTAGTTCTATTTTTAGTTTTTGAAGGAACCTCCATACTGCTCTCCATAGTGGCTGTATCAATTTACATTCCCACTAACAGTGCAAGAGGGTTCCCTTTTCTCCACACCCTCTGTAGCATTTATTGTTTGTAGATTTTTTGATGATGGCTATTCTGACTGGTGTGAGGTGATATCTCTCTGTAGTTTTGATTTGCATTTCTCTAATGATTAATGATGTTGAGCATTCTTTCATGTGTTTGTTGGCAATCTGTATATCTTCTTTGGAGAAATGTTTATTTAGGTCTTCTACCCATTTTTGGATTGGGTTGTTTGTTTTTTTGATATTGAGCTGCATGAGCTGCTTGTAAATTTTGGAGATTAATCCTTTGTCAGTTGCTTCATTTGCAAATATTTTCTCCCATTCTGAGGGTTGTCTTTTTGTCTTGTTTATGGTTTCCTTTGCTGTGCAAAAGCTTTTACGTTTCATTAGGTCCCATTTGCTTATTTTTGCTTTTATTTCCATTTCTCTAGGAGGTGGGTCAAAAAGGATCTTGCTGTGTTTTATGTCATAGAGTGTTCTGCCTATGTTTTCCTCTAAGAGTTTTATAGTGTCTGGCCTTACATTTAGGTCTTTAATCCATTTTGAGTTTATTTTTGTGTAAGGTGTTAGGAAGTGTTCTCATTTCATTCTTTTACATGTAGCTGTCCAGTTTTCCCAGCTCCACTTATTGAAGAGGGTGCTTTTCTCCATTGTATATTCTTACCTCCTTTATCAAAGATAAGGTGACCATATGTGTGTGGGTTTATCTCTGGGCTTTCTATCCTGTTCCATTGATCTATATTTCTGTTTTTGTACCAGTACCATACTGTCTTGATTACTGTAGCTTTGTAGTATAGTCTGAAGTCAGGGCGCCTGATTCCTCCAGCTCTGTTTTTCTTTCACAAGATTGCTTTGGCTATGCGGCATACCTATTCTTTTAAGGTAAATGTTCTAAGTTGTTAGTATTATTTATTGATTACGTCTGTATTCTGACCTTTCAGCCTACAAACCATGCTGGCTTCTCTGAATTTCCTAATTGAAATACAAGACTTAGAATCTAATGGAATTACTTACACACACTTATAAACTGTTAATTCTTTAAAGGATACCACTAGCTGCACTGTGACCATAGGATTAGATAAAATCAGAATCTTATGATAGAATTGCATTTGAAGATATTATTAACACTTCTCTCTACTTTGACTCAGTCTTTTATACAGCTGGGACTTAAAACTAAGCCTTGTAGATAAACTCTGGAGAATGGTTAAAGTATGAATTTTTTTTTAAAGTAAAATTACTAACCTTCAGAGTTTTAAAAGAAATCAATCAAATTCAAGTCTCTGGCCTTATCTAGCTATGTCACCTTAGATAACGCTGACCCTCAGTTTCTGCATATTGTAATGCAGGCTATTACATTTTTACCCTCTGTACACAGAATTAAAAAAATATATTCTGTCTTGAACTTATAATGTTGCCCAAGATTCACAGGTAATTAGTATATTTTCTTTTTCACTTTTGCTAGAACACAATTATTTTCAAAGGATTAATTACTTTAGAATTTTGTAGTTTATGCTTTGTTACATTGCTTGAAACCAATATCTTCTCTCTTTCTCTCTTGATTTCTATATGTCTGTCATGTTTTTTCTATCTACTAGAACAGATGGTGAGCATTGCAAGTAAAACTTGAGTTGATAATAGGTTAATGTCTCAAAATGACACAAGGTGAGGAAGTTCTATTTCCTTATGGAATTTAAGTACTTTTAGGAGCTTTCATATCTTCTTGATGTGAAACTTCCATTAGTCTGAAGCAAGAGAGAAAATGAATGGCTTTGCTAGAACTATAGCTAATAAGCACAATCTTTGAGTGTATCATATTAAAAAAAAAAAAATAGAAGTTGTTCTCCAGCTATCCCAAATATTTTTTGTTGGCAAATAGGCTTTCTTGATGCAGAGTTGTACAAGTTCACTCTTTAAGCTGATATTTTTCAGTGAGTAATGTTTTGCTAATTTTGTGAAATGAGTTGTTATTGGTTTTGGTGTTTTTACGTAAGAGCTTGAAGGAAACAGTCATTTCTGTAATCTACTTTCTATATGATTGCTTCTAAAGCTATTAGACTAACAAGATAAAAAAAATCTTCTATTCAAAATGCAAAATAGATACTTATTCCAACAGTCAAATCATTTCTGCATCATCAAATATCCTCAGATATTTAAGAAGAAAATGACTAAAATTTAAATATTGTCACCATATCACACCTATCCACAATGGGAAATAAATCAAATATCTTATGGTCTATGTTATGAGGTGAATTGTGACCCCTAAACAGATATGGAGAAGTCTTAACCACTAGTAACCATGAAAGTGACCTTATTTTGAAATAAAGTTTTTGCAGATGTAATCAAGTTAAGAAGAAGTCATTAGGTGAGCCATAACACAATAGGACTGGTGTTCTTATAAGAAGAGAAGAGACACAAATGCATTAGGAGAGACTACCATGTGAAACAGGGGCAGAGACTGAAGTGCTAAAGCTGCCAAGGGATGCTGAGGATTGTTGGCAAACCACCAGAAAGTAGGAGAGAGGCCAGGAAAAATTTTCCCCTACAGGTTTCAGAAACAACATGGTCCTGCCATTGCCTTGATTTCAGATTTCTAAGCCTTCAGAACTGTGAGACAATACATTTCTGTTGTTTTAAGTTACATAATCTAGTAGTTTGGTAGGGCAACCTTAGGAAACTGATATCTGCCATTGAGTCTATATTAAAAATAAATTTCATTTTAATTATGGTTTAAATTAGGTTTGGTTCAAAAGAGTACATAATGATGTCCAACACTTAAGTAAATGTAATTAAAGAAATGCTGTTATGCTTTATTTGTCTTTATAGGAATAAAGGCTATATTATTTTAAATAAGATTCTAGAGTATTCTACATAGTGATTTCAAATTAAATACCTCTTAAAAATAACATATACTTACTTTTGTATAAAATTGTTCGCTTTCAGTCTTTGTGCATCTTTTTTTTTTTTTTTTTACCTTTTTTCCCTCCAACTTTATTGAGGTATACTTGACAAATGAAAATTATATATATTTAGAGTGTACAGCATGATAATTTGATATACATATGCACTGTGAAATATTTACCACAACCAAGTTAATTAACACATCCATCACCTCATATAGTTACCTTTTTTTGGTAGTTAGAATGCTTAAGATCTACTCTTTTAGCAAATTTGAAGTATACAATATAATAGTATATTAACTATAGTCACCATGCTATACATTAGATCTGCAAAATATATTCATCTTATAACTGAAAGTTTGTACCCTTCGACCAACATCTTCCCATTTCCCTTACCCCCAGCCCATGGCAACCACCATTCTACTGTTTCTATGAAGTTGACTTTTTTTGTTTTGATTACTCCCATGTCAAACCTGTCTTCCCCATCTCACCAAGTAAATGGTGCCCACTGTTCAAACTGTGAAAGCCAAAATCTCAGGCATCATCAGTGGAGGTATATTTCTTAATGCCTTGGCTGGCTTTTTTTTTTTTTAACATCTTTATTGGAGTATAATTGCTTTACAATGTTGTGTTAGTTTCTGCTGTATAGCAAAGTGAATCAGCTATATGTATACATATATCCCCATATCCCCTCCCTCTTGGTTTAAAAGGACTGGCTTTACTGCCAGAGTCATCCTGCTGTGTAATGCCTTATTTTTCCTGTGGACCTCTCCTTTACCAGGGAATAAGTAGGAAAATTTCATTTCTAAATTAGAACTTAACAAGAAAATAAAACTAGAAGTTATAATCATTTTGAGAAAAATATCTGACAGTGTCTTATAAACCTAAAGATACCTCTGTCATATGACCCCACAATTGCAATCCTAAGTATTTACCCAAGAGCAGTAAGAACATATGTATGCACCAACTGTCAAGAAAGCTCATAGCAGATTTGAGTAAAATCGGTAAAAACTGAAAACTTCCCAAGTTGCCATCAACAGAATGGATTAAAAAAGTAAGGCATATTCATATGATGGAAAACTGCTCAGCAATAAAAATGAAGATACTATCAATAAACACAGAAGCATGTAAAAATCTCAAGAAACCATGCTAAATGAAAGAAGGTTACACAAAATAGTACCTGTAGTATGGTTTCATTTATATGGAGTTCTAAAAGAGGTGAAATTAATCAGGATTGTGGTTGCATCTGGGGTTTGATGGGGGAGGAGACTGACTATAAAAAAGTATGAGGGGACAGGAGCTTCAAGATGGCAGGAGATTAAGAGGCGGAGATCACTTTCCTCCCCACAAATACATCAGAAATACATCTGCATGTGGAACAGCTCCTACAGAACACCTACTGAACGCTGGCAGAAGACCTCAGACCTCCCAAAAGGCAAGAAACTCCCCACGTACCTGGGTAGGGCAAAAGAAAAAAGAAAAAACAGAGACAAAAGAATAGGGACGGGACCCGCACCAGTGGGAGGGAGCTGTGAAGGAGGAAAGGTTTCCACGCACTAGGAAGCCCCTTCGCGGGTGGAGACTGCAGGTGGCAGAGGGGGGAAGCTTCGGAGCCACGGAGGAGAGCGCAGCCACAGGGGTGCGGAGGGCAAAGCGGAGAGATTCCCGCACAGAGGCTCGGCGCCGAGCAGCACTCACCAGCCCGAGAGGCTTGTCTGCTCACCCGCCGGGGCGGGCAGGGGCTGGGAGCTGAGGCTCGGGCTTCGGAGGTCGGATCCCAGGGAGAGGACTGGGGTTGGCTGTGTGAACACAGCCTGAAGGGGCTAGTGCGCCACAACTAGCCAGGAGGGAGTCCGGGGAAAAGTCTGGAGCTGCCGAAGAGGCAAGAGACTTTGTCTTGCCTCTTTGTTTCCTGGTGCGCGAGGAGAGGGGATTCAGAGCGCCGCCTAAACGAACTCCAGAGACTGGCGCGAGCCGCGGCTATCAGCGCGGACCCCAGAGACGGGCATGAGACGCTAAGGTTGCTGCTGCAGCTACCAAGAAGCCTGTGTGCAAGCACAGGTCGCTATCCACACCTCCCCTCCGGGGAGCCTGAGCAGCCCGCCAGCACCAGGGTTCCGTGATCCAGGGACAGCTCCCCTGGGAGAAGGCACGGCGCGCCTCAGGCTGCTGCAACGTCACGCTGGCCTCTGCCGCCGCAGGCTTGCCCTGAATTCCATACCCTTCCCTCCCCCCGGCCTGAGTGAGCCAGAGCCCCCGAATCAGCTGCTCCTTTAACCCCGTCCTGTCTGAGCGAAGAAGAGACACCCTCAGGAGACCTACATGCAGAGGCGGGTCCAAATCCAAAGCTGAACCCCAGGAGATGTGCGAACAAAGAAGAGAAAGGGAAATCTCTCCCAGCAGCCTCAGGGGCAGCGGATTAAATCCTCACAATCAACTTGATGTGCCTGCATCTGTGGAACACCTGAATAGACAACGAATCATCCCAAACGGAGGAGGTGGGCTTTGGGAACAACGATATATATATATTTTTCCCTTTTTCTCTTTTTGTGAGTGTGTATATGTATGCTTCTGTGTTTGATTTTGTCTGTATAGCTTTGCTTTTACCATTTGTCCTAGGGTTCTGTCTGTCCTTTTTTTTTTTAATTACTCAAAAAATTTTTTTCTTAATAATAATTTTTTTAATAACTTTATATTATTTTATTTTACATTTATTTTATTTTCTTCTTTCTTTCTTTCTTTTTTTCCTCCCTTTTATTCTGAGCCATGTGGTGGACAGGCTTTTGGTGCTCCAGCTAAGCATCAGGGCTGTGCCACTGAGGTGGAGAGCCAAGTTCAGGACACTGGTCCAAAGAGACCTCCCAGCTCCACATAATATCAAACGGTGAAAATCTCCCAGAGATCTCTATCTCAGTGCCAAGACCCACTTCCACTCAACGACCAGCAAGCTACAGTGCTGGACACCCTATGCCAAACAACTAGCAAGACACGAACACAACTCCATCCATTAGCAGAGAGGCTGCCTAAAATCATAATAAGGCCACAGACACCCCAAAACACACCACCAGACATGGACCTGCCCACCAGAAAGACAAGATCCAGCCTCATCCACCAGAACACAGGCACTAGTCCCCTCCACCAGGAAGCCTACACAACACACTGAACCAACCTTAGCCACTGGAGAGAGACACCAAAAACAACGGGAACTACGAACCTGCAGCCTACGAAAAGGAGACCCCAAACATAATAAGTTAAGCAAAATGAGAAGACAGAGAAACATACAGCAGATGAAGGAGCAAGGCAAAAACGCACCAAACATAACAAATGAAGAGAAAATAGGCAGTCTACCTGAAAAAGAATTCAGAATAATGATAGTAAAGATGATCCAAAACCTTGGAAATAGAATGGAGAAAATACAAGAAATGTTTAACAAGGACCTAGAAGAACTAAAGAGCAAACAAACAGTGATGAAAAACACAATAAATGAAATTAAAAATTCTCTAGAAGGGATCAATAGCAGAATAACTGAGGCAGAAGAACGGACAAGTGACCTGGAGGATAAAATAGTGCAAATAACTACTGCAGAGCAGAATAAAGAAAAAAGAATGAAAAGAATTGAGGACAGTCTCAGAGACCTCTGGGACAACATTAAATGCACCAACATTCGAATTATAGGGGTCCCAGAAGAAGAAGAGAAAAAGAAAAGGACTGAGAAAATATTTGAAGAGATTATAGGTGAAAACGTCCCTAATATGGGAAAGGAAATAGTTAATCAAGTCCAGGAACCACAGAGAGTCCCATACAGGATAAATCCAAGGAGAAACACGTCAAGACATATATTAATCAAACTATCAAAAATTAAATACAATTAACAAATATTAAAAGCAGCAAGGGAAAAACAAGAAATAACACATAAGGGAATCCCCATAAGGTTAACAGCTGATCTTTCAGCAGAAACTCTACAAGAGAGAAGGGAGTGGCAGGACTTATTTAAAGTGATGAAGAAGAAGAACCTACAACCAAGATTACTCTACCAGGCAAGGATCTCATTCAGATTTGACAGGGGAAATTAAACCCTTTACAAAGAAGCAAAAGCTAAGAGAATTCAGCACCACCAAACCAGCTTTACAACAAATGCTAAAGGAACTTCTCTAGGCAGGAAATACAAGAGAAGGAAAAGACCTACAATAATAAACCCAAAACAATTAAGAAAATGGGAATAGGAACATACATATCGATAATTACCTTAAATGTAAATGGATTAAATGCTCCAACCAAAAGACATAGATTGCCTGATTGGATACAAAACAAGACCCGTACATATGCTGTCTACAAGAGACCCACTTCAGACCTAGGGACACATATAGACTGAAAGTGAGGGGATGGGAAAAGATATTCCATGCAAATGGAAATCAAAAGAAAGCTGGAGTAGCAATTCTCATATCTGACAAAATAGACTTTAAAACAAAGACTATTACAAGAGACAAAGAAGAAAACTACATAATGATCAAGGGATCAATCCAAGAAGAAGATATAACAATGGTAAATATTTATGCACCCAACATAGGAGCAGCTCAATACATAAGGCAAATACGAACAGCCATAAAAGGGGAAATCGACAGTAACACAATCATAGTAGGGGACTTTAACACCCCACTTTCACCAATGGACAGATCATCCAAAAGGAAAATAAATAAGGAAACACAAGCTTTAAATGATACATTAAACAAGATGCACGTAATTGGTATTTATAGGACATTCCATCCAAACACAACAGAATACACATTCTTCTCAAGTGCTCATGGAAAATACTCCAGGATAGATCATATCTTGGGTCACAAATCAAGCCTTGGTAAATTTAAGCAAATTGAAATCGTATCAAGTATCTTTTCCGACCACAATGCTATGAGACTAGATATCAATTACAGGGGAAAAAATCTGTAAGAAATACAAACACATGGAGGCTAAACAACACACTACTTAATAACCAAGAGATCACTGAAAAAATCAAAGAGGAAATCAAAAAATACCTAGAAACAAATGGCAATGAAAACACGACGACCAAGAACCTATGGGATGCAGCAAAAGCAGTTCTAAGAGGGAAGTTTATAGCAATACAATCCTACTTTAAGAAACAAGAAACATCTCAAATAAACAACCTAACCTTACGCCTAAAGCAATTAGAGAAAGAAGAACAAAAAAACCCCAAAGTTAGCAGAAGGAAAGAAATCATAAAGATCAGATCAGAAATAAATGAAAAAGAAATGAAGGAAATGATAGCAAAGATCAATAAAACTAAAAGTTGGTTATTTGAGAAGATAAACAAAATTGATAAACCATTAGCCAGACTCATCAAGAAAAAAAGGGAGAAGACTCAAATCAGTAGAATTAGAAATGAAAAAGGAGAAGTAACAACTGACACTGCAGAAATACAAACGATCATGAGAGATTACTACAAGAAACTCTATGCCAATAAAATAAACAACCTGGAGGAAATGGACAAATTCTTAGAAATGCAAAACCTTCTGAGACTGAAACAGGAAGAAATAGAAAATATGAGCAGACCAATCACAAGCACTGAAATTGAAACTGTGATGAAAAATCTTCCAACAAATAAAAGCCCAGGACCAGATGGCTTCACAGGCGAATTCTATCAAACATTTAGAGAGGAGCTAACACTATCCTTCTCAAACTCTTCCAAAATATAGCAGAGGGAGGAACACTCCCAAACTCATTCTAGGAGGCCACCATCACCCTGATAGCAAAACCAGACAAAGATGTCACAAAGAAAGAAAACTACAGGCCAATATCACTGATGAACATAGATGCAAAACTCCTCAACAAAATACTAGCAAACAGAATCCAACAGCACATTAAAAGGATCATACACCATGATCAAGTGGGGTTTATCCCAGGAATGCAAGGATTCTTCAATATATGCAAATCAATCAACGTGATACACCATATTAACAAATTGAAGGAGAAAAACCATATGATCATCTCAATAGATGCAGAGAAAACTTTTGACAAAATTCAACACTCATTTATGATAAAAACCCTCTGGAAAGTAGGCATAGAGGGAACCTTCTTCAACATAATAAAGGCCATATATGACACACCCACAGTCAACATCGTCCTCAATGGTGAAAAACTGAAACCATTTGCCCTAAGATCAGGAACAAGACAAGGTTGCCCTCTCTCACCACTATTATTCAACATAGTTTTGGAAGTTTTAGCCACAGCAATCAGAGAAGAAAAAGAAATAAAAGGAATCCAAACTGGAAAAGAAGAAGTAAAGCTGTCACTGTTTGCAGATGACATGATACTATACGTAGAGAATCCTAAAGATGCTCCCAGAAAACTACTAGAGCTAATCAATGAATTTGGTAAAGTAGCAGGATACAAATTTAATGCACAGAAATCTCTTGCATGCCTTTACAATGATGAAAAATCTGAAAGTGAAATTAAGAAAACACTCCCAGGGTTTCCCTGGTGGCGCAGTGGTTGAGAATCTGCCTGCTAATGCAGAGGACACGGGTTCGAGCCCTGGTCTGGGAAGATCCCACATGCCGCGGAGCAACTAGGCCCGTGAGCCACAACTACTGAGCCTGTGCGTCTGGAGCCTGTGCTCTGCAACAAGAGAGGCCACGACAGTGAGAGGCCAGCGCACCGCGATGAAGAGTGGCCCCCGCTCGCCACAACTGGAGGAACACCTCGCACAGAAACGAAGACCCAACACAGCCAAAAATAAATAAATAATAAAATAAATTAAAAAAAAAAAAAAAGAAAGAAAACACTCCCATTTACCACTGCAACAAAAAGAATAAAATACCTAGGAATAAACCTACCTAAGGAAACAAAAGACCTGTATGCAGAAAATTATATGATACTGATGAAAGAAATTAAAGATGATACAAATATATGGAGAGATATACCATGTTCTTGGATTGGAAGAATCAACATTGTGAAAATGTACTATCCAAAGCAATCTACAGATTCAATGTAATCCCTATCAAACTACCAATGGCATTTTTCACAGAACGAGAACAAAAAATTTCACAATTTGTATGGAAACACAAAAGACCTCAATAGCCAAAGAAATCTTGAGAAAGAAAATGGAGCTGGAGGAATCAGGCTCCCTGACTTCAGACTATACTACAAAGCTACAGTAATCAAGACAGTTTTTTACTGGCACAGAAAAAGAAATATAGATCAATGGAACAGGCTAGAAAGCCCAGAAATAAACCCATGCACATATGGTCACCTTATCTTTGATAAAGGGGCTAGAATATACAATGGAGAAAAGACAGCCTCTTCAATAAGTGGTGCTGGGAAAACTGGACAGCTACATGTAAAAGAATGAAATTAGAACACTTCCTAACACCATACACAAAAATAAACTCAAAATGGATTAAAGATCTAAATGTAAGGCCAGACACCATCAAACTCTTAGAGGAAAACATAGGCAGAACACTCTATGACATAAATCACAGCAAGATCCTTTTTGACCTACCTCCTAGAGAAATGGAAATAAAAACACAAATAAACAAATGGGACCTAATGAAACTTAAAAGCTTTTGCACAGCAAAGGAAACCATAAACAAGACGAAAAGACAACCCTCTGAATGGGAGAAAATATTTGCAAATGAAGCAACTGACAAAGGATGAATCTCCAAAATTTACAAGCATCTCATGCAGCTCAATATCAAAAAAACAAACAACCCAGTCCAAAAATGGGCAGAAGACCTAAATAGATATTTCTCCAAAGAAGATATACAGATTGCCAACAAATACATAAAGGAATGCTCAACATCATTAATCATTACAGAAATGCAAATCAAAACTACAATGAGGTATCATCTCACACCGGTCAGAATGGCCATCAGCAAAAAATCTACAAACAATAAATGCTGGAGAGGGTGTGGAGAAAAGGGAACACTTTTGCACTGTTGGTGGGAATGTAAATTGATACAGCTACTATGGAGAACAGTATGGAGGTTCTTTAAAAAACTAAAAATAGAACTACCATACGACCCAGCCATCCCATTACTGGGCATATACCCTGAGAAAACCATAATTCAAAAAGAGTCACATACCAAAATGTTCATTGCAGCTCCATTTACAATAGCCAGGACATGGAAGCAACCTAAGTGTCCATCGACAGATGAATGGATAAAGAAGATATGGCACATATATACAATGGAATATAACTCAGCCATAAAAAGGAACGAAACTGAGTTATTTGTAGTGAGGTGGATGGGCCTAGAGTATGTCATACAGAGTGAAGTAAGTCAGAAAGAGAAAAACAAATACCGTATGCTCACACATATATATGGAATCTAAAAAAAAAAAAAAAAAAAAAAGGTCATGAAGAACCTAGGGGCAAGATGGGAATAAAGATGCAGACCTACTAGAGAATGGACTTGAGGATACGGGGAGGGGGAAGGGTAAGTTGGGACAAAGTGAGAGAGTGGCATGGACACATATACACTACCAAATGTAAAATAGATAGCTGGTGGCAAGCAGCTGCATAGCACAGGGAGATCAGCTCGGTGCTTTGTGACCACCTAGAGGGGTAGGATAGGGAGGGTGGGAGGGAGGGAGATGCAAGAGGGAAGAGATATGGGGACATATGTATATGTATAAGTGATTCACTTTGTTATACAGCAGAAACTAACACACCATTGTAAAGCAATTATACTCCAATAAAGATGTTAAAAAAAAGAAAAAAAGTATGAGGGCTTTTCTTGTGTAATGGTAATGTCCTGTACCTTGATAGGCGATTGGACTGCACAGGTGTCAAAATTCATGAAGTAATACACTTAAGGTTTGTGTAGTTTATTATATGGACATTTTATTTTAAAATAAGTTGTTAATAAATATTGACCTTAAAGTGATTATATACATGTTAAAGCTTTTATGAGGAAGTGTACTCTATGTCTACAAATATTTTTTGAAATATACTGATATAAAAGGAAGGATTGACTATACGTAGATGGAAGGATAAATAATAAAGCAAGTATAGTAAAATATTAATAGTGGGTATATGTAAATATGGGTATACGTGTACTATAAAATTCATTCCTTTTTTCAGCATGTTTGAAAATTTTCGTAATGAAATTTTAGAAAATTTTGATGAGAAAAACTCATACACATAAATGCATAATCTCCAGAGTGTTTTCCTAATAGCTATAATGAAAAAGTGTTACTTCTATGTTCAGAGTCTTTCAGTCATATTAGTTTCTGAGCCACTTATCATAATTGTTTAACATATAAAGTATCCATTGAATTCAAACCAGAAAACCACCACCTGAGATAAAATATTGTCACTAACAGATTCTACTAGGATGTCTGTATTTATCACATGAACTGTATATTGTATACTATTGAATGCAATGCTTTACATTTACAGTTTTCTCATACTGATCATAAGAAATTGATACAATATTGTAGTACATTTGCAGTTATTAACTGGAGACACTGGGGTATATTGCTTAAGACAAATTATATATTTCTATATTGCTTACAATCTTATTGTAATCTTATTTAATATACTAGGTATCACATAGTGGATTTTAAACAAATGTTTGTGGAAGGAAAGAATGGATAAATGCATTCCATTCAAAATGATAATAAGAACCATTGACATTTAGGCATCAGCTAAAACTAGTGAAAAATTTCCACCTAGATCAGATGGGGCTGGGGAATGATGCTAGACAGCTGCTTTTCAGCAATAATTTTACATTAAATAAAGGGAGAACACAGGTTTTTGGGGGTTTTTTCCCCTATAGGGAAATTTTTTCCACACTTATTTTGCTTTGAGATATTTTAAAGGCAATATTTTCAGCTACTTGTTTGGGTATTATTTATTTTTTTAAATGAGTGATACCTAAAAAGGCATTTGAAAAATAAATTATGTGTATGTAGACACACACACAGATAATGCATACACAGGGCCTTTGAACACTTTTTATACTTGGATAACTTACTTTTGAATACCTTACTTTTTTAAAAGTGTGATACCTTTTATTAATTGTTTATTTTATTGATTCAAAAAATGTCTAAATTCTTATTTTGTGCCAGACACATATTAGAGAGAAAAATATAAATAAAATAGCAAATTTACCCTTAGTGTGTTCAGAGTTTTCATATCTAATTTCTCTCTAAACATAATTGCTGAATCTATATAAATCTTTGAATCTATATAAATCTCTAAAAGCTTATGAAACAAATAGCAACTTCACTTAGAGATCTGGGGAAGAGGGATAAAAGTGATTTTTTGTATGTGTGTGTGCAAAAAGAAAAATCACATAAGGACTTATGCACGTATTTGTTTGTTGTTTTAAGAAAAGCTTGATTGTTTGCTTGGTCATCAGCTTAACGATGATGGTAGTGATTTCAATAAATAAACCATTTAAAAAACAAGAAGGATGGCAAAATACAAAAAAACTGAGAAGTAAACACAGAGGCATTTTTTTTCCTGCCTCAATCAAATACAGATGTCTTCAGGGGATAACGACATTTTATTTTCTTCTGTACTAATGTTTAGTATGAACTTATTACTGTTGATTCACTGTGCTAAGTATTTTTATAGTCATTATCTTATTTGATATTCATAATAACTTTGTGATATTGGATTTTTATCCTCATTTTATATATATATTTTTAAAGAGGACTTCAAGGAGAAAGGACTTATCTAAACTCACAGTGGAGTTTTGAACTAATTCTGTAAGTAGAATGCTATATGCTTTTGAAGACACTGTTTAGTGTTAGTATTTGACTTAATAATAAAAAGATAAAATCTATTATTTATTAATACCTATTGTGCTTCCATAATACTATTAGATCTAGTTCTATCAAAAAGTTTTCATTTAGTCAGCTGCTAGCATAGTATTCAGGCAACTACCACATTATCCCAATCCTCTAATCTTCAAATTGCCTGCTGATCCAAAATAGAATCAAATAAGTATTTTGACCTTTATTTATGGTGTGGATCTGCTAATGCGTACAGGATTGAACAACAACTAGGATCAGTGAAGCATACCCAGCTAGCTCACTGATACTTAGTAACTCAATCTCTAGATACAAGTCAGTATATAAAAAAAGAGAGTTTTCTAAATCAGTGGCTACAGTGTTCGAAACTTTCTTAGAAACAATAAAACCTAGGGACAAAATATTAAGAAATGACTATGTCATTTATCTTTTTTCTTGATGATTTTATTGTTCTTCAGTAAACTGCCCAGATTCCAATAGACTCCAGAAGATGCCAAAATATTAAGAATAGTTTTACCTTTCTCACTCTTTCTCTTATACAGCTACACAGCTTGTATTAATATATATATAACATAAATATACACACATATATAAATATATATATTATCTATATCTATACCTATCTATCTATATATAAATGAGGTAGTATAAGATCCTCGAGGAAGAGGAATGGGTGAGAAAATGGGAAGAAAGAGAAAAGGAAGAAAGGGTATAGGAACAGAGAGAGGAAGGAGAAGCCTCAGTTAGAAGAATAAATATAATAGGAAAAGAGCAGAAAAAGGAAAAAGGATAGTATGAAGTAGAGAACCTATGAGCAAAGGGTAAAATAAGGTGAGTGAAGTGCAAAGCCAAGGTCTCAAAATCAATTTTCTGTTCTGATGCCAGAGAGGTAATGCAAATAAGCAAATTGAAGGGACTGTAAGAAAATCATGTTCCTCTTTATGACTTTCTTCTCCCCACATTTGATAGAGAAATAAAAATTAATAAAAATTAATATTTCTCTTTTTAAAAAAGCAGTGGAATGCAGTGATTAAGAGCAACGTCATCCTTAGCTCTGAGAAAAGGGAATGGTTCACAGTGTTCACACTGGCTCCAGAAGAGGATAAGAAGTAGGTACTCTGACTGTGGTCAATATTGACAAAACTCCTGATTTTTTATGGATAAGCTGAAATCCAAATTTTATGAGGAATCTGAAATTTCGACAACTCATTCAAAAAATGTTTAAACCTATGTGAACACTCTCATTACCCCTTACTGACTCCACCTCTACCAGTTGGGAGGTTGGCCCAGGGGTACCTGATTGTATGCTTACTAGTAAAAAGATTAAGGGGCAGGGGAGGATTTACCTCCAGCTATTCTCAAAGCCTTCTCTAGAACACTGTCCTATTTGTGAGATGAATGCATAGTTCTCTACGCACAGTTTATAAGAGGTAGTCTCATGGTATCACCCATTTTCTGCTTTCATCAATTATTTGGTTTCCAAAAGAGGTTTAGCCTTTTGCTTTGGTCTAAATTCATTTTTTAACTAAAGCCTCACAGTGTCCAATTCTGGCTTATTTGTTGTCATCTATTATCTGAGACCAAGCAAGTGAACTGAAGGAGCGAGGGCAGCTATAGCCTAGTTCAAGGAATATGTCCCACAAGCAGGGCTACCTTCATGGCTCTGCAATCACAAGAGTTACAGAGTGTTCTCCAATCAGAAGGTGATGTAGAGTTTAATGAATGTTCTGTGGCTGCGGTCTTGAAATTATTAATAATTTTATGTTTGGATATGTGCTTTGTAAGTGAAGTTTAATGGGACAATGGATCATGAGTCAGGGGCTTCAAGCCTTTGCTTACATGCCATCCTGTCTTTCTCGGCCTCCCCCCATCTCCCTGCCTGCCCCCATCTCCCTCCCTTCCAGAATTGGGCTCTTGGCTGCTCCTGTCCAGTTACCACTGCCACCCTCCACTCCAGCAGGGGCCTGGACACAGGCAAGGTGAGAGTTAGGGTTAGTCCCATGAATCCTAGGGCTGCATCAGGAGGCTGACTCCAAGTACCTATGAGGCACTATGCTCACGTGGAAAGTATCCTCATGCTTGAGAGACATGGCATTAAGTAGAAAGTAAAAAGCTCTATGACAATTCAAGAGAAACCACAGAAGAAAAGACTTTTTTCTGCCTTTTGAACGAGTCCCACATTTTCATTTTATACTAGGTCCTGAAAATTATGTAGCCAGTTCCGTATATTTTATTACCAAGATATTTTATTCGTGCTTACCTACTCTTTCCCTTGCACCTTACAAACCTCTTCTCCTCTTCCTAAAACATGCAATGTCAAACAAAAAGTCCAGCAAAACCGGAGCATTTTAAAAAGTTGCCTTAAGAGAAATGGGAGGCAACTCCTTTTAGAATCAGGAATGACTCTACACCCCAAATCTGGAGAGTGTGAAAAGCAAGTGCCTGTGTAATGCTATCACTTTTTTTTTTTTTTTTTTTGGTAACATACTTGCTTGTTCATTTTAGTTTTTTCAGGCAAATACTGTGTATAAAGCAGAGCTGTGATGTACTCAGACAAATCTCATTCAAATTCCAATTCTGCCACTTGGGCAAGTTACTTAACCTTTCCTAGCCCGTTTCACTCTTCTATAAAATGATTATAATAATGGCCTTGCAGTGTTGTTCTGGTTGAACGGTGTAACATGAAACAAATAAATTGTGTAATGCCTAGCATATGGTACAAGAACATTCTTCTAAAAAAATATACATATACAATTTAAAGAATATTTTATATTTTAATATTTCAATTCATACATGGTAAACTCATTTTGTGTAAAATAAAAAGAAACTGTAATTTTAGTTGGAATGACCACAGGCATTATATAGTGTTTCTAAGGCTGTGTCCACTGAACCTGGATATGACCATCAACTGTCATTATGTGGAAGAGTTGATATGGCAAAGAGTGTCCTTCAGCGGCAAGCCTAAAGTTAATTCAAGGGCTTTGGAACCCCTGAGCCCCAAGCAAAGTGTTCAGAAACTTTCACATGCCAAAACATTTTTTTCTTAGATATTGAGAATTTCCTTGATTGTTTTTGATATGTGAGAGTGTGGTTCTATATTAACACAATCAGCATGATTTAATAGAGTTAAAGTAATGGCTAATGTTTATGATAATCCGCAATTACTAAAAACATAGTGCTGGATATCTTCTTCACTTTTAATATGGAGTAAACAATACTTGTGAAATTACAGCAGTTTGAAATATAATAAAATCAAGTTCCAAATAAGCTGTAATTTCTTACTGGGTTGCTTTAAATAGTCTCTGAGAAATTATGGAGGGTACTGACAGATGTAGCATCTAATTCGTTTAGTCTTACAATGGAATCTCACAACTTAGGTCACAGCTGTGGAAAAAAAAGTTGTGCAGAGACAAAATTTACTGCCATTAAAATTTCATGGTCATTCTCAATGGTGAATAACTGAAACCATTTCCACTAAGATCAGGAAGAAGACAAGGTTGCCCACTCTTGCCATTATTATTCAACATAGTTTTGGAAGTTTTAGCCACAGCAATAAGAGAAGAAAAAGAAATAAAAGGAATCCAAATCGGAAAAGAAGAAGTAAAGCTGTCACTATTTGCAGATGACATGATACTATACATAGAGAATCCTAAAGATGCTACCAGAAAACTACTAGAGCTAATCAATGAATTTGGTAAAGTAGCAGGATACAAATTTAATGCACAGAAATCTCTTGCATACCTATACACTAATGATGAAAAATCTGAAAGAGAAATTAAGGAAACACTCCCATTTACCATTGTAACAAAAAGAATAAAATACCTAGGAATAAACCTACCTAAGGAGACAAAAGACCTGTATGCAGAAAACTATAAGACACTGATGAAAGAAATTAGAGATGATACAAACAGATGGAGAGATATACCACGTTCTTGGATTGGAAGAATCAACATTGTGAAAATGACTGTACTACCCAAAGCATTCTACAGATTCAATGCAATCCCTATCAAACTACCACTGGCATTTTTCACAGAACTAGAACAAAAAATTTCACAATTTGTATGGAAACACAAAATACCCCGAATAGCCAAAGCAATCTTGAGAAAGAAAAACGGAGCTGGAGGAATCAGGCTCCCGGACTTCAGCCTATGCTACAAAGCTACAGTAATCAAGACAGTATGGTACTGGCACAAAAACAGAAATAAAGATCAATGGAACAGGCTAGAAAGCCCAGAGAAAAACCCACACACATATGGTCACCTTATTTTTCATAAAGGAGGCTAGAATATACAATGGAGAGAAGACAGCCTCTTCAATAAGTGGTGCTGGGAAAACTGGACAGCTGCATGTAAAAGAATGAAATTAGAACACTCCCTAACACCATACAGAAAAATAAACTCAAAATGGATTAAAGACCTAAATGTAAGGCCAGACACCATCAAACTCTTAGAGGAAAACATAGGCAGAACACTCTATGACATAAATCACAGCAAGATCCTTTTTGACCCACCTCCTAGAGAAATGGAAATAAAAGCAAAAATAAACAAATGGAACCTAATGAAACTTAAAAGCTTTTGCACACCAAAGGAAACCATAAACAAGACAAAAATACAACCCTCAGAATGGGAGACAATATTTGCAAATGAAGCAACTGACAAAGGATGAATCTCCAAAATTTACAAGCAGCTCATGCAGCTCAATATCGAAAAAACAAACAACCCAATCCAAAAATGGGCAGAAAACTTAAATAGACATTTCTCCAAAGAAGACATACAGATTGCCAAGAATGAGGTATTACCTCACACCCGTCAGAATAGCCATCATCAAAAAATCTACAAACAGCAATGCTGGAGAGGGTGTGCAGAAAAGGGAACCCTCTTGTACTGTTGGTGGGAATGTAAATTGATACAGCCACTATGGAGAGCAGTATGGAGGTTCCTTAAAAAACTAAAAATAGAACTACCATACGACCCAGCAATCCCACTACTGGGCATATACCCTAAGAAAACCATAATTCAAAAAGAGTCATGTACCCCAATGTTCACTGCAGCTCTATTTACAATAGCCAGGACATGGAAGCAACCTAAGTGTCTGTCGACAGATGAATAGATAAAGAAGATGTGGCACATATATACAATGGAATATTACTCAGCCTTAAAAAGAAATGAAATTGAGTTATTTGTAATGAGGTGGATGGACCTAGAGACTGTCATACAGAGTGAAGTAAGTCAGAAGGAGAAAAACAAATACCATATTCTAGCACATATATATGGAATCTTAAAGAAAAAAAATGGGTTTGAAGAACATAGGTGCAGGACAGGAATAAAGACACAGACATCGATAATGGACTTGAGGACACGGGGAGTGGGAAGGGTAAGCTGGGACAAAGTGAGAGAGTGGCATGGACATATATACACTACCAAATGTAAAATAGATTGCTAGTGGGAAGCAGCCACATAGCACAGGGAGATCAGCTCTGTGCTTTGTGTCCACATAGAAGGGTAGGATAGGGAGGGTGGGAGGGAGACTCAAGAGGGAGGAGATATGGGGATATATGTATATATATAGCTGATTCACTTTGTTATAAAGCAGAAACTAACACACAATTGTAAAGCTATTATACTCCAATAAAGATGTTAAAAAAAATTAATGTCCTCTTTTCAAGATCATGAAATCTGTGCCTTTAGCCTTAAGTAATACAAACTGCTTAGTAAAAGATATTGTGTAAATCGGTTTATAACAGGTGCAGTACATACTCTCACTCAAGTATAAACAAGTAATGATTAATAGAAGTCAGCAAAAGACCTCTAATGCAGTTAACTAAAAGCAGAACAAATCACAGTCTTATGAATGAGAATAGGTAGGAGAAAAATTTTTAATTACTCTCTCATGAGCTTATGAAAAACTATGCAGTCGATAACAAACAGAGCAAAATGGTTTTGTTAATATAATTTGCTCAATATTTGCATGTGACTAGGTTAACTAAATTACATCTTAGTAAGGCAACTAATATGATAAATATAACCAGGTTCTTATTACCAGGATTATTAGAAATAATAATTTGGTTGGTGATAAATACTAGAAACAAATAGTGAAAGCTTATATATTTCTAAAAACATTTTCCAAATGATCTACAATATCTATGGAAGGAGAGCTAGCACCGTGAAATAGGATGCACAAATGTGGATCAAGTTTAAGTCATTGTTGAAATTGTAGGGACCAAAGTAGTAGCTGAAATTAATTCCAGTTGAAATAACTAAATAAATCACTTCTGCTTCAATGAATTAAACCAAACCATATTTGCTCTAATTTAGGTCTATGTTTTCTTGTTCTATATTCAATGGAAATGGACAAATATTTCCTATATTTATTATTTCAGGAAGCAATAAACTACCACCCCCCTCAGCTTTCTCACATATCTTTTTCAATCTTTTGACCCTATTCACTCTCCACTTTCTTGTAGAGATCATTAAAAGCTTAGCACAATAGAATGAAGTTTGTAGGATGTCTTTAACAGCACGGAGTAGAGGTGATAAAAATAGAAAATAGAGAAGACAGACAGATAAGAAATAGAGTAAGATACCACTGAAAACTACAGGTGAAATCAATGAAAAATACTGAATCTAAAGTCATTTGATCTCTATTATGTGAAAACCATTGTGTTTGAATTCACAAAATCTTCTAAAATCTGCCTGGTTTAAAAAATAAGAAAAAGTATAGTTAGTTTACTTTGTTTTCAGGGCTTTGGTTTATAAAGAATTTTAATGAATACCTTAAATTTTTTTCTCTCTTTACTCTGTCTTCGCCCACCAGCAACATGTGTATCCAATAATGATGTGATATCGTTGGGAATTATAAGGTAAACATTCAACAAAGAGATGGTAAGACTTAAAACTTTGAAAATGTTTGGGAAAGATAAGCCTTGTTTTCTAGAATCCATGATAGTCAACAAGGTAGCTTAAACAGCATCAGACTTCAATATTTAAGGAGACAATTTTCAAACATTCCAATAAAAATATAAGCACTTCATTGATATCACTGAATAGCACTTTAAAAGAAATGATAAGTAAAGACGACTGGAAAACTCTCAAGAAAAAATTTCTGAGTTGATATCAAAAAATAAATTAAAAATATTATAAACCCATTTATCAAACTCCATTTACAATAGCAACAGAAAAACTATAAGGTAACCATACTTAATTAACAAAAGAGATATAAAATATGTGTCCAGATAAATACAAAATATTACTGAAACAATTTATAAAAGATCTAAATAAAAATTTTAAAAATCCCCACTTTCATGAGATTAGGAAGGCACAATATTATAAAGATGTCTAGTCATCTGAAGTAGATCTATAGATTCAATGCAATTCCGATCAAATACAAACATACTTTCATTGAACATGAAAATCTGATTTAAAAAAAAATAGAGAAATGCAAATTAAAACCACAATAAGATACCATTATTGCATTAGCTCAGACTGCCATAACAATATCCCATAGACTAAGTGGCTTAAAGAATAGAAATTTATTTTCTCTCATTTCTGGAGGGTAGTGGTTCAAGATCAAGATGTCAACATGGTTGGCTTCTGGCGAGGCTACTTTCTGGCTTGTAGAGAGCTGCCTTTTCTCTGTAACTTCACATAGCAAAGAGAGGGAGAGAGAGAGAGAGAGAGAGAAAGGGCTTTCTGATGTTTTTTCTGATAAGGACACTAATGCCATCATGAGGGCCCCACCCTCAGGTCTCCATCTAAACATAATTATTTCCCGAAGGATCCATCTTCAAAGAGCATCATGTTGGGATTAGGGTTAAAACAACATGTACATTTTGAGCAAACACAATTCAGTCCATAGGAACTACACAGTTAATAAATTTCTAAATTTAAAAAGAAAGGCCATCTTGCAGGACTGAAACTTTACACCATTGTTTCAGTCATGCAAAATGAAAACGTTCAAGAGATCTGCTGTACAATATTGTCCTTATAGTTAACAGTACTGTACTGTACACTTAAAATTTTGTCAAGAGGGTAGACCTCATATTAGGTGTTTTTTACCAAGAAAGAAAGAAGGGAAGAAAGAAAGGAAGAAAGAAAAAAAGAAGCAAGGAAGGAAGAAGGGAAGAGGGAGGGAGGGAGGAAGGAAAGAAAAGAAAGAGGAAAGGAAAGGAAAAGAAAGGAAAGGAAAGGGAAGGGAAGGGAAGGGAAGGGAAAGAAAGGAAAGGAAAGGAAAGATCATACCAGGTGCTGGTGATGACATGGAGACACTGGAACACTCTCACACAGTTTGTGCAACTATTTGGAAGTTTCTTAAAATTTTAAACATATAACTGGCTCTTAATTCAGCCATTCTATTTCTAGGAATTTACTTAAAAGAAATGAAAGTATATGTCTGTGCAAAGACTTGTACATGAATGTTCATAACATTTTTATTTGAAATAGACAATAACTGGAAGTAAGCTAAATGTTCACTAACTCCAGCTACTAATCTAGCCCTCCTCTGTAAATAGCTATAAAACAGCACATAGCATGTTAAAGAATAGTTTTCAGACATTTGACTAATGAAGTTAAGGACTTTGATCCCTGAAAAATAAATGAGTTGACCCCTATGCATGTTGAATCTTTCTGCCTGGAAGGCCAACCAAGGCTGTAGAATAAGAAAAACAAGTATGGCAGCCTTGTTAAGCTGAGAAAACTGAAATCAGAATTCAGGGAAGCTGAAGATAAATTATCACACATAAAAGATCTATGTAGTTAAAAAGCTCTAGAATTCTGCACTTGAGAAGCTCAGAGGTAAAGAACAACCACTGTGAAAAGAAAAACAACGGGGGACAATAAACTGAACAGCTCTCTTAGGTGACGCAGGACTGGGAGATGTTTGGGATCCAATCAACCATAGTGAAAAGATTTCATTGACTATTAGAACATATAGTAAAGATACCAGAAAGACTGAACGTTAAGAAAGGGGTTACATTATTCCTAAAGTAAAGACTACTGTTTAGCCACACTAGCAAATTTTTAAAACAGGCTTTGAAAGAATCAAGCTGATTTGAAAACAAAGTAACTCCCTGCCACAAAATTCAAAACCTTTAAGAAAAAATAAGAAAGAAAAATGTAGTGTGTCACAATGTGTATCATGAAAACATGAAATTACTAGAAGAATCAGGAAAATATAACTCAGAATAGAAAACTCAGTTATTAGAGACAGACTGCAAAATGACAGGAATAATCAATTTAACGTTCAATAACACGTTCAATACATATATATATAGATGGTAGATTTAACATCAGATTAGAAACCACATAGAAGAAAATCAGTGTACACAAGACCTGGAAATGGAAACTATCCCAACTGAAAAACAGAGAGTTAAACCAATATTCAGTGACCTATGGGATAAAATCCAGCCATGTAACATTGATATAATTAGAATCCCAGAAGGGGGGGGGGGGGCAAAAATTAAAGAAGTGTTTTCCAAATTAAAAAAAAAATCAATCCACAGATTGAAAAGCTCAGAGCACCCCAAATTAACACACAAAAAGCATAAAAAAATGCTTAAACAAATACTTAGAATAAACACAAAAAACATACTCAGATAATTCATAGTGATTAATATGTTAAAGGTTCTAGTGGAAAAAGAGAACAATGTGAATAAGTAGATTCATCACCAGGAAAGAGCCAAATGGAAGTAGGATTCAGAGGTAAAAGTTCCTGAAAGATCATCCCAGCTGAAACCTTCAGTAAGACTGTATCTCCATGCAACTTCTCTCCCCTGTTTCCTTCCATTTTGTAGGTGTTGAACACACTCTAAAAATCTCCTACATTCGAATCTATATCTCAGAATTTGCCTTCCAGGGGACCCAGCCTGGGTAAAGGGTACATCAAAAAAAGAGAATGTTAAGTAACCTGGGGGAGAGTAGCTTTAAAAATAGAAAATAAAGAAAGGGAATTTATACATTATCACTTGTGCATCAGGCATAGAAATATCTATTCTGGATTGGAACAGGAAAATGAGGGGGCCTAAAGCAAAAGCAGATGGAATTAAAAAAAAAAAAATGTTTGAGCTGAAACACTGAACAAATGTAAGACAATGTTTAAGAGAAAAAAGAAAAAAGAAAGAAAATTCAAAATTCAGCTGTACAGGAAGAAAAATGAAATGGTCATTGACTATAGTGAATACACTCACATAAAGCTAATTTATGTACTAATTTTCAACTGTTATAATCAATCTATTTGCAAGGAATGGTAGACAAGAATAGTATCAGAAGAGTGTTTAAATGCTATTAACATTAACAAAGCAAAAATGTTACTACAGATGGCAGAGGTTGTGAGACAGAAGGGAAGGGAGAGCTGAAGGAAGGAAGGGGATATCATTGTGAACAGGAAAGTCAAAAGACAATATCAATAGTTGAAGAAATAAGGAATGCAAGTTTGGGGTTAAAAAATGGGGATCTAAATTTCTGGGATGGATATAAATTCCTGGTAAAGGAAAGGTAGGTGTTATCCAAAAAATGTAAATACAGATACAATATAAGCATTTTATTAAAGGATTTGAATATGTCAGGAAAAAAATAACACACAAGTGTAAGGCAGAGTGTTTTCTTCTGGGGAATGGGATTGAGAGTGGGAAGGAAGTGTGCCTGGGATGGCAGTTTTGATGTTAGGCATATATTATGTTGATAACAATACAAAGTGTTTTTTCTGAGGAATTAGGATATGAGAAGTTGGAGTGTGGGTGGGGTATGAGTCAACTTTGGCTGAAAATGTGGAAGTCTTTTCTAATGAATAACACTGGAATAAACCACCTTGTAAAGGAGTGAGTTTTCAATAAGATAATTGAGGGGTGCTACATTCATGTAAGAGACATTCCAATCTGACATTCTATGGTTTACTGTGCCTTTAAACAGAAATATTTTCAAATAACTGCTACTAAATGCCAAAACTAAATTATTTTTTAAATATAATATTTAACTGCATTTTTGCAATAAGAGATCTCATAATTGTCCTTTTCCTTCTCCATGAACATCTTATGTTCAGCTTTTAGAAATAAAACAACAAACTTAACTCAAGGGAAAATAAAGCCTTATATTAAATTTCCATTCAAGATATTTTGCTGAAAACCTCTTAGAGAAATCAAAGGAAAAAGAAGCTAGAACTGCATAAACAAGTTATGAAGGAGAAATTGGTTCTGTGAGGATAGATTTATTTGGTTTAGCTTTCCCTGAGTAATATGAAATATATAATGTATTTTATGAGAATTTTCTTATTGTCCATACTCAGTTCAAATTCACCCCTCAGAGAAAAAGATAACGTTGATTCTTCCTGGTTAGCCTGAACTTTCTTTTCCAATACTTTTCACAGAATGAAATATTAGTACTAAACCGCCTATGCTTGAGGCAGCAGCCATAACACAGCTGGATGACCCATCACTGCCCCTGATGTCTCATACCATCTAGTATGCAAGTTGGCTCTTTAGACTGGCTGGTGCTGGCACCAGCCAGCTCACTTCACTCTTGAACCACGCGAATTGTTGAAACATGCTTCCTCATATTGAGCTCAATTTCTAGACTGTATAAATTAAGTATATGGCTTTTTTTTCTAATATGATGATATTCTTTTGTACCATGAGTTTACTGTATAATTGGATTAAGTGTGAGCTTCTGTGTCTAAGACACCAACAAAAAATTATTGACTATATTATATTGTAGTATAGTAAATTATATTATATTTTATGTAAAATGCTATGTATTTCCTCTCACATCCATCACTACATGATAATGGCACATCTTCTTCATAAGTAGTACAAAATTGCACTGTTACATTCATTGTTCAGAATCATTCCAGGTTCCTGTTATTAATGGTTTCTAGGCTGCTGTTGTTTATCACTCTCAAGTGATGAAACTGCCAGTTTTATCTCTGACCTTTACCTCTATGGTCTTACACCTTAGCCATAAAGCATTAGGTAGTGATCAAGACATGTTTCCATGTGCTTTTTGCTAATCTTCCCATTTTGCCTGGGATTCCAACTTCTATCACCCAACACCTGTTTTTCAAGATGTAACACCTACTCCTCTTTAAAAAACTCAGGTTAAATGTTTCCTGCAAGGGAGTATTTTCTGACCCACCCCAATATAATTCACTCCTTTGTGCTCCCATTGAAGCTCACACAGATATCTGTCAAGGGAAAACCTATTACAGACCCCTACATGACTTTCCTATCTCCTGCACATACCAAATCATTCTCCATGATACTGGACTTACCTGACTACAGTGCAATTCTGATTGCATGATTTCCCTTCATAATTCCTTCCCATTCCTTGTAGGATAAAATAAAAAGGATTTATCACATTTAGCATGGAATATAGGCTCATGATTTGATTCCAGACAATTTTTTTTTAGCTGTTTTCCTGCAGTCACTTCCCCAATAGCTCAATATTTTTAACTGATAGTAAATTTCTTGATATCACATATATATCCTACATACTTTCTCATATTGCCCCACCAACCCACCAAATTTTTTCACTTAGTCTCTTAAAGTGGCAATGGATGATTCTTTCATATCTTTAAGATCTAAGCTTAAATATCATCTCTTCAGAGAGGCATTTATCAACCCCTGTATAAAATGGCTTTCCCCACCACTCTGTTTTTCCTGTTTTATATTCACTTAGCATTTATTACAGTCAAGAATAGTAATACTTTTTTTTCCCCTGGCTTCTTCCATTATAGTAATTTAACTTCTGATATAATAATTTAACTTCCACTAAAATTTAATGATAGTAGGAATTTTTTTCTTGTTTCCTGCTCTGTTCCTAACACCTAAAACAGTGTCTGTGTTTTAAATGAGTGAATGAATGAATATGTTTGTTATTTACCTAGGAAACTCATTATTGAGTCAGCAACTTGTACTTCCCCTTCTTCACATCAAGTATCTGAAAACTGGAAGAGACTCAATGGTCTTCTCTCCAAAAGTACCCAATATTTTAGGATTCAATGAGTAATAAATTTTAAAATAAAATCATCCACTGTAATTTCAAAAAAGAAATGAAATTTCGATTCCCATAAAGCAGTAAGGACATAACTTCACAATATATTGCATGAATTTAGATTTATGCAAAGCCTGCTTCATGGTCCTTAATGTTTCTCTTTTGGCCATGGAATACTGTAAACCTCAGGAAACATAGACCAACACCTGCAGCTCTACACTGGAAACCTCTGACCCAGCTCTCCTTTCTGCCTTTACAAGTTGTCCTTCATTACATCTTCCTCTAAATCCACTTAATCTTGAGTCTCTTTCCCTTACTCTCAGCTCAGTGAAGGAAACTAATCTGATAATCCTATTTTAACAAAAATGTTAATGTCTTTTTCAGAGGTTTGTATTTGTTTTAAACAACCACCATTAATCCAAAGGAATGAATAAATAACTCAAGATTGTGGTTGAGATTCTAGTAAGGAGAGATGTTATCTTTCCTTCCTCAAACTATACTATGTAAAAAGACTCTGCATAAAGATGATCGAGATTAACCAATCTAAGGAAAAAAATATTTACTAAAACACATTTCCTTTGAATACTATTAGTTTCTTAATAGTCAATGTTTTCATGGTAACAAAAATAATAATAAGTAAAATTTATTGAAAACTTAGCATGTACAAAACACTATGCTTTTCACACATTGTGTCTTTTTGCCTGCATAGTAGTATTAATACTATAGGAAATCATTTTTATCCCAAATTCACAGGTAGAAAAGTAGGCTTAAAGAGGTTAAGTAGCACACTTAATGTCTCACTGTTGGTCAGTAGTGGGGCTAAGACTCACATTTTTTTTCAGTGTGATTCCAAAACTTTAATGTTCTATAGCCTCTCACAAAAAAAGGTTTAGAATTGGGTTATATCTTATTTTTCATTAAAACTTATGTATAAATCCCCTACTAACAGCCCTAAAGGGTGATAAAGTCCCTCTATATGAATAATAGAAAAGTCATGACATAATAAAGTGCAATTTATATATATTTTTAGCTCTAATTGTTACTGTATTTAATTGTTACCGTTTTCATTACTGGATCAAAATCTATCACCTAAATAATATACATCATTTAATCCTATTTTTGTTCCTCAACTAATAAGATGAGTAAAATCAAATAGGACTCCCAAAGACTAAAAAAAATTTGTGTAAATATTTTGTCAAAAAATTAATAAACAGAAATCTCATGTAAATAGAATTGAGAGACCAGAAGGGGGAGCTCCCATGTCATGTGAGGACAGCAGAACCCAACAGGAATAAGGAAGAATTCTCTTCTTTCCTGGCAGGGACTCACCCAATGAAAAGCCATGAACCTTTGTTAACTATAGCCCTCTCAACTTCCATTTCCCCTCTATACAAGTGTTCTTCTTTCTTTGCCATGTGGGGGACTTGCAAATGGTTCACTATGTTTGCAGACCCCAAACTGCAATTCTCTGATGATCCTGAATAAACCCATCTTTGCTGAAGAAATATCTGGAAACCTATTTTAGGTCAACATTTTGGTGGCCCATATGAGGACAAGAGATGACCCCCAAAGGTTCCAGGGCTGGTCAGCAAACAGATGCAGTACCCATAATTGAGCCCATTTTCCCTCACTGTTTTTCTTGCTGGGGTTTGAAGGTACATCTTTCTCCTGAATTTGACCTCACACCTTCTTTGCCTTTGAAGCTCTCCAGGCTTTATTCAGGATTTATTTTAAGGTTTTGTTCTCTCTGGTTAATGCTTTGTTCTGTATGCAAGTACTTGTTTGGCACTTCGGTCTGAGTTTGAGATATGACGGCTTCAGTTGAAGCTGGCTAGCCTTTGTCCCATTCCTTCAAGAACAGGAGTTGCTTCACTGAAACTGTGCCAATTCAGCCTTTGGAAAAGGGGCTGTTATCTGGAAATTGCCTGTCAAAGCCTTTGGCCTTGTTTCCATTGAATCAGCAACCACCTTCATTATGGGCAAAATCTCTAACTGATAGTGCCAAAATTCATTGCATATCTCCCATCAAGATTCAAATAGACCCCTTGAAACCTCTTCCCAGAATTAATCTATCTTGTATAAGAGGACTTCCAAGGCATAAAACCCATAATAAAAGATTATAAGTGTCAAGGCCTCCTTATCCCTTGTACTAGCCCCTGTAACACTCTCATTTTACCAGTGAGAAAACCTAAGGGCCAAGGGTGGAAGTTTGCCCAGGACCTCCAAACATAAAAAAACGTTGCTATCCCTCGACATCTTGTTGTTCCTAACCCCCATACCTCACTAACATCCATTCCCACAGAAAATAAATTCTTTACTGTAATTAACTTATGCCATGCATTCTTTAGTATTCCAGTTGATGAAGCTAACCAATACCTTTTTGCCTTCACTTGGGAAGAAACACAATTTACCTGGACTGTAATGCTTCAGGGTTTTTTTGAGAGTCCTTCTCATTTCCCACAAATCCTAAAGGCTGATCTGGGTGACATAAAGTTCCCTAGAGATCCTACTTTATTGCAGTATGTGGATGATTTGACAGCATCCACTTGCTTTAAGCCTTAAAGGTACAGAAGATCACCAAAGAAAAATTACAGTCTTCCCAAACCCAGTTTTGATATTTATGGCATCTGATATCAGAACAAAGGTCACACCTAGATCCAGATAGATTTCATAGTGTCCTAAATTTCCCAAAACCCAAAACTAAGCACTGACTGTGAGGTTTTCTTGGCCTAGTTGATATTGCTGAAATTAGATTTCAAATTTTCTCTTATGGCCAAATCTCTGTATGTTTTACTAAACAATAACAACCCCAAAATAATTTTATGGGAAGAACCAGACAATATAGTTTTCAAGGCTTAAGGAGAGTTTGATGAACTCACCTGCCCTTGGGCATCCCAATTATCAGATTCTCTTTTTCCTTTTTGTATGTGAAAAGAAAGGGAATTCCCTTGGGGTACTCACCAAAGAACACAGGGACCACCATGAACCCATAGGGTATTATAGCCAACAACTGTACCCTGTGGTACGGGGATACTCCCTTTGCCTTAGAGCCATTATGGCCACTTTGGTTAAGACTGCTAAGAAAATCACTGTGCGATCCCCTTTAACCCTTTTTGTACCTCATACAGTAGAAGCTATCCTGAATCCTCATTGCACTCAACATTTCTCAGTCAGCCACCTCATCTCCTATGAAGTCCTTTTCTTAATTGTCCCTCACATTACTCTTTCACATTGTAATAACCTTAATCCTGCTACTCTTCTTCCCTCTCTCACCAATGAATTCTCTCATGACTGTTTAATGCTGACAGACCACCTCTTGACTCCTTGTGATAATCTGTAGGAAATTCCTTTGGGTAATGCTGCCTTCTATGGTTCACTGATAGCTCTTATTTAATTGGTGACAATGTCAAATATTGTGCTGGGTATGCTATTGCAACTCCTTTTGATGTTATTGAGGCTGCATCTTTACCTATGGCTATTTCAGCCCAACAAGCTGAATTATACACTCTTACATAGGCTTGTACTTTAGCCAAGCACAAAACTGCCAGTATTTATACTGCGAGTAGATATGCTTTTGGAGTGGCTCATGATTTTGGAATGTTATGGAAGAAACACGTCTTCCTTACTATCAGTAATACATAAATTAAATATAGCTCCTCTATTCAGTAATTATTGTATGTGACTTTTACCTGCCACTTTAGCTATTTTTAAGATTCTGGGGCATTATAAACTTGACTATCTGGAAGCTAAGGGAAATCACCTTGCTGATATTTCTGCAACTTCAGTGTTGCAAAGGCCTAACTGCTTGTATTAAAAATAACTATGTTTTGGTAGAGCAATATTTTCACAGTACACTGTTGGGAGTTGAAGACTTTAAGCATCACACCTTGCAACCTGGAGATATTGTCCATTGGAAAAGACACCTCCAGAAGAACTCTCTTCAACCTCACTAGAAAGGCCCTTATCAAGTATTGCTAACCAACCCTTGTGCCACCAAAGGCAAAGGAATAGACTCTTGGATTCATGTGACACACCTAAAAAAAGTGCCAAACACTGACTAGACCCACACACCATCTGGTCACCTGAAAGTAAAGATTTCCCAGAATTGGAGCAGATAACATCTGAGCAGACAGCTTTCCCAAGTTGTCCAGTGTAGGCCTGTTGGAAGTTTGCCCTCAAACCTTTGATGATGACATAATACTTCAGATGATCTCCAATGTCTATGATCTTGATAGTAGAAGGAGTTTAGATAAAAAGCCCTGAGAGTTCTTCCTCCTACCCCTCATGGTTACTCACATGTGACCCAGTAAGTTTCCAATCTGTGCACTTTTCCTTTGACATGAAACACTACACCCAGGAAAGGTCCCTCCTGGCATTGAGGGAAAAAAGGTACTGAAATTGGAAAACCTGACTTTGATCAATGATGCTTTCTGAGAAAGAGCTTGATCAAAAGGGGAAAATGTAAAAAAAAAAAAAAAAAAAAATTAATATACAGGAACCTCAGTTAAATAGAGTCAAGAGACAAGAAGGGGGAGTTCTCATGCCCTGCAATGATAGCAGAGCCCAATTGGAAGAAGAAATAGTCCTCTTCTTTCCTGGCAATGATTCAGCCAGTGAAAAGTCATGGACACCTTGTTTACTACAGCCCTCTCAGCTTCTTTTCCTCTCTATAAAAGTGTTCTCCTTCCCTTGCTTCTCAGGGGACTTGCATGTAGCTCATCATGGTTGCAGACCCCAAATTATAATTCTCTGCTGATCCGAATAAACCCATCTTTGCTGGAAAAATATCTGGTAGTTTGTTTTAGGTCAACATTTTTGATATTTAAAAAATTTAGATAAATTTTAATATTAAGTCTATATGCTTTTAAATTCTCCAAAATGTACTATAATTTTTTTTAGTAATAAAAGTGTCTTAAGATATCTATCCTTATGTTTTGATTTCAACATTCTCTAAAACCTATGTATTAAAATAGATAATTTACTCTTGGATGCAGATATAAGATTTTTTAAAATTTTATTTTCCAGACTAAATGAAACGTTTTATTTGACTTTTATAAAGTTTTAGGAAGTATCTTGACAGTTTGGAAATTCTTTTTTAATTATAAAAGTTAAGGAGAAAATTGGGAGACATCTTTGAAACTATACTAGATGAATATTTTAATGAAATGCTGGAAATGGCTCTTATAAATTTCATTTATTCAAGTACCACTATGTTCTTTTGAAAAATATTATTAATTTGTACTTTTGAGATCAGACAGCTATTTACATGTTTCTCTATTCTAAGTCATTGCTTTAAACGTTGAACTAACATAGTTACTACTCCTCTTTTAGAGTCATAATCTTTTCAACAGCTTTTATCTTTTTTTTGTTTTTTTTTTAAGAGATGGAAGCAAGATCAGTATTATATTATAATTATCAGTATTATATTGAATTTGTTAGAAAAAAGAAAGTTAGAGGGTCTTTTTAATTTATTGTTGTTAAATCTCCTGCTGTTAGAGCTGTCAGTATTGCTGCTTTGTTGAAATTCAGTGGAAGTGATCAGTAAGAAGGCCAGTTCAGTTGCTTTGACTTGAAATCACAGAGCATATTCCCCAGACACTACCTCTTGTTATTTTTGGTAGCTCAGGAATGTGCTCATTTATGAGTCATAGAGCATCCATTTTTAGGACTGTAAAATTGCAGTAGCATGAGATAAGGTACTTTAGATTTAGATTGTAAATATATCAAATTTATAATAATGCCTGCTTCAGTTTCTGTGTACATAGTCAATTTTATTTCTAGAAAAGGAGAGGGGAGTTAATTCCAAATTTTATTTATTATTCAAGTTATTATTTAAAAGATTATAAGCTCTTCACAAACATTGCTCTTTTTTATTGGCTTTGCCTCAGAGCTTAAAATGCTACCGTAAAATTCAACAACACATGAGGTGCCATGGGTAGTATAATTTTAGAGGAATTTGTAAGACTTAATAAAGCCCACAGAAACATTCTCATGGAAGTTGTCTTTTAACTATCTATATAATACTATTTAGTCATATTCATGCCCACTGACAGGAAACAAAAAAGAAAGAAAATAATTTGTGGAACTTTAAAATATCTCAATGAAACCCTAAATAAAATGGATATAATATTAAAATTGTTTATAAAAATTAAGCTAAAAATTTAGAAAAATAATAAAACTGGTGGGAAATTAACTCTCCATTTCATTACCTATTAAATTGTCAAAATTTTTAGGTGTATATTTAGAAAATTCAAGTATAGATAGATAGATAAGTGGATAGTGATAGCAAGCAAGGAAAGATGGTAGTTTACAAAATGTTCTTATTAAATAAAGTTATTTAAGAAAAAGTGTCTGACAAAGTTCTTAATATATACCCCCTTCCTCACATCTATTCCCTTTGTTCCTCCTATTCTTAGTGTCTCTCCCAGTGTCTCCCAGTAGACACTGGGAGAGACACTGAGAATCCTTCTTCCATAGGATTAGAACAAAAAGACTTACAAAAAATATACAGTATTCAGTCCTTCCCTCACCCAGATTCATCATTTATTTAAATCCCTAATACATGCATTTAAATCCCTAATACATGCATCTAAATCCCTAGTAATCTGTTTTTAATGTCAGATTATTAATTAATTCATTCAGCAAATATATTTTTTTTCAGACACAACTCCAAGTGTTTGTAATATCTGTCAAAAGTCAAATCCAATAAAAATAAAAAGTTTCATAAGACTTACATTCTAATGGAAGAAACAAGTTAAAACTAAGTATAAGTAAATATATAATATAATACATTAGTAGAAATTATTTAATAGTATGGAAAAGTAGAACAAGTTAGGGGGATCAAAAGTGGAATGATATGAAATTTTTATTTCCATTGGTGGTCAGGATGGTCTTCACTATCATTTAAGCAAAAATGTTGATCATGTAAGGAATTTAGCCATGCAGATAGCTAAGTAAACTATATCTGGACAGAGGGAACAGCCTTGTGACAGCTTTAAGATAGATGGAAACCTGTATATAGCATAAGTATTAGTTTCCTATTGCTGCCATAACAAATTGTCACAAATTTAGTCTATTATAACACAGATATATTATCTTACAATTTCGGAGGCTAGAAGTTTAAGATAAGTTTCACTGGGTTGAAATCAGTGGTCAGCAGGGTAATGTACCCTCTGATAGTTCTACGGGAGAAACTTTTTCCTTCCTTTTTCAGCTCCTAGAGTTGCATTCTTTGTATTCCTTGGCTTATGACCCCTCCCAGGTCAAGCTCTTGCTTCACGCTTTACATCATCTTCCTCTTCTGTCAAACCTGCCTTTTATAGGGACCTTGTGATTAAATTTAGGGCCCACTCAAATAATCCAGGATAACCTTTCAAGATGCTTAACTTAATTTCATCTGCACAGTCCATTTTTGTCATATAAAGGAATCAAGTGCCAATGATATGACTTGGATATCATTGAGGGTCATTATTTAACCTACCACAGCAGTCATGCAGATCAGGAACACAAATGAACAATGATGATTAAAATCAGGCAAAGATAAGTGTGAAAAAAATTTATTCCATGATCCTAAGTAATAGATGTGACATCATTTTTATACCAAAATTCCTAGGCAAAAAAATTCAGATCTGTTTCTGAAAGATTCTGTATTATGTATATGTATTATATCTATATATAATATAGATATATGTATATGAAATAATTAAATAGGTATATTAAAAATTATATTATGTAATATTTATGTCATTGAGATAAAATATATAAAAATTGCTTGAATATCTTGTCATCAAATCCTAATTAATTATGTATGCTTATATGTTAATTATTATGTATGAGCAGATAAATAATAAATATGTTTATTTTTATATACATATAAATCATATAGTCATAAATTTCTAGATCGTAGATGATTTAACTTCTTATCAGCTAAAGAAATACTGCTTTTTATAATAATTTTGTTTTAGTTAACTTATTCCTTTTAAATAAGAAAGGAATCCATTCTAAGACAACTATAATTTAACAACATGAAAGATTTGAAAAGTTAACTAATTATAGATACTATTTGTGAATATCATCATTGTGAAAACGTTTGAAAAAAGACTGCACTGTTTATTTTAAGTGTATGGAACATAAACATGAAACATATTTTAAAATACCAAATGTTTCTTCAAGTCTAAACATTTTTTTCCTAGGTATGGTGGCTGAAGAATTGTATAAAATAAGGAAATATATCTTACTGTCATATTGTTTTTTTACTTTGTATCAGAGGATGATGAAGCATAAGAATAAAATGTACATAGCCCATAAGATAACTTGCCTAAAGTTACACGAATTTAGAGTAAATTATCATAATTTATATTTCAATGTTTTACTTGATTTTTGGTTATTAGTGGCTAATTTGGTATAGTTTTAATATACTTAATCTTTATTTTCTAAAATAAGATTCAAGCAATGGCAATATGAAAAGAACCAATAGTTTTTTAGGATCATAATTCAGGCAGTTGTCAATATGCTGTAGGCAAAGAAAAAATTTAAGTATGTAAAACAATGATAGTATAGTTAACATAGTTTAAGAAAAGCATAATATTGTCCTATAGGTGTTGTATTTCAAGTCACTACTCAAACGAATTTTACAGCAGTTAAAGAAATAACTATAATATGAAGAACCCTAAATTCACAGTACATCTTTTTTCTGTATTACTCATTAAAATTATTTAAAATAAATATTCATGCTTTTTGCTTTCTTACTGAAAAATATTCCATTAAAATTGTTGCTTTCCATAATCCCTTTCATACCAATATGATATTTAAAATCAAAGACTACAAAAGAGTACTGAATCTTACCAATTAGTCTAAATGAATCAATGAGGTTTTAATCCCAGTAATCATTCAAGGTTATAAAATGTAGAAATCAGTAGAAGACAAAATATTGCAGCTGAATGAAGACAATGTTAAAATTTCTTATATAAGCCTTTAGTAATTAAAAAAACTAGAAATAAAAATAGATTTCAATTAATTTTATTCTTTAGGTGGTTTATCACTAGAAGCAGAATTTCTTTTCTTTCAATTGAATACAGTAATGAAAATGAAGCATATTGTCACAAACTCATTGATCTTCTCTTAACTAGTAAGTGAAATCACTACTGTTAACAACAAAATACAGATTTCTCTTCTAAGGTTGTTGACATATTGCTACTTTATTTTAGCTATCTATCTCTCAAATTCCTGCAGATTCTCATGGGTGGCAAAATAATGGTTGATGCTTCTATGTGATTAAATTGCATATTAAGAAAACACATTATCTCGTATTAGGAAACATAAGTGTGCCTGGTGTCATCATGAAATGGTTTCTGATACATATTTCTATATTCTTACATCTCTTTCATACTTTTTGTGCATTTTAGTTACTTATTGATTAAAATTTATTTTATATTCATTTTATTTTTTGTTAGATTTTGATATGTTTATTTCATTTTTGCTTTTAGTTACTTGTAGCTGTAGATGTTATTGCTAAACATGTGATTTGAAGCCAGGAGTAATTAGAGCATGTTTCAAATATGCCACTTCATTAAATGTGAATTCTAAAGGGAAAATTATATGAATAACATAGTAATTGTACCGTTTAGAAATTCAAATGTTGTATTAGGAGGTAATGTGGTAAGAATACAAATACTTTGGTAATGTGCCCATAAAGAAATGAGTTTTTTCCTGCGTGTAGAAAGCAAATTAGGAAAACAGTCAATATTTCTTTTCCAGTAACATTTGCTCTCTGCCCCAGATTTATGTCTAGATGTTTACTTGGTTTGTATCACTCTCAAGAGATGTGGCTTATTAGAGCCACTTGGACGGAAGTCTTAGAAATCTAAATGACAATTGTTTGTTTTTCCCAAAGAACCACTTCCTAATGATTTTTATTCAGCTGTGCAGTATTAAAATGACATGTTCAGTTCCAGATGAGAGTTTTTAAATTATTTCAGCTATTCTAATACATGTTATAGGATAAATGTCAATTTTTCTGACCTATAGTATAGTTTAGAAGCAGATCAACTGTTTTGATATAAATGTTGCCTACTTCACTAATGTCTCACACAAATATGAATAACAATTTGAAGCTCCCAGATCAATACCAAGCATGTTTATTTGCATTAGGTAGACAAACACAGAAATTTATTTTTCAATACTATAGATTCAATTATCTTTAATATAATTTGGCTCATAGTAACTGCTAATACTGAGAATTATAAAAAGTTGTTCTTCCTTCACGTAGTCAAATATTGATCTTTTCCATGTGTTTCCATATGAAGTTCTCAGTAATCATTACATACTCAGGTAGATATAAAACAATTAGTATTTACTGTGAAATTACTGTAGCTTCGTGATACAGGCTTTACAAAAAGTCCTTAACCAAATTCACAAATAAACATACAGTGGAATAGTGGCAAAGTTCTAACTGTGCAATTAAAAAGGATTGTGGTTCAATCCTGACTTCACTACTTTGTCTCTGGACATGAACAAATCCAAACCTCTCTATGGCTCAGTTTATTTATCTGTAACGTGGGTAAAGTAAAAGGATCTAAAGGAGCTACTGTATTAAAAGCAATACAATTCATGCCTGACACAGGGCTCTCTCTCTCTCTGCAGTCATTTTTATTCTATTACCATTAATGGGATTACATTAACATCAGATGGTGTGGTGAGTATCGCATGGGCTTAGCAGTTAGGAAGACCCTCTTGACTGCTAATTGGCTGTGTGACTTTGAGCAAGTTCTATTACCAGTAAAAGTCTGCTTACTATTTATAAAAATGAGGATCATATTTTCTTTTACATAATATGTTAGAGGATTAAATGAGATAAACCATATCTTTTCCACAGTAAGTAGTCAATAAATATTAGTTTTACTCCCTACCCACTCAGCTGAAGAATCATAAAGCCTTAAATTCATTAGACTTTCTAATAAAACAGTAGATTTGTATTACAGAAAAGTAGATGAAATTACTAAAGAGTAAGTAACTTTTTAAATTTGTAATTACATATGGGTCATATTTTATGTCATAGATGGAAATTGTTAATGTTTGTAGAACCAACTTAACTAATCATTTAAAAAAATTAAGAAAACCACTTCAACATTCACATTTCTGGAAGTGTGCAAATATCTTACCAGTTTTCTTTCTCCAAACAAAAACATATTCAACCGAATATGAACAATGAGAAATGAAAGCAGTTAAAAATTAAAGCCAAAACATTTTAGCTAACAAAAGTCACTCTAAAAGTGTCTTATCTTACTCCCCCTTAAATAACAACAGCAAAGATAAGGTAGTAAGGTCGTTAAGGAAGATAATTTAGACAAGCTGTATTTTGATATCAGGAAGGTTTTTATATGACTGCCTCAAATATCAGAACACTGCTTGAATGGGTTAGATTTCTTTTCTTAAAATTTTCCTTAAAATATATAGGACCATATCATTAAAATGATCATAATTGGTTATCTAAGTACACTATGATCCTTGCAGGATGTTTGGTTCTGTCTGAAACATCCATAAGACATTTGATCCATAAGACATTAGGTCCACACCAAAAGGTCCTTGATATTTGGTCCTGTCCAAAACCATTCGGCATAGGCCAAATGTGCTCACAGATGTGTTAGATAGGACCAAATTTCAAGGACCTTTTGGTATGGACCAGATGTCTTATGGACCAAAAGTCTCATGGACCTTTTAGATAGGACCAAATATCTTCTAATACTTTACTATCCTTTTTTACAATAAAACAATATCGTTTCACCATCACCTTGAGGTCCTGGGATGCACCACTTTGTAAAATGTCGGTGAAATGTTGTCACCATGGAAATGTAAGGATTAGAAGAACAAGGTTCTTTTTCTGTAAGTTCTCTATTTTCTACCTGCTTCAACCAGCTTGTTGAAATTAAAGATATTTCTGCTCTTGGTCATCTACTAATTAGGGCACAGTGCTATGGTAGGGAGAGGTGGGAAGGAGAGAAGAGGAATTTTCCCCAAAATTCGAATGTCTCTGGGGAGGTCCTGCAGGTGGGAGTTGTGGATAATGTTTGGAAGAATTTGTTTATTTGTATTATTCCCTACATCACCATTCATTTAATGAGGGCTACCTGTAATAGCAAGATCTTTCTTGAAACCTGCTTATATTTGTGCTGAGGCTATTCTAGTTGGTGCCTCAACTTACTTACTTACTTACTATCTATCTATCTATCTATCTATCTATCTATCTATCTATCTATCTATATCTATCTATTTATTTATTTATTTATCTATGGCTGTGCTGCAAGGCTTGTGGGATCTTAGTTCTCCGACCAGGGATTGAACCCGGGCTCTGGGCAGTTGAGAGCATGGAGTCCTAACCACTGGACCACTAGGAAATTCCCCTCAACTTCTTTTAAAATTCTTGATATCCATCTCAGCAACTCATGCTGCTCTTTTGAAGTTTAAAGATCAAGAAAATCTACTAAAATCCCATAAGACTGTAATGCTCACCACTTCAAAGAAAACATTTGGAATGAGCTGTAAGAGCCAGGATTCAAAAAAATCAGGTTGAATTTGGAGACTTTATCAACAGAAAAGTTCTAAAAAGTCTTGGCTTTCTCTGGAGTGATTTCTGGAGATTTTTACTGAGAAAATTCTAGGTACAATTTTATGTCATAACAGTGTTCATGACATTTCTCTGAAACTTAGGAGAAAGTGTGTGTGTATGAACCTGTGTGTGAACATTTACATTTATTTTAAATGAGCAGTATATTCTAATACTCTAAATGATTCACTTTAAATATATTCCCAGATGATAAATTTAATTATGCTATAATCGGGCCTAAAAAGACAATCTACATTATTACATATAACATACTGCATACAATGAATTATACCTTTGAAAAGATTTATTTATTTGAAAGCTTTTCTAAGTCAGTTTCTATTTAACCACTCTCTGAAATATTGCCATGCAGGCCACTTGTGTAAACATTGTATTTTTCCTAAGACAGATTTCATATCTTTCATACTGTCATTAGAAACTGTGTGAGATGAGATAGGGACTAAGCAGATAATATTTATCAAAAATGCTTATATCTGTGCAGATTACCACCATTGAAAGTACTTATGTTTCATTATCTTCAAAATAAGGAAAAATAATCATGCACACTTCATATTATTCTGAGGATCAAATGAGATAATCTACACAAAAGAACTGGAAGATAACTGGCACATAAAAAAGCTCAATGAAAAATAGCCTTATTATTATTATTACTATTACTTCATCCAGTAGTGTCTAAACTTGTTGATGCTTAGCAATAAAATACTTTAGTGTTGCCTTTAATACTAGTCACCACATCACATTTATTTGTAAGTCATTCTCCATGCTTATCACTATTACTAAATCTATCTATCTATCTATTATTTATCTACATACATATATATAAAAATCAGCTAAAGAATGAATATTATTGGTTAAAGAAGAATATTTAGAAAACATTTTAATTAGGCTCAGTTGTATGTGTAAGTGTTATGCATTTGGGTTTGTATTCATGTTTTTGCATGACTCTGTAAAGCATATTGAAATAATGTGTTAATAATTAGTCCAGCAAGTTCTGATTACTGCAGTAATCAGAATAATTTTTTAAGTACTGGCTTTGAGCTAGTTTGTACTTTTTGTTTTACTAATAGAAATACCAATCACCCTTTTTCCTCATTTCCCCCCTATCCCTGAAACCACTTTTAACTTTTGTAGCTGCTCTCTTCACGCTACTTCTTGTTTTGTTTTCAATTTTAGGCACCATTTATCAACACCTCACCAGCACAATAAAGAATTTAGCACTCTTTCCTCTCCTTACCCTAACAACCATGCACAACCTTCCTACAGCTTTTTCCCCCTAATTTAATTTTATTTTAATGTAGGCTAAATCCAAATTTTGACAATGTGAATGCTATTCACATCACAGTTACATAAGGAATGATGATTTGTTTCATATTTTACATAACCCTTTTGGTTTTTCCTGACAGTAAGTTTGCTTGGACTTCTTATACCTGCTATTTTTGTTGTTATTACTTATTCATCTGAAACTCTCCCCCAACTGTCTATATCTCCTCTCAAAATGATCAGACACTGTAGGTATTCTAACAGTTTTCTCTTTTTGGAGAAATTTTTCACAGAGACTTCCGCTATGCTCAAATTTGGCCTGTTCTGTGTCTGGCACACAGCTGTTTTCCTCGTGTGCCCTACACTACTATCCTGGGATGTCTATTGCCTTTCTTATTATTTAAACCTCTCATTTTTTACATGTGTGTGTGCGTGTGCACACACGCATGTGTGTATTTCTTTCTTGATATGCTCTCTTGTTTCTGTGGAAGACATCTTTTAGTAGGTTTCTGAGAAATGATGCATGAAAACTAATGTTCTGACACCTTGAGTGTATAACAAGGTATTTAATCTATGCCCACATTTGACTGATACTTTGGACATAGAATTTTAGACTGGGTAGGAGGAGGGTAGAACAACTTGGTGGAGTAGGAAGAGGAGGAGGGCTTGCCACCTCCCATGGACATACCAAAATGACAACTTCACATAGAGAAACTATCTCTGAGAATGTCCTGATGACTAGCAGGAAAAATATTCCACAACTAAAGATAAAAAGAAAAGCCACATTGAGATGGATAGGAAGGGCAGAGACACAGTCTGGACAGGGCTCACACTCCCAGTACTGTGACCCACAGGTGGGAAAGATACCACAGTCTTGGAGGTACTCCCTGAGGACCAAAGCCTCTGAACCCCACATTGGGCTTCCCAGGCTGGGGGACCTGCACCCACAATGCCTGGCTTTAACCAAATTAATCTTTGGTTTCATACATCTTGACTCGCACAGCTGCACCCTCCCTAGATCTTATTCATTAACTATTCTGTTCTTTCCTTCACAAACATTTACCACCTGTAGATAAATTTCTGTAGGTATCTGTCAATATCTTTGCCTTTAAAGATTGTGGTTTGTGAAAACATCTGAGTTTGGTAGAAAACAAGTGCTGTTCAAAAATTCCAATCCCTTCTTGGTTTTTGGTGTTTTGCATCTCATACATTTATTGTCCTGCCTCATCCCTAAAAACTTGCACAAACTTCCATATTCCTAAAAGTTTACCATGACTAGACTCACTTTTATTTTTATCCACTGTACTGAGTACTTAGTGGACACTTGCAATGGGGGAAATTATGTTTTTCAGTTTTTGAAAACTGTATTGAATTATTTTATTGACGCTTTTCCTCACTCATTTTATTTCTCTTTTTTTGAAAGTCTATAATTCAGATATTGGGACTCCTAGATGAATACACTAATTTGCTTAATTTTTTCTCTCCTCTTTTTCATCTTTTTGTCTCTTTACTTTGCTTCCTGGGAATTGTTCTCATTTACCTTCCAAAACTATATTGCAGTCCTGTGCTGAGCCACACCACAGCTGAAGCAAAAGAAAAAATCAGTAATACTGATATTGTCTATTTTTAAAATTATTTTGTTCACTTGAGATTTATGCATTAATTTAAAAATATTTTATTAAAATATAATTTATTTGGATCACTGATTTGATTGTTGTACCCTTCCTTACATTTTACACTCAAAGCCTCATTTGATTCACCCTAGTCTCAACCCTGCTTAATGTTAGCTGTTGTGTATTCTTTCTTAGAGCAAAGTAAGCCTGGTGCTGGTTAAAGCCTTTTGTGTTTCATGGGTTGATTTGTTAATCCAAACCAAGGACACTACGGCTAGTATAGCAGAATTGTAATTAAAAAATCAAACTTTAAAAATTATGAAAACAAAAATTGGAGGAAATTGACATACTTAATAAAACAGGATTTCAAAATAAACAAAAATTCTGACTTAATTAGAAACATATGAGGATACTGCCACCAAGAACTGGGTGCTATTTTCAAAACACAGACTATCCAGAGAACTAACAGTTGTTCATTTTTAATAATCTCTCTTTTTTTTTTGCTTCTATCCTACCCTATCATTTATCCCCAGAATCAGAGGTATCTCATGCTGCAAATAACTAAGACTTTGGGGAATTCTGCAGTGTGAAGTCAATTATATTATTTCTTGTCTTTCCCCACTGATAGCTTAGGGTTTATTTTTCTCATGTGTTTGTTATTTACTTCCAACCCAGAGACTTCCCAGCTTGCAAAATGTTGTTGCATTGTTCTCAATTCCCAGTCTCCCCAACTTGAAAGTTTGTGTTTTGAAATGAAAACAAAATACCCTTTACTGTCATTTCATTGGAGTTTGTGGATGGAGAGAAAGCAGAGGTAAATGTTCAGGCTACCATCTTTATCTAAAATTTGTCTTCTTAAACGTTTATTGGGTTTATAAGATACTATAACCATTACCAGCATGAAAATGGAATGAAATGAGTCAAAATTTCTGCAAGGAGACTTAAGATGTGCAAAAAATATTCATTTTTTAGCAGAGGGGTTTTCAGCATCTTCTATGTACCAGGTGCTGTACTCTTTATTAAGTGCACTATCTTTTGGGGAATATAGACATATCAAAGGGCATTGTTTATAGTCTGAAATGTGTTATACTGGAGAAAATCTCAAGGTGCTACGGGTACAACCAGAAGGAAGTTTGACCATAGCTTGGTAGTTCAGGGAAAGTCCAGAAAAGATGACATCTAAGTCGAGTCATTAAAAAAAATGAGAACAAAGTAATGAAAGATGACAAGGAATGGAGAGGGACAGCTTCAGCTAAATGTAATAGTAACACATGTGAAATTGTGGAAAGATAAAAGAACATGGCAATGAGGGAAGCCTCAAATAGTTCATTCAGCATATTTAGAGCAAGATATGAAAGGCAAGAAGGCCTGAGAAATGTCAAGGGACTGCCTCCAAAGGATAAGTCACCTATTCTTAACATTATTAACAATGTCCGTACCGAATTAGAATACTATATATTGACAATAGTAGTGTAAACAAGATTTAAATGGATAAATTTACTACTTGATCTGCCAAGTAGTATGCTTGGCTTTTAGGTTTATTTAGGAAGAGAATAATATTTATAATATATACACTCTCGATGTAAGAAAGTTAAAATTATGCAACTCATGAAGAAAACATGACAAGCAAACAAATGACAAGGGAAACTATTTTACTTTTTTGTGGAACTGATTGTAAGATACATAATTGTGTTAGAAAAAAATACTGGGAGCACGAGTTAATTCTTGACCTTCCATTAAGTTACTAAGGTTAGAATCTTAACAAAGCTTTTTAAGAAACTGATGTTACCTTTCATTCCAGTGAGCATCTCTCAGAGCTTTAAATTTATCATCATGGAACATACAGTCAACAAAAGGAATTAGCAGCAAATACAATTTTTTAAAAAGTCATGGTTTTCAGAAAATTAAAAAGCATATTTATGCTCAGGTACTAATGCTTTGTCTCTGTTACTTACTGTTAGAAAACAAAATGACTAAGAGCTCATATTTCCAAAGGGCTTAACTGTATCTTAATTGCCACAATCCTAATGCACTGCTAAAAATGACATTTCAACCTAATTGTTTTCTGCCAAGAAATTGTCCCCTGCATGTCTTTGTTTGTGTATTCGATTAATTAATGCTTCCTGTCCTATTAAAACGATTAATATAATGGAGATTTTGACATGTACTTTTTAAATTAAAGGGCATGGGAGTCATAGTCTAACGTACTCAAGGTAAGTATAATTGCATTGGGAGTACACATGCAAGAACAAGAACATAGGCTAAATAGTTATTTTTCCTTCTCTGCATATAATCATAAAAGGAGGTCTATTCTCTCAAAAGAATATTTCGGTGTTTATTTTAACATGAATGTTATTTATTCAGGCTATTCTCTTCTCACTTTTCCATTATGCAAGTAAACACTCACTCATTTACTCTTGAGAATATTTTATTCATGGGGCAGTGACACCCAAATTGAAACCAACCTTTTTTTTTTTTTCCTAAGCTAGAAGAAAACACAAAGATATGTATTTTTCCATTATGAATTATGATCATTTTATAATTGAAAAGATGATGGATCTGAAGATTTAGGAAGCTGGTTAAGGATATTATTACATTGATATTTTCCATTTTCCTATTAGCAGTAAATTTCTGAAACCCTTATTTCTTTCTTTCAGTTTTGGATATCTCCACAAGGGCCTTACATAAGTAGTTTGAAGAACAAAGAGCATTGATATTCTAGACCTTAACAATATTTGTGTTTTGGGACTAGTTTTTGGCTTCTCACAGTATTAATTTTTTGATATGTAAAATGGAACATTGACCACTAATGTCCCTATTAGTTGCAAATTTCTACATATGGCTTTTAATTATTTACTCAGGACTTAAAGTCTCTCATTTAAATATTATATGCATATCCTGATTTAATTTTTATCTTGTAAGCTTTCAAATTCTTTTCTATGTAAAATAAATGTATGAGCAGTATTTTTATTCAATTACTTGGGAGACATTTTAATAAATATATTCATTTATATTTCTTATTTATTATAATACTAATTCAGTTTCAGTGAATGATTATTTAATATTTACTTAATAGGATAAAAAAATTGTAGACAAACAAAGTAGATATCAAGACAAAGAGTATTATCAGGCATCAAAGAAATATTTCCCAGTGATAAAAGGGTCAATTCATTGAGAAGACATAAAGAACCTAATTACATGTGTACTTAAGAGCACAATTTTGAAATACATGAGACAAAAATTGGCAGAATTGAAGAGAGAATCTACACTTTTGTATGGAGATTTTAACACTGCTTTGGTAAATGAAAGCAAGAAGACAAGAAAAACGGTGAACAAAATTATCAACTTACATTAACTAATTGATATATATAGAGTACTATTTCCCAAACTGTGGGATACATATTCTTTTCAGTACATAGAGCATTCATCATATAGTGGGCTATAAAAAACTCCCAATAAATTTTAATCAATTAAATAATGTACAGTATACTATTTTACCACAAAGCTATTAATTAGGAACCAATTAAAAAATAGGCAGAAAATCTCGAAATAATTAGAAATTAAAGATTAAACTTGTAAATAATCCATGGCTCAAAGAATAAAATACAAAGGAATTTGGATATCATTTCAAACTGTACAGTAATGAAAGCAGACCTTGCCAAAAATTGTGTAATAGTTTAAGCAGCATGTGGAGAAATTTTGATAAGTTTAAATTATTCTATTAGTGAAGAACTGAAGTACAAAAATAATAATCTTCTACCTTTAGAAGATGGAAAATAAATATCTATTTAAAATTCAAAAAGATTAGAAGAAAGGAAAATTAATAATATTGATAAATTTGAAAATCAAAAAATATTAAAAAATCAACAAAATTTTAAAAATTTGAAAAGATTACTAAAATTATTATATCCTTAGCTATGTTTGTGGAAAACAAAGAAGGTAAATTCAAAATACCAATATCAAGAATGAGGTGAACAGAGCTACAGATCCAACCAACAATAAAATTTCATAATATTTCATAATAGTATTTTATGAATAATTTTATGTAAATAGATACAATAATTTAGAAACAATAGACAAATTTTCTGAACAACATAAATTGCCATAACTGACATAAGGTAATAAAGATAAACTGAATATCCCTTTATCTATTGAGGAAATTATATTTACAATTCAAAACTTTTCCATAAAGAAAATTCCAGGCTATTTAAAGAGCTACTAAGATAACTCTTTAAGTAGCTATTCTAGTGAATCTTATCAATTACTTGAAGGAGAAATACGACACAAACTTAGAAAATTGAGGAAAGTAATCCTTTCAAAGCTTATTTTATGCCTTGAAACCAAATGAGATAAAGAACTGAAAGGAAAGAAAATTACAGTCCAACATTTTTCATAAACATAAACACAAAAATTTTTAAGACAATATTAGCAAATCATATCCAGTCATATATATGAAGGATGTTACATGATGACCAAGTTGAATATATTCCAGGAATGCATGGTTGGTTTAGCATTCAGAAATTAATCAATGCAATTTGCCATATATATATATTATAGAGAAGAAAAATAATAAGATCATCACAAAAGATGCAGAAAAATATTATTTGAAATCCAGGGCTCATTCATGATAAAAACTTTTAAACTCCTAGGCATAGAGTAGAACTCTCTCAATCCCATTAAGAATATATGTGAAAACTAAAATAATACTTTCAGTATTTCTCTCCTACCATTGGGAATATTACAAGAGAATCAGTTCTCACCATTTCTATTGAACATTGTAATGGAAGTCTTACCTAGTGAAATTGGACAAAGAGAAATGAAAATACAAATGTTGGCATGGAAACCTTAATATTAGATAATATGCCTGTGTATATAGAAAAGCCTACAGAATCTACAAGTAGCTACTTAGAGTAATAAGTACAATAAATTTAGCAAGCTCACAGGATAAAATATCGGTATAAAAACTGCATTTCTCTATACTTACAATGAGAAATAAACACTTTAAAATGTTTCCATTAATGATAGCATCAACAAATATTAAATAGGAATAAATCTAACAAAATATGTGTGGGATCTCTATTATAAAACTATGAATTGCCTCAGAGAGAAAGAAAATAAGACCTAAGTAAAACGAGAGCTATGCTTTATAAATAAGAAGACTCATTATTTTTAAGATGCCAATTTTTCCTGATTTGTTAGCTTTAATACAATTTCAGTCAAAATATCATAAGAATCTTATCTAGTTCTAAGATGAAATGGAAAAGGATCTGGAATAGTCAAAATAATCTTGGAAATGGAGACATTTGATAGAGTTACACTAACTTATTTCAAAACTTGCTCTTAATATGTAGTAACAGACAGATATCTCAATAGCATACTTTAAGAATTTAATAATACACAAAAAGACCAATAGAACAATAAAATATCTCACGCAGATATTTTCAATTAATTTTGGAACAAGGCCTTAGTCAACTCAATGAGGAAGGAAGGTATTTATGAAATGATGCTGGAATTAAATGGATATTTGTACTTAAAAATTATTGTTGATCCCTACTTTGCCAATACACAAAAATTTTTTAGCTTGTTCATAGAACAAAATGTAAAGCTGGAGGTAAAAAGATTCTAGAAGAAACTATAGAGGGACCTTCAAGATGGCAGAGGAGTAAGAGGTGGAGATCACCTTCCTTCACACAAATACATCAAAAACACATCTACATGTGGAACAACTCCTACAGAACACCTACTGAACGCTGGCAGAAGACTTCAGACATCCCAAAAGGCAAGAAACTCCCCACGTACCTGGGTAGGGCAAAAGAAAAAAGAAAAAACAGAGACAAAAGAATAGGGATGGGACCTGCACCTCTGGGAGGGAGCTGTGAAGGAGGAAAAGTTTCCACACACTGGGAAGCCCCTTCACTGGTGGAGACAGGGGGTGGGCTAGGGGGTGAAGCTTCGGAGCCACGGAGGAGAGCGTAGCAACAGGGGTGCAGAGGGCAAAGCAGAGAGATTCCCGCATAGAGGATTGCTGCCAACCAGCTCTCACCAGCCTGAGAGGCTTGTCTGCTCACTCGCCTGGGCGGGTAGGGGCTGAGAGCTGAAGCTTGGGCTTCACTGGTCAGACCCCAGGGGGAGGACTGGGGTTGGCTGCGTGAACACAGCCTGAAGGGGGCTAGTGCACCACAGCTAGCCAGGAGGGAGTCCGGGAAAAAGTCTGGACCTGCCTAAGAGGCAAGAGACCATTATTTTGGGTTGCGCAAGGAGAGGGGATTCGGAGCACCGCCTAACGAGCTCCAGAGATGAGCGCAAGCCGCAGCTATCAGTGCAGAGACCAGAGATGGGCAAGAAACACTAAGGCTGCTGCTGTAGCCACCAAGAAGCCTGTGTGCAAGCAGAGGTCACTGTCCACACCTCCCCTCCTGGGAGCCTGTGCAGCCCGCCACTGCCAGGCTCCCGTGATCCAGGGACAACTTCCCCGGGAGAACGCACGGCGCACCTCAGGCTGGTGGAACGTCACACAGGCCTCTGCCACCGCAGGCTTGCCCTGCATTCCGTACTCCTGCCTCCCCCTGGCCTGAGTGAGCCACAGCCCCCTAATCAGCTGCTATTTTGACCCCCTCCTGTTTGGGCAGGGAACAGATGCCCTCAGGTGACCTACAGGCAGAGGCGGAGTCAAATCCAAAGCTGAGCCCCAGGAGCTGTGAGAACAAAGAAGAGAAAGGGAAATTTCTCCCAGCAGCCTCAGAAGAGAAAAAGAAAGGGACTGAAAAAATATTTGAAGAGATTAGAGTTGAAAACTTCCCTAATATGGGAAAGGAAATAGTGGATCAAGTCCAGGAAGCACAGAGAGTCCCATATAGGATAAATCCAAAGAGAAACATGCCAAGGAACATATTAATCAAACTATCAAAAATTAAATACAAAGGAAAAAGTATAAAAGCGGCAAGGGAAAAGCAACAAATAACATATAAGGGAATCCCCATAAGGTTAACAGCTGACCTTTCAGCAGATACCCTGCAAGCCAGAAGGGAGTGGCAGGACATATTTAAAGTGATGAAAGGGAAAAACCTACAACCAAGATTACTTTATCCATCAAGGATCTCATTCGGATTCAGTGGAGAAATTAAAACATTTACAGAGAAGCAAAAGCTAAGAAAATTCAGCACCACCAAACCAGCTTTATAACAAATGCTAAAGGAACTTCTCTAGGTAGGAAACACAAGAGAAGGAAAAGACCTAAAAAAACAAACTGAAAACAATTAAGAAAATGGTAATAGGAACATATATATCGATAACTGTCTTAAATGTAAATGAATTAAATGCTCCAACCAAAAGACATAGACTGGCTGAATGAATACAAAACAAGACCCGTACATATGCTGTCTACAAGAGACCCACTTCAGACCTAGGGACACATACAGACTGAAAGTGAGGGGATGGAAAAAGATATTCCATGCAAATGGAAATCAAAAGAAAGCTGGAGTAGCAATACTCATATCAGACAAAATAGACTTTAAAATGAAGACTTACAAGAGACAAAGAAGGACACTACATAATGATCAAGGGATCAATCCAAGAAGAAGATATAACAATTGTAAATATTTATGCACCCAACATAGGAGCACCTCAATACATAAGGCAAATGCTAACAGCCGTAAAAGGGGAAATCGACAGTAACATAATAATAGTGGAGGACTTTAACACCCCACTTTCCCAAATGGACATATCATCCAAAAGGAAAATAAGTAAGGAAACACAAGCTTTAAATGATACATTAAACAAGATGGACTTAATTGGTATTTATAGGACATTCCATCCAAAAACAACAGAATACACTTTCTTCTCAAGTGCTTATGGAACATTCACCAGGATACATCATATCTTGGGTCACAAATAAAGCCTTGGTAAATTGTAAGAAAACTGAAATCATATGAAGTATATTTTCCAACCACAATGCTATGAGACCAGATATCAATTACAGGAAAAAAAACTGTAAAAAATACAAACACATGGAGGCTAAACAATACACTACTAAATAACCAAGAGATCACTGAAGAAATCAAAGAGGAAATCAAAAAATACCTAGAAAAAAATGACAGTGAAAACATGCCGACCCAAAACCTATGGGATGCAGCAAAAGCAGTTCTAAGAGGGAAGTTTATAGCAATACAGTCTTACCTTACGAAACAAGAAACATCTCAAATAAACAACCTAACCTTACCCCTAAAACAATTAGCTAAAGAAGAACAAAATAACCATAAAGTTAGCAGAAGGAAAGAAATCATAAAGATCAGACAAGAAATAAATGAAATAGAAATGAAGGAAATGATAGCAAAGATCAATAAAACCAAAAGCTGGTTCTTTGAGAAGATAAACAAAAGTGATAAACCATTAGCCAGACTCATCAAGAAAAAAAGGGAGAAGACTCAAATCAATAGAATTATTATGAAAAAGGAGAAGTAACAACTGACATGCAGAAATACAAAGGATCATGAGAGATTACTATAAGCAACTATATGCCAATAAAATGGACAACCTGGAAGAAATGGACAAATTTTTAGAAAAGTACAACCTTCCTAGACTGAACCAGGAAGAAATAGAAAATATAAACAGACCAATCACAAGCACTGAAATTGAAACTGTGATTAAAAATCTTCCAACAAACAAAAGCCCAGGACCAGATGGCATCACAGGTGAATTCTATCAAACATTCAGAGAAGAGCTGACACCTATCCTTCTCAAACTCGTCTAAAATATAGCAGAGGAAGGAACACTCCCAAATTCATTCTACAAGACCACCATAACCCTGATACCAAAACCAGACAAAGATGTCACAAAGAAAGAAAAGTACAGGCCAATATCACTGATGAACATAGATGCAAAAATCCTCAACAAAATTCTAGCAAACAGAATCCAACAGCACATTAAAAAGATCATACACCATGATCAAATGGATTTATCCCAGGAATGCAAGGATTCTTCAATATATGCAAATCAATCAATGTGATACACCATATTAAAAAATTGAAGGATAAAATCCATATGATCATCTCAATAGACGCAGAAAAAGCTTTTGACAAAATTCAACACCCATTTATGATAAAAACCCTCCAGAAAGTAGGCATAGAGGGAACTTACCTCAACATAATAAAGGCCATATATGACAAACCCACAGCCAACATCGTTCTCAATGGTGAAAAACTGAAACCACTTCCACTAAGATCAGGAACAAGACAAGGTTGTCCACTCTCACCACTATTATTCAACATAGTTTTGGAAGTTTTAGCCACAGCAATCAGAGAAGAAAAAGAAATAAAAGGAATCCAAATTGGAAAAGAAGTAAAGCTGTCACTGTTTGCAGATGACGTGATACTATACATAGAGAATCCTAAAGATGCTCCCAGAAAACTACTAGAGCTAATCAATGAATTTGGTAATGTAGCAGGATACCATATTAATGCACAGAAATCTTTTGCATTCCTATACACTAATGATTAAAACTCTGAAAGAGAATTTAAGGAATTACTCCCATTTACCATTGCAACAAAAAGAATAGAATACCTAGGAATAAACCTACCGAAGGAGACAAAAGACCTGTATGCAGAAAAGTATAAGACACTAATGAAAGAAATTAAAGATGATACAAATAGATGGAGAGATATACCATGTTCTTGGATTGGAAGAATCAACATTGTGAAAATGACTATACTACCCAAAGCAATCTACAGATTCAATGCAATCCCTATCAAACTACCACTGGCATTTTTCACAGAACTAGAACAAAAAATTTCACAATTTGTATGGAAACAGAAAATACCCCGAATAGCCAAAGCAATCTTGAGAAAGAAAAACGGAGCTGGAGGAATCAGGCTCCCAGACTTCAGCCTATGCTACAAAGCTACAGTAATCAAGAGAGTATGGTACTGGCACAAAAACAGAAATAAAGATCAATGGAACAGGCTAGAAAGCCCAGAGAAAAACCCACACACATATGGTCACCTTATTTTTCATAAAGGAGGCTAGAATATACAATGGAGAGAAGACAGCCTCTTCAGTAAGTGGTGCTGGGAAAACTGGACAGCTACATGTAAAAGAATGAAATTAGAACACTCCCTAACACCATATACAAAAATAAACTCAAAATGGATTAAAGACCTAAATGTAAGGCCAGACACTATAAAATTCTTAGAGGAAAACGTAGGCAGAGCTCTCTATGACACAAATCACAGCAAGATCCTTTTTGACCCACCTCCTAGAGAAATGCAAATAAAAACAAAAATAAACAAATGGGACCCAATGAAACCTAAAATCTTTTGCACAGCAAAGGAAAACATAAACCAGACAAAAATACCACCCTCAGAATGGGAGAAAATATTTGCAAACGAAGCAACTGGCAAAGGATTAATCTCCAAAATATACATGCAGCTTATGCAGCTCAATGTCAAAAAAACAAACAACCCAATACAAAAATGGGCAGAAGACCTAAATACACATTTCTGCAAAGAAGACATACAGATTGCCAACAAACACATGAAAAAAATGCTCAACATCATTAATCATTAGAGAATTGCAAATCAAAACTACAATGAGATATCACCTCACACCAGTCAGAATGGCCATCATCAAAAAATCTACAAACAGCAAATGTTGGAGAGGGTGTGGAGAAAGGGAACCCTCTTGCACTGTTGGTGGGAATGTAAATTGATACAGCCAGTATGGAGAGCAGTATGGAGGTTCCTTAAATAACTAAAAACAGAACTACTATATGACCCAGCAATCCCAATACTGGGCACATACCCTGAGAAAACCATAATTCAAAAAGTATCATGTACCACAATGTTCATTGCAGCACTATTTACAATAGCCAGTACATGGAAGCAACCTAAATGTCCATCGACAGATGAATGGATAAAGAAGATGTGGCACATATATACAATGGAATGTTACTCAGCCATAAAAAGAAATGAAACTGAGTTATTTGCAGTGAGGTGGCTGGACCTAGAGACTCTCATACAGAGTGAAGTAAGTCAGAAAGAGAAAAATAAATACCGTATGCTAACACTTATATATGGAATCTAAAAAAACAAACAAAAATGTTTCTGGAGAACCTAGGGGCAGGACAGGAATAAAGACACTGACGTCAAGAATGGACTTGAGGACACAGGGAGGGGGAAGTGTAAGCTGGGACGAAGTGAGAGAGTAGCATTGACATATATACGCTACCAAATGTAAAATAGACAGCTAGTGGGAAGAAGCTGCATAGCACATGGAGATTAGCCTGGTGCTTTGTGTTCCCCTAGAGGGGTGGGATAGGGAAGGTGGGAGGGAGTTGCAAGAGGGAGGGGATATGGGGATATATGTATACATATAGCTGATTCACTTTGTTATACAGTACAAAGTAACACACCATTGTAAAGCAATTATACTCCAATAAATTTGTTAAAAAAAAAAAGAAAATATAGGAGAATAACTTTGCTATCTAGAAATATGCCAAGATTCTTAAACAGTTCATAAAATACCAAACAATAAAAGTTTGCATTTATTTTTCTTACTGCAAATGCTTTCAGAAAATGATACTGTAAATCTGCATCGAGGTAACATAGAATCATGGAAAGATCATGGCCTTAAAATAAGTATTACGCAGTAGTTAAATTAGCTTGGTAAATACTGGGTTAAATAGCAAAAAATTTATTAGTGTAATGCTTCATATTTTTAATAGATTGTTGTGTTTTTTCATATCTAAAACAGGTATTGTATATGATATTTCCCAAATTTCTTTGAAATTATCAATTACAAAAAAAATTATCACAAAATTCCTATTTACATCTTGCATTGTATGTGCTATAAAGAATATATTTAGGGAAGTAATAGGTTACAGATATCTTGGCTTTTTGGTCATCAAGGTCTAATTAAACTTTTTTTTTTGGAAAAATGAACTTATTTATAAAATGGAAGTAGAGTCAAAGATGTAGAAAACAAACTTATGGTTTCCAGGGAGTAAGGGGGGGAGGGATAAATTGGGAGACTGGGATGGATATACAGACAGTACTAAATATAAAATAGATAACTAATAAGGACCTACTGTATAGAACAGGGAACTCTACTTAATACTCTGTAATGGCCTAAATGGCAAAAGAATCTAAAAAAAGAGTGGATATATGTATATGTATAATGGGTTCACAAGTCATCATTCTTATGAGTTTTTCCTCAAGTGTGTCTCTGAAAGATATGCCCTTCATCTGATATTTTATTTCATGTTTCCTTGCTTTATCAGTTCATTGAGTATTTGCTGAAGTGACCAGTAGTTTCCATACATAATGACACTGACTCTTCCTCTAATCTATTTTTAAAATAAAGCCAGATTAAGTGATACACATTTACTATGCACACATGCACACACACATATACACACACACCCCGACACACGTGTGTGTGTGGCATGTATGCATGTATGCAAATATATAGCACATACAAAAGGGAGATCTTATAATACGTAATGCCAGATTTTTCTGTGTAAACCATCATTCAAAATAACCACATTCTTCTTTTTTAGGCTTCTAAAATAAGAAGAGATTGAACATATTCTAGGGACTTAGCTACATGCCAACAAAATCCCTATTTCTTAAACTAGAATTAAATCTTCGACACTCTTGTTCTAATCTATTTTCAAATATAACTTCCATCCAAAGCAGCTACCAAACATAACATAATATATCCTCCTACATTTATTTGATATACCTGTTGAAATGAGCAACTAATTCTTACTAAACACCTTCTTCATGCCTTTTCTTATGCTATTCCCTGTGCCAAGAATTCCTTCAGCTTTCTTCAAAGATTAGTGTCAAATTAACCTCTGCAGCATGCTGTTGCTATTTCCCTCAGCTAAAAATGAACTGTAGTTCTGCTAAATGCCATCAACATTTTCAACTTCTGCTCTACAGTTAAAGCTCTACTTTAACTTTTTAAAAGTATATATTGAATTTTCTTACTATATATTGATCCCATGAGGTGAGAGTTAACCATTTACAATAATAAATCTCCTATAGACTTTTGCACAGTTTCATACATAGTCAGCTCTCAATAAACACTTGTAAAATAACTGGTTGTTTTTAAAAATCATAGATATTTTTGTTTTTCTTTAAACTATTTCAAAAGATATCCATGGACAATTTCATAATTACTCTAAGACAATACTACTTACAGATTCCATGGCACTTAATATCTAATAGGTATTGGTAGGGTTCAGTTGTTTTGTGGAGAAGCTACAGTGTGAAGCTTGCTGACTTCTCTGTTTGTATACGATATTTGTAATTATTTTGTTAAATTAACCAGTAATTATATAACTTTTTGTACTATATATTTAATACATACTTTATATTTCTTATACTCTTAGTTATGGAATTATTTTGTTTTAATTATCTGATTTCATGCACTCAACAAATTTTATTGACTATTTATTATATACTAGGCACTATGCTAGGCACTGAAATTGTGCTTAAGTTTTGTATAACAGACAAAATATAAACAGGTAAATAATATTCTTTCTCTCTATATATATAGTATATTATTTATATAATTAATATTTATAAAATATAGGTAAAATACTTAAATATTATGGCAAATGCTATGAGATCAAAGAAGTCTGTGAGAGATCAAGACTAGATTAGACAACTAGAAAATACTTTTTAGAAGAGGTGATATTTAATCTGTTTAAGCATAGTCTGAAATGTGGGGATTTACTCACCATGTAAAGAAAAGAGAAAAAGAATGGCTGTTATTGAAAAGACAAGAAATAACAAATGTTGTAGAGGATGTGGAAAAAGGGAACCCTCATACACTGTTGATGGGACTGTAAAATGGTGTAGCCACTATGGAAAATAGTTATGGAGATTCCTCAAAAAATTATGAATAGAACCACAATATGACCCAGCTATTAAACTTCTGGGTATTTACCTGAAGAACATGAAAATACTAATTCAAAAAGATGTATGTACCCTTATGTTCACTGCAGCATTATTTACAATAGCCAAGATGTGGAAATAACCTAAGTGTCCATCAATAAAAGAATGGATAAAGATGTGGTGTATTTATGCAATGGAATACTACTCAGCCATAAAAAGAATGAAATCCTGCCATTTGTGACAACATGGATGGACCTTAAAAGAATAATGCTAAGTGAAATAAGTCAGATGGAAAAATACAAATACCTTAAGATTTCACTCATACGTAAAATCTAAAAAAACAAAACTAACCAATAAAAATAAACTTATAGATAGAGATAAGATTAGTGATTACCTAAGTAGAAGGGATTTGGGAGTGGGCAAAATAAGTGAAGGGGGTCAACTGTATGCAGTTGGATGGTAGTGAGACTTGTGGTGGTAATCTCTCTTTGGTGTATACAGATGTTAAATTATAATGCTGTACACCTTAAACTTATAAAAGAACAGAGGAAAAATTCATGAGGGATATAAAAAACTGTTTAAAAGTACCATTATAATCTACGCAACAAAATACTTGTTAAATCCTTTGTCTCTAACAAAATGGTTCATTTTATTCCATTTTATTCCATAAATGGTTCATGTTATTTTCATTCTGAAAATAACGTGAATTTAGTCTGTATTTATAAAAGATTTTTCTTAAAAAAAAAGAAATTAAAGGCTTCCCTGGTGGCGCAGTGGTTGAGAATCTGCCTGCCAATGCAGGGAACACGGGTTCGAGTCCTGGTCTGGGAAGATCCCACCTGCCGCGGAGCAACTAAGCCCATGTGCCACAACTACTGAGCCTGCGCGTCTGGAGCCTGTGCTCCGCAACAAGAGAGGCCGCGATAGTGAGAGGTCCGCGCACCGCGATGAAGAGTGGCCCCCGCTTACCGCAACTAGAGGAAGCCCTCGCACAGAAACGAAGACCCAACACAGCCAAAAATAAATAAATAAATAAATACATAAATACATAAATACATAAATGAGTGAAATTCTTTAAAAAAAAAAAAGAAATTAAGAAAATACCTTGTAGTGAGGTATATAATAGGTTTAAAGAAAGATATGGAAAATTCAAAGTTTATGCATTTTTTATTGTGTATAGCAAAAAACAAAATTGGAATGGAGAGAAGAGGGCAGAAATATGCCTAATCATGTGTACTTTGCATAGGTATAACAGTATTTTTTTCCTAGTTTCATGAACTGCTTTTCTTTCTTTTCTTTTCAGAAAAATGGTTACTAGAATATTTTGAAATCTTAAAATAATATTATTAAATATATTTATTTCACACTCCTGTTTATTAGGAGGCCTTGCAAGGTTTTAAGACCACTGTTTAATTTAAGGCTTGTGAAATGTGAAGAATATCTTATTTAAATATTGTGAATCGTGCATAAATGACTTAGTAGGTTCCTACAGTAATGCCCTAATTATGCTATAACTCATTAATAGGAAAATTCCAGTTTATGTTAAATGTTCCACATTTTCACACCTAGGATAAAATCTGAAGAATTACACCATATAAAAATGCAGCATAGAATCATCATTTTCATCCAGTTGTAAGAGTTTTCATTTTGCTGCTTCATGAAATGATCAAGTTGTTTTGTATTGCAATACAGAATATAAGAAACAATCTTAAATTAAAAAAATAGGGAAAACCTATCCGTTTATATCGCTAATTTACCCACAGTTAAAACTGCTGTCATGCATGCTAAAGACACTTTAGAAAGATTTCACTGACTGCTTTCATTTAACTACCTCTTTGCCATTTATTGGCTTATTTTATACAAAATGGAGCACAGTTAAAAACCCAAGGGAAGATATTAGGTTTTAGTTTTATATACCGCATCACAGAAATAATAAAATGAAGAATAGGGTTTTTTGTTTTTGCTTTTGCATTTGTTAAATATCCCACATCAAAAAAAAAATCCATATGAAAGTCTCTCAGCACAATGTTAACATATAAATAGGCATCTCTTTCTTTTATGTTCCTTTCAAATTTGAACCAGTATCTGTCTCATTTTCCAAGGTATGCCATTTTCTTTCAAAATATATAGAGTAATAAAGTAGAATTGCCACAGTAGAAAACTATATTATAAATGGGAAAACTCTTTGTTTTCTAAAGTTTTTCTTTCAGGAGACCTGTTTCAAATCAGCTCTGCATTTTTTTCCCACTATAAAGTAATGCACTTAAGTACATATCCCTTTGTTTCCATAAATAAAGGAGTCATAGAAATGCATTCATCAAGGGCTAGGCCATTATTGGGAAACATATGTATAACTACTTAATTATCAGGATAAATGACTATACTAACAGCAGAAAGGTTGATTAATTTTTTGTTACATACACCTGCATATTAATAGACAAATTTTTGTCAATCCCTTTGCTGTTGAAATGTTCCAAGAGATCATCTAACATATGTTCACGTTACCAGTCCTCTAATAGATAAAAATTCAGTAGTGAGAGGCTATATGAATCAAGCATGCACCATCCTATAGCATAGGTCTGACGACCCCTGAATGTGACCTGCTCCCAGAGGAAACCAATTTAATGCTTCATCGCACATAGAGTAGTATGTATGAATCACAAAACCTCCAGATAAATTAATGACAGGTACATCTGAATAGGATTCCTTCTAAGTCGCTTATCTGCAGCCAGGCAAGCTTGTTTCATCCTCACTTTCAAAGATAAAGCCACATGGCATGTTGCCTTGGCAGATTCTCACAAAGCAAACAGCCCCCATCGTCCATTATTGGGGGGAAAAATTCCCTTATTATTTCGGGTACTGTGTACCGTGACAACAAATGGGATAAAGTGAAAACTACCTGCCAGTGGAAAATTCATCAGTCGATACCAGGCTTTATGTCTTCTCTAACTTTCATAAGCTCTGTGCCTCTTGCTCTTTTACTTTTATTTTTGACAGTTCTGATACCCCACAGTTGTAGCCATGGCAAAGTTCAAGAATAAAACAGCAGGTTATCAAAGACAACTTATCAGAAGGCAAACAGGGAGAAGAGATGCCAACAATTAGTAAGTAATGGAAAGACGGATCTGTGACAGAACAAGGAAGAAAGGTGCACCAATCTTTTATCTTTAACTGACTACTTATTCCATTTGGAAAAAAAAACTCAGAGAAAACCTGAGACAATAAATATAGGCTCTAAGTACTCAGGGATATTGATCATAGAAAAGATGAAAAAATAAATTATGCACAAAATAGCATGGGAAATGTTTATTTGTAAGGGATTATTTTTTTATAAATTTTATCAACCATAAATAAATTGGAATATCAAAAGTATATAAAGCTATCTGCTTTAAACTAAGTATCAGTGAATAGCACGGATATATTATCTTCTTCAAAGTTAAGTATCTACTAACTACTAGAATTATTTAAACTGAACAATAGAACAGACATATCAATTCTTACTTTCTGCACTTCTTATGGTCTGCACTTAAACTTAATCAAGACTTTCATTATGTATCTTAATAAAGGCCACATCTTATCACAAGGTCAGTTATATAGCATAGCGGAATTCAGTAGCACAAAATAAATAGTACTCACGTTTTAGGTTCCATAGATGGTCCTTCTCATGCAAAATCAGGGTTGTGCTTTCTGGGTGTCTGTGTTAAATCAAAATGACAAAGTCTTAGTTTCCCATGCACTGCCACTTAGAATGCATGCAAATAAACTCCCAGTTAGTCAAGGAGAAAAAAATTGCGTTAAAGAGTACTGATTTGTAAATTTGGTCCTTTCAAATGCAGATAATATTTACCCCTCCTCTTTCCCCCATATCTTTGCAAGATTTCTGCCCAATGAACTCATTACTGTAGAAGCTCAACTATGGCTATGGTCAGTTAATGAAATTCAGGTCTGGGATTAACCTCCATAAACATGTACATAGTTGGGCTTCTGCAATTGGGAGAGACAAGGGTGATGCTGGAAAGGAAAAAGAAGTAAACCATATAATTTAAAGAATGATAAATTCTTACGATAGATTTAGCTAAATTAATTGCTGTCCTATATTTGAGGTGATTCATAAAATTCTTAATGTACAAAAAATGAAAGCAAAAATACTTTGAAAACATTACCAATACCATATTCAATGACACTTTGGGGAATACTAATGTAATATTAATGTAGCTACTAAGTTTACCTTCTTTGAAATTACACAGGTTTAATTAGATTAGATGTATGTCCTTTACAGCCACAATAATTTAAGCAATATTAAACACCATTTAAAATATGCAAGAAAAAATAAAATAAATATAAAAAAATAAAATATTGCATGCTTCAGTTAGCATGCAATAAAATTATTTTTGCTCTATCCAGTTACTATGTTTATATTGAGTTATTATTTACAATGCACTTTAACATCATCAATAATTTCTTGGAAGCTTCAGTATTTGAGAACTAAAATGTTCAATTAAAACATTAACCTACTAGTGAAGTACCATATTATAATAATGTTAGTTTATTTTTATGAATTAAAAAAATATGCAAATGTAATCAGAACAGTTTGAATATTTAAAAAGCCAAATGTCATGTGTGTGTTTAAATTCTATAAATACAAAGTCATGTAAAAGTCCTTAATTACTACATGTCAAACTTTATTCACTGTATAATGGAGTGTTCAAATTTTCTGGTTAATTATCCATTTATTTAACAAATAGATCTTGACTAAGATGGCCTTACAATTCCCCTAGGCTTGACTAAACTTTACATAGGTTTCTTCCTGATTTTAGGCCCCTGACCTACCTTTTCTCAGAGCATTTACTTTAAACTTGCAATTATGAATTATTTTTCTGGCCCTTTGAGATATAAATATTTTCCCAACCTCTTGCCAGTTTTACAGCACAGGAATGTCTTTCTCAAGGACTTGGGAGCCACCCTTTTGAGACGTAATCATCAAGAAAGATAGTGTCTCTATCTCCTAGCCTCTAGGTGAGGGTCCAAGCCTAATAATAGGCACTATTAACAAACCCAAATGACCTCATCACATTGACTAACTTCCCCCTAACATCTTCTAGTACTATTTTTTTTTAATTAATTTATTTATTTATTTTTGGCTGCACTGGGTCTTCATTGCTGCACGCGTTGCTTCTCTAATTGTGGCGAGCGGGGCCACTCTCTATTGTGGTGCTCAGGCTTCTCATTGTGGTGGCTTCTTTTGTTGTGGAGCATGGGCTGTAGGCAAGTGGGCTTCAGTAGTTGTGGCTCGCAGGCTCTAGAGTGCAGGCTCAGGAGTTGTGGCGCACGGGCTTAGTTGTTCCACGGCCTGTGGGTTCTTACCAGACCAGGGCTCAACCCGTGTCCCCTGCATTGGCAGGTGGATTCTTAACCACTGCACCACCAGGGAAGTCCTCATCTTCTAGTATTTTTTGACCAGATCAGGTCAGCTCTTAAAAATTTCCCACCATATATTTCAGCAGAGTTAAGTTCAATATCTCCCCCCTTTTGCAATAGTCTTGAATAAAGTCTTCCTTGACTGTTTAACTCCATCTGATGCAAGGTTCCTTTATGTTCTCAAGTGTTCATTATGCGCCAACACACTAGTAATTCAGTGGTAGAGAAGGTAGACACTGTACTTGCCTTAACAGAACCTATGGTCTAGTTGGGAGACAGAGACATGTAAATTGACATTTAAAATAGAAGGTGATCAATACTATGACTGTAAGAACAGAATGGGGCACCAAATAAAAGTGGAGCAGATGATAAAAAGTATAAAAGGAGAGGTCGAGAGAAGATGGCAGAAGAGTAAGACGCGGAGATCACCTTCCTTCCCACAGATACAGTAGAAATACATCTACACGTGGAATTTCTCCTACGGAACACCCACTGAACGCTGGCAGAAAACGTCAGACCGCCCAAAAGGCAAGAAACTCCCCACGTACTTGGGTAGGGCAAAAGAAAAAAGAAAAAACAGAGACAAAAGAATAGGGACGGCACCTGCACCAGTGGGAGGGAGCTGTGAAGGAGGAAAGGTTTCCACACACTAGGAAGCCCCTTCGTGGGCAGAGACTGCGGGGGGCGGAGGGGGGAAGCTTCGGAGCCACGGAAGAGAGCGCAGCCACAGGGGTGCGGAGGGCAAAGCGGAGAGATTCCCGCACAGAGGCTCGGTGCCGAGCAGCCCTCACCAGCCCGAGAGGCTTGTCTGCTCACCCGCCGGGGCGGGCGGGGGCTGGGAGCTGAGGCTCGGGCTTCGCTAGGATGGCAGGGAGAGGACTGGGGTTGGCTGCGTGAACACAGCCTGAAGGGGTTAGCGCACCACAGCTAGCCGGGAGGGAGTCCGGGAAAAAGTCTGCAGCTGCTGAACAGGCAAGAGACTTTTTCTTGCCTCTTTGTTACGTGGCGAGCAAGGAGAGGGGATTCAGAGCGCCGCCTAAACGAACTTCAGAGGCAGGGGCGAGCCGCGGTTATCAGCGCGGACCCCAGAGACGGGCATGAGACGCTAAGGCTGCTGCTGCCACCACCAAAAAGCCTGTGTGCGAGCACAGGTCACTCTCCACACCGCCCCTCCTGGGAGCCTGTGCAGCCCGCCACTGCCAGGGTCCCGTGATGCAGGGACAACTTTGCCGGGAGAACGCACTGCGCGCCTCGGGCTGCTGCAACGTCACGCCGGCCTCTGCCGCCGCAGGCTGGCCCCGCCTCCTCCGTACCCCTCCCTCCCCCCACCTGAGTGAGCCAGAGCCCCCGAAGCAGCTGCTCTTTTAACCCCGTTCTGTCTGGGCGGGGAACAGACGCCCTTAGGCGACCTAAACGCAGAGGCGGGTCCAAATCCAAAGCTGAACCCCGGGAGGTGTGCGAACAAAGAAGAGAAAGGGAAATCTCTCCCAGCAGCCTCAGAAGCAGCGGATTAAAACTCCACAAACAACTTGATGTGCCTGCATCTGTTGAAAACCTGAATAGACAACGAATCATCCCAAATTCAGGAGGTGGACTTTGAGAGCAGGATATATTAATTTTTCCCCTTTTCCTTTTTTTGTGAGTGTATATGTATATGCTTCTGGGTGAGATTTTGTCTGTATAGCTTTGCTTTATAATAGCTTTATTTTACTTCACTATATTATATCCTCTTTCTTTCTTTCTTTCTATTTTTTATCGCTTTTACTCTGAGCTGTGTCGATCAAAGGCTCTTGGTGCTCCAGCCAGGCATCAGGGCTGTGCCTCTGAGGTGGGAGAGCCAACTTCAGGACACTGGTCTACAAGAGACCTCCCAGCTCCACGTAATACCAAATGGCGAAATCTCTCAGAGATCTCCATCTCAACATCAAGACCCAGCTTCACTCAACGACCAGCAAGCTACAGTGCTGGACACCCTATGCCAAACAACTAGAAAGACAGGAACACAGTCCCATCCATTAGCAGAGAGGCTGCCTAAAATCATAATAAGGCCACAGACACCCCAAAATACACCACCAGACGTGGACGTGCCCACCAGAAAGACAAGATCCAGCCTCATCCACCAGAACACAGGCACTAGTTCCCTCCATCAGGAAGTCTACACAACCCACTGAACCAACCATAGCCACTGGGGACAGATACCAAAACCAACGGGAACTACGAACCTGCAGCCTGTGAAAAGGAGACCCCAAACACAGTAAGATAAGCAAAATGAGATGACAGAAAAACACACAGCAGATGAAGGAGCAGGGTCAAAACACACCAGACCTAACAAATGAAGAGGAAATAGGCAGTCTACCTGAAAAAGAATTCAGAATAATGATAGTAAGGATGATCCAAAATCTTGGAAATAGAATAGACAAAATGCAAGAAACATTTAACAAGGATGTAGAAGATCTAAAGAGGAACCAAGCAACGATGAAAAACACAATAAATGAAATTAAAAATACTCTAGATGGGATCAATAGCAGAATAACTGAGGCAGAAGAAAGGATAAGTAACATGGAAGATAAAATGGTGGAAATAACTACTGCAGAGCAGGATAAAGAAAAAAGAATGAAAAGAACTGAGGACAGTCTCAGAGACCTCTGGGACAACATTAAACGCACCAACATTCGAATTATAGGGGTCCCAGAAGAAGAAGAGAAAAAGAAAAGGACTGAGAAAATATTTGAAGAGATTATAGGTGAAAACGTCCCTAATATGGGAAAGGAAATAGTTAATCAAGTCCAGGAACCACAGAGAGTCCCATACAGGATAAATCCAAGGAGAAACACGCCAAGACACATATTAATCAAACTGTCAAAAATTAAATATAAAGAAAACATATTAAAAGCAGCAAGGGAAAACAACAAATAACACATAAGGGAATCCCCATAAGGTTAACAGCTGATCTTTCAGCAGAAACTCTACAAGCCAGAAGGGAGTGGCAGGATATACTTAAAGTGATGAAGGAGAAAAACCTACAACCAAGACTAATCTACCCAGCAAGGATCTCATTCAGATTTGATGGAGAAATTAAAACCTTTACAGACAAGCAAAAGCTGAGAGAGTTCAGCACCACCAAACCAGCTTTACAACAAATGCTAAGGGAACTTCTCTAGGAAAGAAACACAAGAGAAGGAAAACACCTACAATGACAAACCCAAAACATTTAAGAAAATGGGAATAGAAACATACATATCGATAATTACCTTAAATGTATATGGATTAAATGTTCCCACCAATAGACACAGACTGGCTGAATGGATACAAAAACAAGACCCATATATATGCTGTCCACAAGAGACCCACTTCAGACCTAGAGACACATACAGACTGAAAGTAAGGGGATGGAAAAAGATATTCCATGCAAATGGAAATCAAAAGAAAGCTGGAGTAGCAATTCTCATATCAGACAAAATAGACTTTAAAATAAAGACTATTAAAAGAGACAAAGAAGGACACTATATAATGATCAAGGGATCGATCCAAGAGGAAGGTATAACAATTGTAAATATTTATGCACCCAACATAGGAGCACCTCAATACATAAGGCAAATACTAACAGCCATAAAAGGGGAAATCGACAGCAACACAATCATAGTAGGGAACTGTAACACCCCACTTTCACCAATGGACAGATCATCCAAAATGAAAATAAATAAGGAAACACAAGCTTTAAATGATACATTAAACAAGATGGACTTAATTGATATTTATAGGACATTCCACCCAAAAACAACAGAATACACATTTTTCTCAAGTGCTCATGGAACATTCTCCAGGATAGATCATATCTTGGGTCACAAATCAAGCCTTGGTAAATTTAAGAAAATTGAAATCGTATCAAGTATCTTTTCCGACCGCAACGCTATGAGACTAGATATCAATTACAGGAAAAGATCTGTAAAAAATACAAACACATGGAGGCTACACAATACACTACTTAATAACGAAGTGATCACCGAAGAAATCAAAGGGGAACTCAAAATATACCTAGAAACAAATGACAATGGAGACACGACGACCCAAAACCTATGGGACGCAGCAAAAGCAGTGCTAAGAGGGAAGTTTATAGCAATACAAGCCTACCTCAAGAAACAGGAAACATCTCGAATAAACAACCTAACCTTGCACCTGAAGCAATTAGAGAAAGAAGAACAAAAAAACCCCAAAGTTAACAGAAGGAAAGAAATCATAAAGATCAGATCAGAACTAAATGAAAAAGAAATGAAGGAAACAATAGCAAAAATCAATGAAACTAAAAGCTGGTTCTTTAAGAAGATAAACAAAATTGATAAACCATTAGCCAGACTCATCAAGAGAAAAAGGGAGAAGACTCAAATCAATAGAATTAGAAATGAAAAAGGAGAAATAACCACTGACACTGCAGAAATACAAAAAATCATGAGAGATTACTACAAGCAACTCTATGCCAATAAAATGGACAACCTGGAAGAAATGGACAGATTCTTAGAAATGCACAACCTGCCTAGACTGAACCAGGAAGAAATAGAAAATATGAACAGACCAATCACAAGCACTGAAATTGAAACTGTGATTAAAAATCTTCTAACAAACAAAAGCCCAGGACCAGATGGCTTCACAGGTGAATTCTATCAAACATTTAGAGAAGAGTTAACACCTATCCTTCTCAAACTCTTCCAAAATATTGCAGAGGGAGGAACACTCCCAAACTCATTCTACGAGGCCACCATCACCCTCATACCAAAACCAGACAAAGATGTCACAAAGAAAGAAAACTACAGGCCAATATCACTGATGAACATAGATGCAAAAATCCTCAACAAAATACTAGCAAACAGAATCCAACAGCACATTAAAAGGATCATACACCATGATCAAGTGGGGTTTATCCCAGGAATGCAAGGATTCTTCAATATACGCAAATCAATCAACGTGATACACCATATTAACAAATTGAAGGAGAAAAACCATATGATCATCTCAATAGATGCAGAGAAAGCTTTCGACAAAATTCAAGACCCATTTATGATAAAAGCCCTGCAGAAAGTAGGCATAGAGGGAACTTTCCTCAACATAATAAAGGCCATATATGACAAACCCACAGCCAACATTGTCCTCAATGGTGAAAAACTGAAACCATTTCCACTAAGATCAGGAACAAGACAAGGTTGCCCACTCTCATCACTATTATTCAACATAGTTTTGGAAGTGTTAGCCACAGCAGTCAGAGAAGAAAAAGAAATAAAAGGAATCCAAATCGGAAAAGAAGAAGTAAAGCTGTCACTGTTTGCAGATGACATGATACTATACATAGAGAATCCTAAAGATGCTACCAGAAAACTCCTAGAGCTAATCAATGAATTTGGTAAAGTAGCAGGATACAAAATTAATGCACAGAAATCTCTTGCATTTCTATACACTAATGATGAAAAATCTGAAAGTGAAATTAAGAAAACACTCCTGTTTACCATTGCAACAAAAAGAATAAAATATCTAGGAATAAACCTACCTAAGGAGACAAAAGACCTGTATGCAGAAAATTATAAGACACTGATGAAAGAAATTAAAGATGATACAAATAGATGGAGAGATATACCATGTTCTTGGATTGGAAGAATCAACATTGTGAAAATGACTCTACTACCCAAAGCAATCTACAGATTCAATGCAATCCCTATCAAACTACCACTGGCATTTTTCACAGAACTAGAACAAAAAATTTCACAATTTGTATGGAAACACAAAAGACCCGAATAGCCAAAGCAATCTTGAGAACGAAAAACGGAGCTGGAGGAATCAGGCTCCCTGACTTCAGACTATATTACAAAGCTACAGTAATCAAGACAGTTTGGTTCTGGCACAAAAACAGAAATATAGATCAATGGAACAGGATAGAAAGCCCAGAGATAAACGCACGCACATATGGTCACCTTATCTTTGATAAAGGAGGCAAGCATATACAGTGGAGAAAAGATAGCCTCTTCAATAAGTGGTGCTGGTAAAATTGGACAGATACATGTAAAAGTATGAAATTAGAACACTCCCTGACACCATGCACAAAAATAAACTCAAAATGGATTAAAGACCTAAATGTAAGGGCAGACACTATCAAACTCTTAGAGGAAAACATAGGCAGAACACTCTATGACATACATCACAGCAAGATTCTTTTTGACCCAGCTCCCAGAGAAATGGAAATAAGAACACAAATAAACAAATGGGACCTAATGAAACTTAAAAGCTTTTGCACAGCAAAGGAAACCATAAACAAGACCAAAAGACAACACTCAGAATTGGAGAAAATATTTGCAAATGAAGCAACTGACAAAGGATTAATCTCCAAGATTTACAAGCAGCTCATGCAGCTCAATACCAAAAAAAAGAACAACCCAATCCAAAAATGGGCAGAAGACCTAAATAGACATTACTCCAAAGAAGATATACAGATTGCCAACAGACACATGAAAGAATGCTCAACATCATTAATCATTAGAGAAATGCAAATCAAAACTACAATGAGATATCATCTCACACCGCTCAGAATGGGCATCATCAGAAAATCTAGAAACAATAAATGCTGGAGAGGGTGTGGAGGAAAGGGAACCCTCTTGCACTGTTGGTGGGAATGTAAATTGATACAGCCACTATGGGGAACAGTATGGAGGTTCCTTAGAAAACTACAAATAGAACTACCATACGACCCAGCAATCCCACTACTGGGCATATACCCTGAGAAAACCATAGTTCAGAACGAATCATGTACCAAAATGTTCATTGCAGCTCTGTTTACAATAGCCAGGACATGGAAGCAACCTAAGTGTCCATCATCAGATGAATGGATAAAGAAGATGTGGCACATATATACAATGGAATATTACTCAGCCATAAAAAGAAATGAAATGGAGGTATTTGTAATGAGGTCGATGGAGTTAGAGTCTGTCATACAGAGTGAAGTAAGTCAGAAAGAGAAAAACAAATACAGTATGCTAACACATATATATGGAATCTAAGGAAAAAAAAAAAAGGCCATGAAGAACCTAGTGGCAAGACAGGAATAAAGACACAGACCTACTAGACAATGGACTTGAGGATATGGGGAGGGGGAGGGGAGAGATGTGACAGGGTGAGAGAGTGGCATGGACATATATACACTACCAAATGTAAAATAGATAGCTAGTGGGAAGCAGCCGCATAGCACAGGGAGATCAGCTTGGTGCTTTGTGACTACCTAGAGGGGTGGGATGGGGAGGGTGGGAGGGAGGGAGATGCAAGAGGGAAGAGATATGGGAACATATGTATATGTATAACTGATTCACTTTGTTATAAAGCAGAAACTAACACACCATTGTAAAGCAATTATACTTCAATAAAGATGTTTAAAAAAAAAAGTATAAAAGAATAAGTGTGATTGACTCTATCACGTCACATGATGAGGTATCATCCAGAGAAACTGGACAAGGGAAAATGCTCCAGGAAGAGGGTTCAGCATGTGTGAAAGCTTAGAGACAAAATAAACATTTCAGTGCAAAGAAAATAAGATTGAAATGGCTGGATTGTACACAGTGATGTGGGGGAGTGGCAGGAAATGAGGCTGAGATGTAAAAGAAAGGAGATAAGAAAAGGCACTTAATCATATAGTTGTTCACTTTTCTTTTAATGAACACGTTTACAGGGGAGGTGATATAACTTAAGTTCAATGCCAAGGGCTCTGGTGTCAGACAATCAGGCTTTGAAATCTGGCTCTATCTCTCACAAGTTGTATGAATTAGGAAAGTAGTCTAAACTCTCTTAGCCTCAGTTTCCCCATTTCATAAATGAGGAGAATAAAAACACTCACTTCATGAGGTTTTGTGAGGATTAAAAGGTAAATTCCACATAAAATATTCAGCACAAGCCTTAGGACATGAAAATGATTGATGGTGATGATGATGATGAATATGATGATGATGGAGACAATGATAGAAAGTAATCTATGATGATATTGATGATGAGGGGGCCACACAAGGGTCACAGTGAATTTTCTGAAGAAAAGAGAAACTGCTGAAGCATTTTTTAAAAAAAATTTTTACTGGAGTATAGTTGCTTTACAATATTGTGTTAGTTTCTACTGTACAGCAAAGTGAATCAGCAATACATTTACATATATCCCCTCTTTTTTTGGATTTCCTTCCCATTTAGGTCACCACAGAGTATTGAGTAGAGTTCCCTGTGCTATACAGTAGGTTCTCATTAGTTATCTATTTTATACATAGTGTATATATGTGTATACACAGTAGTGTATACATGTCAATCCCAATTTCCTAATTCATCCCAACCTCCCTTTCTCCCTTGGTATTCATATGTTTGTTCTCTACATCTGTGTCTCTATCTCTGCTTTATAAATAAGATCATCTATACCATTTTTTTCAGATTCCACATGTATGCATTAATACACGATATTTGTTTTTCTCTTTCTGACTTACTTCACTCTGTGTGACAGTCTCTAGGTCCAACCACATCTCTACAAATGACCCAATTTCGTTCCTTTTTATGGCTGAGTAATATTCCATTGTATATATGTACCACAACTTCTTTATCCATTCCTCTGTTGATGGACATTTTGGTTGCTTCCTTGTCCTGGCTATTGTAAACAGTGCTGCAATGAACATTGGGGTGCATGTGTATTTTTGAATTATGGTTTCCTCTGGGTATATGCCCAGTAGTGGGATTTCTGGGTTATATGGTAGTTCTATTTTTAGTTTTTTAAGGAACCTCCATACTGCTCTCCATAGTGGATGTATCAATTTACATTCCCACCAACAATGCATGAGGGTGCCCTTTTCTCCACACCCTCTCCAGCATTTATTGTTTGTGGATTTTTTGATGATGGCCATTCTGACTGGTGTGAGGTAATACCTGACTGTAGTTTTGATTTGCATTTCCCTAATAATTAGCAATGTAGAGCATCTTTTCATGTGCCTGTTGGCCATCTGTATGCCTGAACCAAGTTTAAACCAAGACCTACATTACACTAGAAAGAAAAACAGTGGGCCAGTCAGATAATAAAACTGACTTCATTAAAAATGGAGAACTATTATCAAGTTTACATTTTGAAATAGCATTCTGATTAGTTAGAAGAATGCTTTTAAAGTTGAAAAGTGAATGCTGTAATCCCTGTTTGGATGATAAACTATGTAGTAGATGTCTTTGTGATCATCAGTTGGTATGTTTTATAAGGGGAGTTTTGTTTAATCACACAAATCAGTTGAATGGATGTCATCTCCAATATATAATGCAATAGTAATCATAAGAGAAAGAGTTAATATGTATTTTAGCATATTTGTCAGATGCTGCTTTTTGCTACTTACATGTATTAACTCATTTAATCCTAACAACAACCTTATAGACAGTATTGTTATTCTCATTTTACACATGGTAAAATTGGAGCACATAGAAGTTCAGAAATTTGCCAAATTCACACAGCATACGGAGAAGCACAGATTCAAACCAGATAGTCTGGATCCAAAACTTGTATCTTTAACCCCTGTGTGAAAAGTGCTATAATGGAGTAGTTTTTAGAGTACCTGGAGCTTAGCGAGCGCTACTATAATCTAAGAGGATATTAAGGAATCAAACAAAGAACTTTGGGGCAATAGGATAAAACACTATTTTAACAAAGTAGAAAGCACAAGAGGATAAAATTAGAGTAACTTAAAAAAGGAAAGGATAATATCAGATAGATTTTAATGAATGAACTGGATATTTGTCTCCTTGATAACCAAACATAGACTACTTTACAGAAAAATCTGTAATGGTATTTATTTTTCCCTTTCCTCCTAATTAGATATAATTAACTAGATATGATTACTCCATTTCCTAAATGCCCTTGTATTTGCTAAACATATATAAAAATATGTTTATCCATCTCAAATAAATCTGCAATCAGCAACATTCTGATGGATTTCTATTATTCTTAAATAGAAATCTAAAATTCAGACTCCTTCCCATGGCCTCTCTGATTATATTCTTTCCTGCTGTGTATATACACACACACACACACACACACACAGAGTACATGCCATTATCCAAGATACTCCTGGCATAATAGTTTTTGCTCTCCTCAAACACAAAAGGGTTCCACTGTTTCTTGGCTGGTATAATCTTCACCCAAATCTTACATTACTAGATCTATCTCACATGTTTGTTTGTCCACTTTCTACCCCATTTTAGAATATCCTTTAAGAGATATATGGTGCCTTTTTTTAGGGATGATAATTATTCTTTGCTAAAGACATTTCTTTTTTGGTTGAGAGAACTGTACCTGCTGTCTCACTCCTGGCCCTGCTACACTCCCCACCTCCTTTGACACCATCTGATGGTAATGAGTATCTCTCTTTCCTAGCAAGTGTCATAGATTCCATTTTACATGTGTTTCTATTATTATTGGTAAAATGATTACCAGTTTTAGGTCCCACAAAGAGCAGAGGCCCTGTTTGCTTTTATATTATAATACATCCTGTAGGAAATCAGAATATACCACCCCAACATATGCCACTTTTGAATATGGATTACTTTGAGCTGAAGGTAATTGAGAATCAACAGATTCAGAAAGAAGCCTTCTCAGGACTTGCCTTATGTGACTAAAAGCAGAAACTTCAGAGAAATGAGGACTGCCCTAAATCCTTTCGCTGGGAGATTTTATGGCCTTAAAGAAGATGGAGAATCAACACTAAGTCTTCACCAAAACAAACAAACAAACGGAAACCCACAAAACAAACAAAAAAGCTTCCTAAAATAGGCTTTACTTTCCATTAGTTTCCCCATATATCTACCCTCCTAGAAGCCTAAATTTCCCTTTCTTTGTCTAGTCCACAATTTATTGCCCTTTGTTAAAAATATAAGCTTCCAAGTCTAACCACTGCTTGGGGGTTCACTTCTTTTCTATGGAGCCTTCATGCATGTAAAAATAAAATAAATGAGCATATGCCTTTTATCCTTTTAATCTGTTTTTTTGTCAGTTCAATTCGAAAGTCCCAGTACTACACCTTAGAGGGTAGAGGAAAATTTTTTCTTCTGTTACTATCCGCAGCACTTAAAGCAATGCCAGACTCAATAAATACTTGATGAGTATTGATGATGAATATAATGATGATGGAGACAATGATAGAAAGTAATCTATGATGATATTGATGATGAGGGGGTTCTCATTAGTTATCTATTTTATACATAGTGTATATATGTGTATATATATGATGGGGAATGGGCAGGAAACCATGCACTTGGAGCGAGTGATTCATAGGAATCAGCAAATGAAAACTATCTACTGAAATTACCAAAGAAAGGTTGATGCAAACAGAGTGTACCATGTTCAGTGCTGTCCTTATCATCATGACTGTCTCCAGAAGTTAGATGAGGTCCAAATGCAAACAGCACAAATAATAATAACAAATACAGACAGAAAGATAGATAGATACACAGATGATATATATAGATAGATAGATAGATAGATAGATAGATAGATAGATAGATAGATAGATAGATAGATAGATAGATAGATGGTTCGAATGAGATCGAGATGAGAAGTCCAGGGCTGCTTTGGCAGCTTTGTGGTCATCAAAGACCCAGGAGCCCTTCTGATTTTCCACTCTAAGCAAATGACTTCCACCTTTAAGGCATTTGGAATCTTGTTACAGCAGAAAAGCTGAAAATTTTCTGGAAGCAGAAAATAGGGAGGGAAGAATGCAAAAAGACACATATACTAGCTTTAGTAGGACTCTGAAAAAGAGCTATTCTAGAAACTGACCTAAACTTCAGCTTATATCTTATTGGAAACACCTTTCAAAACTGAAACTGAAATGTAGATATATAGATAATTCTATTGCCACCTTAAACAATGAAGTGATCCATTAGTAAGGTAAATGGAAGAAATATAAACAATTTTTCTTTTCTCTTATGAAAAGTATCCATTTTTAACTTTTTAAGCATTTTGCATCATAAAACTGTGTTTGTTTTGGTTTGTTTTTACTGAAGCAAGTAAGTCTTGGCAAAATAATTTTTATTACATATTTTCCTTTAAACTTACTGAGCCAAAACAGTAAAAAAGGGAATCTCAGGATTAAAACTGGACTCATGGTTTGAAATATCAAGAACTGTGAATTTATAATGGCAAGCACAAAGACAAACTTCAAGTGCATTCCAGATATATACATGAAGATGCAAGATTTTCTCTTATAATCTGTCTACTTTCAAATACATCCCCATCAGCAACCTGATGAAACTTCAACATCTTATCTCCAGTCCTTCACTACCCTCTTTTCAACTCTAATGAAGCTTCATTCCATCATTTCTTAATGTTAAAGCTACTGAAGCTAAGCCATAGCTGAAGGAAGGCATTCTTCTTTGTCTTTTGAATGCGTTTTTTATGTGTCTGTGTGCTTACATTTGAGTTGAATGCGTGCTGTTTTCGTTATGTATTTATTTATTTATTTAATTGGAGTACAGTTGCTCTACAATGTTGTATTAGTTTCTGCTGTACAATGAAGTGAATCAGCTATATGTATACATATATCCCCTCCCTCTTGGACCTCCCCCCACTCTCCCCCATCCTACCCATCTAAGTCATCACAGAGCACCGAGCTCAGCTCCCTGTGCTATACAGCAGGTTCCCACTAGCTAGCTATTTTACACAAAGGTAGTGTATATATGTCAATCCTAATCTCCCAATTCGTTTCACCCTCCCCTTCCCCCCCACCCCCATTTCCACATGTCCTCCTCTTTTTACACCAAACAAGGAATCCATGCAGTGATGACCTGAATTGGGAGAAGTTTGGCAGCTCTACCATTTCTTCATTCTACTCCTTTGCTAAACTTTCCTGTTACTTGTTCTATGTTGAAAACAGAATTATCTGCCAGAATAAAATGAGGATTGCAGATTCCCTAATTTATCCCCTATTCCCTCTTTTCCCCAAAGATAGCCTGAATTTCAAAGACAATCTCTTCATGAAAATCAAATAGATAGGGTAAAAAAGTCAAGGAAATAACCATTTAAGGATATGGGTTCTCTCACCAAACTTGAGAAGAAGTTGTTCTGTTCAAAGAATAGAAGTGAATATAATTTGAAATGAAATTATATTTGTACTCTTACTTTTAAACTCATTTTAGAGTTTTATTTTAAACTTATTTTGATTCTCAAAAGAGAATTTGTTTTTAATTGATTAGGTAAGGTCCTGAAGAACTAAAAGACTATTTTTTTTTTTTTTACTCCTTGAGAGTTTTGCTCTTCTGAAGAAAAAAGCTTACCTGTGCCTGCCCCCACTCCCCCAAAATGAACTGACTTCTGAAAAGTAGACTTTAAAAATTTTTGCCAAACATTGTTAAAATATAGAGTTAAATAAAATTAAATTTTTTTCTCTACTATTTCTTGTTAGCACTTTAGAAATATCAGACAGGTTCCAATTGATTGTACCTTATACACGTTGAATAGAGACTACATAGGTGTGTTTAAAAATCCCTAAAATACAAAGGACTTAATTGAGAAAATGTCACCTCTTTTAAGTGTTAAATAGCCAGCAATAAAGCTGTCTCTTTCCTTAGTGTGTGTGTCTGTGTAAGGGTAATGGTGGGATGAGTTCTAAAGTACCAAACATAAGATTTCCCAAGGGAAGGCTGCTGCCCATTGGATTAGTTATGTGACATCTTTGGCTATCAAATAACAGCTTGCTTCTATTTAGTTTGTGACTATTGGGATAACTATTTACAGGTGCATACACCTCTTTCAGCTTGTGTATGTCCTATAAAAATTCCTAAGGAGAATACTAATGAAATCATTGAAGAAATATTCCATTACTTATACATCATAACCTCAGGCATTCATTTTTTCTTTTGAAAATTTTAACCCAAAATATTTCAGACATACTAATATAATTCCCACACATACATTCAAGGTAATGTAATATACTCATTTTTAAAAAACGTTAAGAACCGACCTTAAGTTTGTGACTAACCATAAGTTTCCTTTATCCCCCCCTGCTTTATTGAGGTATAACTGACAAAAAACAGCATATATTTAAGATTTCCAATGTGATGTTTTCATGTACATATGCATTGTTAAATGATTACCACAATCAAGCTAATTAACATATCCATAAACTCACATAGTTATTTTTTCTTTTTGTGATGAGAACATTTAAGATCTACTCTCTTAGAAAATTTTAGGTAAACAAAAACAGTATTGTTAACTGTGGTTACCACTTGGTACATTAGATCTCCAGAACTTATTCATGTTGCTTAATGGAAAATTTGTACCTTTTGACTAATATCTCCCTATGATCCCCATTTCCTTGTAACCACCATTCTACTTTCTACTTGTATGAGTTTGATGTTTTCAGCTTCCACATATAAGTGAAATTATACAGTATTTGTCTTTTTGTGCCTAGCTTATTTTACTTGTCAAAATGTCCTCCAGGTTTATATATGTTGCTGCAAATGACAGGATTTCCTACTTTTTTAAGGCTGAATAATATTTTATTGTATATTATGTCCCATTTCGTTGTGTGTGTGCACGCAAACATGCACACATGCACACACATATCACATTTTTCTTTATTCATTTGTTGATGGACACTTAGATTGTTTCCATGTACTGGATACTGTGAATCATACTACAATCAACATGGAAGTATAGGTATCTTTTCAAGAGAATGGTTTTGTATCTTTGGGATATATACTCAGAAGTAGAATTTCTGAATCATATGCTAGCTCTATTTTTAATTTCTTAAGGAATTTTCATACTGTTTTTCATAATGACTATACCAATTTACATTCCCACCAACAGTGCACAAAGATTTCCTTTTTTCCTTACCTTGCCAACACTTATTATCTTTTGACTTTTTGATAATAGCCATCTTGTTGTCAAACCCAAGTTTGTGTGCCTGACACACAGTGAGGACAAACAAACTGAAACATCAGAGTTTGGGGCACAGAAAGTTTTATTGTAGGACATTAAGCAAGGAACAAGGGTAGATCATGCTCAAAAGACCCAAACTCCTTGACGGCTTCCAGAGAAGAGTTTTTAAAGGCAAAATTTATGGTGAGGTCTTGAGGGCTTCAGGGTGTGCGACTTTCTTCTGATTGGTTGGTGGTGAGATATCAGGGTGATATCTCCAGTATCTCAGCCTTCTGGTCCCAACCAGTCTGGGGTCTACTTGTGTGTGGTCACCATGTACTCACCATCCTCCATCTCCACATTTTGTTTTCTCTTTGTTGACTTGGAAGTTATATATTCTCTATTACTTTAGTGATTAGTAAATGGCAATTTTCAAATTGTATTCAACTAAATCTAAAGTTACTTCGGTATCTCTCCCTGCTCTAGCACATTCCAAGAACCAAAGAACCAGAAGAACCACATCTTTCATATAGGTTGGTATTAAAGTGACACCTTGCTTATAAATGTCCTGCTATTAATCAGTATGGTTGTTTTGGTTGTTGCTTTTTTCTTACTTCGTAGCCAAAGTGTTTACTAATTTATTTGCTTACCATTGCTTTGTGTTCATCTTTGTCTTTCTGGGTTAATTATTTCCAAGTAAAGTACAAATTTATATGGCTTTTAAATGAGGATCTTGTTATATTTTTTAGACCTTTTCTTGAAAATATCTTTATTTTGAGCTCACTTTCTTCTTTTTTCCTCTTCTTCTCTTCAATACTTATTTCTGAGAATCAACTACCAATAAGGCACATGTTAGTTCCACAGCTTGCAGTGGATATAAGGGCACAAAAAATAGACAAATATATTCCCATCTTCACTGAGCTTAGCTTTAGCTGGGAAGAACATTGTGTGCTCTTAACTCCCTTCCACTAGTCAGTAAACTACCAAAGGAAAGAGAACTTCTCTCCTCTCCACTGTCTTCTTGATACAGAATTCCAGATTGATAGTCACTTTCCTTCAGACATTTGGAGATACTGGGTTTTAAGGATTCTATTTAATGAGAAGTCAGCTGTTGTTAAATTTCTAATACCTTTTAAAATAATATATAATTTCTCTTTAATTTTCTCTTATTTTACATGTTTTTCAGTTTTATTATAATTTGTTTAGATGCGGCTCTATTGTCTTTGTTTTCTGGTCAGGATAATATTTGATTCTTCAACCTGAGAATTTATGACTTTTATCTATCCTGGGGAACTCTGTAATTATAACGTTAAATATTGCTTCTCACACATTATCTCTTTTTGGAAATTCCTTTACTTATATGTTGGCACTTCTAATTCTATTTTCTGTATTTCCTAACCATTTTTCCCCATACTTTTCTGTCCTCTATGCTGAATCTTTTAAATTCTCTAAAATCTGAATTACATTTAAATAATCTTTCTATTTAGATGTGTCTAATCTGCTGTTTAACCTATCAATTAAGGTTTTATTTTATTGACTATATATGTCTTTGCTGAAAGTTCTAGTTGATTGTTTTTCAGATGTGTTCCTTTCTCTCCAAACCAAATTGTTCTGTCATTATATGTGGGTTTTAGTTTTCCTTTTATTCCTTTAACCATTTTACGTTTCCTGATTTCATAGTCTCTTTCAAACTGGTCTATGATTTTAGAGGGTATAGTCCTTCTTCAGTTATGCTTTAATCTTACTCTACCTTTTGATTTGGACATTTTTGTTGTGAATCTTTCATAGCGTTGTATAGTTGCATGAACTTGGAGGATACAGGAGTGGTCCTCTTCAGATTCATTTTGCATTTGTTTCTCTCCTGAATTTCAGGGGTTTCACTAAATGAAGACCAGTTTGCCATCGTTGTTATTCATTTCATTGTTATTTTTGCTGTTGATCCGTTGGCTATGGTATATGTATGTAATTTACGTGTGTGTGTGTGTGTATATATATATATATATATATGTATATGTATATATATATATATATATATATATATATATATATATATATATATATATATATATATATATATATATGTAAATTAGAACTCTGTGCCCAGAAAATGTTCTATTCTGGACTTTAAAAGCCCAGCTCATTCTGGAAGTACGTCTGACTGTGGTATCATACCTGGCTACCAGCTTCAACTGTATCAGTTCAAAAGGTTACTGTACTAGCCACAAGTTCCTTCTCTGTTTATGACACCTGCGAATTTCCCTTTCCTTTCTTCTTTTACATTCAACAATTTACTATTTCGTTTAGTTTAGTTTATTTAGTTTAAGGTAGTTTGTCCAATATGGTCAAGTATTTGTGGCAACAGTGGATGGTACAATACATATTGAATCAGAGCAACATGTTAACAGGACAAGAATTACATATGGTTCTAAGAACAAACACTTCCTTTCTCCTTTCTGCTATAATTATAAGTTGATGATTTCCATGTTCCTTTGGAATTCACCTTACATAAAATAAAGTCACATATTACCCTTTTCCAAAACACTGACAAAGTATAAAATAGAGTGTTTTATGCATTTTTGTAGTCTCGTCTTACGTAATACATTTTTTCTTGCTGATTTGAAAAATAAATACAAATGTCTGCTGTTGAATTTAAAGAGCTATCTCTTTTTAAACTTCAATAGACTCTTCATCTTTTAGATTCTTTTATGGTATTTAATTCACTTTGTGAACATAGATTTAGTACTATTTTCTCTGATCTTGGCTGGACTAGATTGCTAATCAGTATCATTCTGGATCCTTAATAGCTTCTTCTTCCTCTTCTAATTTTTGTGTCCTAACTCAAATTTTTTTTTTAGTGCACTATTCTTCTGTATTTACTATTTCATTTTTAGAAAACAGGAGTAGCATAAATTACATAAATTACTGCTTTATTAGAAATCAGTTGAATCAGGGCATCAATAAGAAACAGTTTCCCATTTATTCAAAAGTGATTATTGAGTGTCAACTTTGTAACATTTACTGAGCTAAAAGTGAGGTGCACTTTACAGTCAAAAGTGAGGGGGTAATGATATAGTGTATTAGATGTTAGAATAATGACACAAAACAAAAAGAACAAAAAGCAGGACATTTCATTCAGACAGGTAGTAACAGAAAAGTCTTCCACCAGGGGGTGATAACTTGAACTCAGACTTGAAAGATGAATAGAAATTTTCAACTTGAGAAAGCAACATGTACAAAACATCAAGGAGTGAGTAATTATGATGGGTAAGAAAAATGCAAGCATTTAGTATAATTAAACCAGTATAATTAAACCATATGTTATATGTGAAAACTTGCCTGGTGATGAGTTTCAATGAGCTTCCAGATGTAAGCAGTTACCAGATCTTGAATGACTTTGTTTCTACTAAGGGAGTTGAATCTTCTTTAGAAAGTAATGGAAAAGAATAGATGCGTGCTAACAAAGGAAGCAACTTGACTAGATACACAGAGTTGCAAGATCATTGTGAGGGCAGCGTAGAGTACTGAGGGCAAAATATCTATGATTCTCATCACTCAGTAAAGAAGCTCTACTGCTCCTCAGTATTTGTTTTGCTGCTTGGTTTTTTTTTGTTTTTTTTTTTTGTTTTTTTTTTTTCTGTTTAATCTCCAAAAGTTCTCTGAGTCAATATGCATGCCTAATTCCCCAGGTACATTTATTTCAGTAGTATTGATTGACTATATCCTATGACTATATCCTAGCACTAAATGCATTGTGCTAAGTCCTAGAAATACTAAGATAAATAAAACAGGTTTCCTGTTTTCTCAAACTTTACTACTTTATTGGGGGAGGGCAGTCCCTTTCAATAGTGTGTCACACTGCCTTCACAAAATTATGCAAAGTTGTGTGTGTGTGAGAGAGAAAGAAAGAGAGAGAGAGACACACACACACACTAGGATCTTAGAGCAGCTGTCTTAGGAAACATTTCCTGTAGGAAATAAAATTTACACTGAGACTTGCAAGATTAATAAAATTTCTAAAGGTGCTTACTCCCCTTGGGCTAGTATTAGTTACTGCTCCAGTTAAAGAGGAATAAATGTTCCAGAAGTCTGCTTCCTTTCCTTCCTGCCCTTTACCTCCACATCCTAAATCTTTATAGTCACTAAGACTCCCTGTCTACTCGTGTCATTAGGAAGGGGGAAAGCTTTAACTCACACGTTTCTCTCACATTCTGCTTTTCATTTCCTTCCCACTCTCTCTGGTCCCTCACCATCTCTCACTTAAACTTTGGTAATTACCTCACTCCAGGACAGTCAATCTTCCATACTGCTGCTGGAGGGAGGTTTCTGAAAGATAAATTTGCTCTTATGATTCCCTTGATTAAAAAATAAATAAATAAATAAAACAACAGAAGCATTTGGTAGTCTTCTGTTGCCTTTAGGGAGAAGTCCAAAACTCTGAGCAGGTCACAGAACATTCCTCATTCGGTGATGGTGACACCTCATCAGCGTTCCTGCTGCCTTTTCCCTTGTTTTTAAATCCTTTAAGTTTGTCTTTATAATGTGTTGTTCATGAAACCTTCCTCTCTATTCTGAAGGTAGAATTAGACAGGACTCTGAATTATAGCACTTTTCTCTTTGTATGAAATTACTTACACATCGTTTTTCTCTACTTGACTGTGAATAATTAAAGGTGAGGAATATATTTTATTCATCTTTACATCCTCGGTACTTGGCACAGTTCCTGGCCTACTTTTTGTCATGTTGAAAGTATGCAATACAGTTTAAAGTGTATTAAATAAAAATAAATTAACCCAGAGTTGAGAACAAGACCTAGAACTTAAATAATATAATAAATAATGAAAGAAACATTCTTTTGGAAAGCAGAGATGTTAAGAATGTTTCTGTAGAATACCTCTGCACTTAAGTATTCAACGTTTGCCTTTGGGCTTCTCAAAGATACATAAGATTTTGTTTCAAGTCCATTAAATGATTTTTAGAAAACAAATTTACCAAAATATAATGAGTAGAATAAAATTTTATGTACAGTAACCATATTGTTAGGCTTTTACAAAGTGTCAGTTTAGTTCAATTCAGAGTACTGAATGTTTGCAGAGCTAACCTCTTCTTTTTTTGAATTCAGAATATATCAGTTCACGTGTTTTATTATTTTTAATATGACATCAAGGCACTCCAGGGTACACTTTATTATTCCATTTATTCATGCCTAGGGTACATTATGAGCTACAAACCTAAAGGCTAAGTGCTTTAACCACCCAAATCATGTATTAGTGGATCAATAAAACACACCCTGGAGTATCTTAATCCTATAATATGTCTCCTACTTCTTATTAAAGGGGAAAAAAGCAATTAATATCTAACAAAACTAATACTTTAAAATCACATATTCTACTCTTACCTATTATATACAGGGTATAAATAAAAAACAATGGCAGTTTCTTGTTAGTATATTATTAGAGAAATGATGAATTATGCAGTCCATCTACTGAAAGAATAGTACATATTTCTGCTCTAAAAGTTTCTATAGATAGACAGCCCAAGTCTACATGAAGTATTTTATATTTGTAAATGTTAATTCCTTACGTAGTGGCAATCCAAAACAAAGGAGTTAGACAATGGAGTGTTGCACTTAATCAATTATGTCTGATAAACTGTGACTTGCCATTTATTTCAGATGAGTTTACATTCAATTACAATAGCTTGAATTAACTGCAATTTCTTATTATAGCTTTTCCTTTGCCTTGTGCTTAGTACCAAATTTTTCTTCTGTTACTAGAGTTATCACACCCAACACATCAATTTGCATGTTGTAGATTCTCAACAAACATGCAGTTTAAGTGATGGAATAGCTATATTACTAAACAAACTCATACTACATTTTGGAAGTTATTGAATTATAAATGAAATTAAATACACATAAATACACACATATGTGATATGAATAACCAATTATCATAATAAAATTACCATAAAAGGCAAGAGAAGGCAATGATTATTTATATAACTTCTGGTTGTCAACAGTATTTTCATATGTTAGCTCATTTAATATTCACAGAAAAACTAAACACTATGCTTTATTATACCTTTATAAATGATGAGAAGTCTGAGGCCAAGAGATATTAAGAACATTGTTCATGTTAGTAACTAATAGTACTAAGATTGAAGAGGAAGCAGATCTGGAATGTGTGTGATTACAACACCATTTTTATTTACACTGTAACATTTCTAAGCTAAATGTGTTCAACTCTTTAAACTTTGTTTAACAAAATTGACTCAGCTTTAAGGATTCAAACATCAGTCTGGGACTGATCCTATTGTGAGCATTTATCATGATTGTACAGTGCTGGAGACCATGAAAAGTGTAACAGACCAGACTAAATCTATACCATTCTTATTATATATACTTCATGTTGAATTTTTGTTTTGTTTTATTTCTTCCCCATATATAGATCAAAGAACAAATGTATAATGTTTCTGTGTATTTTCAGACTAAATATTGATTATAGGTGGAAATACCATCACAAAAGAAAATAGTATTTTTGGAAGTGATAAGAGTTCTCTATTGTGCGTGGAGTTAATGAACTATAGCAGAGCAGATTTGAATAGCTGAGAAAAATCATAGTGAGGGAGTCAATAAATAAGCTTCTTTTATGGATAATAACTACTGAACAACATCAAAGCTGTTAAAGTTACTTATTCTGCTTCCCTTCTGCCCCACTTCCACTGACCTTCTTTTTAACATCTTGTTATTAATTTATTCAGTGAAGTCTTCCATTGACAACTACTTGTTTACATAGTTGTAAATTTTATTCATGCATTCAACAAATTCAGTTTGAGTTTTTAGTAGGTCTTATCGTGTTAGGTTGTGATGACATAAAAATAAAAAACTCTATCACCCTACCATTGAGGAACTATGTCAAGATTATTCTGCTTTTTGTGGAAAAGGTAGAAAAGATATGGCAAAGAATACATATGAAAAAAATGAGAGCTGCATTAGGACCTAGTGCAGGTTTCAGGGGTGTAAAGTAAGAATAAATAGTGTGCTGAAGCCAGATTACAGAGTGCTTAAATTTCATGCGAAGGATTTGAATTTAACTCACAGATGAAGGAACTTGATCTCTGGAAGAGTGTGCTGAAAATGATGATGTGGTAAGGATAATTTTGTAACCACACATGATATAAAATATCTAGCACTCACGTGATTTTATTGTATATCTAATAGGTGCCAGCCACAGCACTATAAAGAGAACAGAGACTCCACAGTCACTTAAAGGGGATTATATTCTCTGATGAGTTTAAATAATAACAGCAACAACAGCAGTTGCCATTTATTATATACTTACTATTAGCAACAAGATATTTGGTTGGCTTTATATGTATTACATTCTTTACAGATATCTTACTATTTATCCCATTTTTTATATATGAGGAAATTAACCCGTCAAGCAAGTTACCAAGCTGAGATTAGAAATGAGGCATTTCTGGCTCTACAGCTCATTTTTCACCATGTACGTGCCCTTCAAGAAGAAAACGGAGCACACATTCAGATTTTGTGGAGAAGTTTTCTGTTTCATGGTATACTAGCGAAGTCTTACTACTCATAATAGTAGAAACTATAATTATTAAGGATATTAAAAATAAAACTAATTTAGTTTTGTAGGCATGAATTAATAAAGCCTCCACTGCAGATGTGATAACATTTTTAAAATTAAGACTAGTGTTTTAAGGCATTTTTAGGTTCACAGCAAAACTGAAGGGAAGGTGCAGAGATTTCCCATATGCCTCCTGCCCCCCCACATTTATAGCCTCCCCTATTATCAACATCCCTGACCAGAGTGGTATGTTTGCTACAATTGATGAATTTACACTGACACAGCTCATCACCAAGTTCACAGTTTATTAGGATTCACTCTTGGTGTTGATAGATATGTTGTAGATACATATCTATCATTATGGTATCATGCAGAGTATTTTCACTGTCCCCCAAATCCTCTGTACTTCACCTATTCATTCCACATCGTCCCAATTCCTGACGACCACTAATCTTTTACTGTCTCCATAATTTTGCCTTTTCCACAATGTCATATGGTTGGAATCATACAGTATATAATCCTTTCAGATTACCTTCTTTCACTTAGTAATATGCATTTAAGATTCCTCTACATCTTTTCATGGCTTGATAGCTCATTTCTTTTTTAGTGCTGAGTAATATTCTTTTGTCTGGATGTACCACAGTTTATTTACCATTCATCTACTGAAGGATATTTTGGTTGCTTCCAAGTTTTTGGCAATTGTGCATAAAGCTGCTATAAATAACCATGTACATGCTTTTGTGTGAACATACATTTTCAACTCATTTGAGTAAATACCAAGGAGTATTTACTGGGTATTTGCCAGATTGCATGGCAAGAGTATGTTTAGTTTGTAAGAAACCACCAGACAGTCTTCCAAAGTGACTACCATTTTACATCCCCATCAGCAATGAATGAACGTTCCTATTGCTCCACATCCTTGTTAGCATTTGGTGTTGTCAGTGTTCTAGATTTTGGCCATTCCAATAATTGTTTACAATTATACCTCAGGGATATTGTAGGTTCGATTGCAGACCACCACAATAAAGCAAATATTACAATGAAGTGAGTGATATGAATTTTTTGGTTTCCCAGTGCATAAAAATGTTATGTTTGTACTATAATGTAGCCTATTAAGTGTGCAATAGAAATATGTATAAGAAACAATGTACATAATTTAATTTAAAAATACTTTATTTTGGTACATGACTCTTTTTGAATTATGGTTTCCTCTGGGTATATGCCCAGTAGTGGGATTTCTGGGTCGTATGGTAGTTCTATTTTTAGTTTTTTAAGGAACCTCCATACTACTCTCCATAGTGGCTGTATCAATTTACATTCCCACCAACAGTGCAAGAGGGTTCCCTTTTCTGCACACCCTCTCCAGCATTTGCTGTTTGTAGATTTTTTGATGATGGCCATTCTGACCGTCCACCCATTTACTTTTAATCTATATTTGTTTTTATATTTAAAGTGGGTTTCTTATTGACAGCATATGGTTGGGTCTTATTTTTGATTCATTCTGACAATCTTGGTCTTTTAATTGGTGCATTTAGACCATTGGCTAAAGTGATTATTGATATAGTTGGATTAATATCTACCATATTCTTTATCATTTTCTGTTTTTGCCCTTGTCTTTGTTCCTATTGTTGTCTTCCACCCTTTTTCTGCCTTTTGTGATTCTAGCTGAGCATTTTATATGATTCTATTCCTTTCTTAGCAAATTGGCTATATGTCTCTTTTTTACTTTTTTTTTTTTTAATGTGGTTGCCTTAGAGTTTGCAATATACATTTATAGCTAATCCAAGTTCACTTTCAAATAACCATTTCTAAACTATACCATTCATGGGTAGTATGAGCATCTTATAATAACAAAATAATCCTAATTCCTCAGTCTCACCCCTTGTATAATTGCTGTCATTCTTTTCACTTATATATAAGCATTCATAAATAAACACACACGAAAGATATATACATAAGATATTTGCATAAGCATAGATATTCAAAGACATTGTTGGTGTTATGTGTAGTAACATTTTGAACATAGACCTTCAGAAGGATGCACTGGAACTTGTAAACAAATATCTCTAGGACATGATAACTAAGGGGACAAAAATTGTATTTTTTGGTGCTAGGAATTATAATCCACTTATCCTGACAATAGTTTCCTATGTTTAGAATTCCCTACTGCCAGAATATCTCCCTTACAGTTAAAATAAATTCTTTTAAGTGTTGTTTTTGTCATTCAATTATGATTTCTCATGAGTAGTATAAGTAAGAGAGTGAGTGCTGTCTTATTTCAGAGAATATACTAATATTTCTAAGCCCCCTTTTCAAGTGCCTTGCATATGGAGACACAGAAATAGGAAATACAAAAGACTAGTGCATTTGGTGTGTTGCATTCACTACTACAGTTAATAAAAGAGACAGAATGGGGAAATTTCATGGAGAGTCTATGCAAAAAATGCTGTTTTTTCATTTACTGAGCTGCAGGGAAACTCCATTTATACCACCTCAAAAATAGAAAAACATGACAGAAAAACAAGATTTGAGTAGGTGTGGTGCCTACTGGTATTAGGTTGACTATAATTGGTCTTAATTAAGTCCAAGTTGGCTTCTCTTTTTTCATTATAGTTATCCTGGTAAATCTGTTTCCTAAAGTTTTAGAATTTTCAGAGATGGAAGAGAAATTTGCACAAACGTAAGTTAACATTTGACAGATTTCTGTTGAATTATCATTTTGGCACTCTACAGAATCAGAATATTTGTATAACTTTATATAGTTATTTATATTTCTATTTTCAAATTTTATTTTTTAAAATTTAAGCTAAATAATACAACCGGAAATTAACAGCAACAAACTCACATAAATCTTGAAGCAAAAAGAAAATCAAGATTGACATTAACAATGAGGACATCGCATGTTAAAATTTCTGGAATATGTTCTACTCATAGAACAATAAATATACTTCTAGCAGTGTTACTTTTAAAAAAAGACAAAATGTATGATGTTTTGAAGTGAAAGATATAAATGCAGATCAATGGAAAATATGAAAAGTGAATGAACACCCTCATTTATTATAAAGTTTTCATTAAATGACTGCAAATAAATTTAAAATTAAAGGAAATTGTTCTGAGATGACTATGTAATTAATCTGAAAAGTAAAATTATATCTCCATATTATATTATTCCCCTACCCCTAAATTTGTATATGATAATTTAAAAAATAAATCAGAATTGTATTTCATATTAATGTAATTTTTGAGTTAGAAAAAAGATATTTCTGTACACTGCCATATTTCCCTGTGACTAGAACAATTTGCAAAATATACTAGGATCTAAATAAATATTTGTAGAATGACTAAATGGGAGAGGCCATACTACACATAGTAAATAGAAACAAAAATGGGTCATAAGAAAAATGGGGGAAATAACCACAAATTTAGAACTATATGATAGCTTATGAGTCTTTAAGAAACTCTTTACTAACCCAACAGGAAAAGGATAAATAGGACATGAATAGTTAATGTGATTATCTATCTGTGGCCCCCACACACGTATTTCAGACGGCGAGAGATACCAACCCCATCGAATATGAAAGGATGATCTATATTGAGAGTGATTCAAAAGTTGCAAATAAGCACACATGTCCAAGATCATTTCCACTGTCAGACTGACAATGGTATTTTACAATGTTGACAAAATTTCTGGGAAATATATACTCTTTTTTTATTATTTATATTTTATCTTCTGGATATAAATTAACAATTTGAACCAATGTCTTAAACTTGTATGTACCATTTGACTCATTAATTCTATTTCTAAGTGAACATCCTGAGAGGCTAATTTAGAATTTGAGCAAAGCTTTTCTACAAGAATATTCATTGCTGCACTGTTAAAACTGCAGAAAACCTGGAAAAACTTTATAACCCTACAATGCAGAGGTTAAATTAGAGAAGTAACATTTTTTGGGCACATTTGCCCAAATAGAGTTGCATGAATATTTACATTCAGCATGGATTAGCTACAGCATCTATCTTTAAGTGAGAAAGCAAATTACATACATCTTCCATATGATCTCATTATACCTATACATAATTGTGTGTGTGTATATATATAATTGTGTATATAGATAGATAGATAGATAATTGTGTGTATCTATCTATCTACGTAGAGAGAAATTGGAGGGAGGGATACAACCTTAACGTACTAACATTGGTAGAATTCATATATTTCTCTCTGCTCTTTAGCCTTTATTTTCAGATTTTTCTACAATGAATGTGTAATGTTTTTGTTAAAAGAAAAAATAAACATAATTTACTGTTTTTAGATATCTATATTCTTACCAGATTTATCCTCCCATCATTTTAAGATAAACGGTAGTAAATAATATCAGTAGGTATCTTGTGACTCAAAAGCAAGATTGCTTAGAATGGTACATGGCACCTAGTTAGCATCAAAGATTCGCTGAATGAAGGAATGAAAAAATTGTTTGCTTTAAGCATTCTAGGGGTAACCTATATAATCTATATGAAATAATGGGCTTCCTTTTGTTTAAAATAGGTAAAATTAATTAAAATTATACTTTCAACCACCATGATTTAAAGCTTGCTCATTCCTACTACAATTTTCAATGATCTTATCTCTGTCATTGTATCTTTTTCCCATTCTGGCATTCTCTAATCCAGAACTTCATTTTCCCTGACTTAGCATAAGGGGTTCTTATTAAATGTACTCCTTTAACATCCCAAGGCAAATTCATAAACAAATGACTGATTCATTGCATGTAAAAACGTGTGAGGGCTCAAAGTGGGCATTTTGTAGGAGGGAATAGTGCAGTCAAGTATTATTCTAATCTTTTACTCAGTGACTTCTAAATGTGTTGGTTTCCTAGGCATTGTTGAATGGGTCAAAGACTAGAAATGAATAGACCTAGTACAATTATTTCTTACATGATTCATTTTTCTTCCTTTTTTGTGATAACACTGACTAATGTGCTATAACACTAGAACATGTTTGTCTGTTCTGTTTAATAATTCTTGATCTACATCACAATTCACATTCTTCCTGTAAAGTAGAAAATGCTAAGAAATAGAGCCACTGCAGAAGGTTTCACCGATATTGGATACATTGAAAAAAAACTGAAGAAATTCACCAATTTTCTGAAATGCTGTTTTATCTAACTTCTTTTTCTCTTAGTTAAAAAGACTTACTGTTTTAACAGTTTTTAACAGAAAGAACAGAACTGTTCTGCTTTGTGGAATTATTACCTAAGCAATAATTCTATGTACTTTGGAATACTGTATATAGAATTTCAGAGATGAAAATCGTTATGAATGCTAAAATAAGGCAATGGTTATGATGATTTTATTCAGCAGAAGATAAGTTCCATGAGGGCATAGATTTTTGTCTTCATCAAGGCTGTCTCTTCAGCACCTAAAATAGTAAATGGATGAAAAATCATGATGAGACTAAATCTAAACATTATATCAATACTAAGTGCTAAGCCATGTATATGTATTATTTCATTTAATCCTCATGAAAACAAAATAAGGTCTGCCCTATCATTATTATTTTAGGATGAAGCTTAAAGGAGATCAAACATCTTGCCCAGATTTACAAGCTAGTATGTGAAGGGACAAGAAATCAAATATAAATTGTGAAAATCTTCTGCATTTAAGAGAATAAGATTTACTTAATTGCTCTCCTTTATCCAATTTACAGTGAAGTGTAACAAATATTTACAGATTCTCATTTCCTTTCTATATCAGCGTAATCAAGATGTCAGCCACATTAATCAGATGAACATAGAACTGGCTTCCTGTTTAATGACCAGCACTCTGGGTAGGACAGAATCTCAGCCTCCGTGTACATTTATAGCTGCTACGTGCTTCTCCTAGGGCCTCTTCCTTGCTGCTTCTCACAACCTGCTCCCCTGCCAGTATAGATAAATGTCAATGGCTCTACTCAGTAATCTGCTCTCTTTTAGACGGTTGATTCGTACTGTCAATTTTTAACAGTTTTTTATCCACTTAATTTCTCTTAACCGCCTGTTCTTTTTCCCAGGTACCCCCACACTAGTCTTTCCCCATGTCTAGTAAGAAAAATATTTTGAAAATTGTATGTTACCATTTAAAATACAACTAGAGAAAATGTTTTAAAGTTTTCTGTGTAGTTTCCTACAGTACTCCACAGCATGGCACAACATGTCTTACACAGTAGGTGCTGAAGCAATGGATCTGGCAGAGAGTTACATAATTTTTAACTGGTGATTGGCATGATGATCTAAAAAATTAAAATAAGAATGAAATGAAATTAATAATAATAAAGTAATATATGTATTTCAGTTCATTTGGGCCTTTTTCATACTGAAATATTTTTCTTGAGAGTAAATTCTATTCCTTCCACCTCTTAAATTATAAGTTTCAAATCCATCTGTATACTCCTTATCTGTCCTTTATTGTGAGCCCTGTTCTTGCCATGTCACGTTCATGTCACAATTAGTGCAACAGACTCTTAACTAGTTGCTTATCTCAACTCCTCCCCTCCAGTTGGATCAGAGTGATTTTATAAAAAGAGAATATTAGTCTGAAGCTCTCTTGCTTAAAGTCTTGCATGGATTCCTCATCATGTAAGTTAAAATTGAATGGCTCGTGCATGGCATGTATGACTTTTCGTGATCAGAGCCATCACGTATTGCCTGTCTCACCTCTTGCTGCTCACCACTAGGCACGGTACACTCCCGCCACAGGACATTACTTAAAATGTACCGTGAACTCTATGGGGTTGGACCTGTTCATCTGCCGCTCCTCCTGCCTATATGCCATGTCCTCTCTACTCATACCTGTCTTGCCCAGCTCCTTTCGTTCACTTGGTTAGTTCCTCCACGTGGCTGAAAATTAAATCGAGATGGCACCTCCTCACAGTATCTTTTTCTATCTTCCACTATGGCCTAGGTGTGCATCCTATGTACTCTCTCCCAGTTGTGTACTAACAACATCATCACTCTTATCCATCAATACTTACTTTGGAGAATCAGCTATGTACAAAGTATTGTGCTAGTTCCAGGGAACGCAAGGGATACGGTGGAAAACAAAACAGACGGCTGCATGGCCTGTCCTCACAGAACGGAGTGTAGCTAGGAAGAATATTGCGTTTGCCTATTTCCTTCCACTATGCAGTACACTCCTGAAGATACGGGACCTGCCTTTGATCCCTATGTTTCCAGTCACTGGCAGATAGAGACAATGCTCACTGATGAATGAGCTTCCTGGTCCTGTGTGGAGAAGTCTCTTTCTGTTCATTCTCAGGACTTCACCATCACAGTGAAACATATTTCATTTTGAAAGATTACCTCAGGTGCACATAGTGAAACAGAATTGTATACATAGCTTATTTGTCTCCTTTGCAATTACACTGTTTCTGCTTATTTCAAAGTTTGTTCCATGTGGTGACTAAGGGCAAAAAATTATAAGAAATTGCTTAAACTCAAACAACTTAATATTTTGGACTACTATTCTCAAAGGAAAAAATCACTACGGAATAAAGTTGATAATTATTAAAAGATCTCGGTGGACCTCAGTAAAATATTACTAAAAATTGGATTACATCATTGTATATGCAAAGTGTTGATAGGAATTGTCTCTTTTTCTACTGAATTTTTAAATACATAGTACAAATATATTCATACAATGCTCAATTTAGCTATTGTGTTTGCATAGCTGACTAATTAAACATAACACTTTACATAATATTCATCTCAGAAGTCTAAACTACCAAATGATTAAAATTTTAAAGCGAGTTGTATGGATATAATTTGTCATATTTGTTCCTCATTTTATATAAATTGGCTTAAATATTGGTACAATTTTAGGAATATTACATATCTAATGTCAATATTTCAGGCACTATAGTGAGCTTCTCTCCCTTCTAACAGACTCCAATAACAAAATATAAATAGTTGTCTGAATTAATTCTTTCATGTCTTGATGAATTTCCAAATGATTATGAGTCCATAGCAATAAAAATTTTACTGCCTACTTACTTGCTAGTCCTAATCACCCCAGAGTTAATGATTGTGCATCTTTTGAATTCAAGATTCACATAAGTTAATATTCAGGGCATTCTCTCCTTCTTCTTACTAGTATTGCAATCCATGCATGAGTGTGTACATATATATTACTATATATATATGAATGTGTATATATATATATGTACACACTCACATATGGATCGCAATAGTAGTTAGAAATATATATATATATTTCACATATGTGTAATATCTATATTATTATTATCAATTTAGAATGAAATATATAATATTTATAAACACATCATATTGACTTTTTCAGTTCAAGGAATTGTGAAAATATTTATGTTTAGGTTATGTATTTATATATTTATATTATGCATTTATAATTATTTATATTTATAAATAAATCCATGAGCTACATACAGAGAGGCAACTGAGGGAGGAAGCATAGTAAAAATCTATTTAACAAATGTTTAATGACATTATTTATAAACGTTGTCATTTGGTTATTTTATCTAAAATGTGCAATAAAATGGGAAAATACTAAGTTAATGGGTTCAATAACAAGCCCGTTATTACTGGAGCTGTAGTGTGACTTCTGCAGCCCAAAAGATTATAGCTGAGCAAGATAAGGGGAAAGAAGTAGATCATCCATTACATTGAGCAGTTAATGATATTTATTGCATTATTTATCAAATACTGTGGATGTTATTTGTAGCTGCAAGCTTGACCTTAGCTAATCAAATTTAATGAATGTGTATATTGTAAATGCACTATAACAAAATGCCCTATTGTTTTACGAAGTAGGAACATGAACTAGTATTATGAAATTCAGTAAGAGTGTAGTTTCAAGATATTAATGTTAAGGAACTTAGGTGCAAGACAGAATAGATGCTTATAATTCAGACACGGCTGCTGAAATTTCCTTCTCCTTCAGTAATATAAACATTCAAGACATCTGTCTTAAATGATTTTTGCAAAGCATTTTTATAAATGTAGCAGGAAGACTGTAATAATAATATATTATTAAAATATTAGAGTTCTTATTCTATCATAAAAATGTGAAAAAAAATCAGAAGCTTTCACCATGTTATTTATGAGTTTGTATTTAATTAGATTTGAATATATACTTTGGAGAGAAAACATAAATGTGATAAAGAAACCAATACCCACTGCATAATTTTTAATTTTATAATCCTTCTAGGAAAGGAAATATACCATGATTTCCAACATGAGAACAATTATTTCACTTTGCGTATATTTTTTAAAGATTTGGAATGAGAAGTTAGCTCATTAGGATTCTTTCTTTTCATATGAAAAGCAGTATTGGTGGCAGTGAAGCAGTATTTTAAAGCATGAATATAATTTTTTAAAGTAGTTCCTAGACATCAAATCATGAAACTAACTTTACACATGTGCCTCCTAGATTTATCAGAGAAGGAGATAATAGAAATTAAATAAGAACTGCCTCCCAGTTAAGAGATCTTTCCATTGAAACACACTGTCTATCATTGAAACTTGATGACTAATAAACTCCTTGGCTTCATTTCTAAACATGAGATTTATTTTTTCCCTCTAGTATATGGAAAGAACATGAAACTTATAAGGTGAATCTCACTGGAGCTATTGAATCTAAATATAAAATTATTATGTTTCACAACTTGTTATGTCTAATGCTGAGGATTTTTTCTCCCAAAATATGGTTGTCAAAATTCTATATTATTTCCAAATGAATGTTGCATGTGATTAATTGAATTATTATTTAGTAAATATTCACTTTTTCTCTTTTCTCTCTTAAGGTACAGTATACTTCCTCATAACAATGACGTTGGGTGTGGTCATGTGACTTGCTTTGGCCACATGAAAGAACACAAGAGCATAGAAGTCTTCAATGTGCTTGTGCAATTTGATTTGGTTTATGTCCTCCTGGGATCCTCTGTGAGAGAGCATTCACTCCATTAACAGTTGAACATTCAACCAGGGTCCAGACTCGTGAAGTAGACTCAATGAAACAGACTTGGATACAGCTGAGATCCCGGAACCATGCTCAGTTGAACCACAGAGTGATGTAGAGTCACTGAACTGATTCCAGCAGAATCCAGCAGAGCCACAGTTGACTCATAGATTTGTGAGTTTCACTGTAAGCCAGAATTGTTTTGTTTTGTTTTTTGTTTTTTTAAATACAGCATTATTGTTGCATAGTTTAGAAATACACATATGACTTTCTGGAGTATTATTGTTAAGAAACTTTTACATTTTCTTAAGCACTATAGTTAAGAAACAGATTTATTTTTAAGTTAATTAAATTCATATGTTTAAGGTCTAATATTTTATATTTTATTGTTGGGTAGTGTGCTAGTAATTATAGTCTAATTTAGGCAAATATTTATGGGAAATAAATAACAATAGCAGAAATGCTTTATATTGTGATGTATAAAATCCATTTAACATTTCTAAATAAGATAACATATGTGTATTTTATCAATTCAGTCTGCAAAGAAAAATACATTTGAGGACACACTTAAGATTGCATCAATACAGAAATAGCAAATGTTCTGGAATGCCAGTTTCAACCCAAACTTTGAATCACCACCCAATATATACGTCCAAAACAAATTTGGGACCAATATGCACAGCATTTTCCTTATATGTATTTCTTAACTGACAAACAGGTAAATGAAACCAGTTCTGCACCTTAAGAGTTTTAGTTATAAGTAACAAAAATTAGTTATAGAACAGGAGATTAGAACTTCATAGAAGAAAAAGAAGCTCAGAAAGACTGACATCAAATACAAAGATGTAGAACTTTTACATGGTAAAACAAAGAGGGGATCCCAGTTCTTCTGATTCCATGACGGCTATACTATCCATGCACTAACCACATGGATTTTTTTTTTTTTTAATAAATAAGCATATCTATTTTCCAGGAATAATTTAGAAGTTACAGAATGTGGGGTTGTTAAATCACTTAACAATTTTTTTCTTCTTTCTCATTTTATGAGACAAGATATTCAAAATTTGTTTTCTCTGTAAAATTTCTTATAATTGGGCAACTGTCAGCAAAGACAATCTTGAGTTTTCAGGAGCTTTATTTAAGAGCCTTTTTGGATGACATGAAAGACAGTTGAAGAGGGTGAAATAACTACAGTCTGAAAATATTTCAATCCAAAGAAAGAAATTTCAACATATGAGAAACCACTAGTAAACTTTTACTTGCAGAGTAAAAATCTGCTGCTTATCTTATTGGTACTGAGCATGAAACTCGGGATAATAATCATGCCAAGCTTTTCTTGCTGCTTTAACAGTAAGTGTCTAATCAGAATGTGAACAATAAAATATTCTTCTCTCTAATCTCTTTAGAGAGAAGAAATGTCATTGATTTCTGTATGAAAGAAAGTTGTGTGTGTAGCTGATAAGGTCTAGTAGCAATAGTCACTGAGCAAGTTGGTAGCTGAGTTTATTCAGTCAAAAAGTTGGCATTTATAAAGCAGCTGTGGAACAAAGCTTATTTGGGTTCTACTCTAAGTTCTGCTACATATTAGTATATAATGAATAAGTCATCTATCCTCTTTATATCCTGGTTTTCTTACCAATAAACTGAGGATAATAATACCCTGTCTTATAGGATTGTGGTGATTATTAAATAAGATGTATCTAAAAGGTAAGCACAGGGTTTGGTACTGGAGATACCAAGACAAAAGTTATGGTCTTACAGAGGAAGAGCAAGTAATTAGGTAATTTCAGTAAGTGGTAAGTACCCTAACAGCCTAAGGAGCACAGAGTGCAACAAAAACCACAAAGGAGAATATTTAATAAAGGCAAGGTATTGAAGGAAGGCTTTTAGAGCAAATGACACTTTACCTGAGTCTTAAAGAATGTATAGGAGCTAGACATGCAAAACAGTTGATGTTGGGAAGTCAAATGGCTCACAGTCTTTGGCATATGCACTAAGTATTCAGTAAATGTTTGATTGATAAATATAAGTATAATAAATATAATAAATATGTGAGTGAGTGATTGAATGAACATTTTACCTGTTGATAAAATTTCTTTTTCCTATGATAATTGTTGGAAGAAAATTATCATTGCTGGGAAAACAACCTGTATAGTATAAATAATCTTATTACTAAAAATCTAAATAAATTTGATACATAGATGATTTAAGTTTTTAAAGTTTCACTGCTATTGTGAAGTACTTCAATCCACAATTAACTGAGAAAAAATATTAGCTTATTTAAAGTATTCACATATATACACAAACATGTGAATTTAACAAAATTTAGAAGGTCAAATTTCTCAGGGAAAGCATTATTATCTTTCCAGCGTTCTGTAAATTTAAACAAAAAACATTTATTTAACTTTGTTTTTCTTATAATTACAATCACGTGGTAAGTATTTTCTAAATTTGTTTGGTACAAAGGGATAAATAAATGTTCTTATTTACTCTTCAGAGGTTGCTTTGCCAAGTGTCCTTTTGTGGAAAACTATAGAATCTCATAGAAAAACTCTAAATTATTATATGTATCGCCTCTCAATTACAATATATCTAACACCTGAGGCTCTTTAGGATTGGAAGAAATGCAAGAGATCATGTAGTCCAAAACCATCATTTCAGAGATGAGAAAATTAAAGTTTGGAGAGATGAAACAATAAACCACAATTAGCAAATGGAAGTTGGGACTAACGTATTTTCTTCTGTGTTATCTGTTAAAGGGGAAATACATGAGTAAATATGACATAATCAAATCATTAATTTATTTCCTTCCAGGGTATGGCAGACACTGTTGGTTACCTACCCAAGACCAATCTTCCCTGTCCCATGATAAACAATAAATGAATTTATTCTCTTGGCAACAAGAGAATAAATTCATTTATTCTCTGGATGTTCTAATTACTGGTTCTCAACAGATGGCAGTAATGTTCTTCCAGGAAGTATGAAGAATGATGTTGGCTGTCACGATTAGGTACAAGCATTTAGTGGTTAGGGATCCTGGGATCTTATACTATAAAGAATTGCTTCATGCAAAATGCCTGTATTGCCAACTGGAAACAATGGCTAAACTAATCATGGTGATCTTGTCCCACTGTGCCAGGAATGAGCATAGGGATGGGCATGTTACCCAGCTGAGGCCAAATGAAACATAAAATGAAGTCCGTTGTACACTTTAGTGATTTTTCTCCCTGGAATAAAAAAAGAGGTAGTCCTGTGAAGAGAACTCATCTTTGCTTTCAGACTCCTCCTCACTGCTGTGTGCACTCTCCTCACAGCATTCAGTAGTTGGAGCTGAGCAGCCACCATGGGATGATGAGGTCACTAACGTGATAATGAAACTAACAGGATGACAGAAAAGGACGAAAACGTCGCTGAATCAATCAATGCATACCTGCATACTTCTCAATTAACAAAGAATACATAGCCATTTGGTTATATACTGTTGGTCATGGTATCTGTCATCTGCTCTTCAAGGCATGCTGATACAATAGATATCTTGGATAAATTTGGTGTTTGGAAATAAGATATGTAAACATTGTTTAGCTATTGTTAATCCATTCTAGTGTTATTGCTTGCTTTAAAGAAGCTGTGTACTTCATTGATATCAGGCCACTGAATATTTTCCTGGCTCTTAAATATTATTAGATATCTGATTGTTATTTTATTTTTTAAGGAATATTATATGTAACGAGAGAAAATATTGCATCACTATTTAAAGGATAATGTGGGAGTACATTCATGTGTCCCTTCCTCCTCAATTTTATCAGCGTTCTCTTGCCAAGAAACAGTATGTCTAAGAGCTTAAAAAAAAGAAGTAAAAAATATAATCTTTGGATAATAAATAGGGACATTAAGTAATTTAGTAAAGTGATGTAAGATTAGAAAAAAAATAGAACATAGTAAGTAAATGGCTTCCAGAAAACAGAGACTCCAACTAAGTTAGATAATAAAATTTATAATTTGAGTTCTAAACAGTTTCTTTCCCACATATTAGAAAATCTTGCTAAATTTTAGAGCTGAAAAATAAGATCATTTTGGCTTATTTTTAACAATATTTTTATTACTATCATACAATTCATGGTTTACTTATCTTTCCCAACCAATTTAAGCATTCATAAGGAAAAATGTCTTAATAGTTAAGCCAATGCACATTCAACACATTTTAAAATCATGCTTTAAAGTAAACAGAAAAATGGAAACTACTCTATGCACCTAAGAACTGTATATTGCCCAAAAAATAAGAGTATTGAGCTGAATTATTAAGCTTAGGTTACATATCCCAAAACTATATTCAATGAAAGCTCCTCCAGTAAAATTTGCGCCTTGTTATGCACAGTCAACCAAAGTAGCACTGAGCTCTTGTATTTTAAAAGTGTAGTGGCCTTTTGCATTTACAATTCAGTGCACAGTAACTGTAATACCATAATAAGTCCTTGGTTTTCTTCCCCTTGAAATGTACAACACAGTTTTAAGGTGAGTGCCTTCATAACACAGATCCATCTGTTTTTTTCTCTGTGTGCTTGTTGGTAGTGATATATGCTTGTGGAGTGTGCTAACAATATGTCTCAAAGTTTCACAAAAATAATTAAATTGGTATCATGAGTAGATAGTTAACCAAACATGCTACAGAAAAATATTATGCAGAAATATAGTCTAACTGTAGCTTTACATATTCTAAGCTGGACGCTTTTATTTAGTTAGTATAATTTCCTCTCTACTAATTTTCTTAGCCCAGATTTAAATGTAAAGTAAATTATTGGGTTGTGTTTATTTGTTTCTTTTGCTGTTTTTTTCTATAGAACAATTTCTCCAGATAATAACTAGTATTAAACAACAATGTTTTTGATTCTATGATGCCTTGATATAGTAAAATGCAGAGTAAATGTAAAATGAGTAAAAGAATAAAAGAGTAAAATGTAAATCTTTATTTTCAACTCTTGGATCTAAAAAATGGATGCATTTTAGACTCATTTGGGACATATTTTTAGATATTGATGGCTAGCTCCCATTCCAAAATATTCTAATTAATTGTTCCAGACTGAAGCATGTCTGTCATTACTTTTTAAAAGCATTCCAGGTGATTCTTATGCATTGCCAAATTGAGAACCTTTGACCAAAAACCTATTCATTTATAATCATTCACTTTTATAAATAAATGCTTAGAATCGAAGAATTTGTAGCATAAAGACTTGAAGAATATCAAGTTTCACACATCTTAAAAGACTGATTTTCCATTGCATATTTTGGTGAAAGGACACTGTTGCATTTGACCACCAGCAGGAAATTGACTCTACTGGCAATTATCTAGATGCCCACCCATTATTTAGCTCACACTCACATTTTCACGGAAGAATGTTATCCATATTTTAAGCGTCTTTTCCTCAAAAGAAAACACCATAGCTGTTTGTTTCATTGGAGTATGTAGCATGCAGGAAAGCAAAAGGTGGCAGATGGGGCAGAGAGAAACAAAGCTACAGTATCATGCTACATACTTTGCTACTATGTAATTAATTATCCCTTTAGTGTAAAGGAAACTAGAATTAACTGGCTCTACTCATGAAAGATTAAAGTATATCTGTAGCAATTTATACCAGCCTTCACTATTATAATAAAAATATCTCTGTGACATGGTATTCTGTGGTTTTCCAGCAGTATCTTTGCCTACTTACTTGTGTCATTTCTGGCTAGTCTTTCCTCTCTCTCTCTTTTTTTTACACACAGATGTTCCTTGGCATGTACTCATTAACTTGCTCTTCAGAAACATTTTTCAAAGTGCAGTTTGAAGACCGCTTGTACCCAAAATACCAAAACCTACGTATTTAAAAGCTTCAATCAGACGTAATGAATAAAAATCCTCAAGGATTGATGGCTGTTTTAAAATTGTTATTATATTGATTATTATACTCGTTAATCTTTTAACACACTATTTGCGTTAGCAGTATCAAATTGCCCACTGTCACTTCTGCTTTACTCATTATAGCACTTTTCATATTATATTGAACTTATTCAAAATACAGAAGAACTTCATGGGGAGCAAGAAATGCGTTCCTTCCTCTATATCCCCAGCAACTATCATGGTACTTTGTTCATATTAATATACGTGTATGGAAAAAAGGAATGGCTCAATAAAACAATCACCTTCATGCTCATTTAAGCTCAAAAGATAAGTCAATATATTTGCATCCAAAATTCTGTTTTAAACCATCTTTATATTTACTGTTTTCCCCAGTTTATATGCTTTTGTCTCATACCCACCTCTCTTGGAATTTTCCCCCTGGATAATGAGTCACTGATTAAAAGTTCATAAAGCAGCCCATGGACCAAGTCAAACCAATCCCTATATCTGGTGTCTATTTTATTTCTACCAGCAAGCACATAAAGGATGAAATAAAACTATATTTGTAGATGATATGATTATTTATGTAGAAAATACCAAGAAATCTACAAAATGTAGAACTAAAAAGTGAGTTCAGATGATGCGAGATAAACATACAGAAATAAATTATGTTTCTATATACTAGCATGTGGACACTGAAGTTAAAAATACAACACCATTGATAATAGGGGAGGTTATGCGTGTATGGGAGCAATAGATATATGGGAAATCTTTATACCTTCCACTCAATTTTGAGAGCCTTACATTTTTCTAAAAAAATAGTCTTTAATTACAAAAAAAAATACCACTTATAACTGTTCAAAAATATTTAGGTATACGTGCAACAAGATGTGCACAGAATTTATATAATAAAAATTATACAAGGCTATTGAAAGAAATAAAAAAAGATGTAAAAAAGTGGAGAGAACTACTATAATACTATTCCAAAATTGATTAGGAAAGGCAAAAGAGCCAGAATGCCTAAAACAATTTTGAAAAAGAACAATTAGGTGGGAAAAACCAGTCCACTGATTTCAAGATTCAATATATAGGTATTTAATATCAAAGTGTGGTATACTGGCAGAGGGATAGACATATAGATCAATGGAATAGAAGAGACAGCCCAGAAATAATCCAAATAGGTATATCTTACCAATTTTTTACAAAGTTGTAAAAACAATTCAATGGAGGAAAAAGTGGTTTTCAACAAATGGTTGAACAATTGGACATACGCAGTACCCCCCACAAAAAAAATTAACTCTGACTTAAGTCTTATATCTTAAACAAAAATTCACTCTAAATGGATCATAGACTTAAATGTAAAATATGAAACTATATGAAACTTTTAGAAAAAGATATAGATGAACAGATTTGGAATCGAGAACTACTCAAAAAGTTCTTAGATTTGACACACACTAAAAGGATGATCCACAAAAGAAAATATTGATAAACTGGCCTTAACCCAAAGTAAAAACCTTTGCTCCGTGAAATTACCTATTAAGAGGAAGAGAAGTTTGAAAGTGAAAGAAAATATGTGCAAACCACTTATTTGACAAAGAGGTAGTATCTAAAATATATAAAGGACTCTCAAAACTCAGCAGTAAAAAGCAAGCAATCCAATTAAAACATGAACCAAAGACATTAAGAGACATTTCACTGAAAGTTATATACAAGTGGCAAATAAGCACATAAAAAGATGCTCAACATCATTAGCAATTAGAGAAATGCAAATTATATTACTACACTCCTATCAGAATGGCTAAAATGAAAAACAGTGACAGAACTAAATGCTGTTGAGTATACAGCAAAATTTGTCATTCATACATTGTTGGTGGGAATGTAACATGGTACAGGCTGTCTGGAAATGTTTGGCAGTTACTTTAAAAACTAGACATGCAACTACCATACAACCAAGCAATTAAATCTTAGGCATTTAATCAGAGAAATTAAGACCTAAGTTTATAAAAACAAACAAGTTCTACATGAATGCTATATCAGCTTTATTTATAATAGTTTAACCCAGGGTCCATAAATGAGCAAGTAAACAAACAAGGTACAGCTTTAATGTGGATACTTAGCAATAAAGAAGAATAAACTATTGATACATGGAACAAGCTTGTTGAATCTCCCAGGATTTTAATGCTGAATGAAAAAAGCCAAGTCCAAAAGGAAACATACTGCATTATTCAGTTTATACAACATTCTCAAAATGACAGACACACAGATGTAGAGAACAAATGTATGGACACCAAGGGGGAAAGTGGCCGGAGGTGGTGGTGGTGTGATGAATTGGGAGATTGGGATTGACATATATACACTAATATGTATAAAATGGATAACTAATAAGAACCTGCTGTATAAAAAAATAAATAAAATAAAATTCAAAAACAAAGAACAAATTTAGTTCTAATTTATTTAATATTGTGCTTTAAAATATGTGACAGAATTTAATATCTTTATTAAAACATTTTTATAGGGTATATAATAAAGCATCTTTTCTCAGTATTATAATTTCAGGTGTTATATACCAAATTATAACTGAAGATGCTATCTAAGATCATAAATGTTGTTAGGATATAACTAAATGGTATAAAGAGGAAATAATTATATCACATTTGACTATTCTTATTTATTCTAAAAAATTATGAGAATATTGAGTATGCAGAGTTCAGTATTTAGGAAGAAGAAAAGAAAGTTTGGGTAAAGTTTTTATTTGCTTAAAAATGCATACTCTATTCTGGTTCAGTTGGATTAATGTCATTTTGAAGTGGAGGTTACTAGACTTGGATATTGCTTTTTTTTTTTTTTTAAGTTTAATCAGTTGCCATTTGGTTTAACAATCCCCTAAGGTGCAATTGGATTCAGTGTCATAAAACTGTTTATCCTGTATGAATTTGTGAATAAATCACACCCCTCACTACTCTGTAAGGTCCATTTAGTACACACTTGGTAGAAAGACAATGTTGTTCCAAGAAGATGAAGACGTATTGTAGCCTTATGTCTGCCATAAGGTTTAAACCCAACACAGAAATTTACAGCTGCTTTTTTTCTTTTTTGGAAGCACAGTGTAGTCAAGCATTAAATGTATAGTTAACAGATATCCAATAGTCACAAGAGACTTGACAACTTAAATTACTTCGTTATAATGAAGATAAATAGCAATCTAAACATGGGTACATATTGCACCCTGCAATGCAATTGACTCTAATGTGGTTGCCAGGCAACTTCCCAGGATAGATTAAAAATACTTCCTGTAATTTGATGGTAACAAGAAACACACACACACACACACACACACACACACACACACACTTGCAGGAATAACCAAAGCTCTTGTGTTTTAAAAAATAGTGTGACCATAAAATATATTTGAATGCATACATGGGTGACATCAAAATGAAATTGTTTTATAAAATGTATGCTTCTTGGAGTGAGCCTTTAATAGAAGTATGACCTATCATAGACTTTCAATCACTCACAATATATTTAAAGAGTGAAACCGTTTATTTTCTGGGATAAAGTCAGTGTTCTTAGGGGATTTATATCACTGTTTGAAGAGATTTTAGTAGAGCAAATATTAACTAGAACAAAATGAAATAACTTTTCTTTTTAATCATTCATATAACTGGAATAAATGTAATGCTATTACACAGTTAACAGTATACACATATCTTCTTGTATATTTGGGATTTAAATTTTTTAAATTTTATTTTACATATTTATTTTTTGCTTTCCTAATTGGTCTATCATCTCTAGATTCTCTTTCTGAGATTCACATATATAGTCTATCATTGAAAGAAGAATTATAACAAATTTTGGTAGGAAGGGATATATCAGAAGTAAATTCTGTAATGTTTGACTCAGAAATATCAAGCTTATTAAACTATTTTTTCTTTTTTCCTCTTTGAAGAAGCATCTAGATTGAGCTCACTCTTTACATTGCTATTCAAAAAGAAAGACAAAACTGCAGTCCCCAAAACAAAATGCCCATCTTAGACCCTTGATTATTTTTGCTGTCTTCTAAACATTATCTAGCTATTTTTTTTCAAAGTTTCAGAAACTTCTTCCAGAATGGTTTATAGTTATCTAGGCTCAGCTGTTCAATGACTTTTGCAAAGAGCAGGAAAAGATTTCAGACATTTTCATTCTAATATATTTTCCTTTGATGCCTACAAATGTGTTTGCTGGTTGGGCTGCAGCAGTGTAGTAGAGACAGCAGGACTAAGCTTATGAATAGATACAGTAAACATGTAAGAAAGCAAGTGAGAGCAAAGGATTCCACTTCATCACACTGCTTTGTAATGAACTCTAAATTCTACAATACTGTTTCCATTAAGTCACTTTTTTTCTGGAAATTAGTTAATACAAATATTAATGAAGAATAACTAAGTTTATTCACTGGGTCAACCAAATTTATCTAAGAAATACTATGTTCTATCAATTGTGCTAGATACTAGAAATACCAATAACAACAACAATAATAATATGCCATGATAGAAGCAACTAAAGAATCCAAAGTCAAGAGAGTAATAATAATAATGCAAATTAGCATTTATAGAATTTTTGTGTTCTGAGCACTTAAGATCTTTATATGCATCACATTATTTCATCATTAAAAAAACTCTTTAAAAGTTACTCTTATTATTCCTAACTTACAGGCAAGAAAACAGGGGCATAAAAATTTTAAATTTTAAACAATACCCCAGAATGGCAGAACCATTGCATAAATTTATTTTACTTCAGAGTATATCCTGTTAGGCAATGAATTTTTAAAATGCAATAGTATAAAACATTTTAGTCATGAAACATGCCTGTTCGTATTTGTGTTTAGATTGATAACTGTTTACAATGGTGTGCAAGATGTACTGAAGATCTAGAATAGAGGCAAAGAGATGGGCTATGAAGCCATTGTAATAGCCCAGATATAAGTTAGGGTATTAAACAAGTACTTTAAATAAGAATAGGGAGATTGTGGATTAACTGCAGTAATTTCACAGATAGAACTAAAATTAATGTGGGAGGTGCTGTTGAGGAAGAGGAAACAGTGAAGGATGGCTTGACTTTTCTAGTATAAAACACTGACCAAAACACCAAGTGAAAAGGTAATAACAAGAGGCAAAGAAGATTATTCAGAGGAAAATGAATAAAATGAAATGTCGGGCCTGAAGACAGAATGCCTAATATATTTAACACAAGCCTTTGAAACTCAGGAGAGCATACATAGCTAGAAACACCAGTTCGCAAATGACAAATTGCTAGAATTATGTTCTAAATTAGGTGAGAAGGGATGAGATCTATTGCCTGAGAGGTATGGATAGTAGACTGAGATGGTGTGGAAGTTCTCTTCTGAAAGTTTTTGTCAGTGGAAAAAGAGGAGGCAGCTGAAAGGTAGGAGACAGGCGAGATGTGGGACATTTGAGCAGATCAGAGATGTTATAAAATAAGCGATTTATGAGATTAACTTTTCATGAAAATGCAGTAAGACTGTGATGTCTTGGTGTGATGTCACACCAAGGGGCCCACCTAAGTTAATGCTCATGAATTGACCATGAAACCAGTCAGCAAGGGAGATGGGAGAGGGAGGGTAGGAGAGAAAGAGAGAGACAGAGAGAGAGAAACTGTTTTGTTCAGTAACTTTTATACTAACCAGAACTGCATATAATACACAGTTAATACCAGGCTTAACTGTCTCAAACAAGAAAGCATTTCAAGGAGGAAACTGTTCAAGAAAATGCTCAAGTTTACTCAAAGTTCTTTTTGTTTAATTTCTTTTACAAGTATTTAAGGAACAATTTGAATAAAGTACTGAGAAGAGAGATAGAAAAAGGAAGATGAATAATTTGTTAGACAGTTTCCGTGCATCTAATTTAATTTTAAGAATCAAGACCTTGAACTAAATTGACTATTGTGTGAAATAAACCTGGAGATTCTAAGAATGGATTTTAATTAGCATTAGACAAATTCTCAGACCAGGAAATCATATGCATCAATCAATAGACTGCACTGAAAGATAGATTCTTGCTTTTCATTATTCCCCTCACGAACATAGTGTTTACAATATTATACTTGTTCAGCAAAATGTAGAAAGTTAATACTATTCTCATAAGAATAATTTCAAACTCAAGAGCCTCCTTTATAAAATGCTAGGCATATATTAGCTACTTTTTATTGATTTAGACAATATATGAGTTGTCAGAAAAATCCCATTTTTTAGAGCTGTAACAAGATTTCCCTAACTGTAGATGTTTTAAAACAATCATTAGTCACTTTTTTGAGCCAAAATGAATTTAGTCCATGTTGAAGATCTATAATCCTAATCATGGTGTCTTTTCTGGTTTTTCTAACTATGTACCATAATGGCTGACTGCTCAATAGGAGATTATATGTCGCGCTACAAGTGTACTTGTTATAGGGCTGTTTCACTTTGAACCAGATGGGGAGAACTGCTTATTAATTCAAGCCCCTTTTCCCAAACTGACATTTCCCTAATTTAATCAGTAGAAGTAGTAGCTATTTGAAGCCGAATTCGGTGTAATAAATGATTGTTCATTTTATAGGCCAAATGCCCCTTCTCCCTGCAAAGCAAATTTAACCCATAATGTGACTGAGTTCTATTTGTACTGAATCACATGGGAATTTATAACAATTATCTACGGCAAGATGCATCTTGAGTTTCAGTTGGCGACGCTAGACAAAGCTCAGCTTTCTTCACCTTCTACCCCTACCCCAGCAACAGTAATGGACGAGTAATCTATGTGAAAATTGTAGGGAGGAAAAGAAATGGATGAGAGGCAAGGCGACACTGGGACCCCAATGAATTGTTTATTCTTCAAATCAGCAAAAATGAATTATGTCACTACATCAGCAAGTCTGAATTATAAAAGAGAGCTCAGTGACTGTAAGGTGCTCTAATTGGGGCAAATTTGGAATGGATCCTTGAATGACATGGATATCAGACTGCTTTTCCTCAATTATCACTCATTCTACATTTATGGATATCCATGGTATACTAGATATTATGCTAATAACTACATATAGAAAAAAAAGTACAACATTATGCCTGCGGGGCGGGGGGTGCGAGTGGAGAGAGGTGATAATTAGGTTGAGGGCATATAAACACATATGCATACAGCATATTTAAAAAGTAAGGGAATATGAGTTTGAAGTGGTAGGCAAGCTCCATAATATTTAAGACCTTGATGACAATCTAAGGTTAGACTTTGTTCCCAAAAGACAATGATGAGATCATAAATAACTTAAGATTTTTACAGCCAAGGAATGATATCCTAATATTTGAATTTTAGAAAAATCATCCTGGCAAGACTGTGAGAGGATTGGTGAAGATAACACAATTTTGAGGCAGGCAATCTATTATAGTACTTAATAAAGAATAAGAGGAAAGAAAAATGGGAGAGAAGAAGTTGTGTGTGGGGGTAGAATGAATTAAATTGTGATGATAGAGAAGAGGAGATAAATTTGAGAGACACTTAGATGTATAAATAACATGTTATAGGAATTAATACAAATAATCTGATGTTAAGATTACTGTTTGGGAATGAAGAAAACTCTGAAAGTGGATATGACTCATTAAGTAAAAAATATAAATGTTGGAAGAAGAGGACTAAGGATTATAACTCGCCTGTACCCTAACATTTAAAAGGAATTCAGAAGAGAATTTAGTATTCTTGGAAGGAATATCCAGAGATGCAAAAGAGAAACTAACAAAAGAATGAAGGTGTCAGTATGGCAAATATTTAAAATCCTACTCAAGTGTGTACTGAAATGTAGCAAATGCCAATCATTAGTAATCTTTGTCATAGCAGTTTCAGTGGAGTATTGGAGGTAAAACCCCAATTGTACAAATAGGATTTGAGAAAATATAATAAGGTGAGGGTCACTCTTAAAAAATGCTAAGCCTAGGAAAGAGAATGAAACAGAATCCTATTTAGAGTGGCAAATTAGGCTCCCATAGGAAAGGCATTTTTACTTGTTTTTTTTTGGTATTGAGGGATATGTGTACAAATGTGCATGCTAAGGGCAAAAAATCCAAAAGAGACAGAGATTGATAATGGACTAAGAGAAAATATTAACTAAACAAAGATTGCTAATCAAAGTTAGACAGATGCAAAACCAGTTGGAAGTATATCTTATTAGGAGAAAAAAACAGGTCTTCTGCTGAGTAGAAAGAAATGTGTTATAACTTTTCAGGATAAATTACCTTTGGCGTAGATGAATTTACCTTCTGAGGGTCAATTTTTTCTTTACGAATCAGTAGTTGATTTCATTATGAATGAAGTTTATCTTGAAATGGTAGAGGGCTAAGAGAGAATGCTGAAGCTTTTTTGTTTTTTTCTTAACTTATTATTTTATACTGCAGTATAGTTGATTAACAATGTTGTGCTAGTTTCAGGTGTAAAGCAAAGTGGTTCAGTTATACATATACATGTATCTATTCTTTTCAAATTCTTTTCCCATTTAGGTTGTTACATAATATTGAGCAGAGTTCCCTGTGCTATGCAGTAGGTCTTTGTTGGTTATCCATTTTAAATATAGCAGTGTGTATATGTCAATCCCAAACTCCCTAACTATTCCTCCCCCCAACCCTTCTTCCCTGGTAACCATAAGTTGTTCTCTAAGTCTGTGAGTCTGTTTCTGTTTTATAAATAAGTTCGTTTGTATCATTTGTGTTTTTTTTAGATTCCACATATAAGTGATACCATACGATATTTCTCTTCCTCAGTCTGACTAAACTTCACTCAGTATGACAATCTCTAGGTCCATCCATGTTGCTGCAAATGGCATTATTTCATTCTTTTTATTGGCTGAGTAATATTCCATTGCATATGTGTACCACATCTTCTTTATCCATTCTTCTGTCGATGGACATTTAGGTTGCTTCCATGTGTTGGCTATTGTAAACAGCACTGCAATGAACAATGGGGTACATGTATCCTTTTGGACCATGTTTTTCTCTGGATGCATGCCTAGGAGTGGGATTGCAGGATCATATGATAGCTCTATTTTTAATTTCTTAAGAAACCTTCATGCTGTTTTCAATAGTGGCTGCACCAATTTACATTTTCACCAACAGTGCAGGAGAGTTTCCTCCTCTCCACACCCTCTCCAGCATTTATTGTTTGTGGATTTTTTGATGATAGCCATTCTGACTGGTGTGAGGTAATATCTCATTGTAATTTTGATTTGCATTTCTCTACTAATTAGCGATGTTGAACAACTTTTCATGTGCCTCTTGGCCATCTATATGTCTTCTTTAGAGAAATGTCTATTTAGGTCTTCTGCCCATTTTTTGACTGGGTTGTTTTGATGATATTAAGCTGCATGAGCCGTTTGTAAATTTTGGAGACTAATCCCTTGTTGGTCACATCATTTGCAAATATTTCTTCCACTCTGTGGCTTGTCTTTTCATTTTGTTTATGGTTTCCTTTGTTGTGCAGAAGATTCTGAGTTTAATTAGGTCCCATTTGTTTTTATTTCCATTTCTCTAGGAGGTAGGTTTAAAGGGATCTTGCTGTGAATTATGTCAGAGAGTTTTCTGCCTATGTTTTCCTCTGAGAGTTTTATAGTGTCCGGTGTCACATTTAGGTCTTTAATCCATTTTGAGTTTATTTTTGTGTATGCTGTTAAAGAATGTTCTAATTTCATTTTTTTACATGTAGATGTCCAGTTTCCCCAGCACCATTTATTAGACTGTCTTTCCTCCATTGTATAGTCTTGCCTCCTTTGTCATAGATTAATTGGCCATAGGTGTGTGGGTTTATTTCTGGGCTTTCTGTCCTGTTCCATTGATCTATATTTCTATTTTTGTGCCAGTACTATACTTTTTTTTTAACTTTTTATTTTATACTGGAGTATAGCCAATTAACAATGTTGTGATCGTTTCAGGTGCACAGCAAAGCGACTCAGCCATACATATACATGTATCCATTCTCCCCCGGACTCTCTTAGTACTATACTGTTTTGATGACTATAGCTTTGTATTATAGTCTGAAGTCAGGCAGCCTGATTCCTCCAGCTCTGTTTTTCTTTCTCAAGATTGCTTTGGTTATTTGGGGTTTTTTGTGTCTCCATAAAAATTTTAAGATTTTTTTGTTCTAGTTCTGTGAGAAAGAATGCTGAAGGTTTTTAAAGGACTATCACAGAGACTAGAAGAGGGGCTAGCTATAATATTATGAATTATTGACAAATGACACTGATTATCCAGTTGAGGACTGACACTACACTTGGGTAGTGGCAACAGTCTTAACAGTTTCAAAATTGCCTCCAGAACTATACAGTCACATATGTGTAGAAGAAAAGAAAGCATTTTGCCAGGTTTGGGGGCAGGGAGTTTACTAAATTGGACCTTGTAGAATAACAAGAACAAAACTATGGGCATTGTTGACACAGTGCTTGATGAATAGACAAGAAAGTGTAGCCAGGGAATGGCTGTGAAAGACTAGGAGAAGGAAGGAACAAGAAACAACATGTTCAGTGTTACAGGTTGAATTGTGTCTCCCAAAAAGATATGTTAAAATGCTACCCTCTGGTACCTATGAGTGTGACCTACTTTGGGGTTTTTGCAGATGTAATCAAGGTCATTAGGGTGGGTCCTAATCCAATAACACTGGTGTCGTTATAAGAAGGAAAAATTCAGACAGAGACAACTACACTGGGAAGACTATGTGAAGACAGAGACATACAGGGAGAAGATGGCCATATGATAATGCAGGCTAAGATTGGAGCAATGCATCTACAAGCCAGGAGTACCAAGAACTGCAGGCAAACTCTAGAAAGCCAGAAGGAGCAAGGAAGGTTTCTCCCCTACACGTTTCAGAGGAAGCATGGCCCTGCCAATGTCTTGATTTCAGACTTTTAGCCCTCAGAACTGTGAGACAATAGATTTCTGTTATTTTAAGCTACAGAATTTGTGGTATTGTTACAGTAGCATTAGAATGTTAATACACTTTTGTTATTTTGTTTGATACTTATCATCAAAAATCAGTATGGATCAATTAATTTTTAGAATGTGGAGAAAACTAGTCAGTTACATATCCATAAAATGCTGTTCATTTTATGTTTTTCATAATTTATTAGTTTATGATATATATGACAAGAATAGGAATAATATGAATTGGAAAACTCCTATCTCAATCTTAAAAATCTTTTAATGCTTTCCATTAAACTACCCAATGACTATAGTGTTCTCAAATGTTGAAAGAGCCTGAGTTTTCAGTGCTCTTTCAGGCTAAACTATGCTTTGTTAAAATAAAGTAAAACTTAAATGTAAACATTTTATATATTTAAATGTTGCAAAATCTGTTGGTTGCAATGGTTTATCTGCATTTATTATCCCACACAAAGCACATGTAACTAATGATTCTATTTACCTGCTTTTATATAACACTTATTTAATTAAATTATAATTTATATAAATTGAATGACACAAAAATATTATGTGATTGAACATTTATCCTGACTTTGAATGTGGGCACTTGCACATATTTTTTGACTAATAAATGCTTGACTCTAAAAAGTATTTATTTATACGATTATATAATTTGAATGGGATATATTTATAGACAGTATTTGCAATTGGGAATTTTATTGACACAGAGTATGTATAGTGCAGAGAGGAAGAGAAATGGATTTTTTTTTTGTAACACTTATAATGGCAATTGTGATGATGATAATAAGACCTAGGTTTTAAAGAGTGCTTACTCTAATCACAGAATTTACAGGATCTATCTCATTTATTTCTGAAAAACAAAAACAATGAAGTAGCTGCAATTATTATGCAGCCGTATCACAACCCAGAACTTTTACTGTCAATCTCTATACTGCTTGAGTAAATTGCATAATTATGCATCCAAAGAGTAAACATTCATTGAACTAACTCTCTTGTCTTTTTTTGATAGAAGAAGCCATTTCAAGGGACTTTGATAAAATATTCTATGATCTTAAATTTTTTCATTTCAAATCTACTTATAACTAATTGGAGATAGAATGAATGGTCAGAACATATGGTGTATGAGTCAGACATATAAACATAAGGCTGGGTTATGCCAGAGTGGTTGATGGACTGCCTAAGTATATAACACAAAACAGACAATGAGTAATTATTCACTTTTGTAGAAAAAATGAATTAGTAAATGTATAAATTAATGCTTAGAGAATTCTGCAAGGAACTGAGCTCATCAGCAGCTGATTATAAAAAGAAGAGCTTGTAAAGAGAAACAAAGTTAAAAAACCAGTAAAGCTTCAGGTAAGATAAAGAAGAAAAAAGTATTACAAAGATTGCAAATACAACTGGGAAAAGGAAGAAAATTGAAGAAAGTTGATTGGATTTTGCCAAGAAACCATTTATGACTCTGTAAAATAATGCTGGTAGAAGGGTGAGGCCAAATCTTCTGCTGAAATGACTTTTTAGAAAAATCCCAATTTTTTCCCCACCCAGAACAATTTTCAGACCTCTCTAGCTTTGGGAGTTATTATGGTTATTGCAAAAAGGTTTATATTAGAGAACAGTAAAAAATATTTTTTCAAAATATTCCACCTACTAGGTAGTGTATTTCAATCAAGTATATTCGTAGAAATCATGAGGGAAACAAAAATTATTTCTTTTTTCGTATCTCAAAACTTCATGATCTGTTATATAATTACTATCTAAATATGGGGAATTAATGTAGAATTTTATTAAATCATAGGATTTCTTATACCTAAATTAAGATTTCTTTAACCTTACAGGTCTGTTAAAATTTCCTGCTGAAAGTCCTCCATCCCAAACCCAAGGGCTTAAACTCAGTAATATTATAAAGGAGCAAAAAAACCTGGTTTTCTTTCAGCTTCGTGTGTGTGTGTGTGTGTGTGTGTACATATGTAATATAAATGTAAATACATTTAAATATATAAACTATATAATTATAAATTTACATCAACACTTTTGCAGCTCAGCCAGTTTTCCAGCTTCCTGTATCAAGAAATGAAGTAAGAGGCTGATTCTGAGTTTTGAAAGCAGACTAGAAGAGGAAAAGGGTGACATTTTAGTCTTAGGAAATGTACCGCAGGCAGTAGGAAAGTCAGAGTACACATAGCAACGGATAGTAATATTTAGAAACTTAAGTGGAGATGAATGGACAAAGCCATTTCAGTTCACCAAGTTGCCTTGTAGTAGTTGGTAGAATCAATGTGGTTGTGCTAGCTTAAGAGAGTGTGTGGTGGTATTGGGGGAAGGAAGGTTCATTTTGACTCTACTTATTAAAGGAGTTCTGGTGGGACATGGTAAAACCAGGGGTGGAAATCATTTTGCACGTGTGTGTTGAGTGGAGAGGCAAATGTGAGGAAAAAAGTGACAGAAAAAACTTGCCCATACTTAGCATAAATATAACTATGTTCCCTTTAGTGAAGGAATTGCCAATGAAGCCATGAATTTTTTTAAAAAGTTAACTGTTTTAAGTTTGGTTGTGAAACTCTGGATTATTCATGTAGCCTTAATAAAAAACACCTTTTGCAGACTTTACTGTTTAAGTTAATTCATAGATAGTTAAGTCTATTAATAAATTCTCTAAATTTGAGCAAAATTTATAGTCCCACAAAATTGTCTGGGCCAAGTCTTAGCAGCTTGTAATATGAAATCACTCTCTAGGTGAATTCCAAACATTATGTCTCTCTCTCTGAGAAATAAACCATAGAAAAATCCACAGTTCCTTACAAACCACATTGTACTTTGAGGTGTATAACAGCTTGCATTCAAATCACCTATTGTCTGTAACAACTCTAGTTTAGGAATATGATGCAATCCCACATGGCCTACCACTTGAACAATTTAGCCAGAAAAGCCATGGATAAATCTTTACTTAGTAAATGTTTCTGGTAAAATCTGAATCACAGCCAACTCAGAGTTAGTTAAAGCTCTGAATATCCCTTCAAATTGGTAGACATTTCAATTTTGTTTTTTTTTTTTTCATAGCAAGTGAACCAAACAAAATGTAATTTGGGTCAGAATCTGAACAGCTCCTTTGGATAAAACATATTTTAAACTTGGGTCATTTTTGTCCTTCTTTTATTTTAAGTATCTCTACATGGCAGAAATAAAAGAAAGCATTTTTATGTAATAGTGTTAATGACCAGATGCTCAATTATAGTAAAAATAGTTTAGGACACATCAATGTTTAGAGTATCACTCTAATCCTTCCTGATATAGTGACTATGACATTTTGATGTCCAGAAATTGGGCCCTTAATACATTTATCAAATCTATCATTAATGTTTAAATTTTGAATTCAACTGAGGCTTATTACTTTGGTTCTCAAAACTTACCTTCTGCATACAGTAATTTTATTATGAATAGCCTTTTAGAAAGATTTCATTCCAAAAATCATATTTCACAATTTGCCAAGATGCCTTATACTTTTAAGAAGAACTTAGGTTCAAATCTAAAATTAAGGAGAAAAAATTTAAATCCCATACATGTCCCATACAACATCCCATAATGTCAAATATATTTGGCATAGTTTTAAGGAAATATGTAAATATGGAGCATGTGCAGAAGTCATGAGTCTTAATCTGTAAATCATTCACAGGAGTCACTCTCAAATAATTCAGTGTATGGGCAAGATTAGTGCAGGGGAAGAAACTAAGGTTACTAATGGTTTGGTACAAAATATGATTTTTCTTGAATGAAGGCTTAGAATTGGGGTTTCTGTCAGAGATAAAATGATACAACATGACAGAATGATGGCAATCAAGGACTCAGAACTATGATAAATGGAGATAGAGTTTATAGTAAACATTCTACCACTTAAACACTCTTCTCAAATCTGCTTTTCCACCATCCTTATACCTCTTTTCTGCTACTCTCATGCTGGCTTAAACACAGTTAACTGAAGTACAAAATTCTATCAGAAGATATATAGCTAATGTTCAAAACCTTGGAACTGTGAGAAGCTCTGGGTAGCTGCCTTAACTCCTAAAAATGGACTTTAAAAGAAACCAATTTCTTTTCAAAATTTACCCACAGATCAGTTAAAAAAAACATCAATATCTCTGAAAGAGTCATGCATTTGGAAAAATATCATTTTTCAACTCTTGACAATCTTAAAAATTGCTGTAGCATATAAAAACACAAACATACCAATAGCTCTGGTCATAAGAGTGCAATGGCCTAAATCTTCTGCCCAACAAGCATCTTCTGTGTCCAAGAAGTAGTATTTTAAAATCAATTTCTATGCCCATGGTAACTCTCATTTTGAAATGAAACATAAACTCTGTATTTTCTCTTTATAAAATGATACGGGTCAATATTTGGCTAATGTTACAAAACTCAACAAGGATATTGCAAAATAATTTAAAATTTTGATGTACAGGCAATTAGGTTCCATTTCAATACACTATCCTGAAAAATGTTGCTTTTCTTTTTTTTTTGGAAAAAAGTAACAAGTATCTTGGTTACTATGATAAACCAGCTTTTCAGCAGTGGATCCTGCCAGCAAAGCCTTAATATATCTGATTTGTCAAAGTCACCACTCCTGCTAATCTCTCCCACCGATGTCAAACACTGAGAGCTATCACCTATACATTTTGTTGTGCAGTGTAGAGAGAAAGATGGAAAATGGGCAGAAAGTAATCTGCACAAACATCAAAATAAATGGTCTTTTTGAGGACAGCTATAAGAAAAATGCAAGAAAAATTAGAAAATCAGCTGTATTTTATGAGGTTTTTTTTTGCAACTCTCTCTTTGCCTATACTGTTTGCTTGAATGTAAATTATTCCTAACTTTACTATTTTAGTAAGTTAATGAACATTTTAAGACTACACAAATATTTTCTATTAGTGTCAAAATATTATGCGTTTCACTGCATTATGCAGTCATAGTGCAGTAAATAAAATAATGTTAAAAGTAAAATACTTTTAAAGCTTTAAAGCAATATTATTATTATTGTCATTTAACCTAAAATAAAATTATTTAAGCCAGAGTGTTAATATTATATCAGTCTATAAATATTGTATTTAAATTAAAAAATTGTCTTTAGGAAGTTTCAAAAACCATATGGTAACCAAATTTGTTTTTAATTCCATCAAAATGAATGAAATTTTCTATAATGGGACAACTAAGAATTTGACTATCAACTGTATGATACCTTCTCCTATCGAATGCATGCATGCACATGTGTGTGCGTATATACATAAATATATGCATAAATGGATGTTTGTGTATTTATAGGACAAATATTGTCCTATAACTACATGGTCAAAAATTCTGGAAGTGCCTCATAGTAGAAAAGGTTAAAAGTAAAAACTAGGGAAATACAAATATTGATGTGTTGAAATATCTATTCCTAAATACACTGAAAACTATTAGCAAGACTCTTCACATTCTCTCAATAAGGAGAAAGTCAAAGTGAGGACGTTTGTTGTAAACATGAGTCCATTTAGGTCCATAAACCATACAAGCTAGATATTTAGAAAAGTGTCAAAGATGCAGAGCAAAGGGGAATTAAGGGGGCTTATATTTTCTGTATATATGATCTTCCACTTTCACTATAATTATATAGAAATCAAAATTATTAGTATAGATTAGCAAATCAGAAAAATTGCCCTGAGTATTTGTGATAGCATGCAAGAAATAAAAATTAAAGTGAGATTTCTCTTCACAGTTTAGACTTATTGGTTAACTGACATACATAATAAAACATATAATAGAAGGAAATAAGTATTAGGAACACTGGGTTTAGGTCAGAAAAACCTAGGTTCCAGAACCATTTCATCTACATGTTAGCATCGTTAATCCTGTATTTCTTAATGTGTAAAAGGGGAATAATAATAGTGCTTCTTACGGTTGTTAAGAGGTTTAACCCTTCTCTTTAAATTTTACCCACCTATTTTTCCAGCAATCACTGGAAGTGTACTGTGCTTTCTCCGGATGGTTAGAACTTCTCTTACGTTGTATACAGTGTCCTGTCTTTATCTTTGAGTAAAATTTAGCACCTTTCCTTTGATATATAAAGAGAGTTTGGGGCCATAGTGTTTTGTTGTTGTTGTTGTTATTAGATTTAACAATTAGCTTTCAAGCTCACCTTTACTCTGATTGAATTACCAAATTAATTTTACAGTCATAACTAAGAAATTGCTGAGTGTTCTAAGTGATATCTGTTCAGTTCCTAAAGCATTGAAATCCACTGATGCATGAGTGAGACTGGCTAGGTTTGAACACCATCATCATCATTACAAACAGTTGTATAGAGTATAGTCTCTTGTGCCAGGCACTATTCTAGAGACCATATTTATTAAATCTTTTAATTCTTATAACTCTGTGGAACACATTATATCCCTTGCATAGATGATAAATCTGAGGCACACAGAGATAACGTAACTTATTCAAAGCCACACAACTGTTAAGTGATAGACCCTGAATTCAAGCTCAGGCAGCAAAGCAGTGGCTCCAGATCTCTTGGCCTGAACATTACACCAAGCTGACTTTCATCATAATTTAAGAAGAATGAGATATGCAGTGGCCTGGTATTTTCAAAACTGTTATACATATTACATCTGTATTTGATGATTTGGATCCTGAGAGTGGCAAGTTCTAGTTAGCACTGAGTCCATTCTCTTGCTCTTCAGCTCCAAGATCTGTAGTGTCTTGCACCAAACACCAAAGAAAATTACATGATGATCGTTTTCCGATGAGAATCTGAAAGTACTGCATGCATATAACTTCACCAATACCTTGGGGTTTTGTAAGGTCAATGGAAGGGTATTAAACTTGCATTTGTTTAACAAAGTTTACTTCTGATTATAGAGGGACCTTACAAATGATTCTCTGTCTCTGCATAATTTAAATAGAGTGCTAATAAAATTAATGATAGTAATAATAATAATAATAATAATCTATACCTATATCAATAACTATATACTCTATTTCATGGTATACTCATTAATGATAGTAATAATAAAAATCTATACCTATATCAATAACTATATACCCTAATTCATGGTAAACCCTTTCCTCTTTCCATAATAGAAGCAAGCTATATAAACACAATACACATGCTTAAAATCTAATGAGGACCTTTCACTTTGAAACTATATTCTCAATATTAGAGAGATACCACCTATTTAATGCTCATCTAGATAGGCAATACGTTATGGCATCTGCCTCTTCACTACTCTGAATGTGTGGTCCATCACTGCCAATGATTTTCTGGGTATTTCCTATTTCAGCAATGTCCTTTGAGCATTAGTGTGTGTTTTCATCTGAAGAAAACGGAGAATCTTATGCTGCCATTCCTTCACCCTTTGACTCAAAGCCTGCTTCCTTATTACTAGACAATGAGAACAGTAGAAGAGGAAACATATCATCATAATAAAATTCTAATAATTATTATTTATTAATCATTTGTAAGGCACCAGACATTACAATAAATATGCGTATCATCTCAGGTAATGTTCACATATAAAGTATAAAAATCATATGTAGAATTAACAAGTATCATTGACCTTACACAGTTAAAGAAACAAAGGCTTAGGAATGTTAGGCAACCTGCCCAAGGTTCTACAGCTAACCTGCGGCAGAAATGGTTCTGGGATCAAGCCTCTGCTCCTAATGAATACTTCCTTCAGTGCTATATGGAGACACGCCTACAGTTGTAAGGTATAAAGAAAAATCACATCTAAATATGTTTCTCTGCCTTCTTACACAATTGTCCTATTCGAGTGTACATGCCTCATTTTTTTGAACAGCTTTATTGAGATATAATTGATATGCAAAGAATTGCACATATTTAACGGGTCCGTGCCTTGTTAATGTCAGCTGACAGGGGCCGGAGGTATTGGGAAAGAAAGGAAATCACACGTTTGGGATACTACTCTTATAGCTTTGTTCTATGTACTTCTAGGAAAGAAGAGGGTTGTTTCCTAAGGAGGGGCCACCTTATCCCTCTTATGGGCAGGTTTGATGCTCCCTTTCTAGATTTCCTCGTGGAATGATGTGCAGCATAAATTGACATGTACTACACACTTATAGCCATGATTTGAATCATCCACTTACTGGAAAGGTAGGGACTACTATACACAGTATCATTACAATGCTACATCAGTACAGTTACAATGTTTCGATATTAAAATAATTTTCTACTTTTCACTTTCCATCCCTTCAAAATGAAGAGTTTCTAACATCATAGAGCCTGTATTTGGCCAACTGAAGTATTCTTTTGATTAAATTATAGAAAAATTTGGTTCTCTCAGTCTCCACACACACACACACACACACACACACACTTGCATATGTGCAGATCCCCCCCCCCACACACACACACAGATTCAGGAAGGGAAGCGTCCATATCCTTAGCAGTCATATTTTTAGTTGACCAATAATAGGAAATTCTGTTCCATTTATATTTATATTGGTGGAAGTGAAATACATGATCCCCGTATGTGTTCTAAAATATCACAAAAGGTGAACCTTTTCACTCACATAGAGTATTTAAATCTAATATAGCATAAAATCTCTGTGTCAAATTACTTTATATTAGGTTACAGAAATAGGAAACCTATGTATTATATATAATTCATGACTGAATTCTTTATCTAGATTATCATTTAATTCTATAAAATAGATGCTATTATCTCCATGTTAGAGATGAGGAAATGCAGTTGTAAAGGGTTTAGGTTAAGTACTCAGGTTCTTACAACTGGTGGGTGATGAAACTAGGATTTGAACTAAGGCTATCTGTTCCTCAAGTACTTGTTTTCAACTGCGCATCTACAGAGAGCAAGTCAGGGAGCATAACAGAAAAGAATTTCTGAAGGTGCCTCAGTTTCATCATTGCTCATTCACAAAAGTATGCTGGAAAGTCCAGTTTCTTTTAGCTTGGTACAGTAAAGAACTAAGCATCAAGATCCTGATACTAAAACATTCTGATTTTTTTTTTTTTAGTGGCAAATGTAATAGAACAATAAAGGAAGTAATATTCTTCACACATTTACTTTTCAGAGTATAAAATCAGTAATATTTTATCAAAACTATATCTAATATAAGAGACTCCATCTATCTATCAGCGATCTGTTTATTACATACGTATTTGTATAACTAAATAATTGGTACATTTTATTTCAAATCTTAAAAAGTAATCAGCAATCATAAAATAAATTAAAAGTTAAACATAGTGTAAAATCCTATGTTTGGTATATGTTTTTTCTGCTCCAACCAATTCACTATATAATTTAGCTCATGACCAGGTTAAATTTAGGATTTTTAAAATGTATTATTGAAAGATAAATAGGACATGAGATTTTAAAACCTACATGCAACTATCTATCTTTACCTTTTTTAGGTACAATTCATGTTGGACCAACTTTTCTTGGTCATCTTGAGCCTTCATCCATACATTTACATGTGGTTTTTCAGGTTAAACTAGGTCGAAGAAGAGATGATCTGATATACTTAGTAGTCAACAAAATTTAAGGTTTAACTGTCAACTTGAAAGAAAAGTCATAATTCCCTTGCAGCTGCAATATTTGTAGTTCCAAATATCTGCAAATGATTTCTCTGACTTTCCATATAGTTCCATTCAAGATTCTACCAACATTTTTAACAGCTATTAAAAATCTACGTGTACTCCAAAACTTTGTACACCATCCTTGTTGTAACCTATGAGAGAGTAATTATTCTTCATATTTGTCTATTGAATTAACTGAGGATCAATGAGTTTAAGTAATTTTATCAAGATTACAAAATCAATAAGAGTGAAAGATGGAGTCTACTATAAAAACTAATATGTTCCCATCTCTACTTCCAAGACTTGTTGACTAAAGCACGGAACCCTTTGCAGTCTTTACTTCAGTGTCCAAAGTGAGTATCAGCAGGATCACCAGCTTCAGCTCTCACTGAATGCTTCTTCCAGCCTGACTTCTAGTTGCTGTTTTGGCAGCTTCTTTATCTACTTGGTCATTAAAAAATACATTCTGTTTTGCATACCAGAGCTGTAGGGATTTTCAAACAGTGTTCCATGGAGCCTTGGGATTATATTTGGATCGTACTACAGTTACATTTGAAAATAAAAGTTGCATTTTTAAAATTTGAATATTACCCTAAATATTTACAAATACAAATTTCATCCCAATGAGTCAAATATTTTTAAGTTTTTCTCATCCCCAAACAACAAACTAATGAGTCCAAAATTATTTTATGCCAGCACAATTTAGGTATTTTAAGGAGAAAATGTCTTTAAAAAAACCAGACATGGTTCTTTCCTAATGTTGTATTTACCCTGGGGGACTTCAAACGTTGTATATTGTGAAAATGATAGTCCACACACTAATGATACCACTTCATGTCACGTCTATAGATTTCAGAGTGTCACTGTCCAATTTCTGATGGAGGATCTGACACCAACGATTCTTGTTCTATTTCAGGTTACCTTTAGGTTGTAGTTTGCATTTTCCATTATCTAATACAAAACTCCCTAAAGCAAATGATCTTTTATAAATATAAAAGCCTCCCTTGCTTCTCTTCAAAAACCTCTTTGAAAATATTTTCCAAATTTATTTCTAATCAAGGGTATGTTAATGGAAACGGAAAAGATGAAATCAGGTGTGAGAAACTTGAGAACAAGAAATTGTAGGACTTAACATTTGATTATAAGGCATGGTGTCAGTCATATGTGACAGAGGAAAAGAACATACTAATGTTTAGGGACAGATAGACAGTGGGAATGATGGTTATTAAAACTGGGGTAGTAAAATGGTTACTGCAATGGTAACCTAAAAAAAACATTAGAAATAGAAGAAAGTATGGTTGCCTTCTGAGCATTATCATGTAAAGACAATTGTTAGGGGATATCTGAAGTATCAAAATACCTCAAAAGAGTAATGGCTAACCTGTTTGCAGTAATGTGTGCCAGGCCTTCTTGTAATTGCTTTATATATTTTTTTCTTATTTAATCTTAATCATTTTGTAGAGATGGAAATGTTGTTATGTTCATTACAATGATGAGGGAGTTTATATTCCTTGCCTAAATTCACAGACAGTGGTGGAAGAATTAAAACAAAGGTTGACAAACACAGGATCTTGTAGCCCTAACAATTAGCCTTGCCTAAAGAATTGAAAGTAATGAATGAGAACAATTTCCATAAGTTAATTGTAGGGATTGTTTATTTATTCTTGTCATGAATTAGAGTATTTTCTCACAAAAAGATATGTGAATTAATGAGAAGAAAACAAAAAACAAATTCTCCTTTTTTTTTTTTACTTTTCTAAGTAAATGTCATTGGCTTCCTTAATATACTCTGTGTGTGTGTATGTGTGTTTGTGTGTGTGTGTGTGTGTGCATGTGTTAGTGTTGGCCATTAAGTATTAGTGTTAACTAAATAATGTTATGGGTGTTTTTTACATGTCACGATAATTACGTAACAGACCACCCCAAAAAAAGTGTAGCCATGGTTATCAACCTAGAGTAATCACAACGTTTTTCCTGATGATACCACACACTTCTCACACAGTGTTAAATCTAGTCTCCCTTAGTCTAAGAGACAAAAAGAAACAAGTAAATAATAAAATATCATGTAATTATAAATTATATGAAGAGAAAGTGCGGTAAGTTTATACAGAGTGACCATAGGAGTGGGGAGCTACAGCAATCTTTCTGAGGAGGTGGTATTTGAGATGGATAAAATGAGGGAGTTATCAATGAGTATATCTGCTTTAAATTTTTTTAAGCCAAGCTTACTTACGCACACCTAGAGACCTTTTGTTAGCTTTTTAGTGTTCTTAAAAAATCATCCCATGTTCCCTGGTATCAGAGATATTTCTTTTTTCTCTTTTTTTTAGCCCACCCGAAGCTTGGTGGTGTAAAACAGCAATCCCCCCCCCCCTTTTTTTTAACAATTTGTTTATTCATTCACCTATTGATGGGCATTTGGAATGTTTCTTTTTTTTTTTTAACATCTTTATTAGAGTATAATTGCTTTACACTGGTGTGTTAGTTTCTGCTTTATAACAAAGTGAATCAGTTATGCATATACATATGTCCCCATATCTCTTCCCTCTTGCATCTCCCTCCCTCCCACCCTCCCCATCCCACCCCTCTAGGTGGTCACAAAGCACCGAGCTGATCTCCCTGTGCTATGTGGCTGCTTCCCACTAGCTATCTATTTTACATTTGGTAGTGTATATATGTCCATGACACTCTCTTACCCTGTCACATCTCACCCCACCCCCTCCCCATATCCTCAAGTCCATTCTCTAGTAGGTCTGTGTCTTTATTCCCATCTTGCCACTAGGTTCTTCATGGCCTTTTTTTTTTTTTTTTCCTTAGATTCCGTATATATGTGTTAGCATACTGTATTTGTTTTTCTTTTTCTGACTTACTTCACTCTGTATGACAGACTCTAACTCCATCCACCTCATTACAAATACCTCCATTTCATTTCTTTTTATGGCTGAGTAATATTCCATTGTATATATGTGCCACATCTTCTTTATCCATTCATCTGTCGATGGACATTTAGGTTGCTTCCATGTCCTGGCTATTGTAAATAGAGCTGCAATGAACATTTTGGTACATGACTCTTTTTGACCTATGGTTTTCTCAGGGTATATGCCCAGTAGTGGGATTGCTGGGTCGTATGGTAGTTCTATTTGTAGTTTTTTAAGGAACCTCCATACTGTTCTCCATAGTGGCTGTATCAATTTACATTCCCACCAACAGTGCAAGAGGGTTCCCTTTCCTCCACACCCTCTCCAGCATTTATTGTTTCTAGATTTTTTGATGATGGCCATTCTGATCGGTGTGAGATGATACCTCATTGTAGTTTTGATTTGCATTTCTCTAATGATTAATGATGTTGAGCATTCTTTCATGTGTCTGTTGGCAATCTGTATATCTTCTTTGGAGAAATGTCTATTTAGGTCTTCTGCCCATTTTTGGATTGGGTTGTTCGTTTTTTTGTTATTGAGCTGCATGAGCTGCTTGTAAATCTTGGAGATTAATCCTTTGTCAGTTGCTTCATTTGCAAATATTTTCTCCCATTCTGAGGGTTGTCTTTTGGTCTTGTTTATGGTTTCCTTTGCTGTGCAAAAGCTTTTAAGTTTCATTAGGTCCCATTTGTTTATTTGTGTTCTTATTTCCATTTCTCTGGGAGCTGGGTCAAAAAGAATCTTGCTGTGATGTATGTCATAGAGTGTTCTGCCTATGTTTTCCTCTAAGAGTTTGATAGTGTCTGGCCTTACATTTAGGTCTTTAATCCATTTTGAGTTTATTTTTGTGCATGGTGTCAGGGAGTGTTCTAATTTCATACTTTTACATGTATCTGTCCAATTTTCCCAGCACCACTTATTGAAGAGGCTATCTTTTCTCCACTGTATATTCTTGCCTCCTTTATCAAAGATAAGGTGACCGTATGAGTGTGGGTTTATCTCTGGGCTTTCTATCCTGTTCCATTGATCTATATTTCTGTTTTTGTGCCAGAACCAAACTGTCTTGATTACTGTAGCTTTGTAATATAGTCTGAAGTCAGGGAGCCTGATTCCCCCAGCTCCATTTTTCGTTCTCAAGATTGCTTTGGCTATTCGGGGTCTTTTGTGTCTCCATACAAATTGTGAAATTTTTTGTTCTAGTTCTGTGAAACATGCCTGTGGTAGTTTGATAGGGATTGCATTGAATCTGTAGATTGCTTTGGGTAGTAGAGTCATTTTCACAATGTTGATTCTTCCAATCCAGGAACATGGTATATCTCTCCATCTATTTGTATCATCTTTAATTTCTTTCATCAGTGTCTTATAATTTTCTGCATACAGGTCTTTTGTCTCCTTAGGTAGGTTTATTCCTAGATATATTATTCTTTTTGTTGCAATGGTAAACGGGAGTGCTTTCTTAATTTCACTTTCAGATTTTTCATCATTAGTGTATAGAAATGCAAGAGATTTCTGTGCATTAATTTTGTATCCTGCTACTTTACCAAATTCATTGATTAGCTCTAGGAGTTTTCTGGTAGCATCTTTAGGATTCTCTATGTATAGTATCATGTCATCTGCAAATAGTGACAGCTTTACTTCTTCTTTTCCGATTTGGATTCCTTTTATTTCTTTGTCTTCTCTGATTGCTGTGGCTAACACTTCCAAAACTATGTTGAATAATAGTGGTGAGAGTGGGCAACCTTGTCTTGTTCCTGATCTTAGTGGAAATGGTTTCAGTTTTTCACCATTGAGGACAATGTTGGCTGTGGGTTTGTCATATATGGCCTTTATTATGTTGAGGAAAGTTCCCTCTATGCCTACTCTCTGCAGGGCTTTTATCATAAATAGGTGTTGAATTTTGTCAAAAGCTTTCTCTGCATCTATTGAGATGATCATATGGTTTTTCTCCTTCAATTTCTTAATATGGTGTATCACATTGATTGATTTGCGTATATTGAAGAATCCTTGCATTCCTGGGATAAACCCCACTTGATCATGGTGTATGATCCTTTTAATGTGCTATTGGATTCTGTTTGCTAGTATTTTGTTGAGGATTTTTGCATCTATGTTCATCAGTGATATTGGCCTGTAGTTTTCTTTCTTTGTGACATCTTTGTCTGGTTTTGGTATGAGGGTGATGGTGGCCTCGTAGAATGAGTTTGGGAGTGTTCCTCCCTCTGCAATATTTTGGAAGAGTTTGAGAAGGATAGGTGTTAGCTCTTCTCTAAATGTTTGATAGAATTCACCTGTGAAGCCATCTGGTCCTGGGCTCTTGTTTGTTGGAAGGTTTTTAATCACAGTTTCAATTTCAGTGCTTGTGATTGGTCTGTTCATATTTTCTATTTCTTCCTTGGCAGTTTGTGCATTTCTAAGAATCTGTCCATTTCTTCCAGGTTGTCCATTTTATTGGCATAGAGTTGCTTGTAGTAATCTCTCATGATCTTTTGTATTTCTGCAGTGTCAGTGGTTACTTCTCCTTTTTCATTTCTAATCCTATTGATTTGAGTCTTCTCCCTTTTTCTCTTGATGAGTCTGGCTAATGGTTTATCAATTTTGTTTATCTTCTCAAAGAACCAGCTTTTAGTTTCATTGATTTTTGCTATTGTTTCCTTCATTTCTTTTTCATTTATTTCTGACCTGATCTTTATAATTTCTTTCCTTCTGCTGGCTTTGGGGTTTTTTTGTTCTTCTTTCTCTAATTGCTTCAGGTGCAAGGTTAGGTTGTTTATTCGAGATGTTTCCTGTTTCTTGAGGTAGGCTTGTATTGCTATAAACTTCCCTCTTAGCACTGCTTTTGCTGCGTCCCATAGGTTTTGGGTCGTCGTGTCTCCATTGTCATTTGTTTCTAGGTATTTTTTGATTTCCCCTTTGATTTCTTCAGTGATCACTTCGTTATTAAGCAGTGTATTGTGTAGCCTCCATGTGTTTGTATTTTTTACAGATCTTTTCCTGTAATTGATATCTAGTCTCATAGCGTTGCGGTCGGAAAAGATACTTGATACGATTTCAATTTTCTTAAATTTACCAAGGCTTGATTTGTGACCCAAGATATGATCTATCCTGGAGAATGTTCCATGAGCACTTGAGAAAAATGTGTATTCTGTTGTTTTTGGGTGGAATGTCCTATAAATATCAATTAAGTCCATCTTGCTTAATGTATCATTTAAAGCTTGTGTTTCCTTCTTTATTTTCATTTTGGATGATCTGTCCATTGGTGAAAGTGGGGTGTTAGAGTTCCCTACTATGATTGTGTTGCTGTCGATTTCCCCTTTTATGGCTGTTAGTATTTGCCTTATGTATTGAGGTGCTCCTATGTTGGGTGCATAAATATTTACAATTGTTATACCTTCCTCTTGGATCGATCCCTTGATCATCATATAGTGTCCTTCTTTGTCTCTTGTAATAGTCTTTATTTTAAAGTCTATTTTGTCTGATATGAGAATTGCTACTCCAGCTTTCTTTTGATTTCCATTTGCATGGAATATCTTTTTCCATCCCCTCACTTTCAGTCTATATGTGTCTCTAGGTCTGAAGTGGGTCTCTTGTAGACAGCATATATATGGGTCTTGTTTTTGTATCCATTCAGCCAGCCTGTGTCTATTGGTGGGAGCATTTAGTCCATTTACATTCAAGGTAATTATCGATATGTATGTTCCTATTCCCATTTTCTTAAATGTTTTGGGTTTGTTATTGTAGGTGTTTTCCTTCTCTTGTGTTTCTTGCCTAGAGAAGTTCCCTTAGCATTTTTTGTAAAGCTGGTTTGGTGGTGCTGAACTCTCTCAGCTTTTGCTTGTCTGTAAAGGTTTTAATTTCTCCATCACATCTGAATGAGATCCTTGCTGGGTAGAGTAATCTTGGTTGTAGGTTTTTCTCCTTCATCACTTTAAGTATATCCTGCCACACCCTTCTGGCTTGCAGAGTTTCTGCTGAAAGATCAGATGTTAACCTTATGGGGATTCCCTTGTGTGTTATTTGCTGTTTTTCCCTTGCTGCCTTTAATATGTTTTCCTTATATTTAATTTTTGACAGTTTGATTAATATGTGTCTTGGCGTGTTTCTCCTTGGGTTTATCCTGTATGGGACTCTCTGTGCTTCCAGGACTTGATTAACTATTTCCTTTCCCATATTAGGGAAGTTTTCAACTATAATCTCTTCAAATATTTTCTCAGTCCCTTTCTTTTTCTCTTCTTCTTCTGGGACCCCTATAATTCGAATGTTGGTGCGTTTAATGTTGTCCCAGAGGTCTCTGAGACTGTCCTCAGTTCTTTTCATTCTTTTTTCTTTATCCTGCTCTGCAGTAGTTATTGCCACCATTTTATCTTCCAGGTCACTTATCCTTTCTTCTGCCTCAGTTATTCTGCTATTGATCCCATCTAGAGTATTTTTAATTTCATTTATTGTGTTTTTCATCATTGCTTGGTTCCTCTTTAGTTCTTCTACGTCCTTGTTAAATGTTTCTTGCATTTTGTCTATTCTATTTCCAAGATTTTGGATCATCCTTACTATCATTATTCTGAATTCTTTTTCAGGTAGACTACCTATTTCCTCTTCATTTGTTAAATCTGGAGTGTTTTGACCCTGCTCCTTCATCTGCTGTGTGTTTTTCTGTCGTCTTATTTTGCTTATCTTACTGTGTTTGGGGTCTCCTTTTCACAGGCTGCAGGTTCGTAGTTCCCGTTGTTTTTGGTATCTGTCCCCAGTGGCTAAGGTTGGTTCAGTGCGTTGTGTAGGCTTCCTGGTGGAGGGAACTAGTGCCTGAGTTCTGGTGGATGAGGCTGGATCTTGTCTTTCTGGTGGGCACGTCCACGTCTGGTGGTGTATTTTGGGGTGTCTGTGGCCTTATTATGATTTTAGGCAGCCTCTCTGCTAATGGATGGGGCTGTGTTCCTGTCTTGCTAGTTGTTTGGCATAGGGTGTCCAGCACTGTAGCTTGCTGGTCGTTGAGTGAAGCTGGGTCTTGATGTTGAGATGGAGATCTCTGAGAGATTTTCGCCGTTTGGTATTACATGGAGCTGGGAGGTCTCTTGTGGACCAGTGTCCTGAAGTTGGCTCTCCCACCTCAGAGGCACGGCCCTGATGCCTGGCTGGAGCACCAAGAGCCTTTCGTCCACACGGCTCAGAGTAAAAGGGAGAAAAAATAGAAAGAAAGAAAGAAGGAGGCTATAATATAGTGAAGTAAAATAAAGCTCTTATAAAGCAGAGCTATACAGACAAAATCTCACCCAGAAGCATACACATATACACTCACAAAAAAAAGGAAAAGGGGAAAAATTAATATATCCTGCTCCGAAAGTCCACCTCCTGAATTTGGGATGATTCGTTGTCTATTCAGGTATTCAACAGATGCAGGCACATCAAGTTGTTTGTGGAGTTTTAATCCGCTGCTTCTGAGGCTGCTGGGAGAGATTTCCCCTTCTCTTCTCTGTTGGCACAGCTCCTGGGGATCAGCTTTGGATTTGGACCCGCCTCTGCGTGTAGGTCACCTGAGGGCGTCTGTTCCCCGCCCAGACAGGACGGGGTTAAAGGAGCAGCTGCTTCGGGGGCTCTGGTTCACCCAGGCCGCGGGGCGGGAGGGGTACAGAGGAGGCGGGGCGAGCCTGCGGCGGCAGAGGCCGGCGTGACGTTGCAGCAGCCTGAGGTGCGCCGTGTGTTCTCCCAGGGAACTTGTCCCCGGATCACGGGAGCCTGGCGGTGGCGGGCTGCACAGGCTCCCGGGAGGGGCGGTGTGGAGAGTGACCTGTGCTCGCACACAGGCTTTTTGGAGGCGGCAGCAGCAGCCCCAGCGTCTCACGCCCGTCTCTGGGGCCCGCGCTGATCGCTGCGGCTCGCGCCAGTCTGTGGAGCTTGTTTAGGCGGCGCTCTGAATCCCCTCTCCCTGCGCGCCGTGAAACAAAGAGGCAAGAAAAAGTCTCTTGCCTCTTCGGCAGCTGCAGACTTTTTCCCGGACTCCCTACCAGCCAGCTGTGGTGCGCTAACCCCTTCAGGCTGTGTTCACGCCGCCAGCCCCAGTCCTCTCCCTGCGATCCGACCGAGGCTGAGCCTCAGCTCCCAGCCCCGCCCGCCCCGGCGGGGGAGCAGACAAGCCTCTCGGGCTGGTGAGCGCTGCTCGGCGCCGAGCCTCTGTGCGGGAGTCTCTCCGTTTTTCCCTCTGCGCCCCTGTTGCTGTGGGATCCGCGTTGTTAGCCGCGGCTCGCGCCAGTCTCTGGAGTTCGTTTAGGCGGCGCTCTGAATCCCCTCTCCTCGCGCACCAGGAAACAAAGAGGGAAGAAAAAGTCTCTTGCCTCTTCGGCAGCTGCAGACTTTTTCCCGGACTCCCTCCCGGCTAGCTGTGGTGCACTAACCCCTTCAGGCTGTGTTCACGCAGACAACCCCAGTCCTCTCCCTGCCATCCGACCGAAGCCGAAGCCTCAGTTCCCAGCCCCGCCCGCCCCGGCGGGGGAGCAGACAAGCCTCTCGGGCTGGTGAGGGCTGCTCGTTGCCGAGCCTCTGTGCAGGAATCTCTCGGCTTTGCCCTCCGCACCCCTGTGGCTGCGCTCTCTTCCGTGGCTCCGAAGCTTCCCCCCTCTGCCACCCGCAGTCTCCGCCCGCGAAGGGGCTTCCTAGTGCGTGGAAATCTTTCCTCCTTCACAGCTCCCTCCCACTGGTGCAGGTGCCGTCCCTATTCTTTTGTCTCTGTTATTTCTTTTTTCTTTTGCCCTACCCAAGTACGGGGGGAGTTTCTTGCCTGTTTAGAGGTCGGACGTTTTCTGTCAGCGCTCAGTGGGTGTTCTGTAGGAGCAGTTCCACGTGTAGATGTATTTCTACTGTATCTGTGGGAAGGAAGGTGATCTCCGCGTCTTACTCTTCCGCCATCTTCTCTCCTCTCCTGTTTTATTTTCTTACCTAGATTCAGCTAAAAGAGAACTACATACTGTGTTCTGGGAAATCAGAAGCCCCTCTTTTCATATTCGATATTTGCTTTTAAGTGAACTCTATTTTGAAATATATTCTCCAGAATAATGGGTGAAGCAATTTAGTTTTCTCCCTATTTATTGTAAACCAAAACAGTTTAATTGGTATAACTTCCATATTTAAACCTTTTTCTCAGACATTTCTTTTCAATTTGATTAAAAACTCTCTACTGTGAATCTTTGTTTGAATCTCACAGACCTCAAAATAAAGATAACTACATCAACATTTGCACCATTTGTCATATGTTGACTCATTTTTTATTACTTATTTTGTCAAAAGGTAAGAATATCTTAGTATAACAAAAATCTATTTATTCTATGCCCTTCACATGATTTCCTCTTTCTCCATTTCCATTTATTCGTATAGCTAAAGAAATAGTGAATATATGAAACAAGACAGTGACATTCAGTAGTAAAATAGGAAAAATCAAAATAGAAACATGGTAGAATCTCATCAAATATTGTTTAGGGTAGAGGGTATTTTATTAGCTGATCCAAAATCTAATATCTTGTCAAGTATATCCCTATTTTATCAGAGGATGAACCTAGCTATTGGTACACTTCGCTGTAAGATTGCTGATATTTAAAAGTGTGTTTAAATGTTAGTAATGAAGATCATAGAGAAAGGGAGGGAGGGAGAGAGAGAAAAAATAGGGAGAGGATTATTAGGCCCATACTGAGTTTTGTAGAACTCTTTTTTTTTTTTAATGTTGGACCATAGTTTATTCCTGCAAGTCACATTGAAAAGAAAAATCAGGTAACATGGAGGTGGTGAGTGTATTCTGTTTTTAGAATCTTGCACCACTAAGGTTCTCCATGGCACAAATTATACCCCTTTTATTATCATAATAGATATACATAAGTTTTTAAAATTTAGAAGTGCCATTCTTTTTTTTTTTAACATCTTTATTGGAGTATAATTGCTTTACAATGTTGTGTTAGTTTCTGCTGTATAACAAAGTGAATCAGCTATATGTATACATATATCCCCATATCCCCTCCCTCTTGCGTCTCCCTCCCTCCCTCCCTATCCCACCCCTCTAGGTGGTCACAAAGCACTGAGCTGATCTCCCTGTGCTATGGGGCTGCTTCCCACGAGCTATTTGGTAGTGTATATATGTCACTGCCACTCTCTCACTTCATCCCAGCTCCTTCCCTTTCCCCCTCCCCGTGTCAAGTCTATTCTCTACATCTGCGTCTTTATTCCTGTCCTGCCCCTAGGTTCTTCAGAACTTTTTTTTTTTTTTTTAGATTCCATATATATGTGTTAGCATACGGTATTTGTTTTTCTCTTTCTGACTTACTTCACTCTGTATGACAGACTCTAGGTCCATCTACCTCACTACAAATAACTCAATATCGTTTATTTTTATGGCTGAGTAATATTCCATTGTATGTATGTACCACATCTTCTTTATCCATTCATCTGTCGATGGACACTTAGGTTGCTTCCACGTCCTGGCTATTGTAAACAGTGCTGCAATGAACATTGTGGTACATGACTCTTTTTGAATTATGGTTTTCTCAGGCTATATGCCCAGTAGTGGGATTGCTGGGTCATATGGTAATTCTATTTTTAGTTTTTTAAGGAACCTCCATACTATTCTCCATAGTGGCTGTATCAATTCACATTCCCACCAACAGTGCAAGAGGGTTCCCTTTTCTCCACGCCCTCACCAGCACTGAATGTTTGTAGATTTTTTGATGATGGCCATTCTGACTGGTGTGAGGTGATACCTCATTGTAGTTTTGATTTGCATTTCTCTAATGATTAGTGATGTTGAGCATCCTTTCCTGTGTTTGTTGGCAATCTGTATATCTTCTTTGGAGAAATGTCTATTTAGGTCTTCTGCCCATTTTTGGATTGGTTTGTTTGTTTTTTTGATATTGAGCTGCATAAGCTGCATGTACATTTTGGAGATTAATCCTTTGTCAGTTGCTTCGTTTGCAAATATTTTCTCCCATTCTGAGGGTGGTATTTTTGTCTGGTTTATGTTTTCCTTTGCTGTGAAAAAGCTTTTCAGTTTCATTAGGTCCCATTTGTTTATTTTTGTTTTATTTCCATTTCTCTAGGAGGTGGGTCAAAAAGGATCTTGCTGTGATTTATGTCATAGAGTGTTCTGCCTATGTTTTCCTCCTATAGTGTCTAGCCTTACATTTAGGTCTTTAATCCATTTTGAGTTTATTTTTGTGTATGGTGTTAGGGACTGTTCTAATTTCATTCTTTTACATGAGTTTTGTAGAACTCTTAAACACATGGTCCAGTAAAAGAGAAAGAATGGGAAAGAAACCACCAAAAAGTAGGAAAATCAAACAAACCAAATAAATTCATGAGAATGTGGTATCAGGGAAGTAAAGGTTAAAGTGTTTCAAAAGGATTGAATAGTCAACCTTCATATACTGGTGGGAAAGCAAGATGAGAACTGAAAAGTGTCCAGTGGACTTATCAACAAGAAAGTCAAATAGCTACTTGAGGTTTGGAAGAGTCATGAAGGTAGAGTAAGATTGGAGAGAAGTGGAGGTAGACAGGGTCATGGAAATGGTGTCTAGAAAACAAAAAACAAAAAACTCTTTGAGAAGTGTGTGGACAATAGCAGAATACGGATGGCATCCACAGGGGAATGTGTCATCCCAGCCACGGATTGTTAGGTATGTATGGTTAACATAAACTTCCAGTGGGAAGGATTTTATGGAGAAAATAAAACTGATGATTAGGAGAAAAGATTTGGCAGACTGAGGTGAATACCTGAGAAGTCAGAAGTAGAGGAGAGTTTGAACCCTGTTATAAGTTTGGGTGTTTCCTCCCACTATAAAAGGTGGAAAGAGAGGGATGGGTGTAGACTGAAGTAAGCTTTTTAGATTTGGAGGCAAAAGAACATGGGGGGGACCCCGTCAGATGATTTCTACTTTCTCAGTGAAACAGAAGGCAAGATTATCAGCTGCTAGAAAAGCAGGTGGGCAAAGAAGGCAAAGGAAATTTGAAAAGCAATTAAAAAATTAAATTTCTAACAAGTACCATTTTAAAAAGCAGACTTTGAAAACATTGTCTGGAAGGAGGGAATGTGTGACAAAGTGTCTCATTGTCTTTGTGATTATGAAATAAGGCATTTGCATGCTGTTCATAAACTTCAGCCTTTTCTCCACACAATGACAAAGTGATAAGAATGTTGAAAGGGGGAAGAGATAATTTTACCTGGACTGGGCATGAGGCATGCTGGGAAGACATCATGATACAAAGTGGCCTCTACTCTAAGCCATAAAGGACAGATAAAACCTGGATACCAGACAATAGAAAAACCATGTTCTTGGCCTAAATAGCAAAAGTAAAGGCTTGAAGGTAAAAAAATTTTGGGGATCCTGCTGTGCCATACTCATCAGGGGGCACATGTGCTCTACTTGCTTTTCTTTCCTCCTCATGAAATAGTGTGTGTGTGTGTGTGTGTGTGTGCGCGTGTGTGTGTGTGTGATGACAAAGTAAACTTTCTAAAGGTAAAGGTGACAATGAAAAGAAAAAAAATATATATATATGTATATACCATTAAACATGATTCTTTCCCTAGAAGGAAACTCTTGTCCATCCGAAATTTATTTCAAAATTGGGAAAGGAGGAAACTAAATGAATTGGGACTTACTGCTCTTGTTGTTGCCTGCTGCAGGCGCCTAAGGGCAACATACAGTCTTTAAGAGGGAAGAAACCACAGAATGTTTACTGAATTATTGTTATTGTTATCATTATTATTATTTTAACTATAAGGACTTATGGTGATATAATTTTTTTTTTTTTTTTTTTTGGCTGAGCTCACCTTCAGACCAGACTCTCTTTCAGGGGCAGGGCTTTATATTTCAGTACAACGTACACAGCTCAAGTACTTAAAATGGGTTGTATTAAATGTATGCATAATTTAAAAGAGGGTAAAAGGGGAAAATGGCATTGCAACAGTTTTTCAGGCTCATGTATTAAAGGGTGGAATTATTTTTTAATCTGAAAAATTAATTCTCATTGCATTTATTGTTGTACCTGTTCCTGACTCTGTGTGTAAGATACTTTTACCTATTTCTCCTTAGCTACAACCTCAATACAAATTATTTTCAAGTACATGTGTTGAATCATCTTTAAATCTATGCAGATATTATATATTACATTTCTTTTATAAGCTGCATATTTCTTCTCATTGAAATATCTAGCAAGGTAGACAGTCAATAAATGCTTATGAAAATGATCAAATGAACATGAATATTTATTAATGACTTATTATAGTGACATTGCCAGCTGATTATACCTTTGAAGCTGGGAATACTACTCTGGGATAAATTCCTAAAAAGATTCATATTAAAATCTCATGGATTATATATATATAAAATCACACATGTAATTCAGCTACTGAAAACTACAGACAAGTTCACCTCAAAACATAGATTTAGCGTTCAAGGCAGGTGATTGGTTATAAAGTCTTTTTGATATTTACATCATCATTTTCTGAACAAACGTTTACAAGGAAAGTGAAGAGTTATATAAATGCAAACTTAAAACGATAAGCTTCTGTAGGGATTACATAACTATAATGTATAAATCTGCCATTATCTACAATTAACTGTGCCCATGTCAAATATTTGTATATATTTATGTGTAAATATACATAGGCGTATATTTATATTCTCAACTATTTCCTGTCATTTTAGACAGATATGAATTCAGTTAGAGTTTATAACAAGGAGAGATTTTTGTGGAAATATTGAAGCATATTACAGATCGAAGAAACTGTTGTGAAAAACAAAATCGTGTATTTTGTATATATATGTAAAGTTATATTATTGAGAGCTGCATGCAGACAAACTCACCCAGAATTACTATCCCCAGCTTTTCCAATTTTTAAAATGAAAGGAAGCTAGAGTGGTCTGAAATGCCTGCAAGTAAACCCAGAGGGCAAATTTGGTTGGGTTCTTGAAGCTTTATGGTGGTGAGCTGCTGCGCATTAATAACATCACTGGTCAGGGGAAAATTTAAACACATGGATTCACTCACAGCCATGGTGTCAGAATACTGACTTTTTTCCTCTTGTCCTGACCAGGAGATCTAGAGTATAAAACATAAAATAACACCACATTTCATTCTCCAGAAGAGTACATTAAGACTCCCCTACCTCCAGTACAAATTTAACATTTACAGTATGACTTAGTGTTCCAGTTTTATTTCACTATAACGTACAGGCAAAAAGCATCATGAAAAAACAGTTCAAAAGAAAAGAAAGCATTTTATGACTTGTTACATAGAACAGCTTCTCTTCTCCCTGACCACATTATGGTTTAAAAGGATTTCTTATCAAACTCTCACTATAGCAAAGAAAAAGAAAGCTTCTCTTACCAGAGTGGAATAAAGCTTCAACCTTGCTATAACATTTGCTGCAGCTTTTGTTTGAAAAGACAGACCCAAAGCGGCTTTGTGCAAACAACTGATCTGGCTGATCTCCAGTCCCTGCACAAAAAACAGTATAATTGGCTCTCAAAAAAGTGTTGTAAACATTCATCATGATGGCACTTGCATGTTGAATCTAGTCACTGTTACCCTAGTAAACTTTTTCCAAACAGGCCAATTACGTTTCTGCTTTCAATACTTGCTGTTTGATTTTCTCTATTCATTGCTGAGATTAGTATCTTTAAAGAAACCATGAATTTGTGAGTGTCAGTTCTACTACTATGTCAATACACTTGGGTTCTGAAAGTGTGGTTCAAGGTTTTTTAAAAAGCATTTTAAATCAGATGACATAGATAAACACATTTACTTGGCATCTGTTATGTCTTCATTTTGAAATCTGACAATATTCAGTCCCTTATTTATATGCTAATGAGAGATCAGTATTATTAGGTCTCTTCCATTCCTATTTGATAAAAGTCAAGTGACCACTCCACATCTCTACTTTGCACAGAAAGCACATCAGTAATGTCTACAACATACCCTAGAGTCTGAGACCAACTATGTTGGATTTCTAAGTCTTGTATTCCACCGTTCCTCTTCCCAAACCTTCAGAGGGGTCCAAACACAATCATATCCTTTAATTTTTATGGGAGCAATGAAGGGTTACACAGCTGGACTTCTTTCTTATTTTTAAACATATAATATTCATGGGAGTATTAACTGATTATAACTGTGGGAGGTATATTTATTACCAAGAAAAAGTGAACACTAGATTAAAAAATAAGCTTCAATGAAAAAACTGTATCATTTCTAACAATGATCTGAGCAATACATTGATCTTACAACCATATGAGTATGTGATCTTTGCCTTGCTTCCCAAGTGTATGAAGCCTGGTTAATAGTTATCAGCAGTGCCACCATTTGAAAAATATGAATTAACTGCATAGAAGGTTGTGGGGCTATTTTGCATTTTTATATTTGATAGTTTAGTTTTCATCATACAAATTATACAAGTATATCAAAACAATTTACGACTATACAAATTATGATTGTATAAATCTCTAAAAATATAAATTATGACAATTTATGTTTCCTAGAAGTAAAAATCTAGATATTCTACAAGTGTAAAATTCTAGGTATTGCTGAGCCTTTAAAAGTAACATCTTGAACTAAATTCAAAGAACTTAAAGCCTTGAAAGCAGAATATTCCTTATTTTTATCTGTAGGTATCAGTGCCATTTAAAAGTTTTAAGTATGATTCCAAATACTACAGACGGATATACATACACTACTCTTCCAAGAACACAGATGACTCATATTCTCATTATATTACTTAGAGAGACAGAGTGTGGAGGAGGAAGCCCTTCACACTGTTTTTTTTTTAAGGTTAGTATCTGTGAACTGTTATCTCCCTTATTATATAACACTTGCCTTTATAAAATTTCCCACTAACACATTCTTCTTTAATTCTTTCATCAGAATGGTGAAGAGGGCATTAAGGCTCTCCATTTTACACATGAGAAAAATAAGGCTCATAAAAGAGAAATGATTTGGCAAATTACTGTAGTAAATACTTAACGGTAGGCTCTTCTGATGTTGTTCAACTAGGTCTTAAATCACTTCTTCTAAAACAGTATTTCCAAGATTAAAAGAAAAGTTTTGTGTTTTCAATTTCTTTTGAGTGGAATTCCTGAATCACATAGTAGTCCTCTTTTCACTTTTTTGAGGAATCTCCATACTGTTTTTCATAGTGGTTGAACCAGTTTACATTCCCACAAACAGTATTACAAGGGTTCCCTTTTCTCCATGTCCCTGCCAACACTTGCTATTCCTTGTCTTTCTGACAATAGCCATTCTGACAGGTGCGAGGTGACACTATTCAAAAAGTTATATGCACGCCAATGTTCATAGTAGCATTATTTAAAATAGCTAAGATATGAAAGCAATCTAAAGAAACAGATGAGTGAATAAGGAAGATGTGTATATACACAATGGAATATTACTCACCATAAAAAGAATAAAATTTTGCAATATGAAACAAAATAGATGGACCTGGATAGTATTATGCTTAGTGAAATAAATCAGGGAAAGACAAATATTGCATGCTTCCACTTACGTGTGGAATCTAAAAAATAAAACAGAAGAACAAATACAACAAAACAGAAACAGACTCACAGATACAGAGAACAAACTAGTGGTTACTGTAGGGGAGAAGTGTGGGAGGGGGAGAGAAGGGGGAAAATAGGTGAAGGGGAACAAGAGGTACAAACTACTAGGTATAATATAAATGTTACAAAGATGTAATGTACAGCACAGGGAAAATAGCCAATATTTATAGTAACTTTATATGGAGTATAGTCTATAAAAATATCAAATCACTATGTTGTACACCTGAAACTAATATAAGTCAAATATACTTCAATTTAAAAAAAAGAATTTAATGAGACAAAAAAAGTTTATGTGCTTTAGTTTGCTGATTTGAAAGAGGGAATAAACATTTAGAGAATTATTATAATGTATTTGTAGCTGTAATACACTGAGGAAACAAAAGGTCTCTTCCTAGACCTAATGATTTTGGAAATGATTAGCAAATGAACTTTGAAAAGATAATTCCTTGCGACTTAACTTTAAACATTTTTTTTTAATTTAACAATTACCTATTAAATATCTACTAGGTAACAGATTATTTAAGTTCTTAGGATACAATAGTGAACAAGATAAGTATTTTCCCTTTCTTTATGTTATTTTCAATCTTAATTTCAATGGACGGGATTGCTTTAAATTTTCCTGAGAAAATAGTAGCCACTGTATAGGAGTTCCCAACTCTCCTAATCCACCCTACCCATCTACCAAACTCCTTTGAACTTTACCCATGAACCCTTTTAGATGTTCAAAGAATTTTCTAATGCTAATCGCTCTCATTCACATCATTTACCCCCTCTGCACTAAATTATTCTCATCATTTAAAATCCTGTTTTAACATTTCCCTGTATTTAAGGATAAAACCCTCCCACCAACAATGTATCTCTTCAATTCAATATATTTGAATTGAACTCTCTCGTGTCAATATATTTCTTCATTCGAAAATATCTCAAAAGATCTTTTTGGTCTCCGTTCTTCAAGATGGATATTCTTTGCTTAATTCAATAGACTGCTTTAAGGACTTCCCTGGTGATCCAGTGGTAACGAATCCACCTTCCAATGCAGGGGACGCAGGTTTGATCCCTGGTCAGGGGACTAAGATCCCACATGCTGTGGGGTAACTAAGCCTGAGTGCCACAACTACTGAGCTCACGCACCTCAGCTAGAGAGCCCGTGTGCCGCAAACTACAGAGCCCACACTCTCTGGAGCCCACATGCCACAACTAGAGAGAGGAAAACCTGCATGCCACAACTAGAGAGAAGCCCGTGCACAGCAACGTAGAACCCGCACCTCAACGAAAGATCCCGCACACCTCAACGAAGATCCTGCTTACCGCGACCAAGATCTGACGCAGCCAAATAAATAAATAAATATTTAAAGAAATAGATTGCTTTAAAAGAAGATCAGACAGTAATCCTTCCTTCGGCAATGTCAATTTTCTTTTATACCCACTGATTGAATTCTTTATTCAGTTATCAATATTTTCAGTTCTAGGATTTTTTTTCACATTATACACATACATATTTTTAATTCCAATACTTTGTTGAAGTTTCTATATTTTCTTCATTTTTGGATGTGATAATTATAATTTTAATGTTACTATCTAATAATTCTAATGCTTCATAACCTGTGGATCTATTCTGTTGCTTAATTTTTCTCTTGGTTTTCAGTCATTTGGTCCTATTTTCTAGTGGGACCAATTACTTTTATTTAATTGATAGCAGGCAGAAGTTCATGCACAAATCACTTGATTTATTTGAAGCTGATCTAATTTTTGTTTGCTTTTGTGCTAGGTTGAACCCTTGTGGGGTCTCCACTGAAAGTATGGGGTATTAGCCAGTCACTCTTCCTTATTAGTCCTGAATTCCAGTTGTTGACTTCCCAGTTCTGTGTGACTGCCAGGTTCTATGTTTTGTTTTGAAGCCCTGAGCAGCTGTTTTCTGCTCAGTTTCTCTTAATGTAGCTTGAGTTCTTATTGTTGCTCTATGAGAGATTAAGACTGTTTTCTGCCCTTCGTTCTATTCTGAAATGAAAGTTTGAGCAAGTTATTTTAACTCTATAATTCTTGGCTTCCTTTTCTTAAATGGGAATGAATATAACCATTCAGAGGATATTTTAAATAACTTGTATGATTTCTTATGTAAAGGGCATTGCTGAGCACATTGTAAATGATTAATAAAGGGCAAAGGCTATGATTGCTAGTTTTGTTCATTAAAAAATAATAATAACAACTTACCACCACCACAATATTAGGCAGGCAAGCTAGACCGATGTAGTGTCTCAAAGATCACTTTCAATTCTGCCATTTATAGTCTTGGCTTTTGTATTGTCTTGTCAAGTCGGCCTTCTCCTGGCACCGAGGCCACCCCCCTCCAGCCTCCTGCATGCATTATAGGCAGGAAAGGGAAGTTGGCTGCAACAATGAGATGGCCAATCCTATGTCAGGGAAGCTAACTTACCCAAAAATAATAAACAGACTTCTGCTCACGGCATTCTTACCAGAACTTTATACATAACTGTAAAACCGTTGGAAAAGGTACCTTTTTAACTAGGTATATAGTCTGCCCAAACAAAATTTGTCCCACAAATTTACTCACACTTACCAAAGCAAATCATTAAATTCTTACTATCTATTGTTTTACAAATTATGATGAGTCATGGTGGAGTAGATGGGGGGCACTGCATGACCCAGTACATTTAGGAATTATCTTGCCTGACACAATGCTTTTAAAAAGCTGATAAAATGGTCAAAAAATTGTTGCAAAAATTATTCATGATTTTCTCACAAATTTTTTAGAAAATATATTTATTTTTGGTAAGATACTATAAATACAGAGGGCTACCACTCTTTAGGAGACACTGTGGGAAACTATATCATAGTTTATATATAATTATATATGTACTTATTTATGTAACTATATATAAACATAGAGAGAGATGATAAACTTTGCTATACAAAAGTCACATAGGTTGTATTTGCTCATTAATTTGAACATAAATTTTATATATCAGCAATGCAATGAATAAAACATTCATTGAAAAACTAGTGTTTTCAACACTGGGGCAGTAAGCAAAGAGGAAATTCAATGACATGAAAAATAATTTAAAAATAGCAGTAGTGGTTTGGTTTTCTAAAATCACAAATTCATAAAAGGAATGAACTTTCCAAAGTTTGAAGGCATTCATGTTAAATATATTATAAGGAACTTCAAGTTCTAACATTGAGGTATTTTATCCAGTACATTTTATGTTGTTTCTGTCTCTAAACATTATTTTGTCTATCCCCTCTTCTCTCTTAATACATCTCTTCTTATATATTTCTAGACCAATAAACACTGCAAAGGGACTGGTACTGACTTTGAGTTGATAACTGAGTTATTTTATTACACTGGTTTTAATGCCATTTTCAGATTACTTGCTTGGCTGATTATGAATCTTCTTATCCATTATTTAACTGAAAAAAAACAACCCTTTCATCATTTCTTAAGTCTATAGCTTTAGAAAAAAAAATTTTTTTTAAATAAGGAGTAGTAAATATGTTTGAATGAAAAGGGATTAACTTCTGATATATTCCAGTATCAAATAATCTAGCCATATAAGCAGGACTTCCTTCAAAGGCATGCCTTAACTATTAAGCACAATTCTTTGTCTCTCCAACAGCCCAGGGGTATATATACTAATACAGTAATTGAATCACTCTTTGTGGGAGGAATATATATTTGAGAAAAGTTTTTGCTCCTCTGGATGAGGTTGACCCTGGTTCAATTCCTTTTGCCAAATATGTCTCCTTGTTAAATAACTGAAAGTTTTATTTCTTTCATATTATTTTACTGGGAAAATGGGACTTTTTAAACCTCTTACTATTTCTGAAAGTAAAAAAAATGAAAAATAATACAAAAAGAAGGCTCTTCCTTCATAGAGACAAAGAAGTCTTTCTAAAAAGAATTCTCTGAAAATCAGATTTTAGGAAAAGAACCTGATGAAAAGCATCACATAGAAGTTCCCACTCTTACCTTTGAAAGGACTCTGAATATGTGTCCATATAAAATCACAAAAACAATATAGTTTTAAAATCGGCAAATATGCAAGTAAAGTCACATGTCCATGTTTGCAGGGAAAAATGGAGGACAACTTTATATATTAAATTATCTTGAAAGTGGTGTTTTGAATTCCTAAAATTAATAGTATATAGTTTCCAGACACCCAGGCATGTTCCTATCCTTACTGGCAAGGTCTGGCATTGTTCTTTTATTCAGCACCCTGTCAGAAAGGAAAATTTTCAAGAATGGCTAAGGTTTATAATAATTTGAGTTCTACATTTTAAGAGAGTTTTGATTGTGCAGTATAATCCTGATAAATTAAGAGGTTCACAAAGCAGAGGTAGAGTTTAATTTGTTTTAAAGTTTTGACCCAGAATATGCCTACTTCAGCCAACTTCTCTTTAACCTTTTTACTTAGGAAAACCTGGGGAGCAGGCAAATTTACCTGCACAGGCAGAGGATTCTGATATGACACTTGAGGAAAGTTAAGTAGACCAAGCTAAAAATGCACATTTAAAAAGTTTCATGATGTAAAATCTCATAGGAATCCCGTATTATCTTAGCTCTTTATCTTATGTCCGATCAGGAATGTCTGTTAGAAACTTTACCACTATCTGGTAGGATATTAGTCTACTGATAGGCATTCAACTACCTTCATAAGAAACACCTGGGGAGCATTTTCAAAATCCAGATTCCTGGGTCCCATTGCAGAATGATTGTATTGGAATCTCAGGTAGATATAATATCTCAGGAAACCCCTATTTCAATCAACTTAAGTGACTGTGACAGTCATCCATTGTAGAATCCACTCCTTTAGGATATATATATATATATATATATATATATATATATATATATATATATATATATATATAATCTACATACACACACACAATAGAAAATTACCTAAGAGAAGATTATAATTTTAGAAAAGATTCAATTCAAAATTTTTTCCTTTGAATTACTGAATTTAATAGATCATCGTTTCATTTAAATATTTAGAATGAAACAATTTCATAACTGGTATACTACTTACAGTGTGGTAGTACTTTGTTGCCCAATTTAAGCATACCAGTTTTTATTATTTAACTTTCATTACTTACTTTTTCAAAGCACATAACAGAGAATTAATGGAAGACAACATGCAAATTAATACTCAATCCTACTGATCTGTTTGAAAACACATAAAAGCCAGGATTAAAATGATCATTTTAAAAATAATAGATTTTTCTGATTGTCACAGTGAAGTGCTTGATTTTACTCTCGAATACATTTATTTCAGCTAAGCCATGCCATAACCTGGTAGAAAAGTAATGTTATTTCTGATTTACTGCTATCCATTTACTTTCAGGTCATGATAAAACGAATATATATATATATATATATGAGATTTTTCGATTTGGAAAGTTATTTTCCATATAGTTTAGTTGAAATGTCATCTTAGCTTTAAAGGAAAAGAAAACAGCATGTTAATTTATTCAGCCAGAGATAATTCTGGTCACAGATTTTGGACCGTAGGGGCTACGGCTGATGATGATTCTGCCAGCCATTGCTCCGATTCCCATCTGCTAAAGGAATGATGGTATCTCTAGGAAAATCTAAGCATACTGTTTTAGCAGAACCTTGTTAAAAAAACCAAAAATATAATAATAGTAAAGAAAATCACAGATTCAGTGTGCAATAACCCATGTGAATATCTATTGCCATAAAATACTTTAAAAATATTTTTAAATTAGTTTTAAATTAATTTTAAAGAGCTAGATGTTTAAAGTCAGAAAATCGTAGACTAGATTTTTTATGTCAATATAAACCAAAGAGCAAAATTAAAAGAAAAAATGTTACTAATAGCAAGCACAGAAAAGAACTCATAAAGCTCTGAATCGAATATTACCTTTAAAGGTAAGCAATCTGTTATTAGCTACCTAAAGTATTTTAGCAGCTACCTTAGATTCATTTTAGAATACCTTTAAAAATACTAACAATTATTAGAGACTGTGAAACTAAAACATGCCCCATTTTTGTGTTTATTTTATTCCACATCCCCATCCAGATTTTTAGTCTTCACTGCCTTGATTGCCTGAAAAGTCCCCATAATTCTTGCCATTCCTTCCCTAAAAGCTCTTAAAAGTGCAACCAGCATTCTTCTTAGAAATGTCAGATTCCCACAGTTTCCCAGCTCTCAGTATGGTATCATACTGAATCTATCTTAACCTTGCTGTTAGGCCTCATTTGCATTTAGTATTTATATACATGAGGACAGTCATAAATCTCCACTTGGAGGTATGGAACAGGAAGGAAGAAAACAGTTACTCACTGGGTGCATGATGTGTGCTCGTCAGTATATGAGGTGATTTCACACACATTCAATCTACACTTCACAACTCAGGAAGGCCATACCTAAGAGTGTGGAAAAGCCATAAAGAGGTATGATCTATACATGTGGAATGAATATCACAGAGTCCTTTCAGATTAAGAAGAAATGTAAAAAGTGAGAAAATTGTAATCATCTCACAATATTAATTTCAGCAGGCAAATTTTCCATCTTTTTATGAATGCTATTTATGAAAATATTTTTAATAATGTGTAGAATACTTTTGGAATGTATGAACAAAAAAGCCAGCCTATTCAATTTTGGCTTCAATTTTAGAGAGTGCAATGCAAGGAGTGAGGCAAGTTTTCAGATTCCATTTCCAATGACTTTTTATTTTTCTAAAAATAATATTCTAGCATCACCACAGCCTCATCACCACACTCAATTCTTAGAGAAGTAGTCAAATAGTAAGACATTTTGAGAACATACCCCAACATATACATACATTTATGAATCATAAAAGTATTATTACACTAGTAGAATATGCACATTGTAATACATACACAAACTAGAACTTTTAAAAGAATGAGATGAAGTTTAAAGACAAAATATTAATAAAGGTGACTTCATGCTATCATTAATGTGATAGGCAGGTTTCTAAAGTCGCCCCCAAGTTTTCTGTACCTGATGTGACATACTGTATGGTCCCCTTCCCTTTTTTAATTTTGACCACACCATGCGACATGCGGGATCCTAGTTCCCCAACCAGGGATCGAACCCTTGCCCCCTGCAGTGGAAGGGTGGAGTCTTAACCACTGGACCGCCAGGGAAGTCCCCTTCCCTTAAGTGTAGGCAGAATCTGTGACTATGACAGAAATATCACTGCGGTGATTAGGTTACAAATCAGTTCACTTTGAATTAACCAAAAGGGAGATTATCCTGGGTGGGACTGGCTTAATCGGATGACACTTTAAAAGAAAACTGTCATGGAGACTCTCCTGGTTGTTTGGAGAAAGCAAATTGCCATATTGTAAACTGTCTATGGGCCCCATGGAAAAGACCTGCAGGCGATCTCTAGGAACTAAAAACAGTCTCTGGCCAACAGCTAGCATGAAAATGAGGACCTCACTCATGCAGTCACAAGGAAATGAAATCTGCCAACAATCAGTTATCGTCCAAGAAGATCCCAAGCCCCCAGATGAGAACTGCACCTTGAGACCTTCATGTCAGCCTGGAAACAGCTGAGCAGAGGAGCCTATATACATGTAGATAGACCCACATGGTTCCTGGGTCTAAGTAAATCTAACCTGAGTTATGGAGAAGTATCTACAACTTTACCCACGGAAACAAACCCCATTTCCTTGTCCTCCCCTCCTCTACTCTCACCCCAGGACAGGAAGGAAACTGAGGCTCAGAGAGATTAATAATTTACTGAATAAAGAATACATAACATCAACTATTACATAAAGAACCTACTCTTCAGTAGCTTCCTATTTTAAAATGTTCTTTATATTTTATGTTTTCAGACATCTTTAAATAAAGATGTCTAACTAAATAGTTAGATATTGACATTGTGCTTTGAAGACTTATAATTCAAGTTCTTCAATCCTAGAAACATCTTGAGTGGTAAAGCAAATGAATTTGTATGAAATACACCCGTTCCCTAAATACTTCAACCTCCTGGGTGGGAGTTATATCAGGAGAAACAGGCAAACTCTGTTCTGTGTCCTATATTGAGTCTATGCTGCCTAATTCAAGAGATCAATATTTTTAGGGTTATGCTATGGAATCTAGAAAATGCAAAAGTACACCACTATTGTATAGGTGGTTAAATCGTCATGTTTAAAACTTAAATAGAAGACAATACCTTGCAAATAACACATTTAAACCTAATATTTAGCAGTTTTTCTGGTAGATTTTATATGGCCCTTTTCTGAACTACTTCTGTGGTCTTGCAATATTTTTGCCACGTTGCAGGATAGAGGGTGTGTGTGTGTGTATGTGTGTGTGTCTGTCTGTCTGTATGTGTTTGTATGTGCAGGGTTTACCTTTAATAATAGAAAATAGCAGATTAAAGATACTCTATAAATCTGAAGCTAATTCAGGTGTAAGTAAAATATAATCTGATAGGTTTTTATTCCATGAGGAATATATTTTGTGAATAAAGAGTTTGAGAGCCACCAGTCTAATTCAAGGAAATTAAACTGTTCAATTTTTTATCCCTGCTGTTTTTTGAAAATATTTTCACTTACATCAGTCGTAAACTAGGCCATGGCAGAAATAGCATACATTACCAATTGCACTCTCATGAGAATTATGTCTCATTCTAGTCATGGCGTGACGAAAAACATGTTGTCTTAACACAATGCAAAAGGAACATTTTTTTCCTGTCAATTCTCATTTCCTATACCCCTTAAAATATAAAATATATATATTTATTATGCTTCGTCTCCTTTCCATGAATATAGCTCTCTGGAAAGTTGTAGGTCTCAAACCCATTCACGTGTTTTTTATGGTGAATGGATATAGATATGACAAACAACACTAAAGCACACATTTTACTTTATTTTTTGATTATTTTTGTGGTAACTTCCCAATGCAGGTAGGTCAAATAAAGCATGTTTGTTAAATTTTAAAGTGTCTTCTTGCCGATGATTATATGGATGACTATAATCAGGCTCAGTAAACAATTATTTTGATAGGACTTTATGCCTCAATGCAAAGAATCCACAGCAAAATCAATAAAGGCTCACGAAGTGCACTCAGAATTCCAATAGCGACAGAAATGTTCATTATTTGAGGACGTCATACAATTTTGCGACTTAGAGAAATTAAAATGCACTTAAGAACAGATGGTTTAACAAAATGGGGATGGGAGAAATTATAGTTTATAAATGAAATACATTACTGAGAATAATCAATTTTGTCTATAGTAAAGACATGACCTTCCAGTGCCATTACAAAAAGTCATACAGCATGAAACTCTCTGTGTCAGGGATAAGCAGGCTTTCTCCTTTATTATTTCTTTCTGTAACATAAGGGAGCCCCATACCAGCTGCATGCAGCATTACTTCATGGGTATATAACTGTATTTAAATCATTTATATATTACATTTTACAAATGTAATAGGAAAATGCGCTCTTATGCATCCACGGTTTAAGAGTTGAAACAGATGGTGAAAGGCTCAGTTTAAACTAATATGGCCATTAAAATAACTGATATTGCATGAATTTCTTGATATAACAGAAGTTTAGTTCACTATAAAATGGGCTTGTGACTTTCTGGAATATATTAAACATAATGTGTCTTTAGCAATAGTTCTTCTGCATGAGGAAATACACTTAGAATTTACTCATAAGAATTTTCAAACCTAAAATAATGTAGCCATTCATTCCATAAATATTTACTGAGCACCTGTTATTTTCAGGCACTGTGCTTAGTAATGAATTGCTTATAAAGATGAATAAGACATGGTCCCTGCCTTCAAGATGAGATCATGATTTGGTAGAGAAGATGGAGACAGATGATAGAAAACACTGACAAGAAATGAAGCATTTGGAGCACCTCTATTTGCAGTGACTTGGGTCTGTGGCATTTTCATACCCTCCGGAATCTAGACCTGCAATTCCAATAGTTGCAACAAACTGGCCATACAGCCAACTCTACTAGGTCAGGAGTTCAGCTGAGATATTTTGCCCTTTTTTGTAGAAAGTGACAACTGAGAAGAAATTAATAGTCATGCATACACTATGTAGTTTTCATCAAAATGTGTAAAAAATAAGTTAAAAAATACAACACTGAGCATTCTTCTAAAAAATAAGAAAAACTTTTCACATAATGGAAATCTATATTAGTCAGTATTTTGCTTCGGATCTTATCTTACATGTTATCTTGCCTGGAGCAGATGATTTCTGTCGTATCTTTCAACGGTTTTACACTAGGTCTAAGTTTTGTTCAATTTTCTATAGTTCCTGACATACATCTGGAATTTCCTTTGCCTCTAGGCTTTTCTATATGCTATTGCCCTTGCCAAGGACAGTCCATCCCTAATACCCTTTTTGGACTTTGTCTTTGCAAGCTCCTATTTACCCATCAGGACTTAACTTAAAGATCAATTTTTCAGGCATATCTTCCCTGACCCATAAATTAAGTTAGATTCACCTGAAACATCTTCATCTTGAACTCTTTTCTTTTAAGAATGTTCATCTTACTTTGTTTTAATTCCTTGTTTAATATCCACCATGTGTAACAAGAATACAAACATAATAATTATGTGCTTAATGAATATAGCGAAAAAGAAAATGATCATATACTCTCCATCTTACATTAAGTAAAATACTACCTTATTTGGCTAATTTTCTCTTGTATCTGTATCTACTGTGACTATGGTCTGCAGACACTGATAGGTAGAAATGAATGCAAAAACATAAGGTTTAAAATGCATAATAAAATATTTTATTTAAATCAATACATTATAATCTTTCTTGTAATTAACTAATTATATCCAGTTCTTTATGCTACTTCAGAAATGTTTTTGTTACTTAAGAAATCAGCACCACAGAGTTAATGAGTTTTTAATTTAGCCCAGTCTCCTCTCTGGGCACTTTTTAAACTCGGTTTATCATCTAGTTTATTCACAGGTGTTGCCATACTGTATGGTATGACTGGGAAGTAGCTTTACATTATTTTTTCCTTGATACCTCATTGATGACTTTGAGCAAAGTTTACTAGGTAATTTGTAGAATATGGGGCAGTTTAACCACATAGAATATCATGCAGGGCTGCTGCTTGGTCTTCTGTTAATTTAATGAAACTCTCTAAAGTTAGAGGCAAAGAATCATTTGCAGTATTTATTTAGAACAAATAAGCAGTGGGAATGGAGAAAACTGCATCTGTACTTCTTAAAATGATTTTATATTGACAACACTGAATATGGAAGTCATGATCATTCAAATATGTGCACCTGCTTATATTTGATTTTAACATCAGCCTTTCAAATAACCATCTATACTCTCAATATACACCTAATGCATTTGCACTAACATTTTACTTTGATGATTGTCCATTCAAATTTCTGCAGATGTTCTTAGAGAAAATGTTTACGAAAATTAGCTCCTCAAGATCTTACCCTTCAAAATTTATAAAAGCAAAGTGAGCTGAGCCTATCTATCCAAATATATTCAGTTTTTTCCAAATAAGTACTTATTTGTTTACTCAATTCATTTCTCCACAAAGAGAATGTATCCTATAAAGTTTTTAATACGGAATTAACATTCATATAAAGAATAGTACTGCTCCCTTTATCTAAAAATAAGAATTAATTATTTATTGAGTACTAATACCATTTCACTCACTTTTGGCAAACAAATTCATGACCTTGATATAAGAGTCAGCTTACTATTCATACACGAATAACACACTTTATTTACACAATATATTGTACTATATAAAATGCTTTGATATCCACAATATTTTGTTGGCTCATCTAGCAACTCTTTGAGATAGGCAGTGGAATTACTGCTTACCTCTTATTGCAGGTGAACAACTGAGGTTCATAACATAAAATAATTTACCATAAGTCAAGTAGCTAGTGAATGATGGAGTCAAGGATCGGCTCTGGGTTTTCTGTATCAACGACCTAGGCTCTTTCTACTGAAAACATACTTTCATTTCTATATGATGTTAAGTATTTGGAAACTGACATACTTTCTACTTATTTCTATAAAATTCCAAGTTGTATAATTTTCACTAATCTGCAGAAATTTATGTAAATTTGCTAAATTGAATAAAAGGCATCAATAGTTTTCATATATTTTATTCACGTATAAGGACAACAAAGCTTTGCTATGGCTAATGCTTTTCGAGCTGATATAGAAAACTGGTCAATTCCCCCTAAATTCATTAATGCAACTACAGATTATATTTCTCATCATTCCTTGAAGCCCCACGTGACCAAAGACTAGCTTAGGGCCAGTGAAAGTAAATGAAAGCAATATGTTCAACTTCCCATCTATGTCCTTAAAGGAAAAGAAATATTTTCTCCTCCCCAAAGACTTAGTGTGTCCATGTTGTGAGCGTCACAGTAGCTGTCTTAGACACAGAGAAGGAAGTTCCATATTGAGGATGACAATATAACAGGACACAGTGAAGCGGTATCACATGAGCCTTTGGGAAGAGTTTTGTACTGTATACTTTCACACCATAAAATAATTCTTGCATTTTATAATCAATGTTATATTTGACCTTTGTAATAACATTCTGAGTCTGTAATTTAAATTATACATATACATACACACATACATGTAATAATTCAAAGATAGAGTTAGTTCATAATTTTATTTTTATATAAGTTTTCTTGTATAATATATAAGTTAAATATATATTTAAAAAATAAATATGTATTTTCAGATAGGTAATTTAATGATAAATAATAACTGAAAATAGCTTTCTATTTAATAAAGAAATGTTTATCTTTTCTACTATCAGCTTAAATAATGTTTCCAGGCTTCTTTGTAGCATTCGAGAAAAAGGGAAATAGTGTCTCTTAATTCAGAGAAATCTAAATGTACCATAGCTCTTGAGCCAAAACGTTACATGTAAAATTGGCAAAGCTCAAATTAATTTAAGTTACATAAAACATATCTTAGTTTGTTATTTAATCGGAATTAGCTATTGCCTTTCTCCACTTTATTAAACGTTGGAATGACCAATGGTTCTATACTTGTAGTTCTTTTATTCACTAGCTATTCTCACTTCTATTTTCTAGCTATACAGTGACATGTCTCAAATATATATGTACAGCCAAAAATTATTTCCTTAACTCAAAATTAATATACCCTATTGTCTACTTGGCACTTCCACTAAACATATTCAAAACTAAACTACTAAATCCCTGCCCCCCCAATTAAACCTACTACAAATACAACCTTCCTCACGGTAGCTGATGGTTACTCCATCCTTGTAGTTTTACTGTCCAAGAAACAAGCAGGCCCAAAACGTTGGAATTATATTCGATCCCCTTTTTCCTTCATATTGAACATTTTGTCTACCATAAAATCCCCTTAACTCTATTTTTAATTGAAGTATAGTTGATTTATAATATTATATTAGTTTCAAGTATATAAATAGTGATTCAATATTTTATAGATTATACCCAGTTTAAAGTTATTACCAAATAAAGGCATATTTCACTGTGCTGTACTATATATCATTTTGCTTATCTATTTTATACATAGTAGTTTGTATCTCTTAATCCCATACCCCTATCTTATCTCTATTTCAAATGTTTTTCCAGAATACAACCACTGAATTTTCATTTCTAGCATTGTGCCCAATAAGCCATTACATCTTCTTAAATTTCTTCTATAGTCTCATAACTTATCTCTCTGCTCCAACTGTCCCCACACCCATATATATGCATATTTTACATATATATAAAATTTTATATATATAAAAATTCAGGGGCCTGTGATGTCTTTCAAAAACGTAAGTTGCATTAGGTCAATTTCCTCTGTTCAAAACTCTACGATTGCCTCTCCCTTAAAATAAAAGTCCAAGTCCTTTAAATATCTTATCTGCAATGCCTTATATGAGTATAACCCCTGTTATTTTTCCAATATCCTCTTCTACAAATCTTCCCTGCCCTCAGTTCTAGCCACACTGGTTTCCTTGTTTCATGGACACTCAGGCACATTCCCATCTTAGTGCGTTTACCCCAGCTTTTTCTCTGTCTGGTGTGCTTTTTCCCCAGATACCCATTTCATTACCTGCTTCACCTTGTCAAGTATTTACTTGAACCTTATGCTTTCAATAAATAGCATTCTTAATACCATAATTCATCCCCAGCTTCCCATCTGCATTCCAGACCCTCCCCATCTTCCTTAGTTTCTTCTACCTATGATTATTCCCATAACAAATACCCTCTTCTTGCATAAATTTAATTATTTATTTTATCATTTATTGTCTCTCTCCTTTCTCTCCCTTATGGTCAGGGGATTTATTTAGTTTCTGCCTGATGCTTCTCATGTGCCTCGGACACATGGGATCTGTCAAAAATATATTTATTGAAATACTAAATGCCTGTATTTGAGTCATAGTACTATACATTTAAAGTATATAAGTTAATCCTGTGGTAGGCAGCTTCTGAGATGCTGTCCAGTGATACCTGCTTCCTGATATTTGCATCCTGTGTAATCCTCCTCCTTAAGTGTAGAGTGGACTAGAGACTTGTTTTTGATGAATAGAAAAAGGTCGAAGTGATGAGCTGCGACCTCTATTATTCAGGTACAGAAGATTGTGCCTTCTGCTTTGCTAGCTTCCTCTATCTTGTTGGCCCTCTCTCTTGTTCTCTCCCTTACTTTCCTTGATGTATTTTATTTATTTATTTATTTATTTATTTATTTATTTATTTTTGGCTGTGTTGGGCCTTCGTTTCTGTGCGAGGGCTTTCTCTAGTTGCGGCGAGCGGGGGCCACTCTTCATCGTGGTGCGCAAGCCTCTCACTGTCGCGGCCTCTCGTTGCGGAGCACAGGCTCCAGACGCGCAGGCTCAGTAGTTGTGGCTCACGGGCCCAGTTGCTCTGCGGCATGTGGGATCTTCCCAGACCAGGGCTCGAACCCGTGTCCCCTGCATTGGCAGGCAGATTCTCAACCACTGCGCCACCAGGGAAGCCCTCCTTGATGTATTAAGCTTCCCTGTTATGTGATACTTTGTGGAGAGGTACCCATGGCAAGAAACTGAAGGAGTCCTCCGGCCAACAATCAGTAACTAAAACCTCAGAACAGTCAGCAAGGAACTGAATCCTGCCAACAGTCATGTGAGTGAGGTCAGAAACTATTTTTTCCAGTTGAGCCTTGAGATGACTGCAGCCTCATGAGAATGAAATGGCCCTGAGCAGCACCTGGATTCCTGACCCATAGACACTGTGAGATAATAAATGTTTTTATAAACTACTAATCTTTGAGATTAACTGTTACACAGGAGTAGATTACTAAAATAGTCCTCAACATGAAACCATGTGTTTGTATAAAGACCAAATCCTCCTACAGGAACTGTGGAAACAGAGAGTGTTTAGTTTTTCTTCCAATGTAAAATTTACATCTAGTGAAGGCATACCTCGGCTTTTAACCCACCTCAGTATAATGCCAACTCACATCCACAATGTCTTATATTTTTCTGCTAATCAGTCCTAAACATAAATCATAAAAGTTAAATATATGGTTTAAATTTTTAGTGTTCTATTAATTTTCTTATACTTGCCCACATATATAAATTATATAAAATATAAAATACTACTTAAACCTTAAATGCTAAGTTATATTACTTCCCTCTTTTCATAGTCCTTTAAAAATTCTAATGATGCTTTTCATTAGTGGTAAAACACTTAACACATGTAACCATATGCAAGCATGTTCCACCACTCCTTATTTTTAAATTATATTCTGTTTACGCCTGCCGTTCAGATCAATTAATTGACTTTCGATGTCTCTTTATCATATAACAAAATTTTTACAAAGGAAAAAGACTTCAGATAAAACTTCTGAACAACAATTTAATAAGAATAACATTACCTAAATTATCACCTACCTCATAAAGTACATTTATATTCTTAGAAAATTCAGTGATTTTTCAATTAAATATGGTGTTCCAGATATAAAACTAAACTTGAATAAAGAGATGTTGTTCTGTTTCCTGCTCTGACACTGAGAGATTAGCTAATCCAAAATCTTTGTGGACCTCTATTCCCTCATCAAATCAAGGAACATCTGGTTTCCATACTCTTTGCTGTCCTTCCTAATACTAGTCCTATGGTTTTATAAAACAATGCAACTATGTTTAGAACTAACATCTCTGTAGGTTGTGAAATTCTAGAGTACATGGATAATTTCTCAATGTTTTTTCTAATGTTTAACATATCTAAATTATCAAAATTAAAAATAACTACTAGTTACTTGCCCTATCTCCATTTTGCCCTGCTTTCTTACTAATTAAACTCCAACTGAATTTCTCCAAAAAGTTACATGCCTACCTAAAGGACTATAATTTCCAGTCTAAAGATGACCAGTAGGTGTCTCCCAGGAAAGGTACTTAAATATTTAATTGACTCATGTAGGAATTGAACTCTTTGAGTCTTCTCTTTCTTTTTACTTCTCTGAAATTCAGATATGACAACAGGACTTTATCTTGGGTGACAGCTGAACTTGAGGAGGAAGGAATTTCATGCTAAGGATGATAGAGAAGTAAGATAGCCTATCCTCCATCCCTACTAAATGTGGACCTATCAGCCATGGCCAAATTTTTATAAGTGAGAGAGAAATGGATCTGTAAGTTGTTCATGTCATTTTCTTGCTTTTTCTTTTTATGAACTGAACCTATTTTAAATTGATACAGTATCTCTATCTACTTTAAATACTGTGGTGTCCAATGTAGAAAATACACAGACTATTTAGACCTAATTCAATAGTCAAAGGGCATAATTTATATCATGTTATAAATGTTTGCAATTTTATAGTTTTTGCTTTTATGACAGATGTACTATCATAGTTATTGGAATAATGTATTAAAAACAACTTTACATCATTTTCATCCATATATTCATACCAAAATAATAACATAAATTTATTTCACTTTTCTTTCTCCACTTCTTTCCCTACATATATATACACATACGTACAAATATTTCATTTGTATTATTCTTAAATTCTTAGGAAGGGAAAAATTATTAAAATGACATGGATTTCTCACAAGACACCAAAGACAGCCAGAAAACAATGAAACAGCATCTTTAGAGTTCTGAAGAAAAAGAACCATTTTTGCTCTACGTCCAACAAAAATATCTTTCAGAAATGAAGGAAATATAAGGACAATCTCAGATAAAGAAAAACCAGAAGTATTTATTTCCAGCAAACCTAATCTAAAAGAGATGCTAAAGGAAATTCCTCAGGCTAAAGGAAAATAATACCAGAGAGAAATTTGAATCTTCAGGAAAGAAGGAAGAGCAACAGAAATGGTAAACATCTGGATAAAAATAAAAACTATTCTTCTACTACTAGGTTCTTTAAAATACATTTAACTGGTGAAAGGAAAAATCTGTCAGAATTTTCAATGTATGCACATGTCATATTTATGACCACTAAAACACAGAAGATGATAGGGGAGGGTAATGTGACCTCTATGGTTGTAAGTCTTCTACATTTTACTTGAAGTAGTACATTATTAACTCCAGATAAACTGTGATAATTTAGGTATGCATATTGTAATTTCTAGAGGAAACACTGAAAAAAATACAAAGGTTTACAGCTAAAAAAACAATAAATTAGTTAAAATAATATATTAAATATATTCAAATAAGAAAAGAAGAAAGGCAAACAGAGGGGTAAAATTAAAATACACACCGTACAAAATGTAGTATTTGAAATAACGCACCATAAAGTCTAGGCCCTTAAGATAATAAGTGAAGTGAGAAAATTTTGGAGGAAATGAAGAGAGCCACAGAATGGAAGGCTCAGTGCAGATGAGTGAGCCCTTAATGTGTGTAGAAGACAGAAACTGAGTTGGGTAGATGGCAAATTATAGTGAGCAAACAGAATACTGCCTTTTATTTACTGTTATTCATAAGTATTGTAATTTATCTACTATTTCTGAAAATGCTATGAACCATAGCAATGTTTTTTCCAGATACTAGATTAACTAACTTAACATAATTGTGATATTTAGAATGACTATTTATGACATTAGCCAATTTTTAATATAGTGTTGTACAATGTAAGCATTTGGCATATATTATTTCTTTTAAGTTACAAGAGTTTTTTGTATTTTAACAGCATGTAGCAGAAATTGTTATAAAACATACTCTACTTATGGGTAAAGTTTATTTAAGGTTCTAATTTTTTAAAAAAATATTTCCATTTGTGAAACTAATTATAGGAATGGGCTGGAATAAAGTGATGATCTCAGGAGCTTTTGCTTTTATACTTTCTCTTCCTTCTGTGTGTCTGCCTTCAGCAGTTATAGGCATCTTAAACTATAGTATTCTGGCTTCCTAGCAAATTGGATCACCAGGCCTATGAAAAGACTTAACACTGTTTATATAGAATTTTCAGTAAATTGGCTTAAGGCAAGTGCCTAAGGAAGTGTAGGGTCTTTAGCAACTATGTTCATGGGTGGTCAGAGGACTTTTCTGCCTTACTTCTGGGTTCACAGTTGTTTCTCAGACACCAAAGGTTGTGGAAGTCTCACCTTCAGCTAAGTATGGTATTAAACTCAATTAAAATTCTATATTCATTCATGAAAGCTTGCATAAGGAAAATGAAGTTTTAACTTCTTTCATCCATCAATATGTTAATTTTTTCCATGTTTTATTATATAGCTAAATCTAATTGTAATAAAAATATTTTTCTTCCAGGTTACAAGTTCTAAGTGCCCTATTATAGTAATTTTAACATGATATACTCTGGAGGACATGGACCTTATAACAACTCATTTTAGTACAGATTAAGATTTTTGCAATTTCAAGTTCTATATTAGAAGTAATTTTTTGTACAGTCTTTTTAAAATTTATTTATTTTTATGTATTTATTTTTGGCGGCGTTGGGTCTTCGTTGCTGTGCACAGGCTTTCTCTAGTTGCGGCGAGCGGGGGCTACTCTTCATTGCAGTGTGCAGGCTTCTCATGGTGGTGGCTTCTCTTGTGGAGAACGAGCTCTAGGTGATCAGGCTTCAGTAGTTGTGGCACGCAGGCTCAGTAGTTGTGGCTCACGAGCTCTAGAGAGCAGGCTCAGTAGTTGTGGTGCACGGGCTTAGTTACTCCGCGGCATGTGGGATCATCCCAGACTAGGGCTTGAACCCATGTCCCCTGCATTGGCAGGTGGATTCTTAACCACTGCGCCACCAAGGAAGTCCCTTGTATAGTCCTGTAAAATGACCATTGCTTAGGGGACCCACAAATGTAAACTTTCAGTCACAAAATACTCAATTAAGGTCCTAATTAAAAACAGAGAAAAAGTAATAACTGGAGGAAGATCTTTCAAATGAAACAAATCATACTATTGGAGAGTAGATAAGTAGCTATAACAGGGAGAAAGAGAGGGAAAAAGGAAGATGCTAGATATTAATAAATTTTTCATTTAAGTAGGAATGAAATACAGTCTCAAAGAAATCTGAGATGACACTTACATAAGAGACAATGACAAACTATGAGTAAATCAATACTGTAATCTGAATATTGATTACACCTCAACTTATTCTCAGAAAATAGGCAAAGGGTCAGGACTTAAAGAGAGTTGGACCCTTAATTTAGTGACAATGTCCTAGAAAATGTTTCTTTTCCAGATAAAGCTAAAGGCTGTTGCTGTGATGACCTTGTGTCAGAAAATCAAACTCCCTAAGACTTAACACTCCACCTTCAGACAAACTTCCCTCAGTAGGGGACTAGTTATATACACTGTGGGATATTCATAAAATAAAATGCTATGCATTTCTTACGAGAGAAGTATTGCTTCTAATGTGTTTTTACAGAAAGATTTCTAGTAGTGTAAAATGACAGATTAGGTTCCTGAGAAGTGCTTATATTTTATAACCATTTTTGTGGAATAAATCTGTTAATACATATCTAAAAAGAATCTGGAAAAGGAGTGAAAAAAAAAACTCTTAGGATTTCAGATATAGATCTTTTGCTCATGCATACCATTTATTACTGGTACTTATTTTCCTAGTAGCTAAAATGACACTTCCACAAATAGATGGAGAAAACAATGTTACAACTAAGAAAATATTTGGAACCTGTCATAAAAAAAAGAGACAAATTTGGAATAAGAAGTCCAAGAATCTTCCATTTACTGGCTTCAGAAGCCCTGAGAAATTGTGTAAAGTAGTGTTAGGAGGATTAATTAAAATAACAGAATGGTCCTTAACAATATTATTTTTAAAAGATTAGAAATTCTGCTCACTACATCATTTATTATTGAATTCCATATTAAGAACTTCTAAATATGTTTCTGGTTTAATGAATAAAGTTTACTTTTAACAAGTAATTACAAGTGGGAGGAAATACTAGACATTTCAGATGTGACAAAGGGCCTTTTCATACCAAGTGTACTCGAAGCATGATAGTTCACAAAATCTGTTTTAACTATGGAGAATTCATATAATAGGATCTACTGTGCAACAGAAACCAGAAATTTCTATCAATGGGTAAACTGAAAAACAAGATTGCGCTGTAGTTTTTCTTTTTTTTCCTTTGCTGCTATACAATTCCATACTCCCTCCTGATCTGCTCCCAAAGTCTCCCCAGGATAGACTTTAATAATGAGATCTCTTTCTTTAGCAAACAGAAAGTCAGGGACAGAAATGTTTAAGCCTCCCTCTTGACTGGAGGTAATTAAGTATCCAAATTATAAATACACATTCATGTCTGGCAAGGCTGAACTGCTTTTATGAACTGCACAAATGACAAAAGCTCACCATTTTTCTGAAGAAGATTCACACTCTGGCTAAACAGAATTTTTTTCTTTTACGAAAGCCCATTGTTTAATAGTAAACAGAGGTTTCCCACTGAGGCATATGAGGATATGGTCAGATTAATGTTGAATTCAAAATTATGCACATTTTATACCTTATCTCTGCACTTATACCAGACGTGAACTACTTCATTACTGTGGTTGTCTTTTCCTGTACTGTAGGAAGTAAATAAAAAGTTGGTTCTTTAATTTCTAACTAGTCAATAATTAAAATACAACATAAAAATAATGTGCTCAAAACACAAGTTAACTGATCAAACATCCGAAAAGAACATTAAAAGTATAAATTAAAAGTTAGAGATTCAGCTTTTAATTGCATATATGTTACTATGCATTTTGAAAATAATAAACCATATGAAAGGGATAGAATAACTTGAAAATTAAAATGAAACTCAAAGTCAGAATGCTTGTTTTCAAATCCTAGTAATCCTACTTACTTGCTGTGTAACCATTGATAAACTGCTAGGATGCTCAACATCACTAATCATTAGAGAAATGCAAATCAAAAGTACATTGAGGTACCAGCTCACATTGGTCAGAATGGTCATCATCAAAAAACCTGCAAACAATAAATGCTACAGAGGGTGTGGAGGAAAGGTAACCTTCTTGCACTGTTGGTGGGAATGTAAATTGTTACAGCCACTATGGAGAACAGTATGGAGGTTCCTTAAAAAACTAAAAACAGAACTACCATATGACCCAGCAATCCCACTAGTGGGCTTATACCCTGAGAAAACCATAATTCAAAAAGAGTCATGTACCACAATGTTCACTGCAGCTCTATTTTACAATAGCCAGGACATGGAAGCAACCTAAGTGTCCATCGACAGATGAATGGATAAAGAAAATTTGGCACATATATACTCAGCCATAAAAAGATACAAAATGGAGTAATTCGTAGTGAGGTGGATGGACCTAGAGACTGTCATACAGAGTGAAGGAAGTCAGAAAGAGAAAAACAAATACCGTATGCTAACACATACATATGGAATCTAAAAAAAAAAAGGTTCTGAAGAACCTAGGGGCAGGACAGGAATAAAGAAGCAGACGTAGAGAATAGACTTGAGGACACGGGGAGGGGGAAGGGTAAGCTGGGACTAAGTGAGAGCGTGGCATTGACATATATACACTACCAAATGTAAAATAGATAGCTAGTGGATAGCACAGGGAGATCAGCTCGGTGTTTTTGTCCACATAAAGGGGTGGGATAGGGAAGGTGGGAGGGAGATGCAAGAGGGAGGGGATATGGGGATATATGTATACGTATAGCTGATTCACTTTTTAATACAGCAGAAACTAACACATCATTGTAAAGCAATTATACTCCAATAAAGATGTTTAAAAAACCCCAGGGGGGAGGGGCATGATGGCGGAAGAGTAAGACGCGGAGATCACCTTCCTTCCCACAGATACATTAGAAATACATCTACACGTGGAACTGCTCCTACAGAACACCCACTGAACGCTGGCAGAAGACGTCAGACCTCCCAAAAGGCAAGAAACTCCCCCCGTACTTGGGTAGGGCAAAAGAAAAAAGAAATAACAGAGACAAAAGAATAGGGACGGGACCTGCACCAGTGGGAGGGAGCTGTGAAGGAGGAAAGGTTTCCACACACTAGGAAGCCCCTTCGTGGGCAGAGACTGCGGGTGGCAGAGGGGGGAAGCTTTGGAGCCACGGAGGAGAGCGCAGCCACAGGGGTGCGGAGGGCAAAGCCGAGAGATTCCCGCACAGAGGCTCGGCGCCGACCAGCACTCACCAGCCTGAGAGGCTTGTCTGCTCACCCGCCGGGGCGGGCGGGGGCTGGGAGCTGAGGCTCCGGCTTCGGTGCTAGCCGAGAGGGAGTCCGGGAAAAGGTCTGAAGCGGCCGAAGAGGCAAGAGACTTTTTCTTGCCTCTTTGTTTTGCGGCGCGCAAGGAGAGGGGATTCAGAGCGCTGCCTAAACGAATTCCAGAGACGGGCGCGAGCCGCGGCTATCAGCGCGGATCCCACAGCAACAGGGGCGCAGAGGGAAAAACGGAGAGATTCCTGCACGGAGGCTCGGTGCCTAGCAGCGCTCACCAGCCAGAGAGGCTTGTCTGCTCATCCGCCGGGGCGGGCAGGGCTGGGAGCTGAGGCTCGGGCTTCGGTGCTAGCCGGGAGGGAGTCTGGGAAGGGGTCTGCAGCTGCCAAAGAGGCAGGAGACTTTTTCTTGCCTCTTTGTTTCGCGGCGCGCAGGGAGAGGGGATTCAGAGCGCCGCCTGGACGAACTCCAGAGACGGGCGCGGGCCGCAGTTGTCGGCGCGGACCCCAGAGACGGGCAGGAGACGCTGGGGCTGCTGCTGCCGCCACCAAGAGGCCTGTGGGCGAGCGCAGGTCACTCTCTGCACCGCCCCTCCCCGGAGCCTGTGCAGCTCGCCACTGCCAGGGTCCAGTGATCCAGGGACAACTTCCCCGGGAGAACACACTGCGCGCCTCAGGCTGCTGCAACATCACGCTGGCCTCTGCTGCCGCAGGCTCGCCCCGCCTCCTCTGTACTCCTCCCTCCCCCCGGCCTGAGTGAGCGAGAGCCCCTGAAGCAGCTGCTCCTTTAACCCCGTTCTGTCTGGGCGGGGAACAGACGCCCTCAGGCGACCTACATGCAGAGGCGGGTCCAAATCCAAAGCTGAACCCCAGGAGCTGTACGAACAAAGAAGAGAAAGGGAAATCTCTCCCAGCAGCCTCAGAAGCAGCAGATTAAAGCTTCACAAACAACTTGATGTGCCTGAATCTGTTGAATACCTGAATAGACAATGAATCATCCCAAGTTCAAGAGGTGGACTTTGGGAGCAGGATATATTAATTTTTCCCCTTTTCCTTTTTTTTTTGTGAGTGTATATGTGTATGCTTCTGGGTGAGATTTTGTCTGTATAGCTTTGCTTTCACCATTACTCCTAGGGTTAGGTCCGTCCGTGTTTTTATTTTTTTTTTTTTACTTAAATTTTTTTTTTCCTAATAAATGTTTTCTTAATAATTTTTCCTTATTTTCTATTTTTAGACATTAAAAAAATTTGTAATAAGTTTTTTTCATATTTTTATTTTAAAAAATTAAAAAACTTTTTTTCTTAATAAATTTTTTCTTAATAATTTTTTTCTTACTTTTTACTATAAAAAATTAATAAATCTATTTTTAAAAATTAAAAAAAAATTTTTTTTCTGAATACATTTATTCTTATAAATTTTTTTTCTTATTTTTTGTTATAATAGCTTTATTTTATTTTATTTTATCCTCTTTCTTTCTATTTTTTTCTCCCTTTTATTCTGAGCCGTGTGGATGAAAGGCTCTTGGTGCTCCAGCCAGGCATCAGGGCTGTGCCTCTGAGGTGGGAGAGCCAACTTCAGGACACTGGTCCACAAGAGACCTCCCAGCTCCACGTAATACCAAACGGCGAAAATCTCTCAGAGATCTCCATCTCAACATCAAGACCCAGGTTCACTCAACAACCAGCAAGCTACAGTGCTGGACACCCTATGCCAAACAACTAGCAAGACAGGAACACAGCCCCATCCATTAGCAGAGAGGTTGCCTAAAAACATAATAAGGCCACAGACACCCCAAAACACACCACCAGACGTGAATGTGCCCACCAGAAAGACAAGATCTAACCTCATCCACCAGAACACAGGCACTAGTCCCCTCCACCAGGAAGCCTACACAACGCACTGAACCAACCTTAGCCACTGGGGACAGATACCAAAAACAACGGGAACTACGAACCTGCAGCCTGTGAAAAGGAGACCCCAAACACAGTAAGATAAGCAAAATGAGAAGACAAAAAACCACACAGCAGGTGAAGGAGCAGGGTGAAAACACACCAGACCTAACAAATGAAGAGGAAATAGGCAGTCTACCTGAAAAAGAATTCAGAATAATGATAGTAAAGATGATCGAAAATCTTGGAAATAGAATAGACAAAATGCAAGAAACATTTAACAAGGATGTAGAAGAACTAAAGAGGAACCAAGCAATGATGAAAAACACAATAAATGAAATTAAAAATACTCTAGACGGGATCAATAGCAGAATAACTGAGGCAGAAGAACGGATAAGTGACCTGGAAGACAGAATGGTGGAATTCACTGCTGCGGAACAGAATAAAGAAAAAAGAATGAAAAGAACTGAGTACAGTCTCAGAGACCTCTGGGACAACATTAAACGCACCAACATTCGAATTATAGGGGTCCCAGAAGAAGAAGAGAAAAAGAAAGGGACTGAGAAAATATTTGAAGAGATTATAGTTGAAAACTTCCCTAATATGGGAAAGGAAATAGTTAATCAAGTCCTGGAAGCACAGAGAGTCCCATACAGGATAAATCCAAGGAGAAACATGCCAAGACACATATTAATCAAACTATCAAAAATTAAATATAAAGAAAACATATTAAAAGCAGCAAGGGAAAAACAACAAATAACACACAAGGGAATCCCCATAAGGTTAACATCTGATCTTTCAGCAGAAACTCTGCAAGCCAGAAGGGAGTGGCAGGATATACTTAAAGTGATGAAGGAGAAAAACCTACAACCAAGATTACTCTACCCAGCAAGGATCTCATTCAGATTTGATGGAGAAATTAAAACCTTTACAGACAAGCAAAAGCTGAGAGAGTTCAGCACCACCAAACCAGCTTTACAACAAATCCTAAAGGAACTTCTCTAGGCAAGAAACACAAGAGAAGGAAAACACCTACAATAACAAACCCAAAATATTTAAGAAAATGGGAATAGGAACATACATATCGATAATTACCTTGAATGTAAATGGATTAAATGCTCCCACCAAAAGACACAGACTGGCTGAATGGATACAAAAACAAGACCCATATATATGCTGTCTACAAGAGACCCACTTCAGACCTAGGGACACTTACAGACTGAAAGTGAGGGGATGGAAAAAGATATCCATGCAAATGGAAATCAAAAGAAAGCTGGAGTAGCAATTCTCATATCAGACAAAATAGACTTTAAAATAAAGACTATTACAAGAGACAAAGAAGGACACTATATAATGATCAAGGGATCGATCCAAGAGGAAGATATAACAATTGTAAATATTTATGCACCCAACATAGGAGCACCTCAGTACATAAGGCAAATACTAACAGCCATAAAAGGGGAAATCGACAGTAACACAATCATTGTAGGGGACTTTAACACCCCACTTTCACCAATGGGCAGATCATCCAAAATGAAAGTAAATAAAGAAACACAAGCTTTAAATGATACATTAAACAAGATGGACTTAATTGATATTTATAGGACATTCCACCCAAAAACAACAGAATACACATTTTTCTCAAGTGCTCATGGAACATTCTCCAGGATAGATCATATCTTGGGTCACAAATCAAGCCTTGGTAAATTTAAGAAAATTGAAATCGTATCAAGTATCTTTTCCGACCACAACGCTATGAGACTAGATATCAATTACAGGAAAAGATCTGTAAAAAATACAAACACATGGAGGCTACACAATACACTGCTTAATAACGAAGTGATCACTGAAGAAATCAAAGGGGAAGTCAAAAAATACCTAGAAACAAATGACAATGGAGACACGACGACCCAAAACCTATGGGATGCAGCAAAAGCAGTGCTAAGAGGGAAGTTTATAGCAATACAAGCCTACATCAAGAAACAGGAAACATCTCAAATAAACAACCTAACCTTGCACCTAAAGCAATTAGAGAAAGAAGAACAAAAAACCCCCAAAGCTAGCAGAAGGAAATGAATCATAAAGATCAGATCAGAAATAAATGAAAAAAATAATGAAGGAAACAATAGCAAAAATCAATGAAACTAAAAGCTGGTTCTTCGAGAAGATAAACAAAATTGATAAACCATTAGCCAGACTCATCAAGAGAAAAAGGGAGAAGACTCAAATCAATAGAATTAGAAATGTAAAAGGAGAAGTAACCACTGACACTGCAGAAATACAAAGGATCATGAGAGATTACTACAAGCAACTCTATACCAACAAAATGGACAACCTGGAAGAAATGGACAGAGTCTTAGAAATGCACAACCTACCGAGACTGAACCAGGAAGAAATAGAAAATATGAACAGACCAATCACAAGCACTGAAATTGAAACTGCGATGAAAAATCTTCCAACAAACAGAAGCCCAGGACCAGATGGCTTCACAGGCAAATTCTATCAAACATTTAGAGAAGAGTTAACACCTATCCTTCTCAAATTCTTCCAAAATATAGCAGAGGGAGGAACACTCCCCAACTCATTCTACGAGGCCACCATCACCCTCATACCAAAACCAGACAAAGATGTCACAAAGAAAGAAAACTACAGGCCAATATATATCACTGATGAACATAGATGCAAAAATCCTCAACAAAATACTAGCAAACAGAATCCAACAGCACATTAAAAGGATCATACACCATGATCAAGTGGGGTTTATCCCAGGAATGCAAGGATTCTTCAATATATGCAAATCAATCAATGTGATACACCATATTAACAAATTGAAGGAGAAAAACCATATGATCATATCAATAGATGCAGAGAAAGCTTTCGACAAAATTCAACACCCATTTATGATAAAAGTCCTGCAGAAAGTAGGCATAGAGGGAACTTTCCTCAACATAATAAAGGCCATATATGACAAACCCACAGCCAACATTGTCCTCAATGGTGAAAAACTGAAACCATTTCCACTAAGATCAGGAACAAGACAAGGTTGCCCACTCTCACCACTATTATTCAACATAGTTTTGGAAGTGTTAGCCACAGCAATCAGAGAAGAAAAAGAAATAAAAGGAATCCAAATCGGAAAAGAAGAAGTAAAGCTGTCACTGTTTGCAGATGACATGATACTATACATACAGAATCCTAAAACTGCTACCAGAAAACTACTAGAGCTAATCAATGAATTTGGTAAAGTAGCAGGATACAAAATTAATGCACAGAAATCTCTTGCATTCCTATATACTAATGATGAAAAATCTGAAAGTGAAATTAAGAAAACACTCCCATTTACCATTGCAACAAGAAGAATAAAATATCTAGGAATAAACCTACCTAAGGAGACAAAAGACCTGTATGCAGAAAATTATAGGACACTGATGAAAGAAATTAAAGATGATACAAATAGATGGAGAGATATACCATGTTCCTGGATTGGAAGAATCAACATTGTGAAAATGACTCTACTACCCAAAGCAATCTACAGATTCAATGCAATCCCTATCAAACTACCACAGGCATTTTTCACAGAACTAGAACAAAAAATTTCACAATTTGTATGGAGACACAAAAGACCCCGAATAGCCAAAGCAATCTTGAGAACGAAAAATGGAGTTGGAGGAATCAGGCTCCCTGACTTCAGACTATATTACAAAGCTACAGTAATCAAGACAGTTTGGTACTGGCACAAAAACAGAAATATAGATCAATGGAACAGGATAGAAAGCCCAGAGATAAACCCACACACATATGGTCACCTTATCTTTGATAAAGGAGGCAAGCATATACAGTGGAGAAAAGACAGCCTCTTCAATAAGTGGTGCTGGGAAAATTGGAGAGCTACATGTAAAAGTATGAAATTAGAACACTCCCTGACACCATGCACAAAAATAAACTCAAAATGGATTAAAGACTTAAGTGTAAAGCCAGACACTATCAAACTCTTAGAGGAAAACTTAGGCAGAACACTCTATGACATACATCACAGCAAGATCCTTTTTGACCCACCTCCTAGAGAAATGGAAATAAAAACACAAATAAACAAATGGGACCTAATGAAACTTAAAAGCTTTTGCACAGCAAAGGAAACCATAAACAAGACAAAAAGACAACCCTCAGAATGGGAGAAAATATTTGCAAATGAAGCAACTGACAAAGGATTAATCTCCAAGATTTACAAGCAGCTCATGCAGCTCAATAACGAAAAAACAAACAACCCAATCCAAAAATGGGCAGAAGACCTAAATAGACATTTCTCCAAGGAAGATATACAGATGGCCTACAGACACATGAAAGAATGCTCAACATCATTAATCATTAGAGAAATGCAAATCAAAACTACAATGAGATATCATCTCACACCAATCAGAATGGCCATCATCAAAAAATCTAGAAACAATAAATGCTGGAGAGGGTGTGGAGGAAAGGGAACACTCTTGCACTGTTGGTGGGAATGTAAATTGATACAGCCACTATGGAGAACAGTATGGAGGTTCCTTAAAAAACTAAAAATAGAACTACCATACGACCCAGCAATCCCACTCCTGGCATATACCCTGAGAAAACCATAATTCAAAAAGAGTCATGTACCAAAATGTTCATTGCAGCTCTATTTACAATAGCCAGGACATGGAAGCAACCTAAGTGTCCATCATCGGATGAATGGATAAAGAAGATGTGGTACATATATACAATGGAATATTACTCAGCCATAAAAAGAAATGAAATGGAGGTATTTGTAATGAGGTGGATGGAGTTAGAGTCTGTCATACAGAGTGAAGTAAGTCAGAAAGAGAAAAACAAATACAGTATGCTAACACATATATATGGAATCTAAGGCGGAAAAAAAAGGTCATGAAAAACCTAGTGGCATGATGGGAATAAAGAGATAGACCTACTAAAGAATGGACTTGAGGATATGGGGAGGGGGAGAGGTGAGATGTGACAGGGTGAGAGAGTGTCATGGACATATATACACTACCAAATGTAAAATAGATCGCTAGTGGGAAGCAGCCACATAGCACAGGGAGATGAGCTCGGTGCTCTGTGACCGCCTGGGGGGGTGGGATGGGGAGGGTGGGAGGGAGGGAGATGCGGGAGGGAGGAGATATGGGAACGTGTGTATATGTGTAGCTGATTCACTTTGTTATAAAGCAGAAACTAGCACACCATTGTGAAGCAATTATACTTCAATAAAGATTTAAAAAAAAAAAAAAAAACCCCAAAAACTTAGCTTCCTCAACTGAAAAATAGGAATAAAAGATTCACTGACTCCAAGGTTTTTTAGTGCTTAGTATAATACTCAGGGCACAGTATGCATTCTATAAATCATTGCTAAATGGAATTTGGATACAGAATGATCACTTAAAAATAATTGTTTGGAGTACTGGAAACATAATAATTGACAAGGAATTTATATATTCCTTCAAAGTGGATTCCAGTTTAAGGCACACAGAGAGTAATTTTGCATTATAACATTGATGTCTTGAAATCTTGCCATTTGCAACAACATGGATGGACCCTGAGGGTATTATGCTAAGTGAAATGAATCAGATGGAGAAAGACAAATACCATATGATTTCACTCATAGGTAGAACATAAAACAACTAATTAAGAAACAAACAAAAGCAAAATAAATGAACAAACCAAACGAAGCAATAACAAACACATAGATACAGAGAACAGAGCAGTGGTTACCAGAGGGTAGGGGGTGGGGGTGGCGTGGTGGAGAGGGCAAAATGAGGAAAGGGGATCAACTATATGGTGATGAATGAAAAATAAATTTTTGGTGGTGAGCACGTTATAGGGTATACAAAAATAGAAATGTAATGTTGTGCGCATGAAACTTATGCTATAAATCAATGTTACCTCAATTTAAGAAAGATTTAAACAATAAATAAATAAATAAATAAAATTGATGTCTTACCATTATTATCACTAGACTATTTGGAAGTGTGATTTCAAATATATAATATATAAAAATAAATGTATATATAATTTATTTATTATTATTAAATGTAAAACATGTTTATTAATATATAGTATATATCATGTCATATACATTATATATGATATATATAATAAATTGTTATTCATTAATTTGAAAAGATTTTATGGAAAGAAGGCATAATTGTGTGAGACAGAGTCTATATATCATTAAAAAGTATGCTTTTTTTTCAATTCGTCTCTGGTCATATCATATATTTACTTAAATAATAAACATTATAAAATGTCTTCCATAATATATTGCTCAATGTCCCTATAAATATTCTATTTCAACAGAAAAGCAGCAGATAGGAAATGGGAGAACTGATATTTTGGGTACAACTTTTATGGGAATCTCTCTTCAATAGGCATGCTATAAGTACAAATTGACACAAATAACTATGGTAAAGTTACTGTCATGAGTTTTACACTATTGAACCATCATCATCTTCAGAAAGTTTTGGATAGTATCTATATACCAAGAATTTTAAATTACTTTCAATATGTCAACAAATTCAATTCTCACAAAGTACTATGTTTTTGTACACTCATTTTGAAGAAACTGAGGAACAGGTATTGAAGTAATTTCCCAAAGTTATCCAGCTACCAAGTAATGAGAAAAAGAATTAAACCCATGGTGTCTGATTTAATTAATTTTAATTTAAAATAGAATGCTGAATTATTCCATAATAAATTATTTTCTAATCTTGCCCTAAAACTAAAATTTTAAAGTTTTGAAATCTCATATATTTGAAGGGCATGGGTGTACTATATACAATATCTGCACAGTGTCCTAGTTTAAAAAGTATAATTCTGTCTGAATGAATGAACAAAGGTATTTTAAACAAATCTATAGTAAAATCAAATAGCCAACACTTTTTTATCTCGAAAAATCTAATTCTACAAAACCTACAAAATTATGAAAAATTTACCATTCATCATTCAACAAACCTACTCTATATCAGCACCTATTCCATACACTTAGATACAGCAGTATATGAAAACAAAAATCCCCATCCATAAGAACTTATGTAGAGAATGAGAGCCAGTCAATAAAAAGTAAACATAAGAAGTTAATTTTGAGGCATATGAGAAATTAATAAATGTCATAAAGAAAGAGCAGAGCAAGGTAATTATTTGTAATACTACCTAATATGTTTAAGTCTTTAAAAAATAATCATGATCCTCCTTTGGGGGAAGAGAGTAGGGCTGGTGTGTATGTGTGTGTATGTAAGGTGTTATGTCTGTGTGTGCATTAACTACGTATTGCTATACAGAAGAGTTAGAGCAGCCAAATTCTAATGAAATTCACATTGATTTGATTATCTTCTAAAAGGTCACATACTATGTTAACCTTAGTTTTTTTTCTGTACTTTAAATATTTTGGGCAATAACAACTATTACCAAATCTGATTTAGATGATAAAAGGAAAGATTAGTGAATGACTATAGTGATACAGAATATTCATAATCTGTCATGAGTAACCTCCAAGCAGTTAATGGCACCCTGAGTAAGTGAAATGATTTTGATTATTTGTATTTTTTAAATTTCTTATTACACACACATACACACACACACACACACACATCTTCTCTTTAGAGAACAAAATAAATCAACGTAAAGTTGTATTTTCACTCCAAAAGTATTGATAAGACATTACCAGATTTGATAAGGATATTTCTACTCCTACTTATAAGCATTAGAGCAAAACTATTCTGATTTTATATATATATAAATTTTATATATATATATATATATAAATATATATATTATATATTCTGATTTTAAAATTTTAATCAGCTTCATGAAAATAGCAGTCTGCAAATATCCTTGAGTGAGAAAATTTATAAATGTTATCACATTCCAGGAAAAACCCTTCGAAAAGAGAATCCTAATGATTCTATAAATTCAGTATTTAATCCTCAGCAGATATTTCAGTTACAATATTTTCTACAATAAGCGACTTGACAAAGTGAATACATCTCTTTTTTTAATTTCAAATAAACTCTTGGGATAAGCATAATCTCATAAAAATGATGAAATAGTCAAAGGATTGGAATTTACATAAGTATGATAATAATAATTTTCATTTTCTACCTTCTTGATTTGTACCTGTGTTCAGAAGAATTCCAAACTTATTTATTCTCAAGAAAGTATTGAGGAAGAAATGCACTGTTTGCAAATATAGAATTTTTCAGAGTGTTTTTTTATTTAGAAGGGATCAGATTTTCAAAACTCATTTTCTCAGATTCTTAGAGTCTATAGCTTTTTACTGATTTAGTTGCAAAGGACTGCAGAGATTAATGAAGAGGCTTGGTAAAATCATAGTCACATATGAAATCCGTATTTTGGTTATCTCCACAGAATATATAATTTTAGCTTATATTTATTTACCAGAACATGTACATTTGTGATGCTTATTTATTTTGCTAATTATACTTGTTTAGGAATTTCAAAGGAGAAAAACTGGGCCAAATACTAACATTTCTTTCATGTATTCATTCATACATATACTGATACATAAAAGTTTAAGGCATTATGTCTACTTTGAGTAAGATGGAACAAAAAATTAGAATATGATTCCTCGTTAACGGAGGCTAAATTTTAATAAAGAAGATTTTATGCTAAAAAATACTGTTAAAAGCGTCATTTGATTACTGTGTGGTATTCAGATTCTAAATAAAAAATTAAGATTCTTCAGGGAAGAATCAATAGGAGTTTTGGAGGCCAAGTATTATTAGAAGTACAGTTTAGCTAGAATGATATGTTGAGAGAAGAAAATTAAGGGTTTCAAGTGTGAAGGTAAGGACAATATACTTTATTCATTAGCCAACAGGGACTCATTTGCAGTTTCAAGAATGATTCTATCTATTATTTTCTGAATCATTCCACTCCTCCATTCTCATATGGAACTTCTTTATTTTAGGGACTTTAATCTTTAGCAGATGCTGTAAGTCTCCTGCTTGGTTTCATTTTTGTCTTGCTCATCCACACCTTTCTGGCCATTCTCCATGGTATCATGAGTGATCTCTATGGAATGTAAATCTAATCAATTCATTTCTGTGCTTAAAATTCTAAATAGTCTTTCCCTGCAAACAGAATACAATCCACTGTGTGTGGTCCTGTCTGCTCTTCTCAGCTCACCTCTCATTGCCATGCACTCTATACTTATAAACAAACAGACACCATGGTTTCATAAACACACCGTATCAGTACTCCTCAATAAGTTTGTCTTCAACACTTAAAAAGCCTTTCCACTCTACTTTCTCATTTACCTATTATACCAATTCTTCTTTCAAGGTTTGGTTAAAACTCGATTTCTTCTGAAAAACCTTTTCTAAACTTTCTCCTCATTTAAGAACAATTAGCAACTCATTTACATATACTACCACAGCACTTTCTTTACACTTCAAAAGTAAAATTTGTCATTTAATTGGTCATTTACTTGTCTGTTTCCCATACAGGACTGCTGATTTTTGTCTTGACTGTCACTGTACTCCCCAGTAATCTGTAGTTTCTAGATAGTAAATGCTCAATAAATATTGAATGAATGAATAAAAAAGATAGAATAAAATGTAACTGCTAGAAGCTTTTAGTGATAGAACTTAATATGAAATTGATGAGACAGAGGGGTTACTTACAAAATGGTAGCCACACCGACTTATCTTCCATTTTCCTACCTTGATTTTCTTCTTTCAAAGGACTTTTTTCTTATACTATTGCTTTGCCTAGAACATTGGTTTCACTCTTATTGTGAATTAACTTCGGTTATTACTTCATGATGGCATCCATCTAATCCTATCCTTCCAAAATGTTCTTCAGCATTACACTAACTGGTTTAAATGACATTGCTAATGTTGCCCCAACACAAAGTCTTGCATTTTGAGAATCTCAAAAAATCTCTTGTTTTGAGAACAAGATTGACTAAAATATATTAAAGAACAAATGACCCAATTTAAAATCTGTGTCATGCCACTCTGAAGTCTATGCATAGGATATAAATACTTCATTCATTCATTCATTCATAAAACACTTACAGTAAGGGTCTGGATATGACAGCCACTGGAAATTTAACATTTAATAAGATACTTTACATGTCTGTAAGTGGCAAGTAGTTTGCAGTATAATATTTGAAGCAAAAAAGTAAATCATTAACATAATCATCGAAGACTCATTGCTTGGAATTTTCTTAAAACATTAATTTTTCAAACATTAAACATCAGATTAATTATTTAAATTTCCTAGGATAGTGCCTAGAACTGAGAATATTGCTTCCTATTCTTACTTGGTAAATAATTTATAACAAGAACTATGACAGAAGGATGGGAGTACTTATATGTCACAGCCAGGCATTTCTCTCCCTGTAAGATGATCAGATAATGATTTCGTGAAAAATAGTTGGTGTCGGCTGGTTGGTTCCAGGGTTTAAGGGATCATTTTTCTTTGTAAAAGGGATCTGTTATCACAGGGACCAGAGCACTCTTGCTCCTAAGTAGTGTATTGTTAGATACTGACACACAATTCTTCCACTTTTTTTCAACTGTACATTCTTATAGATGTATTCTTCCCTTGAATAGATCCAGTTAGGTCTTATTCAGGCTTGGAAATTATTTTTTCCCAAAAGGTGACTTTCCATATCAGATTTCATCCTCTACATAGCTTGAACTCTCAAGAGGTGGTCTTTATATCTTATTCTTAAGTTTTGAAGTGGTTATTCACCTTTGCTCTCATGAACTTATCAAATTTACAAAACAATTATTTCTGAATTTTGATATCCAGAATTATATTCTTCTAGAGGTTCTGTATATGCCTAGAGCTGACTACATCAATATGTGGCTGAGAAATATCTGAGGATTTTCTAGTTTCAAACTACCAAAGGGTAAATTTCAATAAATTAACATGTTTTGTCATTTTTAAGGTAATTTGATTTTTATGGCAGTTGAAATTACAAATACAATTACAAACAAAACAACAAAGAAAATCAAGATTCCTGTATTATTTTAAATATTATCCTTTCCTGAGTAGTTCCCTTTGAGATTAACTTTAGCTAAGTCAAACTTCTCTAATTTTACTAGATAGATAGATAGATAGATAGATAGATAGAGATCAGTGTTTACATAAGCATTAAGACTAAACTTTACTTGTTTAAAATCATCAACTTCATTTATATAAAAATAAAAATATGTATATATATTTTTCTTTTGATTATGACTTTATTCTTTTATGATAAAATCCCTTAAACATTTTTTTTTCTTTTCTCTTTTTTCCCTTTAATTCTTTGTCCCATAGCACAGTGCCTGATATCTAGTAGGCTCTTAATAATTACTTACTGAATGTGGAAGTGTATTGTCATGAGTTTATGACACTGGAAATTCAAATGAGAAATAAAATGTGATTAATTTCTTGGTTTTGCTACTGTGTTATCTTAATGAGGGGTTTATTAATTTTGTATGGACTAGTGCCTAAGCGTGCAGGCTCTGGAATTCAAATGCCTGGGCTCAGATCCAGTGCAATACTCTGCTGTGTGACCTGGGACAAAAACAAGTATATTCTGAATATTAAAATTATTTGTAAACTAGTGAAATCCATTAGGAGTGAACTCATTTGAAACAATATAATGCCTGCTTTAATTCATAATTCATAGGCTACAGGTTAAGAAAGACAGAATTAATTAATTGAAATCAGTGGTAACTTTAGAATGATGTAAATGTAATAATTCTACAAATTCCTAGTTTTTTTATCTCAAGATACCCAATAGGTAAGCAAATTTTATTTATTTTAACTTTTTAAACATTTCGTTTCCAGAGACATGGCTTGGAAAGTTACAATAGTCTCCAGTCCTTTGGTTTTTCTCCTAATCATCATTCTATCCATGAGGAATCATGTCACCTCTCATTTGCATGTTACAACAACATTGCTTCCACACTTTTTGCAAATTTGAGCACCCTTTTTAACATTAAGAAATACCACCTAGAGGGGTAGGACAGGGAGGGTGGGAGGGAGGGAGATGCAAGAGGGAAGAGATATGGGAACATATGTATATGTATAACTGATTCACTTTGTTATAAACCAGAAACTAACACACCATTGTAAAGCAATTATACTCCAATAAAGATGTTAAATAAAAAAAAAAGAAATATCAAGGTCCACCACACCACACTAATGTAGCTATACTAGCTGCTGTAAATAGTAGAATAAAATTAGTAATACTTTAAAATGGAGGCTCTCTAAAACACTTTAAATTATGAATACTCGAAAATACCTTCATGGTATTAAAAGTATAAACGTTTTTAATATTTTAAAATTAGTAATATTATAAGATGCTTTTATTGTATTGATATTTTAGCAACAATTAATATAAATATATATTTGAAAATTAGCAGCATCTGTATATATGGAACAAAATTTATTTAGGCACAGAAAACTTTGTTTGTCTTAATACTGCTTTATTGAGTTGTGTTTGACATACAATAAAATTTACTCATTGTAAGTATAAAATTGGCACATTTTGCTAATTTTATACAGCCACGGTAACCACCACTACATCAAGATATATAACATTTAATTCACCTTAAAAAGTTCCTTTGTGCCTCTTTGCAGTCATTTACATCCTCTAATCCCCTCTAAACCAGGTATGTTTTGCAAATATTTTATTTCAAAAGGCTTGCTTTTTTGGTTAACTGCGTCTTCTGAAGGTCAAAAGCTGTAATTTTAATGAAGTGCAGTTAGCCATTTTCTCTTTAATAATGTGTGCTGTTTGTGTCATTATTAAAACAAATAAACAAACAAAAAAACAAAAACTTTGCCTAAACTAATACCATCCTCTAGAGAGGATGGAAGCACTGATCTACAAAAGAAAATCCATACTTAGTATGGAAAATAAGACCCTTTCAGATTTTGATTCATTTCTGTCTTTTCAGTCCTATCTCTTCCTCTTTTAACATGCACACACTCTCTAGTTTTATTAAATTAAATTTATTACACATACATTAAATCAAAATAATTTCAAAAGACTGATAATTTTAAAAATTAGAATATTAGAGAAAAATATTTTAGAAACTTGTGGCATCTGAGGATAGAAAATATTTTATAAAGAACACACAAATAGGACAAATCAGAAAAGGCAACAGCAAAAACAAATGAGTGTTTTAAAATTAAAATCCTCTATAGTAAGAAAAACTATAACAGAAAATTGAAACAGAAGTAAAGATAAGAAGAAAGTATTTTAACATAAAGTTTTAGTTTCAGAGAATATAAAGTATTTTGCAATAGGACTAACAAAAAGAGAATTGAAATTAAATACATGGTTAGAAAGAAAAACAGGTCATTCATAGAAGGAAAATATTGAATTTCTTGAAAGTATAAACTATGCTCAACTTTATGTTAACCAGGGAAATTTAACTGGAAACAATAATGAGACAACGATTGCATAACCATCTGATGACAAAAGTTGAAATGCCTAATATTACCAAGGGTTGGAGAGAATGAAGTTGGAAATATAAGCTGTTTCTAATAAATTTGAGTATGTGCACATCTAATGATTTAGTGATTCTACTGCTAAGAATATGCACTAGAGTTACTTTTGAAAAATGCTCATTCTAAACATTAGGATTTCTTTAAAAACCGTATATTTACATATCGGCATGTATAGACCATAGATATTCTCTTAAGAGGAAAATATGAAGTATGCCACATTCTTAAATTGAACTTAATAAAATACTAGAAAATATAAATGAAGGCCCCATTATCTGCATACTAATTTTTTCTGGGAAAAGAAAAAAGAAATGGGACCCAAAGGAGGTACCGAGAAGAAATTCTCGTGGGGATGACAGAGGCAGGTCCAACCACACCCGCACATTTTAAGTCCCCTGCTAGCACCATACCGATAACATCCCTTTTGTCAAAGCAATTCACATGGCCCAGTCCAAAGTCAAGAGGTATGTGGGGGTAGAAGGAGGTGATCATACTTTGCCTCTGTGGGAAGAACTACCATGGAACAAGGTAAAGTTAGAAGGAGAAGTGAAGAATAGAAGTCAATAATTCAATCTACCACACCTGAAGCAAATGTGAGAAATGTCAATATTTGTTCATCCTGGTTTTGGGTGTATTGGGGCCCATATTACTCTTCCTTTGCTTTTTCTGCATTTTAAAACTACTTCTAAATTTTAAAATTAACTACAGTATAATTAGTTATTATTAAGCTGCAGTATCTTTCATAAATTTATACACTTTTTTTTTTCTACAGATTCTCTGTCCCACTGTCTACCTGATGAATTTATATTAATCCTTTAAAACAAAACTGAACTGTCACCTTCTCTGTGAAACTGCATCTTCTCTTTTCCATTGTGGTCAGTTAACCATTCCCTTGTTATTTTTAAAGAACTTTGTATGTACCTTATTTCTATTTCAGCACTCACCACACTTGTTCTAGTAATTTAATAATTCAACAGTCTCCTACCACTAAGTCAAGTTCCTTGATATCAGAAAGTAGTTCCTATATATAAATATATAGTTGAATATATTACCTAGGATGGTAAAGCTTACTAACTCTTCACAGACATAGATCCCTTCTTTATTTTAGGCATACAAGTAAATAGGCCAAGTTTCCCAACATTGCTTGCATGTAAATGTGGCTATGTAACTGAGTTTTAGAAAGTGAGTAAAAATTATGTGAGCCACTTCCAAACTGTGTTCTTAAAAACTTCCTATTGTTTCCTCCTCTGGCTGGATGCATCTGTTGATGAGTAGTGAAGGAAGGCAAGAGTGGAAGGAGCCAGATAGCTCTTCTGCTAACTACCACACAAATAAGAAAACTTTTGATTGACTTGATCTCTCAGATATTCAAGCCCATTTCTTATGTTACTTATCCTACCTGCCTAATAGATCTAGCCTAGTAATTATCTTGTAGAAGCCATTCAATAAATGAATGCATAGAATAAAAAATAATTAGATTGATTACTGGCATTATACCTGAAAGAAAAAATGAGCTCTCTGGGCAAAATATTGAGATTTACTTTCTCAATGTTTTTAGAGTGAGGTACATGATACAGAGATATGAGTGTCAATACACAAAATTATCTGGTAATAAATTTAATATTATTTTTTCAAGATTTAAAAAAATTGCCAATGAAAATAAGATAAATGTGTTTTTGTGATTAATCCATTAAAACTGTTTTCAAGAAATGGAAGCTGGACTTCCCTGGTGGCGCAGTGGTTAAGAATCTGCCTGCCAATTCAGGGGACACGGGTTTGAGCCCTGGTCCGGGAAGATCCCACATGCCGTGGAGCAACTAAGCCCGTGCACCACAACTACTGAGACTGCACTCTAGAGCTTGTGAGCCACAACTACTGAGCCTGCATGTCACAACTAGTGAAGCCTGTGTGCCTAGAACCCGTGCTCCACAACAAGAGAAGCCACCGCAATGAGAAGCCCACGCTCCGCAACAAAGAGTAGCCCTCACTTGCTGCAACTAGAGAGAAAAGCCCCCGCACAGCAATGAAGACCCAAGGCAGCCAAAAATAAATAAATAAATAAATAAATAAATAAATAAATAAATAAATAAATAAATAAATTTGAAAAAAAAGAATTGCATAAACAGCCTGACCTTAAAAAACAGAGAAAGAAATGGAAGCTACGGATTTGAAAAATTGTCAACAAACCTGACTGCATAGAAAATCATGTAATAAATATTTGTATATATATGAAGTTCTATTTAAAGGTAAACACTGATTATGGAAAAACACTTCTTTAGCTAATTGGCTCAGTGTAATTGAGGTCACCATTTAGCCATTTAAAAACTTTCATCACTAAATGCTTTTAAATATTTTATGAATCATGTAATTGCTCTGAGTATTTTTGTAAGCAATGTAGTTCATGCTAGAAAATGTATCTGCTACCATATGGGTCTCTCATAAAATCATATTTATGAAGCTTTTAAAGTAATCCTAGCAGACAGATCTAATCTGAGTAGATATCAGTAGGTTTATTTTCAAAGTGAAAAAATTATCAAACTTTATCTCCTCCTTTTACAGTCTCAAATTAAAGGCACTAAACATTAAAACATATATTGCATAGCTTTTTAAATATCAGGTATTACCAAAATTCAAATATTTCCAGATGGCTATTATTGCTAAGGATTTAGTTAATTGCAATTATCTTGAATTCAAAATGTGCACTTCCTTATAATTGATTTTAAATTACTTGATTCCTTCCTGCATTATTTATGTCATTAACAAAACCAACTTGCCACTAAGAAAATAATCCAAAGAATTAAGCATTGATAAATTTGCTTCTTAGGAATATATACCTATGAACCATGTCATTTCAAAATTAAAGCAGCTGTTTTGTTTCTTTGACCAGGAAAGGATACATTGAACATAAAAACTGTCTTTATCAATGTTTTATATAACAGTAATTGAATAATATTTAAAAGATCTAAATGGATATATTTATTATTTTCATTGTTAAATTGATTTGCAATATTTAGTGCCAGTGCACAGAGACCTACTCAAAATCCTCTTTTCCAGGAATGGATTCTGGTGCTCTGTTCTAAACCACACTGAACACCTTTATCTCTAGATGGTAACACTAGGAGCTATAAGACATATCAATAAGTTTCATGACACTCCCAGAATATGCTAGAACCCTTCTCATAATAACAGATAACTTCATAGAGATTCCAGGATGCACATGACCCAAGTTATTATGTTTCTTCTGTAAAAATGCATGTTCTTTCCGCAAAATACCTTTTCATGAAGTTTAATCTGATAGTGACCCACTATTCTTAATCAGCATGATGATGTTAATTTTTCAACTTTAACTCCTGCATTTCTCTGATATACATTCTCTACCTTAGAAAACTAGCCCTTTCATCATTACCAAGTTTTTAATTTTTGTATGAAATCCTCAGCATGTAAACATCAAATCCTTTTCTGTTTTTGAATAACCTATTTCTATCTTTGCTTATGATTGTCTTATTCATCATTATGCTAGTAGAACTTTTTTTTCTTTTGCATTTTCTTTGTAAGTGTTCATTTCTTTTTCTTAGTACAAGAACACCATAACTTTCTTTGGGGCATGTCTTTCCTCTTTGTCTGTTGTGTATAAACAGGTTGAAAATTTTAAAAATTCCTGATCATAGTAATTGCCTCAGGATAGACAGTCAATCTAATCAGAGGTATATCATTGAGATATATATTTTTTTTTTTCAATACAGGAAACATAGAAAGTCAAACGACTACAGCCATATTGCCTCTATGATAGGAGAATCTGTCTCAAACCGAGCCAAAGTGAGAAAAAACAATCTCTCTTGTCCTTAAGGCAAAAATATTTGAAGCCATTCTCAATCTTCTCTTTTTGAATACCCTGGAAAATATTGCCAGACTTATTTTAAAAGATATACCAAAAGTAAGCATTTAAATAGTCAGTCAATGCTACCTTCATATGTTTGTCTTAACCAGTGTAATAGCCTCCTAATAATTCTCATTTTTCTATTCCTAGAATAATCTATTTTTACACAGTAACCATAAATCAGAATTTCTGCTTCTGACTATGATGCAATAGCTTAGATTAAAATAACCTTCTCCTATGCACAACTAGAGAAGATAATAAATAGACTAAAAAATTATCTGAATGCACCAAAGAGCATCTTCTGCCAATACATAGAAGTAAGTGGGGTATTTCCTTCTTCTTCTTCTCATCAGGGCTTTCCAATTTCTAAGGCCCAGAGACCAAGTAAAAAACATTCTGCTTTTTATTGACATATCAAAACTTGTAGAGTGATTCTAAAGCTTAGAGGCAATTTTACAGTCTTAAATATGTGTGTGTGTATGTGTGTGTGTGTGTGTGTGTGTGTGTGTGTGTCCAAGTAGTTAGAATGAGCACAGCAAACTAAATCCAAAAATGTAGAAGGAAGAAAATACTGAAGATAAGATTTAGTTATATAATTAATAAACTCCTAGCAAGATGAATCAAAGAGAGAGGGAAAAGATTGTAAAAATTAGGAATAAAGAGAACACATAAATAAATGTCCTAGAGCCTAAATATATGAGAGATTATGAAAAATTAGTCCAATAATTTAAATTATACATGAAATGGAAAAATTCCTTTAAAAAACAAAACATAATAAAACTGACACAAGAAAATAGAGAAGATATGATGGATCTTTAAAGAAATTAATCCATAAATACAAATAATTCCACAAAGAAAATGGCGAGCCTACATTGCTTTATAGTTAATTTTCTCAAACATTTGAGGAAGAAAGAACCCATCAATATCATATAAACTCTTCAAGACATGAGGAAAATAAGACACACTGTCTTTTTCATTCAGTGGTGCCAATATAACCTACTTACCAAAAATAAATATAGCCATTACAGAAAATTAAAATTATAAGCCAGAATCCTGTATGAATATAAACATAAAAATCTCAAACAAATAATAGTAAATTGAATTCAGCAAAATGTAAAAATAATATGTTACAATCAAATTAGATTTATTCCTGTAATGCAAATTTAGTTTATCATTTAAAAATGAGCCAAAGCAAGTCATCAAATTGAAAGAACAAAAGAGACAAATAATACAACGGATGAAGAAAAGTCTTTTGATAAAAATTCAAATCCCTATTATAATAAAATAATTTAAGAATAACTTTAGCAGATTAAAAATAGAAGGTACTTTCTTAATATAAAAGTCTATTTATGAAAAAAAAAGCTTTAAGGAAACATCATACTTAATGATGTACTATTGAATACTTTTTCTATAACATCAGGAATGTGAAAATGATGTCAAGGTTGAGAGAGAATTCTCTGCAGGGCTTTTCAGGACTAATTTTTGATGTTTGTATTGCACACAGCCTTGAAGAGAGTTCAGAAGCTGGCCTATACATTCACCAGATATGTGAAAAAGCTTCCTTATAATGCAGTGGAGGAAAGGATGGTCTCTTCAAAAATGGAGTTTATTTAATTGTATATTCATATAGAAATAATAAAAAATCTTGATCTCTACATCATCACATAAACAAAAATAAATTCTAGTTATATGGTATGTGAAAGAATTTTTAAAAAGAGAGGGAAGGGCTTCCCCGGTGGCGCAGTGGTTGAGAATCTGCCTGCCAGTGCAGGGGACACGGGTTCAGGCCCTGGTCTGGGAAGATCCCATATGCCGCGGAGCAACTGGGCCCGTGAGCCACAACTACTGAGCCTGCACGTCTGGAGCCTGTGCTCCGCAACAAGAGAGGCCGTGATAGTGAGAGGCCCGCGCACCGTGATGAAGAGTGACCCCCACTTGCCGCAACTAGAGAAAGCCCTCGCACAGAAACGAAGACCCAACACAGCCATAAATAAATAAATTTTTTTAAAAAAAATAAAATAAAATAAAAGAGAGGGAAAAAAATTCTGTAACATAGAAAAATATCTTCATTACATTGCTATAGAGGGGAAAAAAAGTCATAATCAGGAAACAAAGCACATTAATTATACAAAGAACTGACAAATTGGAGTTCAATAAAACTGATTGATCAAAAATACCACTAAGGGAGGGGGAAGGGGAAGCTGGGACAAAGTAAGAGAGTGGCATGGACATATATATACTACCAAATGTACAATAGATAGCTAGTGAGAAGCAGCCGCACAGCACAGGGAGATGAGCTCGGTGCTTTGTGTTCACCTAGTGGGGTGGGATAGCGAAGGTGGGAGGGAGATGCAAGAGGGAGGGGATATGGGGATATATGTATACGTATAGCTGATTCACTTTGTTATAAAGCAGAAACTAACACACCATTGTAAAGCAATTATATTCCAATAAAGATGTTAAAAAAATACCACTAAAATAATGAAAAATAATCCATGTAAGATACCCTTCAATAGGTGAATGGATAAACAAGCTGTTTATCACTTGATGGGTATAGAATTTTTTTTGGAATGGAATATTGTTCAGCAATAAAAGTAAATCAGCTACTAAACCACAGAAAGACTAGGAGGAATCTTAAGTGCTTATTGTTAAGTGAAAGAAGCCAGTCTGAAAAGGCTAAATACTGTGTGATTGTAAATATATGGCATCTGGAATTCCAAGGCAAAACTATAGAGATAGTAAAAGATCAGTGGTTGCCAGGAGCTTGGGGATGGGAAGGAAGGGTCAATAGGTGGAACACAGGGGATTTTTAGGGCAGTGAATCTATTCTGTCTAATACTGTAATGGCAGATATATGACATTATACATTTGACAAAATCCGTAAAACCTAACAACACAAAAAGTGAACCTTCTTGTAAACTATGAACTTTAGTTAATAATAGTATATCAATATTGGTTCATCAGTTGTAAAAATTGTATCACAGTAATGAAACCATGCAACTGAGATTGGAACTTGAACCTACGTGCCAGGACTCGAACCCGGCCAAAACCCAGGTTGGGACTTGAACCCATGGTCTTTTCATTGAGTTCACACACCTGGTCTCAGGACTTAATGAAGCTCAGGTTCTTGATGTCTCTTCACAGAAAGAATTCAGTGAGAAACAAAGTGATAGGTAAGAAGTGCATTTATTTAGAGAGAAACACACTCCACAGACAGAGTGTGGGCCATCTCAGAAGGCGAGAGGCCCTGAAATATGGAATGGTTAATTTTTATGGGCTGGGTAAGTTCATAGGCTAATGAGTGAGAGGATTATTCCAGTTCTTTGGGGGAAGGAGCAGGGATTTCCAGGAATTAGGCCATCGCCCACTTTTTGACTTTTTATGGTTGGCCTCAGAACTGTCATGGTGCCGGTGGGTATATAATTCAGCATATGCTAATGTATTACAATGAGTGTATAATAAGGCTCAAGGTCCACTGGAAGTCGAATCTTCTGCCATCTTGGATCTAGTTGGTTCTAACCAGTTTTTATGATGTCCTATGGCTATGTCATTCTTTTAAACGTTGTGCCCTGCCCACTTCCCCCCCCCCCCCCCCCCCCGACCCTGCCGTTTCAGTAACACAAGAAGTGAAAACTGTGTTTGGTGCAGGGAGGGGTGTAATGGGAACTCTGTTGGCTCAGTGCAATTTTCCTGTAAACCTAAAACTGCTCTAAAAAATAAAGTTTATTATTTTAAAAAAATTGACAGAGTAGGAAAAGATATTTGCAATGTATATATTCAGCAAAGAATTCTCATCAAAAATCTTACACAAATTAGTAAGAAAAGTGTAAATAATTCAACACAGAGAAGAAATGTGAAAAGGCATTTCAAATCTAGGCTATCCAAATGGTCAATAAATATGAAAAAGCTGTTCAAATTCATCAGCCATAAGGTCAATCAAATTTAAAGCACAAAGACATACCATAACTTATCATCAAAATGGCTAAAGTTAACAGAACAATAACTAGTGAGTATATAGAATAATTGTCACTCTCATACCTTGTTGGTATGTTTGAAAGCTGTCATTATCTACTGAAATTGAACATGCATTGCCCTATAACCACGAAAATCCATACCTGGGTATATAACAAAAGAAATGGGCACCGATGTATGCCAAAAGAAATCTGCAAGATATCCACAGCAGCATTATTCATAACAGATAAAAACTGGAATCAACCTAAAGGTCCATCTACAGTAGAATGTATACATAAGTTTAGGTATAATTATGTGATGAAATACTTTATGCAGTAATGAAAAGTGAATAAGCTACTTACTGCATATGTATAAACACTTCATAAAATGTTTACTTAAAAACAAAACTAATTCAGAGCAGATAGTTTCTCTGTTCAAAACCCTCAAATGAAATACCAGTTCTTTACAGTGGCTTAGAAAGCCCCACAGAACACAAGCTTGAGGCTTCTTCTACCTCTTTATTCTTTGGATCATCCTGTTCCAGCCACCCAGGCTTCATTTGCTGTGCTTGTAACATACCAAGAACATTCTTCTCTAAGGTCTTTAGTATTTACTGTTCCCTCTTCTAGAATGTTCGTCCCGTAAATACTTGCAGAGCCTACTTCTTGCTTCTTTCAAGCTTCTTCTTATACATTATCAACTCATAATGGACTTTAACAATCCCTTTTAAAATTGTCTCCCACTCTAAATTTATATTTCCTTATTTGCTTCATTTTTTTGTAGTTCTTACTACTTCTTAGCATATTTTATATAATTTTGTTCACTGCTTTACTCCCTAGCTTTCTGAAGGGTGAACAGTACACATTTGGCTTTCAGTAAGTATTGATATATGCTGAATGAATGAATGAATCAATCGATCAATGAGGGCACCTTGAATTGGGTTTTCTGTCACTTTAAAATTGTGTTAAAAAGTGATAAAATAATAATAAAAAAGAAATTAAAATAATGGTGATAAAAATAATGATAATAGCTGATATGTTGTGCTTACTATAACAGTTATTTTACATATATAAATTAATTTAATCCTTACAACAATCTTAAGAGAGGTACAAATGTTCTCTTGTTTTATCAGTAAGAAAACTGAGGCATCAGGATGGTGGATGCCTTTCACAAGGCTAATAGGTGGGCAAGCCAGGATAAAAATCCAAAGTCTTATTCATTAGAATGCATTGCCTTCCCCCATACTAAGAAGTGTTCATTAATAAAAGGACATAGGTGCATACATAGGTGAATAATCTGATTTTTTCTTCATTAGTTAAAAGACACAACATCTCACCTGTATATTTATAGCTACACAGAAGAGTGGATAAGTAGCACAGTCCCAGTTTAATGCATGACCCCCTTAGCCTCCAAGTTCTCACTATGGGTCAAGTGTCTGCCACTGGTGGTGCCTAACTGGGAATGTGGATTATGTCAAGTCCTTACAGAAACTAATTCTGTGTCCTCCTCATGGACTATTCATGGTCCCATAGCTACTCTCAATTTTGTTTGGAGAAACAAAATGCTGGCCCAATACAAACAGATAAGGGCATAATAAACTATGTAAAATAGTTTGCTGGCACTAGAACCTTTCACACCTGTTGCCTTTGTCAATACAGGAGAAGTTAAATAAAGCCCTAACCCATTACCAAGAAAACTCCATAGACCAGGTTGAATTTAATATCCAATTTCCAAATGTGATTAGAATATGTCCACCTAAGAAAGACCAGGTCTCAGGCCTATCTGAAATTCTACTCTTACATAAACCAGAGCCAGCACTAATGTCATTTTTCCAGAATCAGCACTCCTCTTTCCCCGAAAATTTTCTTTTTTAAATTTAGTTTTCCCCACTGAATATTTATAACAGCAATCATAAAGCAGAGAACAGGGGATGTTAAATGATTAAACATACCTCATAAGTTCTATAGCTATGGGAGTTATTAATATATTTAATAATGTTAAGGAAGATCAGTAAAGGTCTTTGTCTTAATTACAACATAGGTTCATTTGACTGTACTAGAGATAACCTTGGATCAGGCGAAAAAGAAATTTATTTCTCTATCATGTTAAATTTCACATGTACGTAATTCAGGCCTAGTAAGGCAGCCTGAAATCTTTTCAGATTCAGGCCCCTTTCAGCTTTCTCTTCCATTATTCTTAGGGAGAAATAATTGTACAAATTATCCAAGGTGGGGCTCTGGGCATAAATCCAGACTTCAAGCAAAAGACGGCAGAAAAAGGAAAATTAAAATGTCATGTCAGTTTGTATCAATGACATATCCAGGATGTTAGAAAAGTCACTTACCCCTGGACACTGGCCAGAATTTAGTGACATCTAACTTCAAGGAAATTTGGTAAATGTAATCTTCATTCTGGATGACCATGCATTCAGTAAAAAATCGAGTAATATTATGTTAAAAAAAAAAGAGATAAACAGTCACTATGGGATAACTAACAGCCTTTGTTATTGATATCATGATGTGAATCAGTGAGAATCCATTTTTAACTCAACCTCAAATGGAGTCATTCTTCCTGTCAAGAGAAGTGTGCTACCATGTGGTAAGTATAAATAGATGATCATCACAAGAAAAGAGGTAAATTGCAGTTTTGCTATTTTTGTTTTTGAATATGTATATGAACAAAAGACTTGGAAATTAAAGAAAACAAGCAATTATTGGCAGAGATTGAGAATTTCTGAAAGGTCTGATTGAAGTAGAGTGTATTGCGACTCTCAGAGCAGGATCAGCAGAAACTGAATTCAAAAATTAGAGCACTTCAAAAAAATCCCTTAGGAAAGAGAAGTAGATACTACGACAACCTCACACCTATTATTTCTCAAAGATAATTAGACATTTATAATGGAAACCTCTGGTTTTCACTTGTAGTTTACTACTTACAACTACATTAGGCTGTAAGTAATAGAAAGCCCAATTTCCAATGGCTTAATCACATATATATATATGTGTTTCTTGCGTATCAAGAAGTCCAGAGTTAGTCTATTAACTCCAAGATGTCATTAATATTCAGACTCTTGTTATTTTAGATCAATCATCTTTGGCATGTAGCTTTCAACTTCCTGTTTAAAAGATGGTTATTGATTTCTCAAGTGTAACATTTGACTTAGATGAAGGCAGAAAGAAGAGGTATGGCTAAAGAAAAAGGGTAAAGCTTCCTCGTTAGGTTGTCTTTTTTGTTATTATTCCAAATGGGTCAGTTAAAATCTACTGACCAAAATTGTATACTATGGACATCCTAGGAAAAAGGAAGTTTGAGAATCTGAAAATTAGAGGAAAACAAAGAAAATGAGACTGTCTTGGATGTTGGGTGGTCAATAGACAATGCCTGTAACATTACAAGTACAGGTTTCCCCTGCTATCCAAAAGTAGAGTGCTCCTATGAAAGCTTTCCTAAACCAAAGCTTAAAATAAAGAAGCAATTACCTTAAGACACACCTTGCTAACGGATATATAACATAAGTCAAAATAAAGCACAGGTGCTCAGAGACACAGTTCAAAGGTATGGTAGCTTGACGCTGAGATGCCGAGTGTAGGTCTGAGGGAGAGCTTGGCGGTCCCACTCTCATTGGTGGAGGTGCCCGCTGCCTCAAAAATAACTATAAAACTTGCTGCAAAACAAACACTGACCATTATTTTGGCTTTTCACTTTTTTTCTTAAAAGTGAAAACCCTCTTCACATTTATTTTCACCAGCCAAAACCAGTACTAATGTAGATCTTTCCTAGAAGTTAAGTGGCATAAAGTGAACTTTCAAAAAGTGGGTGATACCTGTAAGCAAACTACATACTTACATTTATTTTTCAACAAAATCTTTTTGTTTTTATAAAATACTGAGATTAAGGCATCTCTAAGTTGTGGCAGGAAAACTCTGTGATCCAGTAAACGTTGTCTGACAAATACAGTAAAGATTCTGCTACTGAGATTGGGTATGGCCTATTATACATTATACATATCTGAATCCCCCACAATCCTTAATAATTCTTTAAAATTGTAATACATAATAAGATTAACTATAAAACTGAGAAATAAAATAGCAAGTATTTTATTTAAAAATCATGAGATAGCCATTTGAAAGCATCTGGTTTTCAAATATGGCAAGTAGCAACATGTAGTTACCACTGATTCATACTGTATGACTCAAATTCATGCTGAATATAAGGGTAAAGGTAGATTGTATGCAAGGGAGGCACCCAAGTGATATACTCAGAATGTCTTCTTCATGTCAAGAACTGAAAATGGTCTGACATTTTTCCCTACTTGCAAGTTAACAAGTTAGTGTGTCACAGTTTCATGGATGTTGGCAGAAAACATGAGACTCCTGGATTAGTGTGGTATTGGCATTAGGATACAGATTTATGGAACAGAATAGAGTCGAGACATAAAGTCACACATATATGATCAACTGATTTTCAACCAAAGTGCTGAGTAATGGATAAAAAACAGAGATTTGAACAAACTGTGCCATAACAACTGAATGTCTTTATTCAGAGAAAAAATAAACCTAGAGTGGTGTCAGTGGGAAAGAGAGTAAGGACATCCAAATCTGCTCCTTCATAACAGTAATAAAAACACTAGGAAAAAAAATGGTCAAAATCAACTTTTTTTCAGAACTCTGGAAATGAACTAGATTCTTGGAGTGTTTACTCAAGAAAAATAGCAGAATATTGGTAAGAAAGCTGAGCTCTACGGCATTTTAATTAGTCCTATTCCCGTCTCCCTCTCTCCAGCTTCACAGTAGCTTTGGAAACCAACAGTTTTACAATCATGGTAGCTGTGGAAACCAGTGGCCTAGCAATCTCTAGAGGGAACATAAAGGGTTTGAGTCTCCAAAAACCAAATCCCTAGAAAACTGTCATTATCTGACAAGTAGGAAGTGCAAGCAAGAATAAAGGCTTAGGCAGAGTTGTCAACTGCTGTCTGAGTGCTGAAGGCAGGCACCAACGCATACACACAGAGCACTGTAGTAACAGGAGAATCAGTAGTTCAAGGCATTTAAGGAAATCTCTAATTGTTAGTTGACCACTAAGCTAATTGAGCAGAGACTTCTGTGGGCACACAGGACAAAAAAATACAGACTTAACAGAATTAGTTCAGTAAAGTCATTAATAAAGAGCAACAACAAAAAAAATGGGGAGGAGAAATCTAATTTCCAGAGTTGCCACATTATATTATTATTAAAGTCTAGTTCTCAATTAAAAATTTTTTGATACATACAAAGGAATAGGAAAGTATAGCACATACAGTTGAAAGAAGCAGTCAATACAAACAATCCCTGAGAAAACCAGACTTCAGACTTACTAGAAAAGATTTTATGTAAGCTATTTTAGACATGTTTAACAAAAGGAGATCATATTTAAGGTACTAAAGGAAAGTATGAAGATAATATCTATCAAATTAAAGAATATCAATAGAGAGATAATATTATTTAAAAAATAGAAATTATAGAGTTTAAAAGTCCAAAAACAGAAATGCAAAATTCACTAGAGAGGTCCAATAGCTGATTTGAAGTGGCAGAAAAAAGAATCAGTAAACTTGAAAGTAAACAGTTTATTAATCATATGATGAGACTTTTGGGGAGAGAAGGACAGGTTTACTAATCCAGTCCAAAAATAGCTTGAGGAACTCAGGAAAGGAGATTGACTTGGAGTTTTTATGGTAGAGAGAGTTGGGCCAAGGGCAGGGTTCCCTTACATACGGGGTTTGAACTTCCCACTGGCGCTAAAGGAGACCACATCTGGGCTTTCTTATCAGCTTGCTCAGATATGAAGCAAAATGGGAAGCCAGAGAAGTGAGACCTAAAAACTGTCAACACACATAAAATGATGAAGTCAGACTCTTTAATACGCTTGCAATAGTTAAAAACTTCTTAGATCACAAACTGTGTGTTCAATAAAAGAATTGATTGAGTTGACTTCAAGCTTAAACACTTTTGCTCTTCAAAAGAAACTTCTAAGAAAATGAAAAGTCAAGTCACAAACTAGGAGTCCTATATATACTTACTAGACCTGAATCCAAAATAAATACCTTTTATAAATCAATAACAAGACACAAAAACGTAAAGAAATCGGTCAAAGTTTTAAATGATCACTTCACAGAAGAAGCTATACAAATTGTTAGTAATCACATGAAAATATACTCAACCTCATTTCTCATGAGTGAAATGAAAATTAACACAACAATGAGATAACTTTATCCATCCTTTATAATGGCTAAAATCAGAAAAACTCAATAGTAAGTACTGAAGAGGATGGGATGGCACTAGTAGTCTCAAACATTGCTGAAAGGAATGTGAAATGACACAGCCAATTTGGCAAACTGTTTGGGAGTTCCTAATAAAATTAAACATATACCTATAGTATGACCCATCTTAGACTTTACCCAAGAGAAATTAAATCATATTTGCTCACAGAGGCTTGCATAATAATGTTTATATTAAGTTTATTCAGTATAATCCCCCTTGGAAACAAATGTCCATCAAAAGGTGAATTTGCAACTCAGTGTGCTTTATTCATTCAATGGAATACTATTCAGTAATAGAAATAAACTATTGACACACACAACAAAATGGATGAATCGAGAAAACATGCTGCTCAAAATAAGCAGATATAAAAGAGTACATACTGAATGATTCCAGCTTGTCTGACATTTTAGAAAATACAAATCTAATACAGAATGAGAGTAAATAGATGGTTGCCTTGTCCTAGGACAGGAGAGAAGGTAGGTACTGTCTGTGAGAGGATACCAAAAAAGTTTTCGATGAGGTGAAATGTGGTGGTTACTCAAGTGCCTGAATTGGTTACACCTCATCAAAATATTTACTGAAAATGTATTTGACCACATATAAATTATACCTCGTTAAAGTTATTAAAGATAACATGAACCTGCATAATACAATTTTCTTTTATTTTCTATAAAATACTACTGTTATTACTAAGAGAATACTAAATAAATGAATTTAAAAATATTTTATAATAGAATAATCAAGATATATCTTTTTATGAGATCAAAAGTAAGGCAAGATTACTATTGTGAATGAGGAAATTATAGCGTCCGCCTGAAGACTGCACTGCCAACAAAACAATTATTAGTTTATAACAGAGGTGGCTTCATTGTACTGACAATTTCATGCTGTTTCTCAGAAACAGGAAATCTTGTATCTTAAGTATTTAATAATTCTATTATATGTAATATTTACCTTTCTGGGAAATATAAGTGCTTGAAGACAGATTTAAACATTATCATCTGTTTCTTTCTAGGTTTTTATGCCAAATAAAAATACACAGTATTAAAATGTAATTTCTCTTTAGCTTAGAAAGTTTGTTGAAAATACAACTATTTTATTGTGCATCCTGTTGGTATTAAATTGTTCTTCATTTTGCTGATGACTGGTAGGAAATTAATTTCACCAATAGCTTAAACTTATACAAAAATTAAACAAAACATAAGTATTACTGTGGGAAGTATGCTTATCATTCTTAGAGAAATACAATCATAAATCATCCATCCCTGGTCTCTAAGATAGTCTCAAAGATCTAAGACTTTGGTGCATCCTGCAGACTTTTTATTCATATATTTATTTTCCTTTTTACTACCCACTTAACTCTTTACTAACTTTTGACAGTGATTCTGCTTTTGACAGTTAATAATGGAAGCTATTACATCAAAGCAATGTGAGCAGCATTAATTAATACTAAAAGCAAGCTCAAAGTAAAAGACAAAACTCTCTTCCAGTTTGATAGAGACAAACAGACCAGTGTTAGAGTAGGAAACAAATTGTTTTTCTTCTCCTTCTTTGGTTTGCCGGGCTTGATCATGACCCAAAGGGAAAAGTGCATTAGATATACCAACTTGCACTTGGCTCCATAAAATGCCGTTTTCAATTCTAGATTATGTGCTTAGTGAGAAATGCCTCCCCTCGTGAAGCTTGTGTGCAGTTGAATAAAGTCTACTTTAGGGATAAATGCCATTGTTCTGTTTGGATAGAGAGCAATTTGCTGTACCTGAAGATCATACCATTATTAGAGAGATGCATGAGCATCAGTGTGGGCAGTCGACCTTCTCCTTTCCCCTGGGACATGATAGGTAATGTAACACACTCTTTGGCAATGAGTCTCTTGTCTATTTAGTGCATATTGCCAGACATCAGACTTGCTCCAATATCTGGTAAAAATCATCTTCCTTTAGAAGAAGACTTAAGGGCTATGAGGCAATGACTTATTACCTCAGCATCAAGTTAGTTGTACTGTCAACCTTCTCTTAAATGGTACCTCAGTCCTAATGCCCAACATGTGTTTTGTTGTCTGTTATCATTCCACCACCTTGCCTCTGAGGTCCAGTAACTTCGTTCTTTATGTATGCTTCTATGGCAGACCCTTCCAAATTAAAGGTCATATATATTTATTTTAGTTTTTCTCTTTGCACACAATGCCTAGCATTATTTTTGGAATACATATTGAACTACATAGCGGTCTACTGAAATACAGCCTTTTCTTTAGAACTTCTCATTGTTGTGCTGTCTCCATTGTTTTTTTAAGTCTAGAGACCTGTCCTGAAACCTAAACCTTTTTAATCCCTGGTATTAGCAACCAACTCTCATGTTTACCTAAGAATCTAGATTTTTTTCTATACTGTCCTGTTTTTGATAGTTCCTCATAAACCTCAGGACCTGCATAGTCTCTTGTTTCTGTTCCACCTCTGCCCCAGTAGATGTGCCCCTGTCCAAATTCTTATATCATTAATGATAGATCAAAGATATACTATGCGTTTCTTAGGAATAAATAAATATACTGCCTAGGAATAAATAGTATGCTTTTAGAAAGAACACTGACTCTTTCAGGAAGCTCAGTAAACTAAATAATACCTTATTTGTTGTACCCTTTAGTTTCCTAAATTCTACTTCTCTAGAAGGTTAAGTATTTAAGTTTATGTTGTAGTACTCCATTTCAAGGCATTTATTTGAGCATATACTAGTTCAAAAAAGCACTCATCTTTCAATAGGCAATTTAATAGCCTGAACAGGTTAATGTAACATAAACATTTTGATCACTTTTCCCCTTTCAAGGATGAATCCTCCAAAAGAGGGGACAAATATGCACTTATGAGGGATAAGACTATGCTTATTAGGCACAATATATAGCACCTAATATGTGTTTCATAAATATTTTTTACACAAATAGAAACAGCCAACTCCTAACATAATTAATGCAGGAGAGTTTGTAAATTTTCAGTCATTTAATTTCTGAAATCTCTTGAATGCTATTAAGGATAACTACAGCCACCCCCTTTATTATTTTCAAAAAGAAAGGGTGACCTTTCAAGTCCTTAGGAAAGAAGTAAACTCATCTTCAGCAAAAAGAGCAGAGCCCTGAAAATGAATTTTGTATTTGTACAATATCAAACAGTTTATGCAACATTGATTTTTTTAAAAACATGCATCATAAACTATTTCAGATGTGAAAATTCTTCTATTGCAATTTAAGGAATGGTGCCAGTTAGCATGTGATTTTTTTCACCATTTCCCCCACTTTTAAAACTACAAATTAGATTATTCAAATGTGCTCTCAAAGAGGTTACCCCTGGAAACCACTCTTAGGCTTCACCGGGTATAGAATAGCCTGCTGCTGATTGGTTTTAGCCTCAGGGAATATCTCACCAAGGCACAGCAGTCTCCAATGACTACCAATTTGCTTCCCAGTGTGATGCTAGGTATTGTCTGTGGTCATTAATGCCATATTTGCTAAAGGGCTTCACTGTTTACTGATTGCCCTTTCCTTCATTCACAGTTAAGACAAGGAAGACAAACAATTGCAGGTTTAAAATTTAACTCTCAAAGTTCTCAAGTTTAAGATTTTTACATTCAAGACACTTTTCTTTCAGATATTCTACCCATTCAGTTATAGAACTGTAGAACTCAGAACAGACTTTTTCTTCTTTTCTTTTTCACAAATTTCTCCCTTCAGGTAGCATAATGGGAGAAATACTCTCCATTTTATTCACATCATTTAACTTTTCATTTTAATTACTTCTGAAATTAATGTTTCAGTTAATATTTATTGAGTTTTGCTCTTACAGCTTTTGTTAATATCTCAAACATTAAAATTAAGAAAAATAATACATTTTCTGATAAACATGAAATTCACAGTGCACTGGCATACTAGTTATTGGAACTTGGACAACTGGCTTTATAAATTGGCTGATGGATTGTTCAACCCTATGGAATCATCTAATTGGTAAATGGCAAATTCAATCTAATTTTCTTAATACCTGAACTTCTATTTAAAAATAATAATGTCAGTCAACAAAATAACATAGTAACAGTTATTTTTATGGGTTCCTTAACTTAGAATACGATACAATTTTAGCGATTAGAATAAATGACTGAAGTTTCTATACTTTAGATGGGGCTAAGGAGGAAAAGAAGCTACAGACCATATTTAAAGGAACTAAATATAGTTTGCAATAACCAGCAATAATAATTGATTGTACACTTATCAGACAACCTGTAGATTCATTCATACACCAAAATACTTGTAACTTTTAGACCTCAGCAATGTAAATATTTGTAAATTTAGGCAATAGTATGGATTTGGGAACTACACAATGGGCATGCCCCTACTAAAGCTGTATCATAAAGGCTGGCTATCTCTGGATTACTATATTGTGTTTAATATGGATGATATTTTATGCACTTATTTTTTATAAACAACTTACTGCTTGACCCTGCCCATTATTCAAATAGTAGTTATATTTCTATACTTTGCTTTCTCAAGTTTCCTTACATAGTAATTTAGATAGAGTTAGTCTTGGTCTATCAGTTCTACCAAGTTGATAGATTAATAATGATAAAACACTGGCAATTATGGAGATCAGTTACTATGTCATAGGCACTCTGCTAAGCCTTTAACATGCACTATTTCATTTTATCTTCACATGAAATAGAAATTATTACCACCATGTATAAGATAAGAAAGCTGAATCTCAGAGGGGTCATATAATTGTCCTAAATTCATACAATCATGAAAAGACTGTGTCAGAATGTTAACACAGCCAGTTTAGATTCCAGAGTCCCAACTTTTAAACATTCTGCATTATTGCTCCTAGTTCTGGTAGAATAAATATTTATTTGCAAAGTAGTCAGACTAACATTTTCACAAACCATTGAATCTCGGGATTGGAGAGGACCTTGAAGATCCTCCAATCTAATGTCTAATTAACTTTCTTTGTGATCACAGCAATGTTGTCACCCAACTCTCAAACAACTTTCCACCAAAGGCCTCACTAGCTCCAAGTGTGGCCCATTCAGTGGAGAAATAGTTGAAAGTTGAACTGCTTGAAAGTTATTTCTCATAATGTGTTTTTGGCCTACTTGTATCTCTCTTCAAAGTATTCTAGTTCACCTCCTTCAACTCTGAGTCAGGGCTTCTCTCATCTTAGACTCAACATTCATTGAATATCTGCAATGCACTAGGTAAGTGTTTTATTAAATATATGTTTCATTGAATATCTGCAATGCACTAGGTAAGTGTTTTATTAAATATATGTTATCTCATTTATTCCTAACCATAATTGTATCAAGTAAATATTTTTTCTTTAAAAAGGTTAAGAGAAATTGAATAATTGGCCAATAGTTGTAGAACAAATAAATCGTGGACCTCAGAGAGTACCTATGTCTTCTGACTCCAAATCCATTTTACCCTAGAGAATCATTCTTACAAATTTATAACTTAATAAATTTTGATTCACAAGAGGTGTAATTATAACTCCCATTCATTTTCTATTTCTATATTCTGCTATGTTTTAATATTAATTTTAGGAACTCAAATATTTCCCTTGTTCTACCAACTTGGCTTTATATTCTGCTTTATGTTTGCAAATAACTTAAGCTAGCCCTTACTCCTAGACTGAAATATGACCATTCAAATAAATTCTCCAGTCAAATTGATTTCTCTCTTTCTTATCTTCGAAAGTAAAACCCATACTAAGGGAATAACTAGGAAAAAATTTATGCAGAATAACCTCTAAATATGATATATTCATCCTGAACTAGAAGGACACTGTGAAGACAAAGCAAACATCAAATGAGGAAATATTTTAAATACATAATTTAGAGGGGAAATATTTTCAGTCTAACTATTTATATCATAGTAATTATGTTGCCTTGGAAACATCTTTAACCTGCTTATTTAAACCAATATCATTTGCCAATTGCCCATGTATATATTTTATGCATAGGGGAATGACCTATTTTAACTCAAAAAAAGAAACATGAAACATTATAAAATTTTAACCAATATTAATTTTATGCATTATAATTATTTTATAATTCTTAAATGTGAGCTAACTTAGATAAAATGATTATATTAGTTCATAATTTCCTTTATCAAAATCTTGTTTCAGAAAAGGGTAATGTAATCTGATTTTCAGCATCGGCATCAACGCATTACATATTAAAGTTTTAAAAATCCTTTTCTCACAACATGTAGGTATAGCTCTCATGCAAGGAGATATAACATCTGATTCACTCAGATTCTCCATCCATATATCTTGAAGCCAAAAAATTAGACATAATTGTTAGATTCAAGCCATGTAATTAGACAGCATAACATCTAAGATACTTTTTTGTCAGTTTTCTAAAAAAGAATTTTAGTAAGTAATACATTTCACCATAAAAGTCCTCCTTCAATAGGCCTTTTAACGATGATAAATAAAGAACTTATGCAAATCCAAGCAATTAATCCTTCTGAAGCATTCCACTGAAATCACTAATAAGGCACCCAGGAGGGAAATACACACATAAATTACTCTTTTGTGAATTCAAGCTTGGGATTGCCATATTTTTTTTCTCTACCCTTAAGAACAGTTAGTTTCAGTAGTAATTACATTCCTTTAAGCCTTTATTTAAATTAAAGTGTGGATTTGAAAGACATGTGTAAAATAAAATCATATTGCACATGTTGACAAAATAAATATAAAGTTATTTTAGATATTTCATTGAGTGTTTTCTTAATCTTCTTAGAATTTTTCTTTGAGGAAATGCCTAAGATGTCATATTCTTAATAAAAATGGAATTTATAGATATACAGCTACAAGTAAATATTTGAAACCTAAAGAACAATAAAGAGTACAATGCACATGAAAATCAAAAGTACTCTGACTACATTAAAAGGACCATCCATGATAAGATACACAACCTCATGGAAATGGCAAGTTATACTCCCAGCTGACCTTTAATTTATTCACCATGTTAAGAATGTACCATTAAATAACCCCCAGTGCTGCCTTCCAGTGAGGAAACTGTGTTAGGCAAAGAAAAAGGAAAACACATTACTAGATACTGCAACAGATATGAATGTTACAATATTCATTATACACCTAATATGAATTCCCAAGTTCATAAAGGACATAGTCCTTGGGTCTAAACTTTGGAAGTACAAGTGTCATGTATTCTTGTTAAAACATGGATCCTTAGTGGAAGCATAATAACCTGATCATAGATATGTTCTCAATACCTATTTTGAAAGAAAGAAATAAAGTAATATTTTATAAGTTATGATAGCATAAAAAATTATTCAATTGGAAGTGAGTCTTTAGTTAAGAAGACTTACTGTGTATTAAACAAAAATAAGAATAGAGCTACCATATGATCCTGCAATCCCACTCCTGGGCATATATCCAGAGAAAACCATAATTCGAAAAGATACATGCACCCCAAAGTTCATAGCAGCACTATTTACAATAACCAAGACATGGAATCAACCTAAATGTCCATTGACAGATGAATGGATAAAGAAGATCTGATATATATATAAAAAATCTACAATGGAATATTACTCAGTCATAAAAAAGAATGAAATAATGCCATCTGCAGCAACATGGATGGACCTAGAGATTATCATACTAAGTGAAGTAAGCCAGACAGAGAAAGACAAATATCATATGACATTGCTTACATGTGAAATCTAAAAAAATGATACAAATGAATTTATGTACAAAACAGAAATAGACCCACAGACATAGAAAACAAAGTCATGGTTACCATAGGGGAAATGGGGGCAGGGGATAAATTAGGAGTTTGGGATTAACATATACACACTACTATATATAAAATAGATAACCAACAAGGACCTACTGTATAGCACAGAGAACTATATTCGATATTTTGTAATAACCTATGAGAAAAGAATCTGAAAAAGAATAGATAGATGTATATGTGTAACTGAATCACTTTGCGATATACCTGAAACTAACACAACATTGTAAATCAACTATACTTCCATTAAAAAAAACGCAAAAAAAGAATGATGAGCCATATATACTGAAGATTATAAATAAAATGAGAAAACTCCTCGAAATATTCAGGCAGTGAAAAACAGGTTACTATTAGAGAAACAAAAATCTAGCTGATGACAATAGGACAATCTCTAGAGAGTTTCAAGCTGAAAAGATTGTGGTTCAATAATTTTCTACCCAACAGAGCTGCCATTCACAAACAAATTTATAGAAAATATACCACCCATGTGCCTTTTCTTGAGAGTAAAATCAAAATGAAAAACTCAAATATAAAAAAAAAAAAACAAGATAAAAGGGAATCAACAGTGAAGGCTTTCTTAATTTTATCATGGTTAAGATAATAAATGTTTCTTTAATAGTAAATGATACATAGTATATTGATAGTACTCATCAGGAGATTAACAACTGCAAATTTTGTCAATAAAAATATAGAAAAAGGAGTGAAAAAAATAAACAGTAATAATGGTGCTCAATTTCTTCTTTTTATGCCTAGTCAGGGCATGAGTCATTTCTCACTGGATTGTCCTTGCATTTCCACTATCCAGTATAGTGCCCGGCACAGAGTAGACTCTTAAGCTGTATCTGTTGAATGAATCACCCTGGTGTGAGAGATAAGCAGTTAATACTGCTTCGTTCTTGACATTGCTAATTTTGGAAATATGTACGTGAATATACATAATACTTAAAGGTACATATTATGGTGGATCAGAATAACCCTCTGTTTTTGCAAACTTCATTTTAAGACACTCTTAATTAGAAGTCTGAGATGAGGCAGGGCTTGAGATGCTATGATTAGGGCACTGACAAAAATAGTGTTTAGACAGCCAGGATCTTGTTAGTTTTCCAGAATTAAGGAGAAAAGAGAAGGGAAGGAGTCCATGGGGGAAACCTGAACCTCCTGAAATACACTGTGATTGAGATGGCAGAGGTCTCTCTCTGAAAAGAATGACTGCATGAGTGGCTGTGAGAACTGCGAGGGCTGGACACCAGGCACCATAGTCCAGAGGACCTCAGGATGGAATTGTCATGGAGAAACTGGAACTCCCAATAGTGCCTGATGACCTTAAATATATCTGTTTTGGACTGTGTAAGGAGTTATTGTACCTGCGATCACCAGAAGCTATAAACTAGGGTTTCACACATTATTTTTATTGGTAAAATATTTTATACCAATCTTAGAGAGTGGGCACTCAAAGTGGAATAGACTTATATAAATAAATGTTTCTGTGCTTATAACCACTGTGCATGCACAATATTATAGATTATTGCATTTTTATTTACATTTTTCTTATATTCTAAAAACATATTATGAAACATGTATTCAATTACAATAAATATTTTTATTTTCTTGTTTAATTTCCTTCATATCTAAAAATTACAAAATATGGAAGTATTTGTGCTGTAATAAAGTTGGAGGAAAGGTTATAATATTTGTTGAAATACTATGTGTTTTGAATAGAGAATATTTACTTGTTCAAGTTTTCTCTGCCTCTTTGGTGTTCGTTCTCTCTCTCTCACTCTTTCTCTCTCCCTCCTTCCCCATCTCTTTCTTTCCTTCTATCTTTTCTCTCTTCCTTTCCTTTCCTCCTTCTCTTTTTCTGAGTAACATAAGACAGCTATCCCCAATGTCCCATATCCATTTTCTTTAATTGAAGTTAAAATATCTCTAACATGGCCAAAATACATCACTGTCACACATGTATACTTATTCTTGGTATAAATCTAAAAGACCTGCTACTAAAATAATCAAACCCCAATAATTAAATATTGAGAGTAAATTTTAGAAAGCACTACTTCGTTTTGATTAGAAATATTAACAGAATGTGCTTGGTAACACCTGTAAAAATATGTTTCCTTCAAGAGATTAGCAATACTCATTATCCAAACAAATTAAATTTGGAATTTAGAATTTTATTCTGCATTCAGTTGGAAATGTTGTATCAAGTTCAAGATAGCAAAAACAACTGAGAAAGTAGATGTGAAGTAATACTTTTCTCATATCATCAAACACAGACATAAATAATAATAATAAACAACAAATAAACCAACTAACCAACAAACAAAAAAAACTAGAAAAATCACAAAAGTGAAGATTAGGACAACCAAAACATCGGTAAATCAAAATTTTATAACTCATGTATTTACAAAAATCTACATATGCATTTGATGGCAACTGTAAATTATGATAAATGTCATTTTATAGTGGATTTACCAGTTTCACCATAATCTTGGGCATTGTGTTGAAACATAGATTTGTATTAAATAATATTGTTTTTAATTAAGCAGTTCACTTGATTTTCCAGTCCAAAAGACTACAGATACTTTCATTCATTGACATTTATTTTTAATTTTTTTAATTAAAAAAATTTGTTGAGGTATAGGTGACTCATTTAACATTTATTGATTGCCTTTCTTGTATAAGGTATTGTACTAGATGCTTATATATATCAGGGTTCTTAAGTTGGGCACTCTGGACATCTGGGGCCTGATAATTCTTTGATTCTTTGTTGTGTGTATTAGTTAGCATTCTCCAGAAACTAACAGTATGAAGGGGTGTGTGTGTGTGTGTGTGTGTGTTTGTGTGTGCATGAAATCTGCAGGGTGAGTCGACAAGCTGGAGACCCAGGAGAGCTGATAGTATGTATTTTCAGACCAAAGGATGGCAAGAAGAATCAACATTTTAGTGCTGATCAAAGGCAGGAGAAAGCTAGTGGCCCAGTTTGAAGGCAGGCAGGCAGGCAGGAGGAATTCTCTCTTACTGGAGAAGGATCAGGCCTAGAGGTTCTAGTTAGGCTTTAACTGACTGGATTAAAGCCACACATCTTAGGGAGGGTTTTACTTAGTTCACCAATTTAAATGTTAATCTCATCCCAAAACACATCACAGATTAATATTTGACCAAATATCTGGGTACCCTGTGGCCCAGTCAAGTGGACACATAATATTAACCATCACATTTTGCAGAAGCTAGTCTTGGGCATTGGAGGATGTTTAGCAGCATCTCTAGCCTCTAAACACTAGATACTAATAGCACTCCTCTTATTCAGTTGTGACAACAAAACAACAGCAAGAACAAAGTGTTTCTAAGCATTGCAAATGTCCTCTAGGTGAAAAAAAAAATCTGGTTGATAGCCACTCTCACACATTATCATCTTTAATCTTCACAACAAATTTGCTAGGAAGATAATATTATTATCATTATATAAATGAGAAACTGAGGCTCAGAATAATTAGGTAATGTGCCTAATGTCGCAAAGCTAATACAGTTACGAAACCAGTATTTAAATTCATGTCTGTCTGACTCCAGACTGCATTCTATTTTTAGTACTTCAGGCTGTCCAACTGGCAGTTGAAAGCTGAACCGGAAGCTCAAGAGACAGATTGGCCAAGAAATATAGGTTATGAGTCAATATAGCATACAGAAAATAGTTGAGTCCATAGTTGTGGAAGATAAATTTCATTCACTTAGGAGAAGCAATATTATTATTAGCCTCAAGAGGAAGGAATACTTCCTGAGGGAAAATATGGACTCTTATAATTCCCCATGGATTTGGTGGTCCATATAAGCCAACCTAATTGAGCTGAATCAAAACATCATTGTGGTGATATTTATGAGTCATTGAGTCTCTTCTCAAGAGACTTCTTCCCCTTCTACTGTGAAATATTCACAATAAAATTATTTCCTCTGGAAGGCATGTGTGTGTTAAAATTTACTAACACATGACCACAAATTAATATATTGGACTAATAAAATATTACCTAATAAAAAACAGAGGTCTGAGATGAAAAGAATATGAAATAAGTAAATTTAGATGTGCATAATAGACATAGGGTGAGCTGTCCTGGGGAGAGAAAAAGGTAAGCATGAGAAAAGCTATCTCCATTCTAAACAAAAGTAAGTAAAATGGATGAGATTCTATGACTTTGTAATACCCTGGCTTATTCCCACAAAATTAGGATAAATAAGAGAACTGTCTAGGGTTTTGCTTGTAATCTGTGGTAACTATCCTCCAAGATGATTTTCGGTTACTTTTGCCTTCTGGTATCCATTTCCTTGTGTAGTTCTCTCCTACACTGAATAGAATTGACTTGTGGAACAAACAGGATATTCCAGGAATAACAGAGTATGACTTCTGAATCTAGGTCTTTAAGGTGATTGTGCCTTCCTCCATGGCTTCTGTTGGATGACTCACTCTGAGGAAACCAGCTACACTAAGGAAAGGTCAACATAATGAGGAACTTGAGGTTTCCTGCCAACAGTTAGCACTAATTTGCCAGGCAAGTAAGTGAGCCATACAGGAAGCAGATATACCAGCTCAGGTTAAGCCTTCATATGACTGCAGCCATGCCAACATCTTGACTGAACCCTCATGAGAAACTCTGAGCTAGAACTACTTAGCTAAACTATTCTTAAATTTGTGACACTGAGAAACCGTGAAATGATATTTATTGTTCTTTTAAATGACTACATTTTGAGGTATAATAATTTGTTAGGCAGCAATAAATAAATAGAACATCCGTTTAGAAGTAGGCTAGGATAGGGAGAGACATCGAAAATATTTAAGTAGTCATATTTTTACTTGGTCTATCTTCACCATAAATATGCAAACTAAGATTTCAAGATTGAAACAAAAAGGCTACCACAGAGTTGATTTCTAAAGCATTTTTCATTGAACCTATGTATGATTCCACTAAGGGTATAAGTTAAAGGAGCCCAAATATAGGAAAAGATTGACATAATATATTTGAAAATAAAATAAATATACTAAACCTTCCCAATCCTTCATGCTGTTCTCAATAGGGAGACAAACCATTAGAGTGTGGGGGAAAAATGCTTCCAAAAAAATTCTCCAATTGGAAAATTCTAAAATGCCTTTTAGCTAGTCTAAATATGCTTGAACATCAAAATTAGTTCACATAAAACTAGACTAAATCTATAAAAGTCAGCCAGAATTCAGAGCATCACGTAATTTGTGTACTACAATCAATTGAACCTATTGATGACTAGTAAACACTAGATGGGGTATTATGCAAGAGTTCAAAAACTGATTAAAAAGTTCAAAATGATTTCCCAGAGAAAGGCATTGACTCTATTGCTATTGATTTAACCTGAAGCAGTCCATATGTAAACACTACTGTATTTGCAACTTATAAAATAAGCAGCTTAAAATGAAAAATTAATGTACATTGATCAATTGCTCAAGAAGTCTACGTTTTATGAAAGAGTTATAACAAACCCAGTGAAACTATACACTTATGTAATTTTAGAAGTCAAATAATATTTTACGCTATATGTCACTTTGTCTACTGCTATTATAAATGATGGTGACTTAATGATAACCTTTGAAAGGCATTTATTTGTAATGATTTAAAAATATGTTTCGACAAGGGATGCCAACAGTGGATGCCAACTGATTCATTCCCCAACCAGATTTTCACTCCCATCTTAAGCGTTATGACATCTTTAGCTCTTTTTTTTTTTTTTTTAAAGGAATTCCTTATTTTTATTATTTATTTATTTATCCATTTATTTTTGGCTGTGTTGGGTCTTCGCCTCTGTGCGAGGGCTTTCTCTAGTTGCAGCAAGTGGGGGCCACTCTTCATCGCGGTGCGCGGGCCTCTCACTGTCACAGCCTCTCTTGTCGCGGAGCACAGGCTCCAGACGCGCAGGCTCAGCAGTTGTGGCTCACAGGCCCAGTTGCTCCGCAGCATGTGGGATCCTCCCAGACCAGGGCTCGAACCCGTGTCCCCTGCATTGGCAGGCAGACTCTCAACCACTGCGCCACCAGGGAAGCCCTTTAGCTCTTTAAAGACAAATCAGTATGGGCCTTTCAGGCAGATGCAATTACTGTACTCACTTCTGGTTTAAGTTTTTGTAGGTAGTCCAAATTTTTATGGAAATATCCCCAATGATGTAGATTAAAAAAACAAAATCAATACTCTTTAATAAAAACATGACATTTAAATGAACTTTGCAAGTGTCTGAGAAGAATTGTCACTAACTAAAACGCGGTTCTCAATGTGTGGTCTCTGAACCAGCAGCACAAGCATCACCTGGGTATCTGTTATCAATGTAAACTGCTGAACCCCAATTTACACATACAGAATGTGAAACTTTGTAGGTAGGGCTCAGCAATTTTCCTTTTAATAAGTCCTCCATGTGATTCAGATGCATGGTAAAGATTGAGGACCAATTAGAAAGTAGAAGAAACTGGACTAATAAACACAATCAGAACTATGCATGCTTATTGGCAAAGACAACATCTCACATTCAAAAAATAAGTAGGAAGAGGTTTTGGCTCAGATCCACTAACCACTCCTAATTCAGAAATACAGACTCTGTTACTCCAACCACAATCAAAACAAAAACAAAAATGGTATCTACTCTTCTACTACATGACACTACCTTGTGAGACTGCCAAACTTCTGTCCTCACGTCTCCTAAAATTATGTTTCTTACTATAAGCATTCAGAGAGTAAATTATTAACACACAGTGTTATTGCAATACATTATAGACATATATTGATGCCAATAACTCTGGGAGTAATAGCTCCTGATAATGGTAGTTTTTGTTTGTGTTCATTTGGGAGCAACAACTAATAATATGGAATTAATATTGTGACTTTCTCACAGTCTAAAAATGTGGTAGTAAGAGTAGAGGCCAATCTAATCTCTTACATTCCAAAGACTCACACAAGCTGAAGAAAATTTTCTTAAAACAAAACAAAGATCTCTGTTACACCATGAAACAATCTAACAAAATTAATCAAATTTTAGTTTTTCAACCTTAACCTGATTTTTCCTGCAAGTACATTCAACTGGACACCTCATTATCTTTATTCTCAATACCCCAAAATATCTTCAAGGCCCCTTCCCTGTGTTCCTATAAAGGGGTCTTTTCCTTACCACATTTTGTTCTTGGCCATTTAGTTATCTCTATTTTCTTTCACAACACTTGAAATTGAGGGTGATATTCATTTTTATGTGTTTTATTATTTAATATGTATATTTTCCTCCCATAGTTTCTTCAGAACAGTGGCCATGTCCTTTTTCTTTACATCGAATGTCTAGAAACTAGATTAGTGCCTGAGATGTTGTAGACACAATAAATATGGGTGGAATGAAGGAATAAATGAAGGGGATAAATGCTTGGCTGTCTGTCTTACTTTTCATTGGGTTCTTCTGAACTATTATAGTATCAGACACATGGTGGGCATGTAACAAATATTTGCTCAATTAAAAAATTTGCTAATTTATTGAAACTACTTTTCCCAGCCTTAGCTTTGCCTTTAAATTAAAAAGTTAAAGTTACAGATATTTTATGATTTATATGTATTCAAATAAAGTTTTTCCCCTTTATGTGATTTCTTGCCATAATTCTGACCTGACACTGACAAGTTTCACATTTCTGCTTTTTTATAAGCCTTGAAGTATCCCTGATTAACTCCCAGAGCAGGAGTCTCTGACAGCAAACATAGATAAAAGAGAAATTATCATAAAACTTAAAATGTTTCCTTAGATTATTTTGTTTTTCTCTTTTATTTTAAAAGACATGTTATCCAATTTATAGAATTTTAAAAATAAGGTAATGGAATTAAAATGTATGTTCTATTTGCCAGGCATAGTATTTTATCTACATTACTGTACCAATTTATATACAAAATTTCTAAAATAATTTTTAGCCCCTCTGTTTTATAGAATAGGAAACTAAGTGTCAGAAAAAATAATTAATTTGTCTAAGGTGAACTCATCAGTGTGTTTTACATCTAAGAATTATACTTAAGTCTATTTGATTCTTCTAATAGATGAGTTATCTCTTGTGTAACAAATAACCCTAAATTTAGTGGCTTAAAACAACCGAACTTCATTACTTTCTACAATTCTATGTGTCGCTGATGGTTCTTTGAGTCTAGGCTGGATTAGCTGATCTTTATTGTCAGCTGTGGCTTGACTGGACCTAGATAGTGTAGGATGGCCTCACTCACAGACCCAGCAGCTGGCCATCAACCACAGTGCCTCAGTTCTTCTTTACATGGACTTTCCATCAGGCTGGCTCAGGCTGTTCATGGGATGAGAGCAAGCCCCATTACATAAATACTTTTCAACCTCTACTTGCATCATGTTTGCTAATATCTCATTGACAGAGCGCACATTGAACTCAGAATGAATGTAAACAAGTCACATGGTCAAGCCTAGATTCAAAGGAGAAACTTCTTCCTATACAGTTTTTAGAACAAGGTCTGAATTGTGTTTTTATCCAAATAATCTCAATTGCACATACTCAAGATACAAGTAAATTCCTGGATGTATAACTGAGAAGGCATTCAATATTCTCAAGGCAGGAGACCAAATTTTGATAATTATTTGTTTGGAGACATACATAATTACTCAGAAATATGTTTAATCTATTCATTCATATTTTAATAATAGTTTACAAAACTTATGCTGATATATTTTCTAGGTGGAATGATTTGAACTCTCTTTTTCTATAACATCGCATACTTTATTTCCAAAAGGATTGTCTTATGTTTCTGAAAGTTTATGAAAGATAGTAATTGAGAAGTGAGAACCATTCTATAGTCAAAAGAGTTGTTGATTAAAATGCACCCCCTATACAAGCATTTTAGTTAGTGGTCAATCAGTATGCTTGAGCACATGGTGTAACACGGAAACCCTTGAGTGCTTTGTCTCCAATGTATACAATGTGTCTTTGCTACAACCAAGTACAGTATAGAGTTAGAACACTGTCTATTAAATAGAGCATCATTTGGCCAGTCAAATCAATGTTTTGAAGCAGGACATAGCTTGCTATGAATAAGAAATAAAAGTCTTAGTATGGCAATAAGAAGAAAGACAAATGCTTATTTCCTGAAATTTGGAAATATATTGCCTTATTAGTGAATAGCAGCATATGGTCAGATAACTGTTATATTCACACAGCTCTATTATCTGTTTCTATTTTTATATTCACCATGCAACCTTTTTTAAATTTAATAGTGACTGCTTTATAATCACTGTTAACTTGTTTCATCTCATTTTCAGCCTTTTAATTCGTTCTACTGAGTCTCCAAAAATTCTAGATCTAAATGTGCTTTGAACTTAGAAAGATAAATAAACATTTTCCTATCTGGATCTAAAGGGATAAATTAGGTAATGATCACTTAATTTATATAACGATTTGTCACAGTATTCCTTTCAATAGCCACCCTCTGTCATATTAAAATATGAATTGATTTATAAATGATGATTTACACACTTGCCTGGAGAATAATACAACTTATTGACATGAAGACTGCATTATAAAACTCATTAACTATGAATCCATTTTTCTAAAATAGATGCAGTGGAAATTGGATAATACATTATAACGTTTTTTTCTAAAATGGTTTATATGAAATGGTCACTTTGATAACCTCAGGTAGATGCTATATCACAAAATATTTATTTCAGCTAGAACTTAGTCTATAGTTCAATATAGGTTGAATAATTTTATATAAGCACAGGCTGTATCTCTTCTAAATAAAGCACATATTTGATAGTACATCTTCCTGCCAGATTAGATGACAAGCAATATTCAAATCACAAAATCCTTTTGTATAAGCAGGCTGTTACTATAGTGCCAGATTATAACTTTTCAATTACCATATGTTTCTAAATGTTTATTTAGGATTTTAGAAATAGTGCGGCCTTTTCCTGCAAGCAATCAAATAAAACAAACCTTTATTTTGATAATACTTGAAAGCATAAATGCTGGAAAGTAGATGAAAAATGATGTTTTAAATCTCAGCTTGATAGAATAGAATTATAGTATTTTGACCTAGAAAAAACTGAAATTTACTTGAAAGACCACTCACGCACACAACTAATACCAAAAAATAAACATAGTAAGAACACTGTCACAAAGCACATTTCTGTTTCTTTTATGAAAGTGTCATTGAATAGCAACAATACTGGAAGCTTGAAACTGCTTTCATTAAAGAAATAGTTTTCAGAGGGCTCTCTTTTTTCTCAAAGCATAATATTAAATTGTCAGAGATACCTTCTTAAATTATGTGCCATGTTTTCTACAATGAAATTAATTAAAGGAATAGATCCCAATGCTCATGACACTGGCTCCTTTGAATCAGGATTATATTCCTATTTTGATCATATCTGAAGTACAGATTTCCAGAATAGTATAAATCTGTATAACTGAATTTCAGTTGGAAGCTTGTTTATGTACTTTGCTTTCTTCTTCCATATTGTTGTATCTAACACTCGACAGTTTCCATCATTGTTCTTTAAAAAGAACTTCTTACATTTTTTTTTCTTTTCTAAAATTGTAAAATAGCTTTATCACCATTTATCACTGTATCTTAAAGTGGAAAAGAACAAATGATTAAATATTCATATATTATGTCATATATTGAATAGTCATAGATATGGGATATTGGGGAGCAAATGTGCAGTTTCCCCTATTGCATCTCTGCATGGGCACTTAACTTAGTAGGAGAAAACTTTTTTATTGATTGCTGAAGAAAAAAATGGAACCACATTTTTCCAAACATTCTTGAATTTACAAAATGCTTCTTTTATAGTCTTCAAGTTATGCTAGCCTTTGACTTAAAGGTCAGAAAATTAAGCAGAGACAAATAAAAAATACGTTTTAAAAAATGATTTATAAGATTAAAGACTACCTGCTGTGAAAGTGTATTTACTAGAAAATTTTAAAAATCGTGTTTTTTCTAAGTTGTAAATACACGGACACATGTACGTTTATATGAAAAAACATACTGGATTTGGAAGCTGAAATGTCATGGAAGTCATCCAAAATAATGTGTGGAGATAGTCACAGCTAAGAAGGCATCCCTAAAAAGCCAGTGTCTAGATGCCACATGAAAGTGACATGCTAAGAACAGAAATGCTATTTTATATATAGTAGTATGCATATGTCAATCCCAATCTCCCAATTTATCCCTCCCCCCCCTTTCCCCCTTGGTAACCATAAGTTTGTTTTCTACATCTGTGACTCTATTTCAGTTTTGTATATTAGTTCATTTGTACCATTTTTTAAGATTCCACATATAAGCGATATCATATGATATTTGTCTTTCTCTGTCTTACTTCACTCAGTATGACAATCTCTAGGTCCATCCATGTTTTTGTTCCTTCTATGGCTGAGTAATATTCCATTGTATATATGGACCACATCTTTATCCATTCATCCGTCAATAGATGTATATGTATAAATGATTCACTTTGCTATACAGCAGAATCTAACACAACATTGTAAATCAACTATACTCCAATAAAAATTAATTTAAAAAGTTAAAAAAAAATAACAAACAGAAATGCTGGAGAAAAGGCATGAGGAAAACAGGGCAGACTGGGTCCATGGCATTATTTCTACAATTTAAACATCAAGGAAAATGTAAGCACATTTCAATAAATAAAAGGCATTTAGTCATCATTAATTTATTTTGTTAAAAATTAATTTTACCTAAGGATATTAAACAAGAAAATACAATTTTTGATTGATTTTCCATAGACCACGATTTTCTACTTTTCCTCATTTTATTTTTAGTTTACTATAATTATTTTAAATTCATGAGGTTTGATATCTTTCTCTGTCAATTTCAGTATAAAATTTAATGTATTAGTATTTTTTTCTTGCTATGTCAAATTTCAATAATCATAGCCTTTGCCAAAGTGAAGTTGTTTTTCCTTCTACTTCCTCTTCATTCTCTCCCTATTCTCCCTTCCCTCTCCTCTTTTAGTCTTATCAAATACAATATTCCTGAATCATTTCTAAGAAATATATATATTCCAAGAAATTATAATCTCCATGAGGGTAGTAATTTCTGACCACTTTGCTCATTACTATATTGCCTGGGATTCTACAAATGTCTGAGTCATAGGAAGCACTCAAAAATATTCAGACAAATTTCAATTAAATATCACATATGACAACATACAGTTTAAACTTGTGTCAGTTTCATGCTATTTCCTCATAAAATTAAAGAAATATTTGATCATTTTTAATTATGTTTTAGAGCAGAGTTAAAGGATCTGAAAACAAGATACAGTCAAAACACCATAATCGAAGTGGTAGACTCAAATCATTGGGGTCAAAACATCCTGAGTTTTGCCAAGTCTTGTCTGAATAGGCCAGTCCAACCACAAAAAGAAACGGCTGAATGATGTTCCCTGTTTGCTGGCAGAAGGATGTATTTCTCACATTTTTCAGAATACATTAATGTATTTCATAGTACAGGCCAGTTTCTCTGCTGGAAATGCTCCCTATCCAATGCTTCAGTTGGCTTCTTCTTGTATTTCAGATCTCAGTTCAAATGTCAGTTTTGAGAGAATTCCATTTCCATGATCCCATATAAAGAAGCTTCCCCACCTCCCTGTTATTCTCTATCACTTAGTATCTTCACACTATTATATATGCAGGCACACATACTCATACATACACGCTGTGCATGTTTAGTTTACAGTGATCAGTCTTCCACACTAGAAGTTAAATTCATGAAAGGCTGCGTACAGAATCATCTTCTGCCTATTCCAGTTGTATCCTCAGGATCTACACAGTGGATGGTAAAAGGAAATTATGGTAAGAAAGTGGAAATACCTCACTGTGTTGAAACTTAAGCTCCACACCGTCAAGGTTGTCTTTTATTGAGTGTTTTTTCTTTTTTGTTTTTTTTCTTTTTTTGATGCCAGGGATGTAGAAGGTACTCAACTAATATTTATAGATTTAAATCAAGATGTCCACATAGGTTCATCTCTTAAGAGGTCCATTTCTTTGGTATCTTTCCCTTGGGCAAAAATATAATAACTTCCTGCTTAAAAGTTTCTCCCTCTTTCTCATAATTCCCTTCAGTTGGCCTGCAATTACCTAATGCTATAGCAAGCTCCCATATGATTGTTTTTGGATTCATGGAATTCATTGTGGCCTATGTTAATGGTCCAATGTGGAGAATGTGAAACAAAGGGCATCAGCCAGCTGAAAATCTCAGCCAAGACCTAAGATAAAGTATAGAGTACTGGTTAAAAGCATAGGTTCTGCAGTCACATTGAGTTTAACTCAAATCCCAGCTCTTCCCATCATTAGGTATGTGATTCTGAGCAACTTAACTTGGTCACTAGTTGTGCCAGAGTCTCTTTATCTGTAAAATATTATAGAAGCTACTCATACATATTTTGTGAAGATTAAACAACTCAATATATGTAAAGAACTTAGAACTGTGTGTAGCATGTTATAAACAGTATGAGTATTATCTATTACTTTAAAATATATAATGCAAGAAGGAAACTTCTAGAAAAGGATTGGAGGAGGCTAACTCTGAAGAAGAAGTCTGACCATCTTATAGTCTGGCTCTTCTATGTTATTTATAAGTTAATAACCTTTTCAAGTTATTTAACTTCTCTTTATCTTAATTAGCTGATTTATGAAATTGGTGTTATAGTAATACTGCCTACCTCAGATGGATTTTATGAATTACAATATGGAAAGTGCTTAAAACAGTGCCAGGTACATACTAACACTCTTAAAAAGTGAACTATTTTGACAGTGATGCTGCTGCTGATGGTGATCATCCTAGAAAGGTATCCAAAATATGTGGCAAAATTTTAAGTGTGGTGTGGTAAGGTTACTGGTGACTTTTATTTTCTACTTTCTGTGTACTTAAAATGTACTGTTTATAAAACTTTCTTTTCTGGATAAAAAAGGAAATATTAGTGTTGCTTGTACGTGAAATTTTCTGGCTGCCAATGTTTCATCAGAAAGGGTCATACAGTTATTCATCAATGCATCTTACTAGATTCCTGTCAAATGCATTTAATCATTAAGTTCAATTGCCATTTGCACCTGTTGGCTTATGATTAGGAGTATGATGTGACTTTCTTGTTAATCTGAAGAGGTTAATTTAAAGGACCTTTGATATAGTTTTAGGTTTGATGATGCTTTATTTCCCTACGGGAAAAACTGTTGTTTTTCTTTTTTCTCATCACCAAAAATTTTAGTATTACTTTTAGTTAGAGATTTAAATGATGAATGGCAACATCAAGCTAAAACAGGGTAGGTATAAAAAATGAAAAAAAGAATAAGAAGGGAGATATAAATTAAAGTCTTTGTAAAATAAGCTATTGACTTCTGGAAGGTTCCTAGGCAACTACTGTGGAGTAAATTGCATAAACACTTCTCCGGATTTTAATAAGTTGCTTCAAAAATATGTACAAGTACAATGCATATTCTCATTTGATATTAGCCACAATCTTTTTTCTTAGTGATAAAGAATTCTGAAATAATAAACATTTGCTTTTTTAGATATCATCATATTATCTAGGTAAGCACTTCTGTAAAGTAATTTAAAAGCTTGTGTACCAGCACATAATTACCAGGAAAATTACTTAAGGTCATTTTTATATATAATCCATGGCAATAAAATTGCAGCCCAGTCAGCAAAACCTTGGCATAACCTTTATTCCGTTCAGAAAATTCCATTAATTCTAATTGCAGACTTAATGAAAGTGTGATTCAATATTTTCTAACTGACCTTGGGTCATTTCCTTTAAGGGGTGGCCATGTGACCAGTAAAGGTATATGAATCATTTTGACTTTAAATACTTAAACTCACACATACCCTAAATTCTAAGCAAAAGAAAAATTAAATTAAATTATCCTGTATGAATAAAGTTTTATAAGAACTGTAACAAACATCGAACACATATAACTAAATAACTAAATCCCATCCTGTTCGTAAATTGTCTGTACCTACCCTCCTCACTACTCTGTGATTATTCCCATAGAATTAGCTTCACACTTTCGTAAAACCTTGCTATTACCCTCTTTATTTTTATTATTAATTTATTTATTTATTTATTTTTAACATCTTTATTGGAGTATAATTGCTTTACAATGGTGTGTTAGTTTCTGCTTTATAACAAAGTGAATCAGCTATACATATACATATATCCCCATATCTCCTCCCTCTTGTGTCTCCCTCCAACCATCCCTATCCCACCCCACAAGGTGGACACAAAGCACCGAGCTGATCTCGCTGTGCTATGCAGCTGCTTCCCACTAGCTATTTTACATTTGGTTGTATATATATGTCCATGCCTCTCTGTCACTTCATCCCAGCTTACCCTTCCCACTCCCCGTGTCCTCAAGTCCATTCTCTACATCTGCGTCTTTATTCCTGTCCTGCCCCCAGGTTCTTCAGAACCATTTTTTAAAAAATTCCATATATATGTGTTAGCATACAGTATTTGCTTTTCTATTTCTGACTTACGTCATTCTGTATGACAGACTCTAGGTCCAACCACATCACTACAAATAACTCAATTTCATATTTTTTTCTGGCTGAGTAATATTCCATTGTGTATACGTACCATATCTTCTTTATGCATTCATCTGTCAGTGGACATTTAGGCTTCTTCCATGTCCTGGCTATTGTAAATAATGCTGCCATGGACATTGAGGTGCAGGTGTCTTTTTGAATTACGGTGCTCTCAGGGTATATGCCCAGTAGGGGAATTGCTGGGTCATATAATAGTTCTATTTTTGGTTTTTTAAGGAACCTCCATACTGTTCACAACAGTGGCTGTATCAATTTACATTCCCACTAACAGTGCAAGAGGTTTCCCTTTTCTACACACCCTCTCCAGCATTTATTGTTTCTAGATTTTTTGATGATGGCCATTCTGACCAGTGTGAGGTGATATCTCATTGCAGTTTTGATCCACATTTCTCTAAAAATTAGTGATGTTGAGCATCTTTTCATGTGTTTGTGGCAATCTGTATATCTTCTTTGGAGAAATGTCTTTTGAGTTCTTCTGCCCATTTTTTGGATGGGGTTGTTTGCATTTTTGATACTGAGCTGCATGAGCTGCTTGTAAATTTTGGAGATTAATCCCCTGTCACTTGCTTCGTTTGCAAATATTTTCTCCCATTCTGAGAGTTGTCTTTTTGTCTTGTTTATGGTTTCCTTTGCTGTGCAAAAGCTTCTAAGATTCATTAGTTCCCATTCGTTTATTTTTGTTTTTATTTCCATTTTTCTAGGAGGTGGGTCAAAAGAGATCTTGCTGTGAGTTCTGTCGTAGAGTGCTCTGCCTATGTTTTCCTCTAAGAGTTTTATAGTGCCTGGCCTTACATTTAGGTCTTTCATCCATTTTGAGTTTATTTTTGTGAATGGTGTTAGGGAGTGTTCTAATTTCATTCTTTTACATGTAGCTGTCCAGTTTTCCCAGCACCATTTATTGAAGAGGCTGTCTTTTCTCCATTGTATATTCTTGCCTCCTTTATCAAAGATAAGGTGACCATATGTGTGTGGGTTTATCTCTGGGCGTGGGTTTCTATCCTGTTCCATTGATCTATATTTCTGTTTTTGTGCCAATACCATACTTTCTTGATAACTGTAGCTTTGTAGTATAGTCTGAAGTCCAGGAGCCTGATTTCTCCAGCTCTGTTTTCCTTTCTCAAGATTGCTTTGGCCTTTCCAGGTCTTTGGTGTTTCCATACAAATTGTGAAACTTTTTGTTCTAGTTCTGTGAAAAATGCCATTGGTAGTTTGATAGGGATTGCATGAATCTGTAGATTGGTTTGGGTAGTATAGTCATTTTCACAATGTTGATTCTTCCAATCCAAGAACATGGTATATCTCTCCATCTGTTTGAATCATCTTTAATTTCTTTCATCAGTGTCTTATAGTTTTCTGCATACAGGTCTTCTGTCTCATTACGTAAGTTTATTCCTAGGTATTTTATTCTTTTTGTTGCAGTGATAAATGGGAGTGTTTCCTTAATTTCTCTTTCAGATTTTTCATCATTAGTGTATAGGAATGCAAGAGAATCCTGTGCATTAATTTTGTATCCTGCAACTTTACCAAATTCATTGATTAACTCTAGTAGTTTTCTGGTAGCATCTTTAGGATTCTCTATGTATAGTATCATGTCATCTGCAAACAGTGACAGTTTTACTTCTTCTTTTCCAATTTGTATTATTTTATTTCTTTTTCTTCTCTGATAGCTGTGGCTAAAACTTCCAATACTATGTTGAATAATAGTGGTGAGTGTGGACAACCTTGTCTTGTTCCTGATCTTAGAGGAAATGGTTTCAGTTTTTCACCATTGAGAACGACGTTGGCTGTGGCTTTGTCGTATATGGCCTTTATTATGTTGAGGCAAGTTCCCTCTATGCCTACTTTCTGGAGGGTTTTTTATCATAAATGGGTGTTGAATTTTGTCAAAAGCTTTTTCTGCATCTATTGAGATGATCATATGGTTTTTCTCCTTCAATTTTTTAATATGTTTTATCACGTTGATTGATAGGTGTATATTGAAGATTCCTTGCATTCCTGGGATAAACCCCACTTGATCATGTTGTATGATCCTTTTAATGTGCTGTTGGATTCTGTTTGCTAGTATTTTGTTGAGGATTTTTGCATCTATGTTCATCAGTAATATTGGCCTGTAGTTTTCTTTATTTTCTGTTTTTGGCATCAGGGTGAGGGTGATGGTGGCCTTGTAGAATGAGTTTGTCAGTGTTCCTCCCTCTGAGATATTTTGGAAGAGTTTGAGAAAGATAGTTGTTAGCTCTGCCCTAAATGTTTGATAGAATTCACCTGTGAAGCCATCTGGTCCTGGGCTTTTGTTTGTTGGAAGATTTTTAATCCTAGTTTCAATTTCAGTGCTTGTGATTGTTCTGTTTATATTTGTCTATTTCTTCCTGGTTCAGTCTCGGAAGGTTGTGCATTTCTTCCAGGTTGTCCATTTTATTGGCATATAGTTGGTTGGTGTAATCGATCATGCTCCTTTGTATTTCTGCAGTGTCAGTTGTTACTTCTCCTTTTTCATTTCTAATTCTATTGATTTGAGTCTTCTCCCTTTTTTTTCTTGATGAGTCTGGCTAATGGTTTATCAATTTTGTTTATCTTCTCAAAAAATCAGCTTTTAGTTTTATTGACCTTTGGATTGTTTCCTTCCTTTTTTTTTCATTTATTTCTGATCTGATCTTCATGATTTCTTTCCTTCTGCTAACTTTGGGGGATTTTTGTTCTTCTTTCTCTAATTGCTTTAGGTGTAATGTTAGGTTGTTTATTTGAGATGTTTCTTGTTTCTTGACGTAGGGTTGAATTCCTGTAAACTTCTCTCTTAGAACTGCTTTTGCTGCATACCACAGGTTTTGGGTTGTCATGTTTTCATTGTCATATGTTTCTAGGTATTTTTTGATTTCCTCTTTGATTTCTTCTGTGATCTCATGGTTATTTAGTAGTGTATTGTTTAGCCTCCATGTGTTTGTATGTTTTTACAGATTTTTTCCTGTAATTGATATCTAGTCTCATAGCCTTGTGGTCGGAAAAGATACTTGATACGATTTCAATTTTCCTAAATTTACCAAGGCTTGATTTGTGATCTATCCTGGAGAATGTTCCATGAACACTTGAGAAGAAAGAGTATTCTGTTGTTTTTGGATGGAATGTTCTATAAATATCAATTAAGTCCATCTTCTTTCATGTGTCATTTAAAGCTTGTGTTTCCTTATTTATTTTCATTTTGGATGATCGGTCCATTGGTGAAAGTGGGGTGTTAAAGTCCCCTACTATAATTGTGTTACTGTTGATTTCCCCTTTTATGACTGTTAGCTTTTGCCTTACGTACTGAGGTGCTCCTATGTTGGGTGCATAAATATTTACGATTGTTACATCTTCTTCTTGGATTGATCCTTTCATCATTATGTAGTGTCCTTTTTTGTTTCTTGTAATAGTCTTTATTTGAACGTCTATTTTGTCTGATATGAGAATTGCTACTCCAGCTTTCTTTTGATTTCCCTTTGCATGGAATATCTTTTTCCATCCCCTCACTTCCATTCTATATGTGTCTCTAGGTGTGAAGTGGGTCTCTTGTAGACAGCATATATACAGGTCTTGTTTTTGTATCCTTTCAGCCAGTCTATGTCTTTTGGTTGGAGCATTTAATCCATTTACATTTAAGGTAATTATCAATACGTATGTTCCTATTACCATTTTCTTATTTGTTTTGGGCTTGCTTTTGTAGGTCTTTTTCTTCTCTTGTGTTTCCTGCCTAAAGAAATTCTTTTATTATTTGTTGCATAGCTGTTCTGGTCTGGTAGTGCTGAATTCTCTTAGCTTTTGCTTGTCGGTAAATGTTTTAATTTCTCCGTCGAATCTGAATGAGATCCTCGCGGGGTGGAGTAATCTTGGTTGTAGGTTTTTCCCTTTCATCACTTTAAATATGTCTTGCCACTCCCTTCTGGCTTGCAGAGTTTCTGCTAAAAGATCAGCTGTTAACCTTATGGGAATTCACTTGTATATTATTTGTTGTTTTTCCCTTGCTGCTTTTAATATTTTTTCTTTATATTTACTTTTTGATAGTTTGATTAATATGTGTCTTGGCGTGTTCCTCCTTGGATTTTTCCTGTATCGGATTCTCTGTGCTTCCTGAATCGATGGACTATTTCCTTTCCCATATTAGGGAAATTTTCCACTATAATCTCTTCAAATACTTTTTCAGTCCCTTTCTTTTTCTCTTCTTCTTCTGGGACCCCTATAATTCGAATGTTGGTGTGTTTAATGTTGTCCCAGAGGTCTCTGAGACTATCCTCAATTCTTTTCATTCTTTTTTCTTTATTCTGCTCTCCAGTAGTTATTTCCACTATTTTATCTTTCAGATCACTTACCCGTTCTTCTGCCTCAGTTATTCTGCTATTGATCCCTTCTAGAGAATTTTTAATTTCATTTATTGTGTTGTTCATCATTGTTTGTTTGCCCTTTAGTTCTTCTAGGTCCTTGTTAAACGTGTCTTGTATTTTCTCCATTCTATTTCCAAGATTTTGGATCATCTTTAATCATTACTCTGAATTCTTTATCAGGTAGACTGCCTATTTCCTCTTCATTTGTTTGGTCTGTTGGGTTTTTTGTTTGCTCCTTCATCTGTATTTCCCTGTCTTCTCATTTTGCTTAACTTACTGTGTTTGGGGGTCTCCTTTTCGCAGGCTGCATGTTTGTAGTTCCTGTTGGTTTTGGTGTCTGAATCCAGTGGGTAAGGTTGGTTTAATGGCTTGTGTAGGCTTCCTGGTGGAGGGGACTGGTGCCTGTGTTCTGGTGGATGAGGCTGGATCTTGTCTTTCTGGTGGGCATGACTGCATCTGGTGGTGTGTTTTGGGGTGTCTGTAAACTTACGATGATTTTAGGCAGCCTCTCTGCTAATGGGTGGGGTTGTGTTCCTGTCTTGCTCGTTGTTTGGCATGGTGTTTCCAGCACTGTAGCTTGCTGGTCGTTGAGTGGAGCTGGGTCTTAGCGTTGAGATGTAGATCTCTGGGAGAGGTTTTGCCATTTGATATTACGTGGGCCCTGGAGGTCTCTGGTGGAAGAATGTCCTGAACTTGGCTTTCCCACCTAAAAGGCTCAGGCCTGACACCCAGCTGGAGCACCAAGACCCTGTCCTCTACATGGCTCAGAAGAAAAGGGAGAAAAAGAAAGAAATAAAAAATAAATAAATAAAATAAAATAATTAAAATAAAAGATAAAAAAATTATTAAAAATAAAAAAATAAATAAGTAATAATAAAAAGAAAGAAGAGAACAACCAAACTGATAAACAAATCCATCAATGCGCCGATCATAATAAGCACTGAAAACTCTACTAAAAAAAAGCCCAAAAAACAAAAAAACAGACAGACAGGACCCCAGGACAAATGGTAAAAGCAAAGCTATACAGACAAAATCACACAAGCATACACATAGACACTCACAAAAAGATAAAAAGGAAAAAATTTACATATATATTTTTTAAATAAAGGAAGAGAGCAACAAAATCAATAAAATATTTACCAATGATAATAAGCTCTAAATATTACACTAAGATAAATATAAAACCAGAAACAAATTAGATGCAGAAAGCAAACCTCAAGTCTACATTCGTTCCTAAAGTCCACCACCTCAATTTTGAGATGATTTGTTGTCTATTCAGGTATTCCAGGTATGCAGGGTACATCAAGTTGATTGTGGAGATTTAATCTGTTGATCCTGAGGCTGCTGGAAGAGATTTCCCTTTCTCTTCTTTGTTCACACAGCTCCTGGGGTTCAGCTTTGGATTTGGCCCCGCCTGTGAGTGTAGGTCACCTCAGGGCGTCTATTCCCCATCTAGACAGGACATGGTTAAGGTAGCATGATTCAGGGGCTCTGGCTCACTCAGGCCTCCCTCAGGGGGAGGGGGGGGTATGGAATGCAGGGCGAGCCTGTGGCAGCAGAGGCCATTGTGATGTTGCAACAGGCTGAGGTTTGCCATGTGTTCTCCTGGGGAAGTTGTCCCTGGATCACAGGACCCTGGCAGTAGCGGGCTGCACAGGCTCCTGGGAGGTGTGGTGTGGATAGTGACCTGTGCTTGCACACAGGCTTCTTGGTGGCTGCCGCAGCAGCCTTAGCATTTCATGCCCGTCTCTGGTGTTCGCGTTGATAGCTGCGGCTCGCGCCCATCTCTGGAGCTCGTTTAGGCAATGATCTGAATTCCCTCTCCTTGCGCACTCTGACACAATGGTCTCTTGCCTTTTAGGTAGTTCCAGGCTTTTTCCTGGACTCCTTCCTGGCTAGCTGTGGCTCACTAGCCCCCTTCAGGCTGTGTTCACGCAGCCAAACCCAGTCCTCTCCCTGGAATCTGACCTCCGAAGCCGGAGCCTCAACCCCCAGCCCCCACCCGCCCCGGCTGGTGAGCAGACAAGTCTCTCAGGCTGAGTGCTGGTTGGCACCGATCCTCTGTGCAGGAATCTCTCCACTTTGCCCTCTGCACCCCTGTTGCTGGGCTCTCCTCTGTGGCTCCGAAGCTTCCATCCCGCCCACCCCCTGTCTCCACCAGTGAAGGAGCTTCCTAGTGTGTAGAAACTTTTCCTCCTTCACAGCTCCCTCCCAGAGGTGCAGGTCCCATCCCTATTCTTTTGTCTGTTTTTTTTTTTCTTTTGCCCTACCCAGGTATGTGGGGAGTTTCTTGCATTTTGGGAAGTCTGATGGCTTCTGCCAGAATTCAGCAGGTGTTCTGTAGGAGCTGTTCCACATGTAGATGTATTTTTGATGTATTTGCGTGGAGGAAGGTGATCTCCACGTCTTACTCCTCTGCCATCTTGAAGGTCTCCAACCCTCTATCGTTTTAAAATTGTATTTTAAATACTGCTATTTTAAAAAATTCTTCACTTTACCTGAAAACTTACTTCTTCCTGATAATACCAGTTCGCCTGTATCTCACTTTAACAGATGACTATATATTTTTACCAAACTTTGATAATACAGTTGCACAATTCTAGCTCTCTAAAACTAAAGCATTACTGCTTAACAAGCTCATTTGCAGAAATGTTAATTTGAAGCTTGTCTTCCAGTTGTATCACCCTTCATAACTTCACTTATCTAAACATAAATTTATCTAAGAACACCTACCTCCAAGTTAAGAAGAAAATGAAGACAACCAGTCAGAAATATCCAGAACTTCTTGGTCCCCTACTCGTTCATAGAGCCCTTTCAATTCATACTCATGCTTCCATCCTTTCTTTCCATCTCAGTAGAGAAGTGCCTCTTCCACTTAATGTAACTCACACCTCAAGGACCTTCTATCTGTTTCTTCCCTAATTTTCATGTTTTTCAACCTTCTCTCTCTACCTTCAACATATCCAAAGTTCTCTTGTCTTAAAAACCTATAGCACATAAACCCATACACACATATACACAAATATCAAATGTTCAGGCAACCCAGTGACCCTATTAAATATTTGTCTTATACTTTTTAAAAGTAGAACTATCGTTGTCTCCACTGCTGATCTTTAGCTCATCTCTTGAGCCACTGCTGCATTCTCTCTGTCTCTGATATGCCACTGAAATTGCTTTCAATGAGGTCTCAAGTGATCACCTACCTGTTAAATTCAACAAACCCTTCAGAATCCTTATTGTACTTTTAGGCACATTTGTTATCATGTGCTACTTCTTCCTCTTTGATATTCTCTCCTCCTTTGCCTGCCATAATGCCTCTCTCACCTACCTTTCACTACCTTATCTTTCTTTCTGTCTAACCTTTTTCATGATACCCTCTTCTGTTACCTCACAATAATCATTGATATTTCCAGGACTTCTACTTGATTCTATTTTCTTTTCAACTTTCACATTACTCATGGTGAAGATCTTATTAATATGTGTAGTTTCATCACATGTACTGGGGACTCCCAAACAATATTGCTAGACAAATTCTCTTTCTCACTACTAGACATCTCTACTTAGTGTTCAACTCAAACTCAACATTTCTGTATTAGTTTCCTATTGCTGTTGTAATAAATTGTCACAAGTTTAGTGCTTCAAACAAATTATATTTCTCTTTACAATTCTAGAGATCAGAAGGTTAAAATGGGTCTCACAAAATCAAGGTGTCAACATGTCTGTATTTCTTTTGGAGGTATTGGCAGAGAATTTATTTCCTTGCCTTTTCCCACTTCTAGAGGCCACCTGAATTCCTTGATTTATGGCCCCTTCCTCTATCTTCAAAGCTAGAAGTGTAACATCTTTAAATTTCTGTCTTTCTCTGACCTCTGCTTCTATTGTCATATTTTTATTTGACTTTCCTGCCTTCTTTTCCCCTTCTAAATGCCCTTATGATTACGTTAGATCCACCTGGATAATCCAGTACCCTCATTTCAGGATCCTTAATTTAATCACATATGCAAAGTCCCTTTTGCCATGTAAAGTAACATATTCACAGGTCCAGGGATTAGGATGAAGGATGTTATGGAGCCATTATTCTGCCTGCCACAATATCCAAAACATAAACTTAAATATTTATTTATTTATATTATTATTTTTTAAAAATTTGTACCATATACCAGTGTTTCTCAACCTCCTAGAGATAGCTTGGCTGATAATTCTTTGTCATGGGGATGGGGATAAGGGGGTGTTTTGTGCATTATAGAATGTTTAACAGCATCCCTGACTCCTATTGGAAATGTCAGTAGCACCCTTCCCTAGCTATGACAACCAAAAATGTTTTCAGATATTACCAAATATCCCCTGGGACAAAATTGTCCCCAGCTGAGAATCACTACCTTAAGCCTCTTTCTTTTCTTCTCTTCCATAAGTCAGTGAAATGAATCAGCATCTACCCAGTTCTAAATTAGGAACCTAGAAGTTCATCTTAACTCTTCCCTCCTACACTCAATGGTCACCAGATGCTGTCATTCCTATCTCTTTCCTCTTTACTACTGGTTCTTTCTTTTCCCCTCACCTGCGTTATTACAATAGTCTTCTAAGCACTTTTCCTGACTTCACTACAGTCTGCTTTATCCCTAGTTCTGAATTGTCCTGTAGCTCTCACTCAGCTGTTGCTTTTCCTAAACTTTCCTTGGTCCCAGTGTTCAGTCTATCAACTCCTTAGAACTTACTTTTGTTCATTGGTTCATAGTAGATGTTGTGATAGAATATTAATGATACTTTTGTTGTTCTATACTTGGACTGTAAGTGGATACGGTGTTTTACAATCACTGTCCCCTTTAGGTTTACTGTGCTTTAGAGGTTATGCATATTTCTCTGTGAACTTAGAAAAAGTAGAGATTTTGAAACCAAAGGAAAAATTCTAAATCCAATCACACTCTCTACTGTTTCAGTATCTCTACTGGTTCATACTATCTGTGGTGACTGAACTGGATGCTGATCTTCCCTTTAGTATAAGTTACTGTCAAGTAGACAAAGTTGACAAAAATGATATTATATTGTCAAAATAGCCATAATGTACACATTAATCATGGCTAACATTGTTACTTTAACAACATTTAAATATTTTTTTCAGTTTACCATGATTTTAAAATATTAATAACCCTACTGTATTTATTTTAAGCCAGTGCACAGACTAAGAGCAATGCTTATATTCTTAATTAAGGTGGTATTCCTGATGTACCTTGCTGTTTCCCAGTGAATGAATAAACAAATGAGTTCAGGGAAATAATAAATAAATAAAGTTCAACTATCCAAGAATAAATATCTCAAGTTGTGCTAATAAATCTTCATATTCCAATTCTTCAATTAGTTTTATTATAGTAAGTATTCTCCTAAAAAGAAAACCACTTTAGAGACGATAAAGAGAAAACAAGAGGAAGACCAATGGAGATAAAAGCAGAGCAAAAGAAAGAAGAACGAAGGGAGAGAAAGCAGTTTAAGATATTAATTATGAAAGAATATTTCCATTAATTTTTAAAGCAATTTCTTCACATTATGATTTTCCTTAGAATAACTTATAAACTTCTTAACAAAATACATGTCTACTCTGTTTCCTGAATATTTCTCAGAAAATAACTTTAAGTTAAAGATTCAGGAGTTAGAGCACCTTGTTATAAACATTGTTTCCCTAAAAGCAGACAAATATCCCACAGGAAAAAAATAATAATAATTTTGATACCTGAATTCTTATTGACTAACATAATAAAATATTTTTCAAGTGAGTTTTTACAGAATAAAAATTTCTACACATTATAGGCATGTTTTAGCAGGAAGATGTACACACCTTCAAATCTCTATCTCAAAACACAACTTTTCCAACTAATAGGACTTGTTTAAATGCAATATAAACTTTAGTCCATATATAACAGCTTCAATTTTAGCCAAATCCATATATTACTTCAATGTTATTCACTTAATATTTTCCTTTAATTTGAATCACTCTTTTCTAGCTTCATTTGAATAATAATATTCATTGATTCATCCGTTTGATTTCTAGTTATATTTTTCAATGTATTTGAAAATAAAAATAATTTTTAACTGAAAAATACCTTTTATATTTATGACACACAGCCCTTTTGCCAACAGTGTACTATGTACAAGAAAGATATATATACTAAAACATGCATTAAATAAAGACTTGAATAGGTGCCAAAATTGGAATTCAAAGTAATGGAACTAGTGATATAGTGTTGCTCTATATACTCTCTGAATAAATCCTTGAATGGATTAGGAATATGTGGTAAATTCTTCCTGAATAGAGTGTGTGTGTGTGTTTGTGCATAAGAATGTGTGTGTACACATGTTTCATCTGTGTTACAGCTTTAATCCTACATTAGAATGAAAAAATGCAGAGTTAGCTATAAAACACTTTAATTTCAGCGGAATAAGAAACTCAGAGATTATCTCCACATTGCTGCAAGAATGTTAAATGTTCTTCCGTAAGTTTAAGGTCAAAGAGATAAAATATAGATTAGGCACTTATATTTCTACCTAGATTTTCAGAAGCCCTTTTAAGAAGACAGTTCTCTTTAAATGCATGGTTATAAATCCTATTTAAAATAACTCACTTTAAGTTTTATTTTATCTGTAGATTTTTTTAAACTTTTAGCACCAAAATCATGGCCCTTTCAAAAACTAATAGTGATAATTTGTGGTATTTTGTGATGCCATTTCAACCACACCTTACTGCATAGGGCAAGAATGGATACTTTCCCCACATTCCCCACATCAAACTAGACAGAGAGACTTTCTGAACTAAAAGAATATTTTTACTTTAAAGATTAGTTTCTACTGCTTGAATAATGTGTGAGATTAAAATAAAGTCAGGGAGACTTATTTTAAAATAATATACATATTCTTAGTTCAGAATAAAATACATAAATCAACTTAGTCAATTTCTCTCTAGTAAATATTTTCACAAATTATGGGAATAATCTTTATCTCCTTCCTCTCCACATCCCATCCCTTTTGTCTAGAATCAGTCATGCAATTCTGTGGTTTCTATAAGCATTATATTCCCCCAATTCTGCTTTATTCCCTTATAGTTTTTCTTATTAATGTATAATCCTGATTATATCACTCCATTGCTCAAAACCTTTTAAGGATGCCATTGAAGGACACACTTTTTACTATTCCAACTGCCCACCTTTATATCTGCATCTCCCACAACTTGCCCATATGTGTCCTATGCAGACATTGTGAACTACTTTCTCTCCTTCAATGTGCCCTGCTCACTCATGCGGTCCTTATCTTTTTATAGACTGTCTTCTTGATTTATAATGTCTTTTCCTCAGCTTGTTTTGTTTGTTTGAATAAACTTCTAATTATTACACAAACCAGATCAACATCAACTCCTCTCTTAAGCCGACAGTGGCTCTCCCACGCATAGTTAACCAGTGTTCTGTGCTCTTCCTCATGTGTATTAACAAATCATATCTCAATCTCAATCCCTTTGTCTCTGTCCCTTTCTCTCTCCCCTCCTTCCTCTTTCCTAAGAATAATGGACACCTTGAGGAAAAGGATCTTATGTATCTCCAAATTTAACCATCAAAATCATGAGAAATACAGATATATAGATACTTGTTTGCATCCAAACGAGAACGTTAGTTTTTGATAGAGAGAACATGTCTGTTTATCTTCCCCCAATCGTACTCTGTAACCTTATAAGAGCAGACGTGTTTATTTGTTACTTAACATACACACATATGTTTCTTTATTAGTACCTAGTAATACCTAACTCGTCAGACTGTTAGAAAAAATAAATAAAACATCACAGAGTTTGGTACACGGTAAGAGTGAAAGAAATCCTATTTTATTATGTAGTCATAATACCACATGTATTGTTTATATACAAAATACAATTAGAGAACATGGAAAACAAAAGGAACTAATGGTGTTATCTGAAAGTTGTGCATTTCTTTCATTCTATCTATAAGAAAACTGAGGCACAGTGGAGTTAAGTAACTTGCTTATGATCCTGTAGTTCAGGGTTATGAAAGAGTGAGAACTAGAGTCTATTTTATTTAGCAATCTTTGGTTTCTACGCACTCTCACACATTCAAAATATACTTACTGGCTAGTGAATATATCCTTCAAAATTGAGGGTGAAAACAAACACATCTGTAGAGAGACAAAACCTAAGAAGGTTCACTTCCAGCAGACCTGCACTACAAAAATATATTTCTGCAGGCTGGAGGTAAAACATAACCGGCTCAATATTCACAGTACAGGAATGGAAGAAGAGCACTACAAATGGGGATTGGTTCCAGATGGCAGAGTAGAAGGACGTGCTCTCACTCCCTATTGTGAGAACACCAGAATCACAACTAACTGCTGAACAATCATCAACAGGAAGACACTGGAACACACCAAAAAAGATACCCCACATCCAAAGACAAAGGAGAAGCCACAATGAGATGGTAGGAGGGGTGCAATCACAATAAAATCAAATCCCATACTGGTGGGTGGGTGACTCACAGACTGGAGAACACTTATACCACAGAAGTCCACCCACTGGAGTGAAGGTTCTGAGCCACACGTCAGGCTTCCCAATCTGGGGGTCTGGCAATGGGAGGAGGAATTCTTAGAGAATCAGACTTCGAAGGCTAGCGGGATTTGACTGCAGGACTTTGACAGGACTGCGGGAAACAGAGACTCCACTCTTGGAGGGCACACACAAAGTAGTGTGCACAATGGGACCCAGGGGAAGGAGCAGTGACCCCATAGGAGACTGAACCAGACCTACCTGCTAGTGTTGGAGGGTCTCCTGCACAGGCAGGGGGTGGCTGTGTCTCACTGTGAGGACAAGGACACTGGCAGCAGAAGTTCTGGGAAGTACTCCTTGGCGTGAGCCCTCCCAGAGTCCACCATTGGCCCCACCAAAGAGCTGGGTAGGCTCCAGTGTTCGGTTGCCTCAGGCCAAACAACCAACAGGGAGGGAACCCAGCCCCACCCATCAACAGACAAGCACAAGCGGATTAAAGTTTTACTGAGCTCTGCCCACCAGAGCAACAGCCAGCTCTACCCACCACCAGTCCCTCCCATCAGGAAACTTGCACAAGCCTCTTAGCCTCATCCATCAGAGGGCAGACAGCAGAAGCAAGAAGAATTACAATCCTGTAGCCTGTGCAACAAGAACCACATTCACAGAAAGATAGACAAGATGAAAAGGCAGAGGCTATGTACCAGATGAAGGAACAAGATAAAACCCCAGAAAAACAACTAAATGAAGTGGAGATAGGAAACCTTCCAGAAAAAGAATTCAGAATAATGATAGTGAAGATGATCCAGGAACTCGGAAAAGGAATGGAGGCAAAGATCGAGAAGATGAAAGAAATGTTTAACGAAGATCTAGAAGAATTAAAGAACAAACAAACAGAGATGAACAACACAATAACTGAAATGAAAAACATTCTAGAAGGAATCAATAGCAGAATAACTGAGGCAGAAGAACGGATAAGTGACCTAGAAGACAGAATGGTGGAATTCACTGCTGCAGAACAGACTAAAGAAAAAAGAATGAAAAGAAATGAAGACAGCCTAAGAGACTTCTGGGACAACATTAAACGCAACAACATTCACATTATAGGGGTCCCAGAAGGAGAAAAGAGAGAGAAAGAGCCAGAGAAAATATTTGAAGACATTATAGTCGAAAACGTCCCTATCACGGGAAAGGAAATAGCCACCCAAATCCAGGAAGTGAAGAGAGTCCCATACAGGATAAACCCAAGGAGAAACACGCTGAGACACATAGTAATCAAATTGGCAAAAATTAAAGACAAAGAAAAATTATTGAAAGCAGCAAGGGAAAAATGACAAATAACATACAAGGGAACTCCCATAAGGTAAACAGCTGATTTCTCAGCAGAAACTCTACAAGCCAGAAGGGAGTGGCATGATATACTTAAAGTGATGAAAAGGAAGAAGCTACCATCAAGATTACTCTACCCGGCAAGGATCTCATTCAGATTCGACGGAGAAACCAAAAGCTTTACAGAGAAGCAAAAGCTAAGATAATAAAGCACCACCAAACCAGCTCTTCAACAAATGCTAAAGGAGCTTCTCTAAGTGGGAAACACAAAAGAAGAGACCTACAAAAACAAACCCAAAACAATTAAGAAAATGGTAATAGAAACATACATATCGATAATTACCTGAAACACGAATGGATTAAATGCTCCACCCAAAAGACACAGGCTTGTTGAATGAATACAAAAACAAGACCCATATATATGCTGTCTACAAGAGACCCACTTCAGACCTAGGGACACATTCAGACTGAAAGTGAGGGGATGGAAAAAGATATTCCATGCAAATGGAAATCAAAAGAAACCTCAAGTAGCAATACTCATATCAGATAAAATAGACTTTGAAATAAAGAATGTTACAAGAGACAAGGAAGGACACTACATAATGATCAAGTGATAATCCAAGAAGAAGATATAACAATTATAAATATATATGTACCCAACATAGGAGCACCTCAATACATAAGGCAACTGGTAACAGCTATAAAAGAGGAAATCGAGAAAAACAGAATAATAGTGGGGGACTTTAACATCTCACTTACACCAATGGACAGATCATCCAAACAGAAAATTAATAAGGAAACACAAGCTTTAAATGACACAACACACCAGATACATTTAATTGATATTTATAGGACATTCCACCCAAAAACGGCAGATTACACTTTCTTCTCAAGTGCACATGGAACATTTTCCAGGATAGATCACATCTTGGGTTACAAATCAAGCCTCAGTAAATTTAAGAAAATTGAAATCATAGCAAGCATCTTTTCTGACCACAACCCTATGAGATTAGAAATCAATCACAGGGAAAAAAACGTAAAAAAAAAATGGAGGCTAAACAATACGTTAGTAAATAACCAAGAGATCACTGAAGAAATCAAAGAGGAAATCAAAAAATACCTAGAGACAAATGATAATGAAAACACGACAATCCAAAACCTATGGAATGCAGCAAAAGCAGTTCTAAGAGGGAAGTTTATAGCAATACAAGCCTACCTCAAGAAACAAGAAAAATCTCAAATAAACCATCTAATCTTACACCTAAAGGAACTAGAGAAAGAAGAACAAACAAAACCCAAAATTAGCAGAAGGAAAGAAATCATAGTGATCAGATCAGAAATAAATGAAATAGAAACAAAGAAAACAATAATGAAGATCAATAAAACTAAAAGCTGGTTCTTTGAGAAGATAAACAAAATTGATAAACCATTAGCCAGACTCATCAAGAAAAAGAGAGAGAGGACTCAAATCAATAAAATTAGAAATGAAAAAGGAGAAGTTACAACAGACACCGCAGAAATACAAAGCATCCTAAGAGACTACTACAAGCAATTCTATGCCAATAAAATGGACAACCTCGAAGAAATGGACAAATTCTTCGAAAGGTATAACCTTCCAAGATGGAGCCAGGAAGAAAAAGAAAATATGAACAGACCAATCACAAGTAATGAAATGGAAACTGTGATTAAAAATCTTCCAACAAATGGAAGTCCAGGACCACATGGCTTCACAGGGGAATTCTATCAAACATTTAGAGAAGAGCTAACACCCATCCTTCTCAAACTCTTCCAAACAACTGCAGAGGAAGGAACACTCCCAAACTCATTCTATGAGGCCACCATCACCCTGATACCAAAACCAGACAAAGACACTACAAAAAAAGAAAATTACAGACCAATATCACTGATGAATATAGATGCAAAAATCCTCAACAAAATATTAGCAAACAGAATCAAACAACAGCTTAGAAGGATCATACACCATGATCAAGTGGGATTTATCCCAGGGATACAAGGATTCTTCAATATACGCAAATTAATCAATGTGCTACACCATATTAACAAACTGAAGGATTAAAAACCATATGATTATCTCAATAGATGCAGAAAAAGCTTTTCACAAAATTTAACACCCATTTATGATAAAAACTCTCCAGAAAGTGGGCACAGAGGGAACCTACCTCAACATAATAAAGGCCATATACGACAAACCCACAGCAAACATCATTCTCAATGGTGAAAACCTGAAAGCATTTCCTCTAAGATCAGGAACAAGACAAGGATGTTCACTCTCGCCACTATTATTCAACATAGTTTTGGAAGTCCTAGCCACGGCAATCAGAGAAGAAAAAGAAAGAAAAGTAATCCAAATTGGAAAAGAAGAAGTAAAACTGTCACTGTTTTCACATGACATGATATTACACATAGAGAATCCTAAAGATGCCATCAGAAAACTACTAGAGCTAATCAATGAATTTGGTAAAGTTGCAGGATACAAAATTAATGCACAGAAATCTCTTGCATTCCTATACACTAATGATGAAAAATCTGAAAGTGAAATTAAGGAAACACTCCCATTTACCACTGCAACAAAAAGAATAAAATACCTAGGAATAAACTTACGTAATGAGACAGAAGACCTGTATGCAGAAAACTATAAGACACTGTTGAAAGAAATTAAAGATGATACCAACAGATGGAGAGATATACCATGTTCTTGGATTGGAAGAATCAATATTGGGAAAATGACTACACTACCCAAAGCAATCTACAGAGTCAAAGCAATCCCTATCAAATTACCAATGGCATTTTTTACAGAACTAGAACAAAAATTCTTAAAATTTGTATAGAGACACAAAAGACCCCGAATAGCCAAAGCAGTCTTGAGGGAAAAAAATGGAGCTGGAGGAATCAGACTCCCTGAATTCAGACTATACTACAAAGCTACAGTAATCAAGACAATATGGTACTGGCACAAAAACAGAAATATAGATCAATGGAACAGGATAGAAAGCCCAGCGATAAACCCATGCACCTATGGTCAACTAATCTATGACAAAGGAGGCAAGGATATACAATGGAGAAAAGACAGTCTCTTCAATAAGTGATGCTGGGAAAACTGGACAGCTATATGTCAAAGAATGAACTTAGAATACTCCCTAACACCATACACAAAAATAAACTCAAAATGGATTAAAGACCTAAATGTAAGATGAGACACTGTAAAACTCTTAGAGGAAATCATAGGAAGAACACTCTTTGACATAAATCACAACAAGATCTTTTTGATCCATCTCCTAGAGTAATGGAAATAAAAACAAAAATAAACAAATGGGACCTAATGAAACTTAAAAGGTTTTGCACAGCAAAGGAAACTACAAACAAGATGAAAAGATAACCTTCAGAATGGGAGAAAATATTTACAAATGAATCAATGGACAAAGGATTAATCTCCAAAATATATAAACAGCTCATGCAGCTCAATATTAAAAAAACAAACACCCCAATCCAAAAATGGGCAGAAGACCTAAATAGACATTTTTCCAAAGGGGACATACAGATGGCCAAGAAGCACATGAAAAGCTGCTCACCATCACTAATTATTAGAGAAATGCAAATTAAAAATACAATGAGGTATCACCTCACACCAGTTAGAATGGGCATCGTCAGAAAATCTACAAACAACAAATGCTGGAAAGGGTGTGGAGAAAAGGGAACGCTCTTGCACTGTTGGTGGGAATGTAAATTGATACAGCCACTATGGAGAACAGTATGGAAGTTCCTTAAAAAACCAAAGATAGAATTGCCATATGACCCAACAATTCCACTACTGGGCATATACCCAGAGAAAACTGTAATTCAAAAAGACACATGCACCCCAATGTTCATTGCAGCACTATTTACAATAGCCAGGTCATGGAAGCAACCTAAATGCCCATCGACAGATGAATGGATAAAGAAGTTGTGGTACATATATACAATGGAGTATTATTCAGCCATAAAAAGGAACGAAATTGGGTCATTTGTAGAGATGTGGATGAATCTAGAGACTGTCATACAGAGCGAAGTAAGTCAGAAAGAGAAAAACAAATATTGCATATTAACACATATATGTGGAACCTAGAAAAATGATACAGATGAAGCAGTTTGCAGGGCAGAAATTGAGACACAGATGTAGAGAACAAACGTATGGACACCAAGGGGGGAAAGCAGTGGCGGGTGGGGGTGGTGGTGTGATGAATTGGGAGATTAGGATTGACATGTATGCACTGATGTGTATAAAATGGATGACTACTAAGAACCTGCTGTATAAAAATATAAATAAAATTAAATTAAAAAATTAAAAAGAAATATATATATACACTTATTGAACTAATTTCGATGCTTTCATATATTTTCACCATTAACATTATACTTATAGGACTTCCTTATCACTACTACCACCACCACCTCCATCACCATCCTAGAAGAGCTTCATGAAGATAATGAAGTGTGCTTTCTTGATCACTCTCTAAAGAGTGCCTTGGCAATTAGTGTGTGTTCACTAAATATGGTAGAAGCAATATCTATATTCACTTCAGTGTTCTAGAAAATAATTCCTCATATGCACATCTAAATTGGCTTCTTAGGATTTATTATTTACTTTTCTAATACCTTGACTTTAATTTATCTCTCAGAATGCTGGCTATCATCTTCAATATCTAGAACTCATTGATTGCATGTTCCTGTAAAATTATATTTCACATGATACATTTTCCCTGCACCTTTCTTTCTTTAGTTTCTCAGACAGATGCCTTAAATTCCTCTAAATGTTACCACATCTATGAAGAACCAAGAAATCCCTCTCACATGATACTGTTTAGAAACCACACTGAGACTCGACCCAATACACGTTCTCATAGAGTATCTTGAATCATTTTTTCCTAGAAACTCTCTTCAGAGTTTTTTTCTAAAAAGTCATTTGTATATATATTAGCATATCTCCTTTTCCCCCCACCCCTATTTTTTTTCTCACACCTCCCAGGCATAATTATGATATGGCTATCTATGTATTAGGATGTCTGTGGATAGTTAGATAGATAGAGATCCACCTCCTCAGAAAACCTCTGTTCATAAGCCTTCCATTCCAGATAAAGCTGGGGAAGATGTTTCCTTTGATTCCCAAAGTACCCAATGAGAACTCCAAGTTTATCACCTACCATATTAACAGATAATTATTATTGATTATATTTATTGATTGCCATACATTTATTGATTTTTGCAGTGTCAGCACCTGGCACAGGGCCTCAGACATCACAGATACTCAATAGTTACTGTTGGATCTAAACTCCAGCATACATTTTCTAATCCCAAACAACAATCCTCCAACTTATTTTTCAATTAAATTATCCTCTTAATCTTATAATAATATCTTCAGCCATTATGTTTGAAACCAGCTGGATTCCTCTGCTGTGCATGTTAAAATGATTAAGGCCAGGGATGTACATATGCAGATGCATGATTAAATCTTGCATAGAATTTAATAATCATATTATTTGGTTCATAAATAGCAAAGTGAATGCAATTAACAATATATACTGCTTATTTGATTAAAAATTGTTCCTCATTTAAGTTAATAATAACTGACTTCATTGAGCAATTAGTGTACTAGGCAAGTGTATTTATAATTGCCACATTTCTACTATTATCCTATTTTTATTGGTGAGGCAGTTGAATATTAAATAAGTTAGATAATATGTATAATATTACCCATTTTTTTCTAAAGCTCAATCTTTGAATAATACTCTTTTACCAAGGTGGTAAAGTGATTACAGATGGTTGAAATATTCCAGTGTGCTAAATCGTTAAACTGGCTATCTAGCTGACTTCAAAGCCAGAGTTTTAGGTTACCCAGGGCTCTTATCTTTCCCTCAGCCACAGACACAAACACACAAACACACACACACAATCTGACTTTATCTCCTCCTACTCATGCCCTATTCATCCATGGTACCCTATTCATCAATAGCCTCCTTGTCCTTCAAATTCTCCAAACTCACTCTTGCCACATGGTTTACAGTTTTTTTAGCCGTAATTACTCTTACGTAGATATCTTCATGATAATTTGACCTATTTTACTATCTAATGAAACTTTATCAGTGACTGTCCCCATTTAAATTGCAACCCCACTTTCAGCTTTCCCTATAATGCTTATCTGCTGTACTTTCCTTTATAGCACTTTTTATCACCTGTTACGTTTAGTCTTTTTTTTTTTTTAATGTCCTCTCTCTAGAATGTAGCTTCATATGGGTAAGAAGTTTTTCTATTTGGCCTACCACTATATTCCTAGGGCAAGATCAATGTTTGGCTCAGAGTAGGTGCTCAAATAATACTTGAGAATTAATTAATGAATAATGAGTACAAATAAAATGCTTAAAGTCCATAATAAATTTGACAGAAACAATATCAGCACGGAATTGATTATAGTTAACAGCTACATGATTAACCAATCAGCACAGAATTGATTATAGTTAACAGCTACATGATTAACCAATCAGCACGGAATTGATTATAGTTAACAGCTACATGATTAACCAATAATCATGACCTTGAAGGTCAGACAGGCTTAAATTTAAAATCACCCCTGCTTTATCTCCTATTTTCTATGTGACCATGGTGGGCTAGTTAGTACGATCTTCAAGCCTTATATCTGCTAAGCTAAAATGCTAATAATTCCTTCACAGCCTTATTTTGGGCGCTGAAGAAGAAGATGGAGACCAGTTAGTGGCATTTCCCTCTTTCTTTCCTATACCCTGTAGGGTAAGATACACATGTGTAAAAGTAAAGTGAATATGGAATTTATCTCCCAAACTAGACCTCATTAAGAGTCATAGGGGGCATGGACATATATACACTACCAAACGTAAGATAGCTAGTGGGAAGCAGCTGCATAGCACAGGGAGATCAGCTCGGTGCTTTGTGACCACCTAGAGGGTTAGGATAGGGAGGGGGGTAGGGAGGGAGATGCAAGAGGGAAGAGATATGGGGACATATGTATATGTATAACTGATTCACTTTGTTATAAAGCAGAAACTGACACACCATTGTAAAGCAATTATACTCTAATAAAGATGTGAAAAAAAATGTAATGGGGGCACTATTTATAATTATAGTGGGATGAGAGATAAATATCAGTATGGCTCCAAGCAAACCAGAACATATCATTAGCCTACCTAATAGGAAGACATATATTCAGATATCAAAATCAATGAAAAGCACATCAAGTGTGCTGGGGTTAGTGGATTAGCACTTAGCATCATTTGCATTGTTTCCAGAGGCTGGAAAACTAAAACATTTCCCAAGACTCTCTCTCGCTTAGCTTTCTGAGCATGCATTAGATTTTGCCAGTTAAATGTATAGTGTGAGATCAAGAAGGTAGAAGTACAGGAGAGCTCTTTCCTCCTTTGTTTTAGCTGTTGCTGCAGATAAGCACAGAATTGTTGAGATTTTCTGCAAGAGGCCTGTGTCTACTCACTCTGTGGTTCTTGGGAGGAAGGTGTTACATTGGTGGCTTCCAGGTCCCTGGATTCCAGCCATAGTAGTATTTTCTTAAAGTCAGACAGAGATAACAGCTCTCTGGCAAGCTAGTTCTGCATGGAGTAGTTCTGAGTGTTAGGCCTAGAGGCCCTTTAAGTGATGGGTAAGCATCTAAGTTCTCATAAAATCTTTCGGCCAGTAATTGCTTAGGCAGTTGTTTCCTGCAACTGAAAGCTAACAAACCAAGAGGTACCACAGAGCCTCCTGATTCCCAGTGCTGCTTCTCTACTTAACGCTAATATAATCTTTTCATAAGTGGTCTTAGTTGATCTGCTTAAATACTATTCTAATGAATGTTGAAATATGTCTTCACTTCAGTCATAAATCTAGAAGAATTCTCACTCTCTCCAACTGGTGGCCCCTCAGGAGGCTTTACTTCAAATATGTCTGTTACATTATATTTTTTTATATATTATATATATTATATATAATATATAATATATTATATAATATATATATATTACATTATATATTTTTACATATAATACATATTTCTGGAGAAATACATTACCTGTCGAATTACATGGAAAAGCCACACAGGGTCATTCACATTCTTGTCTAAACAGTTTTTCTGATGTACAAAATATGTAACCACAAATTAAGCCAAGTTGCTAACAATTAATGTGGATGTGCTGTGTTGCCTAGACAAAACTATGCTCACCTTCTAGAAAGTCAGCATAATATTATACAACCACAGGAACAATCTTTAATTAGTAGTTAACTCAGGCCACCCCTTTCATTAATAGGAAAAGATATGATCAATGTCTTAACAGGTTTTCTGGGATAAGTATCTGTGATTAAATAGGAGTTTTTGCTTACATCCTCAAGTTCTTAGGTCATCGTAATGCACATTAATTAAGGTCTTTTCATAAGCCAATGTATATGTATTTGCTTTGTTTATCCAAGAGGTGCTCAGAGAGGCTTATTTGTTAATTATATTATAAGATTAAAATATAGAAAGATCATATACTATATTTCCAGATTTTCATGGGTGAGACAGATGTTGCGCCTGTGGATAAAACTGAGTCTTCATGAAACAGTTTATATTTTTGTGAATCTTAAAATTCAGTGTGAAATGATGAGCAAAACTTTTTAACAATTCAATATTTCAATAAAATATTTTAGCCTTAGGTGAAGCTGAGTGAATGATAACTTATTACAGTTTATGTTAAGACTCCAGAGTCAGGAGAACAAAGCTGTTTCGGGCCAATTTGTTTGGCTTCAAGATTGAATGAAATCCAATTGTGCCTATACTCTGATTACAAATACGTAAAATTAATGAATTCAAATGGATAACAGTTGTAAGGGAACAGAAATGTCACTGTAGTTGATTTGATAGAATGGTAGGATTTGGAATGTTTTAATTTTGTTTTCAGGTTAGTTATTGGTATGATAAACACCAATAAAAAGTATAGTGAATTAAACTTCTAGTCTTTCATCCCAGAAAGTAACTGATATCTGAGTATTTACTATGTATTGGGTTGACCAAAAAGTTCGTTCGTGTTTTTCTGTAAGATGTTACTAAGTACTAAATATTTACTAAATACTATTTACTAAATAGTAACTAAATACTAAAGCAACTATCTAACATAGACAGTCTGCTCAAGTATTCTCTATCCTCATGATATCTAAAGGACTGATTCAATCATGCTTATGAATGGAGAAATGAAGTCCCAAGGATACAGACCAAATGGTTCCCTGATTTCACCTGGTGATGGCAGAACTAACGAATGCAACCCTAACAGCAGTCCAATTCTTTAAGGTTAACCGAGCAAATCAATTAAAATGAGGCATTTCAAACTTAGAACTTTTTTACAGTTAAAAACTATGTAAATAATAACATACTATTTCTCTTGGCATATAAACACAGATAAGAAAATGGCACAAACTGGACAAGAATATAAAAGGGAAAATAAAGATATTACAATTGCATTCAGTTGCCTCTGGCTTACACAAACTATTTCAAAGATGAAATGGTCTCTTTCATATAAAATTTTAGAAAATCAAAATCAGAATATTTCCTCTTTAAGAACTTTTCAGAAAGTTTGTGTTTTACATAGCATATGCCTTCAGGACTACATACTTCACATGAAATAATACTAAGAAACTAGAGAACAAAGTAAAAGACCCCTGGGGACTTCAGATCTCATAAATTTACTTTAAAATGTTTTTGAAGGAAATGAGTTTCCCATAAAGGGACACTCGGGCTGTCAAAATATCTACTGAAAAGAAAGCAAATGAAATATTCAATGACTTTTCTCTCAATAACAAAAGTAATAAAGAAAACCATTGGCAGTAGTAACCCATTTTAAAGACAAAACTCCTTTCAGGCTGAGCTCTTTATTTTTCCTCTCTCTTCATTTCAGTGATGCTATCTGGCATTAAATAACTGAACTCTATTTATCAGGGTCAACACATCTGATAATAAATACTAACATTAGCTCTCAAGCTTTGCATTTGCAAGTTTAAGATTGTACTTAAACATTATTAAAAAACACTATTTCATTTTGTAAGCAGTTTTAGCTTATTTAAGCAGTCTTTCTGTGAAAATATATTCTGTACATGAGTTAATTATCCTTCATGAATAGTTCAAAATATCAAGAAATAAAATTAACATAAAATTAATGCATAAAATTGTTTACTGTTCTCCAATGTTGAAAATATATTTTAAAATACATTTATTATATTCCTAGAAAAAGTCTCAAAGTTTCTTAATGCTATCCAATCTTCAATATTCAGAAATCATTTGAAATTATTTAGCAGCTGGATTTCAGATAACCTCTTTCTTTACCTTACACTACCAACAAAAAAGCAGTACAGGTTTAATATGTATTATTTTGAGATATTTAAAAAATATAAGTCAAGCATTCTGAGTAGATAACTTGGTTCATGTCATAGATAAATAATCAAAGGAAGAAATATTCAACTCAAATATTTTATGAAATACTTTAAAATTCTCTAATAATCCAATAGATATCCATTCATGGATTGAGTGCTATGTATTTGTCAAGCACATGAAAGACAAACAAGACACAGAGGAATAAAGTGTTGCTTATTAGATTAGGAAAAAAAATTAAGACATCATTGCAATAGGAAATTTGGAAACCTCAATAGGAATTATAGTACAAAATGGTACAATATTTTTTTTTTGAAACAACTTGGTTTTTTTTGTTTTTTAAATTTTATTTATTTATTAATTTATTTATGGCTGTGTTGGGTCTTCGTTTCTGTGCGAGGGCTTTCTCTAGTTGCAGCAAGCGGGGGCCACTCTTCATCGCGGTGCGCGGGTCTCTTACTGTCGCGGCCTCTCCCGTTGCGGAGCACAGGCTCCAGACGCGCAGGCTCAGTAATTGTGGCTCACGGGCCTAGTTGCTCCGCGGCATGATGTGAGATCCTCCCAGACCAGGGCCCGAACCCGTGTGCCCTGCATTGGCAGGCAGATTCTCAACGACTGCGCCACCCGGGAAGCCCCCAAAATGGTACAATATTTTAATGGAATGTGGCCATATGATTAAACATTTTGATTGTGTCTTCTTTGACTCACCATTCACAATCTTAGAAATTTTTTAATGAAGATAAATTGCACAATTTTGTAAAGACAGGTAAAAGTAGGGAGTTCTTTCCAATTTTTCTTTTATATTCTTAAATTGATTTATCTATACATTTACTTTCTGTAATACTTGTGCACTGTACCAATGTCAACAATACAGAAGAATGAGGTCTTTTAAAATTCTCATCTTCTTCTACTGAAATCCCATTTCTTACTAAAAGCAGAGTAACAATTTGGAAGATATGTTTTTCAAGGTTTTTATAGAAGCACAACACATTTTTAAAGAAAATATTACTGTAGAAAAACATTATTCTATACTTTCCTTTTCTCACTTAGCAATGCATTTTTCTCAAAATAAATATATAAAAATTGACCCCTGAGATTGATTCATCACAATTTATTCAATATTCCCTACTGATGGATATTGGGATTGCTTTTGCATTTATTAATTTCAAATAATAATATTTGAAATTAAAGTATAATAAAATCCTTGTAGCACATTATTTCTATGTGATGGCACTTTAACTTCTATTGGATAGGCCCAAATGAGATACTGGTTCAATGGATATGTGCACTTTAATGTCTAAAAATGCTGCTAGACAAATTCCACAGTTTGGAGTGATATCCAATTCCATTGGAGGGAGGTAATAGTTGTGCCACATCCTTGGCTGCACTGAATATGATAAGTCCTTCAGATTTCTGTCAACCTGACTTTTTTTTTTTTTTTTTTTTTAAAGATCTCAGTGTTTCAATCATCTTGTCCTTTATGACTAGTAAAGTGGAACCTATTTTCATTAGAAGGCCATTTGCATTTTCTCTTCTGTGAATTTCCTGACTGTATTCCTTGCTGGCTTTTCTTGTGACTGTTTTCTTTATTTCATTAACATGTGTAGTTTTTGGAGTAAAGTAGAAATATTAAATTCTTATGTATTAAATATCACAAATATTAAGTCAAACCATATGCAATTGTCAATTTGTGACAATTTTTGATCTACCAAATGGCAATTAAGTATAATTTACTCAAATATTTTATTTTAGTCTGTCATTTGTCACTTGTCTTTGCTTATAGTTTCTTTACTACATAAAAATGTAATATTATGTAATCTGTACTATACATATATATTCTTATCTGTATTTTAATATTATTATAGATTTTTAAGCTTCATATATAGTATAAAATGGGACTTTTTTCTTTCTTTCAAAGAGATAGCTGTTTTTTGTTCTTCGAAGTTAATTCATTATTAATAAATTTAAATTTATCTGAAGAACTGGAAAAATGATTCTAATCCATAATTCTTTCATGCTTTTAGAGTTAGTTTAACATTTAAAAAATTATTTAAATATGTATAATGCATAAAACTAGGTGTTTTACTTTCTTATTATAGCTTCTATATAATGTGAAATGCAAAGTGGTCACTGATTAAGTTTAAATTTTATAATACCATAATATTAGCACAAATCACATTAATTAAACCTGCTAAATGAGGATATGGCTTGAAGTTAAAATACCATTAGCAGTGGGAAAATGGTACTGATGGTTATGGCTCCTTTTCTTATGGGACTGGCCTCTTCATACTTTAGTGGATCATGTGATGGCCCTATTCTCAACCTCTTTGGCTTATGAATCCTTTACTTAATCTACAGCATACTGTGCTATCACTGTCATTTGTCTATATGGCATCATGAAGACTGTCTCCATAATTTTTCAACAGCCTGCATGTTTTAAAATAACACTACTTGGAAGTAAGATGTTTCCAAGCACAAAATAAGTCCAAAATTAGATAGTTATTCAAAGATTCAGAATATGCTTCTGTATTTTATTATTCATATTAAAACAAAAGATACAAAATGTGAAAATTATTGTAGAGAACTTCTAGAAGCATGGGAATAAGCTCAGGGAACACTGTAGAACACTGATGTATGGGCCTCTTTTTCATTACCTTAAACAAAGGTCTACAGTACAGCTGCACAGATAAAAAACAGAGTGAAAACAGGACAGCATGCGTACTACACTAGCAATATGCAGACGCTCCACTAGGTGATCTCTAACCACGATCCTCTCATAAACCCTACAGATGCACATTAATCATGACCATTTACCAAAGATGAAATTAAAGCTCAGAGAAATATTAAGAATTCCCATGAACTACATAATTATTAGGCTGGAGGCTTAGGTTTCATACATAAGTGCATCTTTTCCAAAGCCCCTGTCTTTCTGCTCCCACCCCTGCAGCAATGACTTTCAGGTGAGTGTCTGCTATTTAACTATTCCTACTTACTACATATGGCTTCATTTCACTGATGTCATATTTGCTGAAAAATGTTAGAAGGGGGAAACACCTTACTGAAGAAATGAGCCTATGGCATTCAATTTAATTCCAAAACTCTTTCAAAATCCTGCCAATAATTTTAGCTGTTTTTCCCCCTTATGTATTTGTGAAAAAAAATTTTTTAAATCCTTTGTCATAATTAACAGCAATATGATTATGCAGATGGCCTAAACCTACACAGGCACAACGTAATATGACATAAATGAAGAAACAACAAAAAAAGAGGGGCTCAGATTGGCATATTTAATTCCCTGAATTTTAACCTAAATTGGATTCAGTGATAATTTCAGCAAAACTCCATCCTGCTTTACACCTGAAAGCAGATGGAGGCTGATTGCATCATGAGTTCAGTCCTTTCAAATTACAATAGTTTATGATGCTCATCTGCATTTTAATCAGATACGAAGGATTTATTCCTGAAATGCATGAAGGAAGCCTATTTTTAGCACCTGGAAATGCATCAGAGAGTTTATAGCCAATAGAGTAAAATATGTTGCACATTTTTACTTTGTATCTATTTGTCTTGAGTATAAGATGTTACAGGGATAGAGGTGTCAGCAGTTTTATTAAAAGCTGTCCATAATCCTTTCAAAATAAGGAGGGAGAGGTAGTTTCATATTCCAAAATCATTTTTATTAGGATTTAACTCCTGTTCTAAAAGGAGTTAAATTTGGCATCCAATTTAATAAAATAATTTAAAGTATGTTTTACCCTAATAAACTGTTCATTTAGATTAAAATGCTATGTATTACATCAGTTTCTTCCCCTCCCCCCTTTATTTTTGAGGGCGACACTACCACCACATTCTAAAGTCTCCTGTAGAGTTCTCTGGATCCACTTACTATAGGTTCCTACTCAGATTTGTCTGTGGGAGGCACATGATCAAGATTTGGAAAGTGGAGGAGATGACATAAACGGCTGAGATCTTATTTCTTAACTCTCCCAAACTTCACTGATTCCATCACAACTTCTGACCCCTCAGTTCTTCCAAAGATTATGTGTTTTTTTTCAATGTTAAATAACTTCATCTAAAATACGTTGAATGACTTCTCTTCTGGCCAAACAATGAATGATATATCAACATTTACTCTTTTTGTCTATATCAAGTATTGGTGACCTGGGGGATGCATAGTAGTCATTTGTGAACACAAAGTAACAGTAATATCAAGAGGGTTTTATTTATATAATACAACACTTAAGTAACTCTTGGCCCTGTTCATAAACTTTTCACAGTGAAGTTAACTTCTCCTGTCCTCTTTTAATTCTCAATATCCATTCTTTTGTGTATGTGTACCATTTCCCTTGGTTTTCTAGAAATTTTTCCATTTCATCTAAGTTGTCTAACTTATTGGCACACAATTGTTCATAGTATTCTTTTATAACCCTTTTTATTTCAGCAAAGTCAGAGTAATGTTTACTCTTTTATTTCTGGTTCTAGGAATTTAAGTCTTCTCCTTTGTTTCTTGGTCAGTCTAGCTACAGGTTTGTCAAATTTTTTTAATCTTTTCAAAAACCAGCTTTTGGTTTTACTGATTTTTCTCTATTGTTTTTTCTATTTTCTGTTTCATTAAGGTAACTCTAATCTTTATTCTTTCTCATCCTTCTGCTAGCTTTAGGTTTAACTTTCTCTTCTTTTTAGTGTCAGGTTGCAGTTTAGGTTTTTGATTTGATATCTTCCTTCTTTTCCAATATAGGCCTTTACAGCTATAAATTTCCCTCTAAGGAATGCTTTAACTGCATCACAGAAGCAGTTATGTACTGTGTCTTCATTTTCATCAATCTCAAAATATTTTCTAATTTCACTTGTGATTTCTTCTTTGACCCATCTGTTATTTGGGAGTATGTTCTTTGATTTCCACATATTTGTAAGGTTCCCAAATGTATTTCTAATAATTTAGTTTTAATTTTACACCATTATTATCAGACAACATAGTTTTTAAATAATTTATATCCTTTTAAATGTACTGAAGTGTGTATTTTTGGTTGTGTACATGGTCTCTCCTGCTGAATGTTCCATGTGTTATTGAGAAGAATGTGTATTCAGCTCTCGTTGTGTAGTGTGTTCTATAAATTTTTATTAGGTCTATTTGGTAGGAATTTGAATTCTGTTCTACATCCTGCTTCTCTCCCTGGGACAAAATCTGTGAACCATACCTCTGATGTTGGGGTGGGTGAAAGCGGGGACAATGGTCTGATTCTCTCTGAGGAAAACTTTCACTCTAAGAGCTGAGAGCTTGATACATGCGGAGGCAGCAACTACAGGTCTAGGTTTGCCTTTTTCATCATGGAACCTCCACCACAAAACCTGGAACAAGGGTAGTGGGGCCCCAGATTATTCAACAGTGCCACACCCAATGTAGATCTTCTGTCCCATGAGTAAGGATTGAGCAAAAGAAGGGAGTCCCCACCTCTCAGCTGTATTCATCTAGAACTTAGCCTCAGTAATAGGTAGCTCAGTGAAGGATGAGAAATTATTATGTCCTGCTTTCCTGAGAAAATAGTTTTACTAACTAGGAGCTGGGGGAGAGGGAGTCCTGTGTTTTTGATTATTTTAACTTGGAGTGGAGTTACATCTCACTAAGCTGTGAGGAACAGAGATGGCATGGGTCTTAGTTCAAATACCAAAGAATCACAGTTCTTACCAAATTTTAAATTTCCTTAAATAAGTGTTTCTTCATCTGCTGCATACCCACAGAGTCACTGCTAGAGAACGTAACATTCTTTAAAATTTGTATTTTACACATTCTCATCTTTTTTTTTTTTTCCAGTAGTGCCACACTACCATTGGAAAAGAGCCTTGTCTTTTAATTCTATTTCAAATTTTTATATTGTGAGGCACGATCTAAATTATCATCAATAATAATGATAATATTATCAGGGATTAAAAAAAAATCCCGTTTTTAAATACTGAGTTTCAAATGACTGAATTAAAAAAAAAACAAAAAATTTTGGGACACTACTAAAGAGTGTGGTTCTTCCTATTACCAATTCACAGACGCCATTAGGGAGCCTGCCCATAGGCAACTGGGGACAACTCGCCTGTGGACCCCCCAACTGGCCCATGGGCATACCGACATTGCACACACCTCATCTACCCCTTTATGGCTGGCTTCCAGCATGTGCTTCCTGTGGACAACAAGAGTGAGCCTTTGCAGATGGCTAGTAAGCAAGTACAGAAAGCCAGCCCAGCTCTCTGGGATTGGGAGAAGACAAACAGACTTGAGCTTTTAAGAGCACTGCCTAGGAAAAAACAAACAACAGGCTCATAACACCTGGCCTGGATTTGTGAGATTGAGAGAAGGCATACAACCTTAAGAATTCCTCCACCACCACCACTGCCACCATCCCTGCCTCAAGAGGGAACAAGAAGTGTGGGGCAGGCATATCCTTGGAAAAGGTCTGTGGAAGCTTCAAAACCCCTAGCTGGAGTAATAGTTGAAGGTAACTCTCTTCTGAAGCCAGTCACTAAAGACTGGAGGAGGTAACCACCTCTTCAAATGTGAAGACAGCAAATGCAAGACTTCAAGGAACACAAAAAGTCAAGGAAACATGACACTACCAAATGAATATTATATATGTCCAGTACCAGACCCCAAAGAAATGGAGATTTATGAATTGAATGACAAAAGTTTAAAATGATTGCTTTAAGGAAGCACAGCAAGCTACAAGAGCACACAGACAGACAGTAACAAAATCAAGAAAATATTACATAAACAAAATGAGATTCAACAGAGAAAAAGAAATAATAAAAAACAATTCTATACATAAAAAATACAATTTATGAACTGAAAAATGCAGTAGAGAGCATCAACAGCAGACTTCAACAAGCAGTAGAGAGAATCTGTAAACCTGAAGATAGGACATTTGAAGTTATTCATTTAGAGAAGAAGAGAGTAAAAAATAAAAATAAAAATGAGTGAAAAAAATAAAACAAGTGAGTTATGGGACACCATCACAAGAAACAATATTCTTATTATAGGATCCCAACATAAAGAGCATAAAGAAAATGGCAGAAAACTTATTTAAAGAAACAATGGCCAAATACTTCACAAAGCTGGGGAGCGATATGGATTTTCAAGCAAATAAAAACATAGCACCCCATACAGGTTTGATCAAAAGAGGACTTCTCTGAGACACATTATAATAAAATAGTTCAAAATCAAAGAGAAAGAGAGAATTCTGAATTCAGCAAGAGAAAAAAAGAAAGAAACACCTCATTCTATACAACAGAATCCCTATATGGTATCAGTAGACAAAATAAAAATCAGAGCAGAAATAAATGAAACAGAGACTAGAAAAATAATAGAAAAGAACAATAAAAATAAGACAGTTTTAAAAGACATAGACTGGCTGAATGGATACAAAAACAAGACCCGTACTTATGCTGTCTAAAAGAGACCCACTTCAGACCTAGGGATACATACAGACTTAAAGTGAGGGGATGGAAAAAGATATTCCATGCAAATGGAAATCAAAAGAAAGCTGGAGTAGCAATTCCCATATCAGACAAAATAGACTTTAAAATAAAGACTATTACAAGAGACAAAGAAGGACACTACATAATGATCAAGGGATCAATCCAAGAAGAAGATATAACAATTATAAATATTTATGCACCCAACACAGGAGCATCTCAATACATAAGGCAAATGCTAACAGCCATAAAAGGGGAAATCGACAGTAACACAAATAGTAGGGGACTTTAACACCCCACTTTCACCAATGGACAGATCATCCAAAATGAAAATAAATAAGGAAACACAAGCTTTAAATGACACATTAAACAAGATGGACTTAATTGATATTTATAGGACATTCTATCCAGAAACAACAGAATACACTTTCTTCTCAAGTGCTCATGGAATATTCTCCAGGATAGATCATACCTTAGGTCACAAATCAAGCCTTGGTAAATTTAAGAAAATTGAAATCATACCAAGTATCTTTTCTGACCACAGCGCTATGAGACTAGATATCAATTACAGGAAAAAATCTGTAAAAAATACAAATACATGGAGGCTAAACAATACACTACTAAATAACCAAGAGATCACTGAAGAAATCAAAGAGGAAATCAAAAGACACCTAGCAACAAATGACAATGAAAATAAAATGAACAAAACCTATGGGATGCAGCAAAAGCACTTCGAAGAGGGTAGTTTATAGCAATACAATCCTACTGCAAGAAACAAGAAACATCTCAAATAAACAACTTAACCTTACACCTAAAGCAATTAGAGAAAGAAAAGCAAAACCCTCCAAAGTTAGCAGAAGGCAAGAAATCATAAAGATCAAGTCAGAAACAAATGAAAAAGAAGTGAAGGAAACAATAGCAAAGATAAATAAAACTAAAAGATGGTTCTTTGAAAAGATAAACAAAATTGATAAACCATTAGCAAGACCCATGAAGAAAAAAAGGGAGAAGACTCAAATCAATAGAATTAGAAATGAAAAAGGAGAAGTAACAACTGACATGCAGAAATACAAAGGAGCATGAGAGATTACTACAAGCAACTATATGCCAATAAAATGCACAACCTGGAAGAAATGAACACATTCTTAGGAAAGTACAACCTTCCGAGACTGAACCAGGAAGAAATAGAAAATATGAACAGACCAATCACAAGCACTGAAATTGAAACTGCGATGAAAAATCTTCCAACAAACAAAAGCCCAGGACCAGATGGATTCACAGACGAATTCTATCAAACATTTAGAGAAGAGCTAATACCTATCATTCTCAAACTCTTCCAAACTATAGCAGAGGGGGAACACTCCCAAACACATTCTACGAGGCTAGCGTCACCCTGATACCAAAACCAAACAAAGATGTCACAAAAAAAAGAAACTACAAGCCAATGTCACTGATGAACATAGATGCAAAAATACTCAAAAAATACTAGCAAACAGAATCCAAGAGCACATTAAAAGGATCACACACCATGATCAAGTGGGGTTTATCCCAGGAATGCAAGGATTCTTCAATATATGCAAATCAATCAATGTGATACACAATATTAACAAATTGAAGGATAAAAAGCATATGATCATCTCAACAGATGCAGAGAAAGCTTTTGACAAAATTCAGCACCTATGTATGATAAAAATCCTCCAGAAAGTAGACATAGAGGGACCTTTCCTCAACATAATAAAGGCCATATATGACAAACCCACAGCCAACATCATTCTCAATGGTAAAAAACTGAAAACATTTCCACTAAGATCAGGAAGAAGACTAGGTTGGCCACTTTCACCACTATTATTCAGCATAGTTTTGGAAGTTTTAGCCACAGCAATCAGAGAAGAAAAAGAAATAAAAGTAATCCAAATTGGAAAAGAAGAAGTAAAGCTGTCACTGTTTGCAGATGACATGATACTATACATAGAGAATCCTAAAGATGCTACCAGAAAACTACGAGAGCCAATCAATGAATTTGGTAAAGTAGCAGGATACAAAATTAATGCACAGAAATCTCTTGCATTCCTATACACTAATGATGAAAAATCTGAAAGTGAAATTAAGAAAACACTCCCATTTACCATTGCAGCAAAAAGAATAAAATATCTAGGAATAAACCTACCTAAGGAGACAAAAGACCTGTATGCAGAAATGTATAAGACACTGATGAAAGTTATTAAGGATGATACAAACAGATTGAGAGATATACCATGTTCTTGGATTGGAAGAATCAACATTGTGAAAACGACTATACTGCCCAAAGCAATCTACAGATTCATTGCAATCCCTGTCAAACTACCAATGGCATTTTTCACAGAACTAGAACAAAAAGTTTCACAATGGAAACATAAAAGACCCTAAAGAGCCAAAGCAATCTTGAGAAAGAAAAACAGAGCTGGAGGAATCAGGTCTCGGACTTCAGACTATACTACAAAGCTACAGTAATCTAGATAGCATGGTACTGGCACAAAAACAGAAATATAGATCAATGGAACAGGATAGAAAACCTAGAGATAAACCCACGTACATAAGATCACCTTATCTTTGATAAAGGAGGCAAGAATATACAGTGGAGAAAAGACAGCCTCTTCAATAAGTGGTGCTGGGAAAACTGGACAAGTACATGTAAAAGTATGAAATTAGAACACTCCCTAACACCATACACAAAAATAAACTCAAAATGGATTAAAGACCTAAATGTAAGGCCAGACACTAAAAACTCTTAGAGGAAAACATAGGCAGAACACTCTCTGATGTAAATCACAGCAAGATCCTTTTTGACCCACCTCCTAGAGAAATGGAAATAAAAACAAAAATAAACAAATGGGACCTAATGAAACTTAAAAGCTTTTGCACAGCAAAGGAAACCATAAACAGGATGAAAAGACAACTCTCAGAATGGGAGAAAATAATTGCAAATGAAGCAACTGACAAAGGATTAATCTCCAAAATTTACAAGCAGCTCATGCAGCTCAATATCAAAGAAGCAAACAACGTAATCCAAAAATGGGCAGAAGACCTAAACAGACATTTCTCCAAAGAAGATATAAAGATAGCCAACAAACACATGAAAGAATGTTCAATATCACTAATCATTAGAGAATGCAAGTCAAAACTACAGTGAGGTATCACCTCACACCAGTCAGAATGGCCATCATCCAAAAATTTACAAAACAATAAATGCTGGAGAGGTTGTGGAGAAAAGGGAACCCTCTAGCACTGTTGGTGGGAGTTTAAATTGATACAGCCACTATGGAAAACTGTATGGAGTTTCCTTAAAAAACTAAAAATAGAACTACTATATGACCCAGCAATCCCACTACTGGGCGTATACCCTGAAAAACCGTAATTCAAAAAGAGTCATGTACCACAATGTTCACTGCACCTCTGTTTACAATAGCCAGGACTTGGAAGCAACCTAAGTGTCCATCGACAGATGAATGAATAAAGAAGATGTGGCACATATATACAATGGAATATTACTCAGCCATAAAAAGAAATGAAATTGAGTTATTTGTAGCGAGGTGGATCGACCTGGAGTCTGTCATACAGAGTGAAGGAAGTCAGAAAGAGAAAAACAAATACCGTATGCTAACACATATATATGGAATTAAAAAAAAAATGGTTATGAAGAACCTAGGGACAGGATGGGAATAAAGACACAGATGTAGAGAATGGACTTGAGGACACAGGGTGGGGGGAGGGTAAGCTGGGACAAAGTGAGAGAGTGGGATGGACTAATATATACCACCAAATGTAAAATAGATAGCTAGTGGGAAGCAGCCGCATAGCACAGGGAGATCAGCTTGGTGTTTTGTGACTACCTAGAGGGGTGGGATAGGGATGGGGGGAGGGAGACGCAAGAGGGAGGAGATATGGGGGTATATGTATATGCATAGCTGACTCACTTTGTTATAAAGCAGAAACTAACACACCATTGTGAAGCAATTATACTCCACTAAAGATGTTTAAAAACATTTTTTTAAAAAAGCACTGTTTTTTTAAAAGATAAACAAAATTGACAAACTATTAGTTTGACTAAGAAAGAAAATAGAGGGTTCAAATAAATCAAATCAGAAATAAAAGAGACAGTACAACTGATGGCACAGACAAAAAAAGTTCCATAAAAGATTACTATGAACAATTATACACCAACAAACAGGATAACATAGAAGAAATGTTTACATTCATAGAAACATACAACCCACTAAAACTGAATCACAGAGAAATAGAAAATCTAAATAGACCTATAAATGGTAAGATGATTGAATGAGTAATTTAAAAAAATCTCCCAACAAAGTAAAGCCCAGGACCAGTTGGCTTCACTGGTGAATTCTACCAAACATTTAAAGAAGAGTTAATGTCAATCCTTTCTAAAGTGTACAAAAACATTGAAAAGGAAAAAATACTTCCAACCTCATTTTAGAAGGTCAGAGTTACAATAATAACAAAACCAGAGAAGATGCTACAAAAAAAAATCACAAAACACTAAAAGAAAAGAAAATTATGGGCAATATCCCTGATGAACACAGATGCAAAAATCCTCAACAAAATACCAGCAAACTAAATTCAACAGCACATTAAAAAGATCATACATCGTGACCAAGTGAGGTTTATCCATGAGACGCAAAGATGGTTCGACAGACCCAAGTCAGTTAATGTGATGGACCATTTTAACAGAATAAAGGATATAAATCATATGGTCATCTCAATAGATATGTAAAAAAAAATTTAACAAAATTCAGCAACCTTTCATGATAAATCTCTCAACAAATTAGGTGTAGAAGAAATATACCTCAACATAACAAATGTTGTACATAGCAAGCTCACAGCTAACATCATACTCAATGGTGAAATGCTAAAATTTTCCTCTAACATTAGGAAGAAGACAAGGATACACACTGTAGTCACTCCTATTCAACACAGTACTAGAAGTCCTTATTGGAGTACTTAGCAAGGAAAAGATATAAAAGGCATTCAAATTAGAAAATAAGTTAAATTTCTATTTGCAGACGACTGTATCTTATATATAGAAAACCTTAGACTCCACACAAACAAAACAAAACAAAACAAAACTGTTAGAACTAATAAACAAATTCAGTATAGTAACAGGATACAAAATCAACATACAAAAATCAGTTGCATTTCTATACACTGACAGTGAACTATCTGAAAGAAAAATTAAGAAAATAATGCCATTTACAATAAAATCAAAAAGAAATTCAAAGCATGGACTCTAAAGGAACTGAGTATTTCTTTTGCTACCAAAATGTTCTGCATTATGCATTTTAAAAGCATATGTAATCTAAATGGTTATGTAATTCCAAAGGACTTTAATATTTTAAAGAAAATTTCTACATGCATTTATTGGATATAAAGTCAAGTAACTATGATAATTCTGAGTCCTTATGATAATTATGTATTTATACATGGTTGTTGATAATTATTTTCCTTAATTTTTTTTACTTATTTCTATGCAAGTTATTTTAAAAGTCTTCTATATGTCCTTTAATAGTGATTAACAATGTATAATTTATATATTATTTTTAGAAAATCATAAAAAGAATTCAAGGTATATTTACTCATTGGGAAAATATTTAATACCATATGTATGTCAGTATATATATTATAAAAATTAATAAACAGAAAGCTCAATTATATAGAGTTGGGAGACCAGAACAGGGAATTCTCATATCCTGCCATAATAGAAGAGCCCAACAGGAAGAAGAAAGTCTCCTCTTCTTTCCTGGCAAAGAATCAGCCAATGAAAAGCCATAAACTATTTGTTTGCTACAGCCCTCCTAACTCCCTTTTTTTCTCTATAAAAGTGTTCTCCGGGACTTCCCTGGTGGTGCAGTGGTTAAGAATTTGCCTGCTAATGCAGGGGACACGGGTTCGATCCCTGGTTCAGGAAGATCCCACACGCCGTGGAGAAACTAAGCCCATGCACCACAACTACTGAGCCTGCGCTCTAGAGCTCGTGAGCCACAACTACTGAAGCCCGTGCGCCTAGAGCCCGTGCTCCACAACAAGAGAAGCCGCCTCAGTGAGAAGCCCGCGCACCGCAATAAAGAGTAGCCCCTGCTCGCCGCAACTAGAGAAAGCCTGCATGCAGCAAGAAAGGCCCAACGCAGCCAAAAATAAATAAATAAAAATAAAATTTTAAAAAAGAAAAATAAAGTGTTCTCCTAGCTTGCTGCTTGAGAACTTGCACATGGCTCGCCATGGTTGCAGACCCCAAATGGCAATTCTCTGCTTATCCCGAATAAACCCACCTTTGCCAGAGAAATAACTGGCAGTCTATTCATTTCAGGTCGATAATGTATAAATACGAAGTATATTTGTTATAAATTAGTCATGAATTGTAGTTCTTTATATCCTGATAAAACTAGAAAGATCTAGTCTTTACGACCAAAAAAAAAAAAAAAGCTACTCCTCTTTTTAATTATGCAGGTAAAAAATTGTCCAAAAATTCTTTTTATCACAAAATTTAAACAGGTTGTATTATAATTATTGACATGTATGTTGTCATGATTATCATATAAGCTTATCAAGAAAATTCATTTTCTTTAATTCTCCCCAAACGACCATACATAGTATTACTATAGTGATTTTTCCAAAATACAAATTTAACAGTGTTCCTAATAAGATTAAAACTCTTGTTTAGTGCCTTGTTTAATTCAATGCCTCCATGGTGTGTAGTGGATAAAGCTTAAATTCCCTGTGGGGAAAGGCCTACTGATTATTTCTTCTTTTTGTTGTAATGTTCAAATATATTCACACAATAAAACAAATGCTATATATTTTGTTTAGCCAAGGAATACTAGACACACTGAAGTAAGTAAATACTTTCTGACACATGAAAGAATCTACGAATGGAGGAGAAAGCAGATATGTTTCCCTTGAGGAATATACAATGTATAAAAATAGTATAAATATATTTTTCCTTCTTTACTGCATATAAACAGTTAAAAGTAGCAAGGGGAGAGTGTTATCTCTCTATTTTTGTGAATATACCTAGACTTGAAATCAAGTTTTTATACTTCCTAGCCTTGGAAACTTGGGCAACACCCATAGATTCTGTCAGCCTATTTTCTCACCTTAAGATATGAATAATAAAAGTATGTATTTCCCAGGTAGTTGATTAAAGGCAGTAAGAAATGTAAATTTATTCACATAGTGCCTGGCATATTATGTGCATTCAAAAATGCCAACTATTATTATGATTTTCATTTTGCTATATGTGAACATTATATATAATTTCAGTTCTAGCTCTTCAATGGAAAAGTAACTCATTTGAAGAAATAAACACCTGTCTACAAATGTACAATAACCCAAGCAAACTGAGATCAAACTTTTCAAATATTTTAAAACTTTATGAATATTGTACTTAACTTGAGTGAGCTTGAAAAATTAATAATGATAAGTAAGAAATAGGCATGGTTGCTAATTGTTGCTATTTGCCAAATTGTGCGAACTTATATTGTTATAGTGCTTTAAAGTTTAAAGTTTAGTGTCATACTCAGCTCAAGGCAGGGTGGATGGGGTGGATATTGTCTCATTTTAAAACTGACGAAATTGGGACAAAAAGAAGTTATATTACTTTCTAAGTTCACAGAGATAGAAACTGGTTTTTTCTATAATAGAATATTGTTAAACAATCTTAGAAAAATAGAATTAAAAATATCAGAAGGTAACTTTGAAAAGAAATAAAGAAAAATGAATAGTCATATAATGTCTACTAAATATATTCATTCAAAAATATTTATCAAAGCCTGGACACTTTCCCACAGACTCAGCTCTCTCTGTGAACAACATAGACAGGGCTTCTTTCCTCTCTGAGCTTACAGTAGTGCAGGAGATAGAAAATAAAACAAAACATAAATTGATTCTGCATGTGATAGGTTTAAACAAAGCAGCAAACAGGTTGCCAAGAGAAAAGCAGCACAGTTGTGGTGAGTGGAAGTTACTCTAGAAAGGACTATAAGGGAATGTGACCTGCTAGAGGTGAAATTTAAGCTAAGATATGAAGGATGAGAAGGCGACAAAGAAGGACAAGCAAGGAGAACACTTCAGACAAGGACAGACAGTTATGACAAGTGCTTTGTGTTGGGATATATACTGGCCAGATCTGAACAACTGAAAGCCTGTTAGCATGGCTGGAACATAATGAGACTGGAGAGAGGGGCCCAGGTTGAGCCTGGGGGAGCAGGTTGGAGGTGTGGCAGGTCAATCACAGTGAAAAATTTAGATTCTATTTTCAATTTGATGGAGGCCAGTTAATGTTTTTAAACAGGACAATGGCATGATCTCGTTTACATTATAAATGGTCATTTTTTTAATTATAGTTGCTTTACAATGTTGTGTTAGTTTCTGCTGTACAATGAAGTGAATCAGCTATATGTATACATAGATCCCCTCCCTCTTTTGAAGAGAAGCTACTTGAGCTATAAAAGAATGTTAGCAGGGAAATTAATTTAGGAGGTTTTTGTAGTTATTTGAGGGTTAGATTCTTATCTGGCCTGGACTGGGATTGGGGGTGAGGTGAGATACAGTGGAAAGAAGTAAATAAAATAGACATATATTTAGGAGGAAAAATTAACAGACTATCTCCATGGATTGGAGTTATGGAATGAGGAAAGGGGAAGGATGAATGATGACTACTATTTTTTAAAATATGAAGATAATGCCATTTATTGATTGGGGCAGATGGTAAAAAAACAGATTCATGGCATGAAGAGGACTTAAACTGAGATGGCAAAGGCCATATATAATTTATCATCTAAACAGGCATACTTTTGAGAGTGATAGAAGGGGCTTTCAATAATTACTGCAGGACAATTGGCACAAACTAGGATTGACATCCTAGAGATAAGTAATATAAATAGGTGAAAAGAAAGAATAATAGCCAATAATGATGAAGCACTTCATGCCAAGATCATACTTTATTTAAATATTCATTAGTATATTTCTCCCTAAATCTCATTGTTTTTATAGACATTTTGCAGATGAGAATACTGGGGGAGAGAAATAAAGTAACTTGCACAGGTCACAAAGCTAGTGAAGCTATCTCCAGCAGCCAATCTCTGGCCCCTGAACTCTTAACCAGTAAATATTATGGCCCCTCACAGGAATTATTTTTATCATAAGGTGTTGCTTCTTATTTAAAAATGAAAATTACCCTCCTAAAGTGTTAGAAAATACACACAAAGAATATGGTCTGCACATTCTGAGGTGTGCTTCTAAGCATTGGATATCATAACAAAGAGCAAAATGTCATCCTTACAAATGATCTTGTTTTACATCTAAGAATAGACACCTGGCTTGACGAAACCGTAAGTCTGACATAAGAAAATCATCAATATGTCAGTAAATATTTTGTTTTAAAAAAATCTCAAGGGCACCTTCCAGCACCCCAAATTATTCAAATTCTATTGGACATATTTTTTCATATCTTTTGAACCTCTAATCTTAGGTCGCCCTAACAATCCTCCTACTCACATTTGTAGGCAGCAAATGTGGTTTTCAGTACCAGAAAAACCTCTTAGAGTTCTTAATCAAGAGAAATGGTTCTTTGGTATTGTTTTACTACTTGTAATGAATTGATTTAATTAAGATTGCAGTAGTTATAACCAACGGAACCTGACTCTGCGCAACTTAATGAAAAAGGGACTTTATTGGAAAAATAGCCTGGCTATTCACAGAATCCCAGGCACAGCTAAGAAAATACACTCCAGCTGGATGAGTAGAAATGATGACTAGCTGAAGGAACCAGGAGCAGGGGGTGGGAGACCTTCTCCCTTCAGTGCTGCCTTTATCGAAGCTCAGTTCTAATTATTTCCAGTTTCAAGGTGTCTCCATTCAAGGTTTAAAATTCTCAGGAGAGATGATCTAATGGCCTGGCTTTGGTCTAACCCTGGATCATTCAGCTAGGGCTGGAAATGCAAGACTCCAAAAAGGGCCTAAGTCTTTGAACTGTCCTGTTCAGGGAATGGGGAGTTTCTATAGGCCAGAAGTTCAACCCAATGGGCATCTCCTACATTCTACCATATAGATGTTGTTCACACATGCACACACAAACACATACACACACACACACACACACACACACACATCCCATGTTATTCTCCTCTATCCAAAATGTACCTGCCTAACACAATCCAGCCATACTACACAGGCACTCTTCTTCCCCAGAGGAGGTAACTGGAAGTCAACAGCCAGCTAATCTATTTAGAGATGACATAATGCATCCTTAAAGTGTCCAGTAGAGCCAATTGTCCTCAAATTCCATTGCAACATTCAAAAACTTTAGAAATGAAAATTTAACACCTTTCCTATATTATATAATAAAAAAGAAGAAATGCATAAAATACATATTCTTTTATTCAAAATTTTAAAAATGGGAAAATTATTCCATTGAGCAAACAAGAAACATTTTGGTCCTAATATTTGCAAGTGTCACAAAACTCTAAGAGCATATATCTCTTCTCTTCTCAATTTCTTTGTCTTCAGTTCTTATTCTAGCTGACTGGGGTAGAAGCATTTCTCGTTTGGGGATTCCTTTCTAAGACCACTAGCTAAGTGTATAGCATCAGAATAAGAATTAAAGTTTATGGACTATTAAGTGTGATGCTAAGAAATGTTACTACATGGATTCTGGTCCCTTTATTTTGATTAAGGGACATTTTTTCAGAGAATATTCTGAATCCTGAAACTACCTGCCAATCCTCACAAGGTGTGGTTTGCTTTTAACTGACCATTTAGCTGAATTTTCAATATGTCATTCTATTGTTATATAAGGTCAGATGCTTCTGGATTAAATGTGGTTGGTAAGAATAGTGGGTATTTATGTAGCTGGTTCCTCATTTTTTTTACAGTCACATATCTTGGTCAATTTTAGGGATGGGAGTTCTGTGCTATTAAAACTGCAATTTTCCTTCATCTCTAAAATTAGGATCAATATTTTTCACCCATTTAATAAGTACTTAATTTTTTGATAAGTATACATGATCACAGGCATTTACTGAATAGATTATCCTGACCATAAGATTGTTGATATTAATGATAATCTTCAAAAATATTCTGAATCAATCAAAAATATTTATAGTCTCTGGGTTTTTCTGAGAAGTCCACTTCCAGAGCTGACTCTTAATTTTTAATTTGAACTATCTCACTAACAGGTCATTCATATTTAACAATTGTTATCCTGAATGTAATGTAGTTCTTGCATTAGGGCCTACCCATGCAGGAAAACTGGACAATGGTAAGTACCTCTGGAAGTTCTGACCACTTGAAGAAAAGTCCTTGTGAGTGAAAGCAAGGCAACTACATACTACATGTAGACACTAGTGAAATATGAACCTTGAATATTTACTGTGTCTCTCATCTCCTGCATTTCTGCACCACTGTAATTGGTACACTGTGGCACAGAGAAAACATACTTCCATTTTTTTAAACTTTGAGTCATTATTTTGTTTTCATATCATCTTAAATGCCATATGGTATGCAAATCTGTAAAATAACAAAAATACAGATTCCCATACTCTTCTGTCACTCCTTTGTAATTAGCAATGAACTACGTAGAGTACCAGGTATCTGGGGCTTCATTTGGCTTGTGTGGCTCCCTCACGAGCTAGAGCAGAGCATAAGCAGCTTGCCCCACTGATGGAGAATTTCAGAGCTCAGTCCCTGTTAACTCACTCAGAAAACACAGCTGTGCATGCTACCTCTGAATGCCCGCCTCAAAAAAGATGCATTTTTAAGTCACTGCCCTCACTGGAATTCAGTGTTACATGATAAAAGCAAACAACTACCAGGATTGCCAGAAAGAAAAATATTACACTACCTTATATAAAGCAAATCTTTGGGCCTTGAATCTCTACTCACTTGAAGATCACTCTGACACAGGGTTTCTATACAGATTTCCTCACTTATGATGTATATATTGCTTTATGAAAAATGATATTATTTTTTACATAGAAATGATTTTTTTAATTTAATAGTTTTAAATGATAAAATATTTTTAGGGGAAAATTCACTTTGGTAACACTATAACAAAAATAAAGAAATTCAGGATAATAGTTACCTCTGGAGAAAAGTAGATAAGTTTGGGGTGGAATATACAGGAATCTTAAAAGTCTTAGGACTTTTATTCCATAAACTGAATTATGGATACACAGGGCTCTATTTTATTATTAATATTTATGATTATTTTTAATATTTTAGATTCTTTAAATTATGTAGACATATTGTACGTGCAATAATGTTTACCAGTTTTTTTTCTTTTCGATTTTCTTTGCTTTGCCAGTCTGGATTTTTGCCATTTCAGAAGTGTGAAATTTTTATACAGTCAATTCTGTTAGTCTTTTCATTTATAGCTCCTGACCTACTTGGTTAAGAAGATCTTCTGTACCACAAGATTATAAAAATATTCTCTTTTATTTTCTTCTACCAGTTATACAATGTTTTGTTGTTGTTTTTTTTAAAGTCTTTATTTCTTTTTAGAGCAGATAAAAAAGTTCACAGCAAAACGGAGAGAAAGATACTGAGATTTTTCATATACCTCCTGCCCCCACACAAGCATAGCCAGCATCCCTTTTCCGAATGGTACATTTTTTATCAAGTATGAACCTACATTGACACACAAAGTCCATAGTTTACATTAGGGTTCACTGTTGCCTTTGTATAGTCTGAGATTGGACAAATGTATAATGCCATGTTTTTATCACTGTACTAACATACATGGTATATTTTCACTGCTCTGTGCTCCACCTATTCATGCTCCTCCCCACTCCTCAGCAGCTAGTATTTTTTAACCATTTTCATCATTACTTTTTTGAACTAATTTTGGCCCAGTAAATATTAGGCAATGATTATAAAAATAAACATTAAAACACTGTTAAGTGTTTGAAGTTGAATTATCCCTTATCATTAAAAATTTCTTTTAAAGTATATATGACATATTGAATTAAATTCAGCCTTGTTTTCAAAAATATGGCAAATATCTCTTGCCTCTCTTTGGTGTTTGTGCCTCCTTTTGTCATGTCAGTAACAAAATGTACACTAGAAAGACATTATTCTTAACCACACAGGGCTTCTTCTTTGCACAATTTTACTTCATGTTCAGAAAACAATGTGAATGGTGGTGCCTTGAGTTATGCTAAATGAAATTTATTAACATCTGTATCCTCTATTACGCAAATGATACATTTAGAGAGAAAAAAAAAACCCATAAGGGTGAAACTAGAGAAAGGGCTAGCTATCTACTTAAATAAGAGGGGTTATTTTTATTTGACAGGACCCATAATTCTAGCTTCTCTTTAGGTATGCTTTCTCAGTCTGTGAATTTTGCCTGATATCAAAAAGCTTACTAAAGTAGATTAAGAGTCGTGGCACCTCTTCTATACCCGTAAACCATCAATACTTTACTGTGCATTCTACATTCAGTTCAGGAGACATTAATTTGAGCTTAATATGTCTTCCATGATTTGCTATGATGAAAACTGAGAATACAATGAATAATAACATAGACCCTGCCTTCAATTTGTTAATAATTGATGAAAAGACAAATATGGGAACCTAATTATCATGTCATATGATGAAGTCAATAATGGAAAGACATGTAAAAGGGATGTATGAGGTAAGGGAATTCTATAATATCTAATCTAATATTACAGGAAAAATTAAAAGAATAAATAAGATTTAACTTTTAATCTATCAAAATGTGCTTGTATTTTACAGAACATACATCTCTCTCAAAACTCTTGCTAAACTTCATATAGGAAAAAAAATTTACTTTCTCTAAACTCAATGCAATATTTTTAACAAAACAATTTGTGGAAAAAGAAAACCAACTTGAGTTATATTCCCAGTACAACTGGAAGAATTTCAGAATTACCTGGAGATTATTTGAAATGTGCTTTAATTGTTCTGATGTTGAAGGAAATAAGAAAGTCATCACAATGTTGCCCTTGGTATGAGACTTCCCTGGCCTTTCTGTACTTGTCTCACACACTTTTCCACAGTGTCTTCTATTTTTAGCTTTTGTTTTTGTCTACTGTTACACAATGAATCATAAACCAGTTGAAAATGTTATGAAGAAGAATGTGGAAATGAAAGCAAAGCAAGTGAGAAAGTTTTATTTCAATGAAATAAAGCTAAGATGTTTTGACAAAGAAGAGCATGCTAAAGAAATTGCATGCATGCTTTAGAACACATTATTAGGGTTTGCACTATAATGATAATGATAAAATAATACAACAAAATTTATAAATTAGCATTCATATGTATGAAGTGACAAGAATATAGCATTCTTCATTGGAAAAGCATGCAAAATAATTGGCAAAATTGATAGAGAGACAGGTTACTCAAGGGCTCAGATTCTTTACTATTGCTGATTCAGATGACAATAACAATGTCAGAGAAGTTCAAGATGAAGGAAATGGCAGAGAAAAATGAGTTGGCAAAAAAAGTTGTCTTTCAAAGCAATTCTGAGAAGTTCCACAGAATCAAGATGCTATACTCATGTTATGGATGGACTCTTTGTATCTCCCCAAATTTCATATGTTGAAGGCTTAAGCCCCAACGTGATAGTTTTTGGAGTTGGAGCCTTTGGGAGGTAATTAGGTTTAGATGAGGACATGAGGGTGGTGCCTTCATGATGGGATTAGTGCCCTTATAAGAAGAGGATGAGAGATCAGAATTCTCTCTCCCTCTCCTTGTGTACGAAGAGGAGGTCATGTGAGAGGTAGGCTATCTGTAAGCCAGGAAGAAAGCCATCAGCAAAAACCAAATCTGCTGGGATTTTGGTCTTGGACTTGGACTTCGCATCCTCCAGAATTGTGAGAAATAAATGTCTGTTGTTTAAGCCATCCAGTCTATGGTATTGTGTTATAGCTGCCTGAGTAGACTAAGACAGCTCATATCATCAAAATAATTGTGGAAGCTACGATAACTCTCTGTGAAGAAATTGCTATTTTCCTTCCCTAACTATAAAAAAAAAAAAAAAAAAAAATCAAAGATGGCTATACTGCCAAAGAAAATTTTGTTGTTGATGAGACAGAATTGTTTTGGAAGCAGTATTCTCTGGTAGGTTTATCTTTCAGGAGAAGGTAACCATCTTCATAAAGTTATGAAGTCTTCTAGCTGACTGACACTACTTATCCAGGTACTTGTGCTACTAATGTTATGTTAAACCTAAATTGGTCTATAATATATTTTGAAAAATACATTTACTCAAAGGAATCACCAAAGGAAAATTGCAAGTTGTTTGTAAATTCTCAATGCCTACTTGACAAGGGAGGGTCTTTGAGAATTATGTACAATCTTATCTCTGACCCTTAATTTTAAAAAAATCTTGCAAACAAAGCTCTAAACATTTTTGACCTCTTAACATTCAGCCAGGAATGTGGAATGCAGCCCTACCATCCACATGATTATCTACCCTGCAAATATGACATTGCATTTGTAACCCATGGACCATATGTTTATTATCCATGAGGTTATCACAGTTATCAAAATTTATTATTCTCAATAATTTATGCAAAACATGGTCCAGGGTGCAGACGTCAAACAAGAATCTTTACGAAAAATTTTTGGAAACATTTTGACAGATAACAAAGGCTTTAGAATTTACCAACCAGGTATGGCAAAAAAAAATATTTCTACATCAACACCAAGAGATATAATAAAAAACGAACTCCACAATTTGTGGTTGATTTAAAAGGTTTTGTAAAGGTGGTTGAGGACAGAGTGAAAATTATTGTTCCTGAAGAGGGATGTTAACTTTGAAGAAGTTGATGAAAACGATGCTAGATAGTTCTTGAAATCTCATGCAGGGAAATTAATAATCACACTTGTTCAGGAAGGTATATGATACTCGTTTGAAGAAGATGGAGATGATGACAACTTTAAGAGTCACACAGTCACATCACAGGTGCCATATTCGTACTTTGAAGGAATATATGGGTCATACAAATATAATGGTAAACAATACCCTTCAATGTGTCAGCTAAATAACGAAAAGTTCTCTTTTAAATATTGTATGATGTCTCTTACCATGATAGTTCAGATTTTCCAGGAAGCAGACACCAGGGAATAATTAAAATGGAAACAGATTTATTGAAACACGTATGACAGTAAAGGGACAAGGATGATTAGATGGTTATTACTTTGAGACCACAATGCAGGTCTGATATGTGTGATGAGGAGGAGAAAGGAACAGAAGAAAGATTGTGTAGGAAGAATCTCAGACTCTGAGAAAGGTCTGGGCAGCTGATGGGGAGAGGAGACCCAGAGCAGAGATTTTCTGTTGGAGGCATTAGATATGGGTCAGAAATGGCTGACTCTGGTAAGTACCCTTGCTGTGCACACTCATGGGTGAGAAGCAGCATGAAGCTTGCTGTTCTGGTATCTCCACAGCAGTAACATATATAGGGGAACTATGTCAGTTCTTCTGGGTTTGATATTTACTTAAAGTTTCTCCTCCATCACCTACCTCCTCTGCATGTCACTTTCAGCAATCCATCCACTGACTGCTTCAACATTCCTTGTCTCTTTCTACCACATTTTTCTTCACTATCAATCTCAACTAATAATGGTTCAATACAGGAAATTGCTTTCAATTTTATTTTCTGAACCCTGTCAATAAATTTATTTATTGTTATGTTTTATTTATGGTATTTATTTTAAATGTAAATTTTATGTTACAGCATCATGTGTAAGTTGTAGTATTTTGAATGCAAATTTTAATGACCATATTAATTATTCAGTGATCAGAGAGCAATATTTTAAGTTCTTTGTCTTATTTTGATAGTTTGATACATATATAGATATCTTTAATTAAAAAAATTAATTTGGTATTTTGGACTTACATGGGAAATTGTCAGGAAAAAAAATGCTGTTATTATTTGTTTAAAGGTCTTAGGCAACTTGGAGTATCTCTTAAGTTTTAGGGACTTTTGAATTCAGGATATATTTCAAACTCCTGAACATCTCATCTTAAAGCCTATATCCACTTCTCCAATTAACCTGATTTACTATTTCATAGCTCATATTTTATCCCGTAGTAATACTGAAGAGCTTGCAGTTACCCGAATGCCTTATTATACTTCAGATTTGCATTTCTTTAGTTATGCTGGTCTCCATGACTAGAGTGCCCCCATTAGCCTCCATCTTCCTCAACCTGGTTAAATCACACACACACTCAAACCCTTGGCTTAACTATCATTTCTCCAAGTTGGCTGCACATTCTCCTCTGTTCTTCATGCTCCAGGGATGCCCACTACATATTTATCTTATTCCTTGGCTTTGGAAGTCAAGAACAAAGACTTATGTTCTAAAGAAGACAAAGACTGAATCAAAAAGGTAGATGTGCCACATCAGAAAAAAAATCAAACTTTTTTTTGAGAAGAGAAGTTTAATTATAAAATAAATTCTGCTCACAAAAATCACTATCTCTTATTGTGTTACAGTTCTACAAATATCTTATGTAACTACAAAATGTGCTGTAACTAATGTTCTCTTTTCAATCTAAAGTACTTATCAAATGAATTAGAGTTTATGAATCAATGCATTTATATTTCTTTCATGATAACATGACCAAACATTACTGCATGATTTGCAACTAAAGTTCATTTTTCTCTAAAAGGATTAATTATATAATCTTTTTCCCTGTAACTGATATATAAGTTAATGATGTGAACCTCCACAGTAATATTTCTAAATTAAAAGAGTCACTTGGGGATAACTGAATGCTTTTAAACTAATATTTGAGGATGATTCTACCAATTCATATGAAATCTCTGTTGTCTATTACAATTGTTGATGAAAAAAGAAAAAATTATTAAAATGGCTTACTATAAAATTTAATGTATGTTTTTATATATATGGTGTCTCCAAATGCGTAATTACAAAAGAAATTACACTTGTATTTTTCAAACCACCTACTTTTATTTTATATATTTAATCTGCTTATCTCAATTTTTGGATAAGGTGGCAATGAATCTGACAAGGTGGATAGTGGGACTTAATTAATCAGGCAATATGAGATGCCCTGAAGCTGTTGTATACGTGTCAGAATTGGCAAAATATCCACTTTCTACAAGCAAGAAAAAGTTGTATTTCACAGTTATGATGCAATTACAATGTTATTTCACAGCTGTCAAAAAGCATAGTCATGAAATGTGACTTTTTAAAGTATGTACTTAAAAAACTTTTTCAACATTTTAACTAAGAATATTTCAGAGATCCTACAAATATTATAACTAGAAGCACCTTAAAGAGGAAATTAGCCAATAAAATCTTTTATATGACTTTCAATAGAATAAAAAATTCTGTATTCTAGATTCAGTGGGTATTACACAGCCTTATGTGTATGTATGTATATAAAACAAAGCATATAAAGCAAGCTTACAAATTTATAGATATGCAGTCTAACAAAGAAAAAAACCAAGGATCAATCGAAAAAGGAAATAAATTTAAAACATAGTAAGGAATGTTTATTTTTTAAACCTCCTTTCATAACCGTCACCCATAGTTTAGACGTAAAGTGGAAGACATATAGCAATACAACATAAAAAGACACATGAAGAGATTGGTGCAAAGGGATAAATGAGTACAATAATGAATAGAAATCAAACTGACTTTAGTACACAAAATGTATGCCACAACATCCTCTCTAATTGCTAAAAATCAACTGCAAGTTAAGCTTTGAACGTCCTAATAGACAACAGAGAGAAGAATAATTAGATCAAATATTTACATTGCCCATGATGTAAAATCTAGACCAGATTGTTAGAAGCCAGGCAATATTTCCTAAATTCTCACAGAAACAATTCCAGTGGGTTATTATGTTAGGCATTCTGTAATGGGTGGATTAATCTTCTAGAGCATACCTAAAAGGGCACTGTTGTGGTAAGCATCCTCTAAGATGGAATCAAAGTAAAAAGGGAGTAACAAAAAACATAAAAGAAGGGAGTCTAAAATCTTCCTGTTTTACCACCTTCAAAAGTATCCAATTTGTGAAAGAACTATTTACATATAATAATAATAATAAATTAATGTGCAACATTTATAAAAGTATCAATAGATGAGGTGTTTATAATGGACAAGTGCAATTTAGTCCACAAACAATTCCTTTTTCTAAGTCTAGTTCTGAACAGATATCACTGAAAACTTTGTCATCTTGCACCATTTCCTTGAGAAGATAAGGAGAACTAACAGTGGAAAAAGAGTACTAAAGCCCAATTTCTCGTCTCGTCTCATGTTTTCCTAAGAAGCCCAGCTTTGCATTTTTTAAGAGGAAATTAGCTTGACATTTCTGAGTGTTGAAGGGATGTTCAATAAACTTATATTAGGATTTGGAAGAAAAAAGTAAGACTCCGTTTTAAACAGAAATGGAGCATCATAGACCAAACCATGTTTCAAAGAACACTAATCCTGTGAGATATGCAGTTGTGAGACATGAAAAACTGGAGAATCACAAGTCACATTATCAAATCCATAGCTCTGTGAAATTACTGGAGGAATGAAATTTTAGTATTTTTCCAAATGTATCAATATATAACCTCAGTATTTTTTAAAATCCATGCAAAACACTATCGTTAAAACTAGAATAGATCAGACTCAGTGTGGTTAGAGAGAAACACAGCTGGAGAATGAATAAACATAAAAAATAGTGAATGATAAAATACACTATTGAGAGAGATTCTTGCACAATTCTAGAAGTATAAAATACACCTGAAATATTTTATTTAGCTTGATCTTTTAAGCCATTTTCCAGTAGGAAACTTGTAAAATGTTTATGAAATTCTGGCTAGTTATATCATTTAAACTCATAGTCCTTATGTACTTCACGCATAAAGATATGCACAAAATACCTTAGCTGGTAATAATGTAGACCCGACACTAGTATTCATAGAGGACTAGAGTAACAATTTGATATAATTTAAAGTAGAGTATCAGTGTTTGTTACTACCAGCTTGGGAGACTTAGGTGCCTGATTAATAATTTCTAGGTCTAGTCTTAAGAACTCCTGCTGTACTTGAAACAAATTGCTACCTTACATTTACATTTGGGACTGTTGAGTAGATATCTGTCCTTTGCAAAAGAATGATTCTGAATTACAAAAATCCATAATTTATTAGAACATTTCTTAAAATAAAACTTGTTAAAAGTAAAAGCAGCATAAATATATTAAACAACTATAAACATAGATAACTATTGAATTAAAATTCTTGTAACAATGAGAGCAAGGAGAATGGGGAAGAGCAACTTTTGACATTTGTGTGGACATTTCACAAATTTAATTCATATATGAGTTACTGTTTGATGATCAGAAAATGTACTATTTCAGTTTTGATCTTGTTGGAACACTAAAAACAGTAAAAATGCTGTTCAAAAATGAGATTTTATACTGAACATCGACTCGTTTATTGCTGTATGCCATTTGTGTGAATGGGCTTTATAAGTTGACAGGGCTTACTTTTTTTCTCTCTCAAGTTCAATGAAAACAGTTTTCTCTCAAAATGTTTGTCACAACCTTTGGACATACAAAACCCCAGGGAGAGAAAAGTAAACATAGGTATATACACATCTATCAATCTTTTGATATTACAAACCATCCAGGCAGGGGAATAGATGTTTAGAAGACTAGCAGAGGGACACTAGTCTTTCACTTCTAGGTCACTTATACAAAGCTTACTTCCAACATGTAACATTGTGCTCAACTATTAGCAGTATGCCACTGGAGAAAATATAATCCAGCAAGAAATAATAATTTTAGCAAATAACAAAACAAAATTCATTGATTAAATAACTACACTGATGGACCATATTTTAAAATATTTAATAACCATTTAACTTAAAGAACTTGCTTCTCCTCATGGACTGAACCAGACTGGCTTAGTTGGTTAACACCTGATAGTAAGTCTGAGGTCCAAGCAAACTCTGAAAGAAAGTTAGTATTAATCATTTTTCCCCCACAATCTGCCTCAGTCTCGGTGAGTTGTTTAAAAGCTTTGCATCATTGTTTAGGTAGATTTAGTACTTACACAATTATTTTAATAATCTAATATAATCTTCTTACTAGCTACTCATTATCGCCATATCTATATCTTTTCACTGTAACTAAACTCTTGATTGTTACCTTTTAAATTTTCTTCATGTCCTGACTATCAATAATGCCATTGCTATTGATAAGCACACTGAGGTTTGTGGTGTCTTGAATTGGTCCCTCCTCATCCCTCTCTTTCCAAACCTCTGTGAAACCTTGAAAACCAGCAGCCTTGCATTCATGGTAACTGTGAATACAAGCAACCTAGCAGCTGATGAAGGCACCAAAATGAGTTTACACCTCTCCCCAAAATTTCATCATCAGAGAATTTTCCCTATTTGACCTGTCGGGCAGCTCCCTATAAAAGTCCCATTTTTTAGGACTTGTCTTTATTTAACTTGACTCAGAGCTCACTTAGGGTTAAGAGCACTAAACCTTGGCATATGTTGAAAATAATCTGTGATAATTGTTTAAAATAGCAGCTTTCTGAGGCAGTGATACCAGCTGATGCAAACAACAGCCTGGTCACAAACTTAAAATTATGACTTGAAAAATGAGACATTCATTGGTGGCTTTGAGTACTCCAAAATATTGCTGAGGATCTAAAGGCTAAACACATGGAGCAGGGCTGTGTTTGTATCTAAAGAAGACCTGAGGAGCCCTATCCCCTCACCTCAGGCTGATCCTGAGGTTCTGTACGAGCAGAAAGTGAAGGATAAGGCAGAGATGTAAACTACCAGACTATTGAAAGCATTCCCTAACAAACAAGCAGAACCTCTTGGCAAAGAGTGGGAGACCCTTTGGTTTAAGGCATTTAATAAAATCTCTGAAAAATCATTACCTGACCACTAGGGTAAATCAAGGTGAGACTTTGGTGGCCACGGGCAACAAAAGAATACAGACTTTTAAAGAATTAGGCTGGAAAGGTCACTAAATAATCAAATAGCAGCAACACACAGAAAACAAAACAATAAAACTAACAAGGACATTGATAGGGAAGAAGGGAGGTGGGAAGAATCTAAGTGCCAGAGTTATCACATTTTACTTTTTAAATTTCCAGTTTTCAACAATAAGCAAAGTTATGAGTCATGCATAGGAAGAGGAAAATATGACTTATACACAGTGAAAAAAAGAAAAACATTCTATAGAAGCTGCCCATAAAGAGAAGCACATATGTTGGATTTAATTTTTAAAAATGATATAAATCAAGTATTATAAATATGTTCAAAGAATGAAAGGAGACCATATCTAAAGAATTAAAGGAATGTATGAAAACAATATTTTACCAAATAGAGAATATCAATAAAGAGATAAAAATTACAAAAATAAACCAGGTAAAAATTCTGCAATTAAGAAGGAAAACTATAGAAATTTTTTAAAAGTTCAGTAGGAGTTCAAGTACAGGCATGAGCTTGCAGAAAAAAAGATCAGCAAACTTGAAGATAGGCCAATTGAGATAATTCAGACTGAGGAACAGAAATAAAAAAGAACAAAGAAAAAGGAACAGAGCATGAAACCTGTGGAACACTATAAACATACAAATGTAGACATAATGAGGGTCCATGAAGGAGAAGAGAGAAAGGAGAAATAAAAAAATATAAAAATTGTCTTAGTCTGGGCTGCTATAACAAAATAACATAGACTGGGTGGCTTATAAGCAACAGAAATTTATTTTCTCACAGTTCTGGAAGCTGAAAACTTCAAGGTCAAGGCACTGGCAGATTCCATGTCTGGTGAGAATCTTTCCTAGTACATAGACATTCATCTTCTCACTGTACCTTCAACTGGTAGAATGGACAAGTGGGCTATCTGGGGTCTCTTATAAGGGCACTAATCCCGTTCATGAGGGCTCTGCCCTCATGATCTAATCACCTTCCAAAGACCCCCACCTCAAAATACCATCACATTGGGGATTAGGTTTCAACACACGAATTTTGGGGGACACACATTCAGTCCACGGAAAAGATATAATGGCTGAACACTTTCCAAATTCGATGATAAACATTATCTTCACATCCAGGAAGCTTAGGAAACTCCAAGAAAGTCACATCTAGACATATCATAGTGGAAAGCCTAAGTCAAAAATAGAGTCTTAAAAATAGCAACAGAGAAACAATTAATCACATAGAATGAATCCTCAGTAAGATTAACTGCTGGTCTCTTATCAGAAGCCATAGAGACAGAAGGATGAGATATTCAAAGTACTGAAGGAAAAAGATTTTCAACTGAGATCTTAATTCAGCCAAACTATCATACTAACATGAACGGGAAATTAAGCATTCCCTGACAAACAAAAACAGAGAGAATCCATATGTCCACAGAAAAACTTGTATGTGACTATTCATAGTGATATTATTTATAGTAGCCAAAAATAGGACATAACCTAAATATTCATCAATAGGTGAATGGATAAACAAAATGGAGCATATCCATAAAATAGGATATTATTTTTAAAAGGAGTAACATAGTGATAAATACTGTAACATGGATGAAGCTTAATAACGTTATGCCCACTGAAAGAAGCCAATCGCAAAAGACCACACATGATACCATTTATGCAATGTATCCTTAATAAGGAAGCCTATAGAGACAAAAAGTAGATTAGTGGTTGTCATGGCTTAGAGTGAGAAGAGTCTCTGTTCTGACTGCTTGAGTATGGAGTTTCTTTTTGCAGTAATGAAAACATTCTAACATCAGTTGTGATGCACAACTCAATATCCTAAAAACTACTGAATTGTACACTTTAAAAGGGTAAATTTTATCATATGTGAATTATACCTCAATAAAACTATCATAGGGACTTCCCTGGTGGCGCAGTGGTTAAGAATCCGCCTGCCAATGCAGGGGACACAGGTTCGATCCCTTGTCCGGGAAGATCCCACATGCCGCAGAGCAACTAAGCCCATGCATCACAACTACTGAAACCTGTGCACCCTAGAGCCCGCGTGCCACAACTGCTGAGACCACGCATCACAACTACTGAAGCCCGCGTGCCTAGGGCCCGTGCTCCACAAGAAAAGCCACTGCAATGAGAAGCTCACGCACCACAACAAAGAGTAGCCCCCGCTCACCTCAACTAGAGAAAGCCCTTGTGCAGCAATGAGGACCCAACGCAGCCAAAAAAGATAAAATTAAAATAAAATAAAATAAAACTGCCATAAAAATCCTCTCCATTCCCTCCAAAAAATGTGAAATAAAGGATTTTCCAGATATTCAAAAGCTGAAAGAATTTACCACAAGCAGACCTACATATATAAATGAATATTAAATTATATCATTCAGGGAGAAGAAAAATGACACCACATGGAAATCTGGATTTATACAAAGAAATGAAGAACACCACCAGTAGTAAATATGTGAGTAAACAGAGAATTTTTTTTTTTAATTCTAAAATTATCTTTTAAAGGTTCAAAGCAGACAAAAAAAAATGTATGTGTTGTATGGTTCACAATATGTAGAGAAATAAATTACACAACAATAGTGCAAAGTCTGGCAAGGTAGATAAGTAAAGATATTTTAAGGTTCACGTACTATATCTGAAGTGGTAAATTTTACTCTAAATTGACTGGACTAAGATAAGTATTTTAAATCCTAAAGCAATGACCCAAAATAATACAACAAAAATTATGTCTATTAAGCCAATATTGAAAGCAAAATAGAATTACAAAAATCCTCGATTAACCAAAAATGCATAAACAATAGGAAAAGGAGAACGAAACAGATGAGAAAAAAGTAAAACTAATCGAAAGGTGGTAAATATAAATATACCCATATAAATAATGGCATTAAGTTTAAATGGACTAAATGTCCCAATTAAAAGGAAGAGTGTCAGATTGCATAAAAAAAAGCAAGACCCTACTACTCAGCCCTGAATAAAGATGAAATCTTGCCATTTGTGACAACAGGGATGGACCCTGAGGGTATTATGCTAAGTGAAATAAGTCAGATGGAGAAAGACAAACACTGTATGATTTCACTCATAAATGGAATATAAAAAAACAAACAAAATAAATTAACAAACCAAACTAAACAAAAACAAACACACAGATACACAGAACAGTGTAGTGGCTACCAGAGGGGAAAGCGGGGTGTGTGTAATGGTTAAAGGGGATCAACTGTATGTTGATGACAGATGAGAATTAAATTTTTGGTGGTGAGCATAGTATAGTGGATATAGAAGTAGAAATATAATATTATATACATGAAACATATAATGTTATAAACCAATGTTACCTCAATAGAAAATACATTTAAAAAGGCAAGACCTAACTATATGCTTTCTTCAAGAAATCTATTTTAAATACAAAGATACAGATAGTTAAAAGCAAAAGGATGGAAAAAATGCAAAAATGAATTAAAAGAAAGCAGGAATGGCTATATTAAAGCAAGCCAGACATTACAGCAGATAAAGTAATGAATTAAAATTGTTACACAACAAAATTCTTGTTTTTTTTTTTTTTTTTTTTTTTTTTAAATTTATTTATTTATTTATTTATTTTTGGCTGTGTTGGGTCTTTGTTTCTGTGCGAGGGCTTTCTCCAGTTTCGGCGAGCGGGGGCCACTCTTCATCGCGGTGCGCGGGCCTCTCACTATCGCGGCCTCTCTTGTTGCGGAGCACAGGCTCCAGACGCGCAGGCTCAGTAGTTGTGGCTCACGGGCCTAGTTGCTCCGCGGCATGTGGTATCTTCCCAGACCAGGGCTTGAACCCGTGTCCCCTGCATTGGCAGGCGGATTCTCAACCACTGCACCACCAGGGAAGCCCCAAAATTCTTGTTTTAAAGGAGGCTTTCTTCTACCCAGGGCTATAAGAATCAAATACATATAAAAGAGTCATAAATAGAAAATAAAATCATATTCAGTGTGTACATGAAAAGTAACCTAATTCTCTTCCTGAAGTTATTTCTTATATTTAAAATAAACAGCGAAATCTTAGAGCACTTTCTTGAAAAGAATTATGCCCCAATAGACGAAATGAACTTGAGTAAATTACTTCTCACTCTCTCCAAAGCAGACAGCCTTAATATGTTCTAATTTATTTATTTATTTATTTTTGGCTGCGTTGGGTCTGCATTGCTGCACACGAGCTTTCTCTAGTTGCGGTGAACGGGGGCTACTCTTCGCTGCGGTGAGCGGGCTTCTCACTGCGGTGGCTTCTCTTATTGCGGAGCACAGGCTCTAGGTGTGCGGGCTTCAGTACTTGTGGCACGCAGGCTCAGTAGTTGTGGCTCACGGGCTCTAGAGCTCCGGCTCACTAGTTGTGGTGCATGGGCTCAGCTGCTCCACGACATGTGTTATCTTCCCCGACCAGGGCTTGAACCTGTGTCCCTTGCATTAGCAGGTGGATTCTTAACCACTGGGCCACCAGGGAAGTCCAATATGTTCTAATTTTATAACACAACTTGTGTTGTTGTGATTGTGGTTGTTTTCACTCTAGTGAAGAGAAAATTATAAGGTAGTATGCATTCAGAGCAAAGGCCTGGATCTGAAGTAATCCAGGCCAGAGTTTTAATTCCAGCTATACAATGTACTTGTTTAGGCAGATTACTAAACCCTTCTGATATTTCCTAGTATTATAGTTAGGATTATAGATACTAAATAATTAGCAAAACATTTGGGAAATGGTTAGAATAAATGAATAGTAACTAGTATTATATCATAAAGCATTGGAAAATTGGGATTTAATGTCTAAGGTAAAATACCTGCACACAAAAAGAGCTTTATTACTGTATTGCATACTGTAAACGTATTTTCCTCTTTTATACATAAATATCAAGCACTTATTAATAAGCTTTAAATGGATAGTTCAATAAACATCACATTTTATGAAGTGAATTATTTTGTATTCTGTCATACATGATTATAACAGAAGGTAATAAATATCTTTTAAAAAATCTATTATTGCAGGCTTTTAGCTAAGAGGGCTGAAGGCATAATGGAATATTGACAATGAACCATATGATTATTTCTCTTATCACCTATATTATTATTTTAAATAGTTTTAATTCTATGACCATAAAAAATTCTAAATTAGCTAATTCTAAAACATATAATTAGGCTGTATGTGCTATCTCTTTGTTTCCAGTCATTTAAAGAACCATAGATGATCTAAAAATTAACCATAGGAACTGCCTGTCCTTTTTAGACTTGTAGGAATACTTAAATATTATCCTCTCAGCATCTTCTAAATCTCAAAGTTGGTGGCACATTTTGAAATGAATAGCAAGATACTATGACAACAATCCTCTCAAATACTCATTATTAAGAAAATAATACAATTTATTCTGAATTTTCCCCTTTAGGATGCAATAAAACTGCCAGTGATCTCAATTATAATTAGATATAGTGAATTAATGCAAAGTTCCTGTCAAGATTTTAGCTTTGTGACTATAGAATATTGTGTCAGTTTAGTTGCATTTGAAAAGTGTTAAGTGGATATTTAAATCTGAAGTAATTTGGTTTTACTCTTATTGTGCTTATCTTAAAATGTTAGGTTCACCTAAAACCCAATGGGTAAACTAGGCCTTAAAATTAAATCATATTGTGTTATTTAGCCATAATACTAGGAGTGTACCTTAGAAGCTTAGGGATGAAATGAAATTCCTACATCATTAAGATGCCCTGTAATTCCATATATAATGTGTGAATTCCTTCACATTATCCAAGGTGTTTCTTACTGTTGTAATGAGCAATAGGCAACATATAAATGTACCTTCCCACAGATGTTCCTAACTCACTGAGGTGAAAAAAAGAAGGGAAAAACAAACAAACAAACAAACATTTTCTGGTTAACCTGATTAAAAGGAGCTTACTGTAAGTATATATGGAGATATAAAAAAAATAAGGAAATATTCTCAATAGTCTTATTGAGAATTAGGAAATAATTCACAGTCATTCAGAGGACATAATAGATTTGTAGCCTAACAGCAGTTCTGGTTATTTAATGGTAAATTTTATAGTTTTCTATATGTTATGTCAAGATTCTAGACATCCATTCTCATCTTTTCTTTGTACTAGATGTTACCTGGGTTCAGATCCTAGTTCCACCACTTACTATGTAAGCTTGATGAAGTTATTTAAGCTATACTTTAGTGATACCTGGAATAATAAGAAATAATAATACTGAGTTTATGGGATTCATTTAAAATGTATTAATTATTGTTTTGTAATAAATTACTATAAATTTAGCAGATTAAAACAACATATATTTATTATCTGGTAGTTTCTGTAAGTCAGGAGTCTGGACATAGATCTTATGTTTAGGATCACATAGGCTACAGTCAAGATTTTGGCCTGGCTGCATTCATTTCTGGAGTTTGATGCCCTCTTCAAAGCTCATGTGATGGTTAGTTGAATTCACTGCCTTATGTTTGTGAGACTGAAGTCCTTGTTTTCTTGCTGACTGTCATCTTAGAACTGTTCTCAGTTATTGGAAGCTCTCTCACAGGCCCTCTGATAATATGATAACTTACTTCTTCAAGGCTAGCTGGAGAATCTTTTATTCCTGTCTGCTAAGATGGAAACTTATCCAAGTTAAAATAGTCACAGGAGTACTATTCCAACACTTTTGCCATATTCTATTGGCTAGTTGTAAATCACAGGATCTGCCCATCATAAAGGGAAGGAGACTATATAAACATTGACTCACTGAGGGATCACCCTAGAGTGTGTCTAACATATGTGGATTAATTTAACTAATACAGGTAAAAGCTTATAATCCTGTTTGGCAAAAGCACGCGCTCAATAATTCTAGCTCTTAGCTACTACTGCTGTTGTTAACTAGTAAAATTTTCTACTCTCTGTAATATGCCTCTGATCGCTTTATGAATTCAGTTGCTTCAACTGTTAGGCTGCCTTAAAAGTTTCCTTATGGTCTTCTCTCTAAGAGTTTCTCATTTTCTGGGCCAGTGGTCACTGGCTCTTTCTTTATGCATCTAAACTGTTATCACAAAGTGATGATGACTGATGAAGAGACACCAACTGAGAGATAAATTAAACAAGTGACTTTAATAGGAGTAAAATGTACAATAATTTATCTTATGAACAGGGAGACTGTACAGCACAGTGAAAACAACAGCACACTCCCAGCTTATGATGTCATTCTCTCATGATGTCATGCATCCCCCCAGAAGTAAAATGTCAATTTTACAGGTTCATAAAAGTGAACACCTAGTCAGGTCCTTTGACTGGTGGAGTGAAAAGAGAGGGTAAAACCTCTGTGGCCACTCCCAGATGAGTAAGGGCATAGAGCAATTCCAGCCAATGTCTGCCTGCTCAGTCATACATCAATTATAATAATTCAATGTCAACATATCTTTCTCTAGGAATATTTATATCCATCACCCTTATCAGTGTGGTTACTTGTCTGTGCAAGTACTGGTACTATTCTAAGCAAGTATTTTAGGTTATATTGGATTGTAGGTGACTGGCCCAGTGGTTTTCCCTGAGGTTCCTTCATAATTAGGATTAAGTCTCATGTTCCCCTGAAACCCAACACTCAAATACATCTCTTGGCTTGCAATTTCCCATAGTCACCATATTAATTCATCAGCTTTTTTCTTTATAAGCCTTCTACAATAATGACATTACCCCTGATAACATCCCAAACACTTTTTATTACTATGTCAATACCTACATGAAATATCCAATGGGGTAATTAGTTTGGAAGAAACAGTACTAGGTAAATAAACTGTAGTTTTCTATTCTCTTTGAGAGAGAGTTTCAAATTGTTTAATAAACTGAATAATTTGTTCTTCACCTTTTTGTAAGAACATGTATTGCTTTTAGCAAGTAGATTGATTTGCTGATTGGTGACTATCTTCAATCATGTGTAACTTGGACAGTTGTTTTCTACATTTTGGAAAGCTAGGGTTTATCATTTCAAGTTATTGATGTAAACCAGTTACACAGTCAATATTATCAAAATAGTTATTTCACATGTACTCGTGTCCTATAATACACCCATAATTATAACTCTATCAGTATAATTCAACATATAAGTAATTTGTTCACACCAAGAGTTGGTCATTATTAAGGATATTTCCTTTCCAGAAATATCCTCTTTTTTGACCCCTGTACCAGGTAGAAAGAGGATTATGCACAAGGGACCAAGTTTCAGTGATTATATTCCAAAAAACTTTCTGGGGTCATAACCACTGACTGATTTCTGTAAAGAAATTAGTTGCAAAGTAGCATTCATTAATTACAGATCACTGATTGCCCACAGGCATTAGCCTCTGATCTTCTACAATCTGTATTATTCCTACTAATTGAATATTGAACATAAATATTTATTCAGGCTATTGAAACTGCAAGGAAGCTGTACAGTAAGCTACACTTTCTTTTAATATTTTCAAGTAGGCTGAACTCCATACCTTTTTCATAATTTTTTCTTTTAGCTTGGTATTCTAGGATTTCATAGTACACAATTCTGATTCCATTTCTGTTAACATAATGAAAATCCCTCCCTGAGTGAATAACCACGATTTTGTTTTTAAGGCCCTGCTGTGCAGCATGTGGGATCTTAGTTCCCCAACCAGGGATCAAACCTGGGCCCCCTGCATTGGGAGCGTGGAGTCTTAACCACTGGACCGCCAGGGAAGTCCCCAACCATGATTATTTTCATGTTTGAGTTCTAGCCAAGTAGCACCAAAATTTGAGGTTATAATTACACTAGATTTATAAACCTCCCTCTCCTCATCACGGAACTCGATTTCTGAATAGAAAATCTTCTCAAGCCTCTCTTTGCCTTATAACATTTTTCTCCTACCCACTACTTTATTTTCAGATATATTATATATAACTTGTTGAGATTACCCAGGCCAGTTAAAATGACACCCAGATTTTATTTCCTATGATCACCTGATCAATGATTTTTAAATCTTAATAAGTGTTTTTCCCATAAATCATATTAACTCAGAACCTACCAAAACTATTTCAATCACTAGCACTTCTTCCCACAGGAGTAGACAGATCTCATCCACATTGTCTATGTAAACCTTGGTCCGATAGGACTACAAAAACTTTCACAATTCCTGTCTCTATGTCATAGGACTTTGGATAATCCCTTCTTTCTGTGTTCAGTTTTTTTTCTGACCAAGTGACTAAGAAGTTATACCATTTGTAGATGATTAATTTCAGTGAACACACAAACATAGCCAAACAGACAGCATCTAGTTTGACCTTTTAAGCAGACTTACTTTCTCTTTGCTCAACTTTCTTTCTGTCTTTTTTTTTTCTTTTTTTAACACTTTATTGGAGTATAATTGCTTTACAATGGTGTGTTAGTTTCTGCTTTATAACAAAGTGAATCAGTTATACATATACATATGTCCCCATAAGTCTTCCTTCTTGCATCTCCCTCCCTCCCACCCCTCTATGTGGTCACAAAGCAACGAGCTGATCTCCCTGTGCTATGCGGCGGATTCCCACTAGCTATCTATTTTATGTTTGGTAGTGTATATATGTCCATGCCACTCTCTCACTTTGTCCCAGCTTACCCTTCCCCCTCCCCATACCCTCAAGTCAATTCTCTAGTAGGTCTGCATCTTTATTCCCGTCTTGCCCCTAGGTTCTTCATGACCATTTTTTTTTTTTAGATTCCATATATATGTGTTAGCATACAGTATTTGTTTTTCTCTTTCTGACTTACTTCCCTCTGAATGACAGTCTCTAGGTCCATCCACCTCACTACAAATAACTCAGTTTCATTCCTTTTTATGGCTGAGTAATATTCCATTGTATATATGTGCCACATCTTCTTTATCCATTCATCTGTTGAGGGACACTTAGGTTGCTTCCATGTCCTGGCTACTGTAAATAGAGCTGCAATGAACATTATGGTACATGATTCTTTTTGAATTATGGTTTTCTCAGGATATATGTCCAGTAGTGAGATTGCTGGGTCATATGGTAGTTCTATTTTTAGTTTTTTAAGGAACCTCCATACTGTTCCCCATAGTGGCTGTATCAACTGACATTCCCACCAACAGTGCAAGAGGGTTCCCTTTTCTCCACACCCTCTCCAGCATTTATTGTTTGTAGAGTTTTTGATGATGGCCATTCTGACCAGTGTGAGATGATACCTCATGTAGTTTTGATTTGCATTTCTCTAATGATTAATGATGTTGAGCATTCTTTCATGTGTTTGTTGGCAATCTTTATATCTTCTTTGGAGAAAAGTCTATTTAGGTCTTCTGCCCATTTTTGTATTGGGTTGTTTGTTTTTTCAATATTGAGCTGCATGAGCTGCTTGTAAATTTTGGAGATTAATCCTTTGTCAGTTGCTTCATTTGCAAATATTTTCTCCCATTCTGAGGGGTGTCTTTTCATCTTGTTTATGGTTTCCTTTGTTGTGCAAAAGCTTTTAAGTTTCCTTAGGTCCCATTTGTTTATTTTTGTTTTTACTTCCATTTCTCTAGGAGGTGGGTCAAAAAGGATCTTGCTGTGATTTACATCAGAGAGTGTTCTGCCTATGTTTTCCTCTAAGAGTGTGATGGTGTCTGGCCTTACATTTAGGTGTTTAATCCATTTTGAGTTTATTTTTGTGTATGGTGTCAGGGAGTGTTCTAATTTCATACTTTTACATTTAGCTGTCCAGTTTTCCCAGCACCACTTATTGAAGAGGCTGTCTTTTCTCCACTGTATATTATTGCCTCCTTTATCAAAGATAAGGTGATCATATGTCTGTGGGTTTATCTCTGGGCTTTCTATCCTGTTCCATTGATCTATATTTCTGTTTCTGTACCAGTACCATACTGTCTTGATTACTGTAGCTTTGTAGTATAGTCTGAAGTCAGGGAGCCTGATTCCTCCAGCTCCATTTTTCGTTCTCAAGATTGCTTTGGCTATTCAGGGTCCTTTGTGTTTCCATACAAATTGTGAAATTTTTTGTTCTAGTTCTGTGAAAAATGCCAGTGGTAGTTTGATAGGGATTTCATTGAATCTGTAGATTGCTTTGGGTAGTAGAGTCATTTTCACAATGTTGATTCTTCCAATCCAAGAACATGGTATATCTCTCCATCTATTTATATCATCTTTAATTTCTTTCATCAGTGTCTTATAATATTCTGCATACAGGTCTTTTGTCTCCTTAGGTAGGTTTATTCCTAGATATTTTATTCTTTTTGCTGCAATGGTAAATCGGAGTGTTTTCTTAATTTCACTTTCAGATTTTTCATCATTAGTGTATAGGAATGCAAGAGATTTCTGTGCATTAATTTTGTATCCTGCTACTTTACCAAATTCATTGATTGGCTCTCGTAGTTTTCTGGTAGCATCTTTAGGATTCTCTATGTATAGTATCATGTCATCTGCAAACAGTGACAGCTTTACTTCTTCTTTTCCAATTTGGATTACTTTTATTTCTTTTTCTTCTCTGATTGCTGTGGCTAAAACTTGCAAAACTATGTTGAATAATAGTGGTGAGAGTGGGCAACCTTGTCTTGTTCCTGATCTTAGTGGAAATGGTTTCAGTTTTTCATCATTGAGGACGATGTTGGCTGTGGGTTTGTCATATATGGCCTTTATTATGTTGAGGAAAGGTCCCTCTATGTCTACTTTCTGGAGGATTTTTATCATACATAGGTGCTGAATTTTGTCAAAAGCTTTCTCTGCATCTGTTGAGATGATCATATGGTTTTTCTCCTTCAATTTGTTAATATGGTGTATCACGTTGATTGACTTGCGTATATTAAAGAATCCTTGCATTCCTGGGATAAACCCCACTTGATCATAGTGTATGATCCTTTTAATGTGCTGCTGGATTCTGTTTGCTAATATTTTGTTGAGGATTTCTGCATCTATGTTCATCAGTGATATTGGCCTGTAGTTTTCTTTCTTTGTGACATCTTTGTCTGGTTTTGTTATCAGAGTGATGGTGGCCTCATAGAATGAGTTTGGGAGGGTTCCTCCCTCTGCTTTATTTTGGAAGAGTTTGAGAAGGATAGGTGTTAGCTCTTCTCTAAATGTTTGATAGAATTCGCCTGTGAAGCCATCTGGTCCTGGGCTTTTGTTTGTTGGAAGATTTTTCATCACAGTTTCAGTTTCAGTGCTTGTGATTGGTCTGTTCATATTTTCTATTTCTTCCTGGTTCAGTCTAGGAAGGTTGTGCACTTCTAAGAATTTGTCCATTTCTTCCAGGTTGTCCATTTTATTGGCATAGAGTTGCGTGTAGTAATCTCTCATGATCCTTTGTATTTCAGCAGTGTCAGTTATTACTTCTCCTTCTTCATTTCTAATTCTACTGATTTGAGTCTTCTCCCTTTTTTCCTTGATAAGTCTGGCTAATGGTTTATCAGTTTTGTTTATCTTCTCAAAGAACCACCTTTTAGTTTTATTGATCTTTGCTGTTGTTACCTTCATTTCTTTTTCATTTATTTCTGATCTGATCTTTATGATTTCTTTCCTTCTGCTAACTTTGGGGTTTTTTTGTTCTTTTTTCTCTAATTGCTTTAGGTGTAAGGTTAGGTTGTTTATTTGAGATGTTTCTTGTTTCTTAAGGTAGGATTGTATTGCTATAAACTTCCCTCTTAGAACTGCTTTTGCTGCATCCCATAGGTTTTGGTTCATTTTGTTTTCATTGTCGTTTGTTTCTAGGTTTCTTTTGATTTCCTCTTTGATTTCTTCAGTGATCTCTTGGTTATTAAGTCGTGTATTTAGCCTCCCTGTATTTGTATTTTTTACAGATTTTTTCCTGTAATTGATATCTAGTCTCATAGCGTTGTGGTCAAAAAAGATACTTGATATGATTTCAATTTTCTTAAATTTACCAAGGCTTGATTTGTGACCCAAGATATGATCTATCCTTGAGAATGTTCCATGAGTACTTGAGAAGAATGTGTATTCTGTTGTTTTTGGATGGAATGTCCTAGAAATATCAATTAAGTCCATCCTGTTTAATGTATCATTTAAAGCTTGTGTTTCCTTATTTATTTTCATTTTGGATGATCTGTCCATTGGTGAAAGTGGGGTGTTAAAGTCCCCTACTATGATTGTGTTGCTCTCGATTTCCCCTTTTATGGCTGTTAGTATTTGCCTTATGTATTGAGGTGCTCCTATGTTCGGTGCATAAATATTTACAGTTGTTATATCTTCTTCTTGGATTGATCCTTTGATCATTATGTAGTGTCCTTCTTTGTCTCTTGTAATAGTCTTTGTTTTAAAGTCTATTTTGTCTGATATGAGAATTGCTACTCCAGCTTTCTTTTGATTTCCATTTGCATGGAATATCTTTTTCCATCCCCTCACTTTAAGTCTGTATGTGTCCCTAGGTCTGAAGTGGGTCTCTTGTAGACAGCATATATACGGGTCTTGTTTTTGTATACATTCAGCCAATCTATGTCTTTTGGTTGGAGCATTTAATCCATTTACATTTAAGGTAATTATTGATATGTATATTCCTATTACTATTTTCTTAATTGTTTTGGGTTTATTATTGTAGGTCTTTTCCTACCCTTGTGTTTCTTGCCTAGAGAAGTTCCTTCAGCATTTGTTGTAAAGCTGGTTTGGTGGTGCTGGATTCTCTTAGCTTTTGCTTGTCTGTAAAGGTTTTGATTTCTCCATGGAATCTGAATGTGATCCTTGCCAGGCAGAGTGATCTTGGTTGTAGTTTTTTGTCCTTCATCACTTTAAATATGTCCTGCCCCTCCCTTCTGGCTTGCAGAGTTTCTGCTGAAAGGTCAGCTGTTAACCTTATGGGGATTCCCTTATGTTTTGTTTGTTGTTTTTCCTTTGCTGCTTTTAATATTTGTTTTTTCTATTTAATTTTTGATAGTTTGATTAATATGTGTCTTGGCGTGTTTCTCTTTGGATTTATCCTGTATGGGACTCTCTGTGCTTCCTGGACTTGATTAACTATTTCCTTTCCCATATTAGGGAAGTTTTCAACTATAATCTCTTCAAATATTTTCTCAGTCCCTTTCTTTTTCTCTTCTTCTGGGACCCCTATAATTCGAATGTTGGTGCATTTAATGTTGCCCCAGAGGTCTCTGAGACTGTCCTCAATTCTTTTCATTCTTTTTTCTTTATTCTGCTCTGCAGTAGTTAGTTTCACTATTTTATCTTCAAGGTCACTTATCCGTTTTTCTGCCTTAGTTATTCTGCTACTGATCCCTTCTAGAGAATTTTTAGTTTCATTTATTGTGTTGTTCATCACTGTTTGTTTGCTCGTTTTTCTGTCCTTTTTTTCATGAATTATCTTATTGCTTCTAGGTATAAACCCCTTACATTTTGCTTTGAATCTGACAAGGAATCAAATGCAGGGAATGACTGCGTTTACTATGGTAGGAATTAAATATCAGGAGGAAACGAAAATGGGCTCTTAAGGCATGTAGTGGCTTCTTGGTTCATGGCTTCAGTATCTTCCTGAAAATGCCAATTCAATTTAATTAGAGAGCTTTGTTGATCAGCAATTTCCTTATGAGAAAGCCTTCTGATGTCACCCAAGACATTTGCTGATATTCCTCAAGCGATGTTAGCACACGCATAGTCCCTGTTATGAACTGAATGTTGTTTTACTTAAAAATTCATATGTTAAAGCACTAACCCCCAGTGTGACGGCATTTAGAGAGGGGGCCTTTAGGAGGTAAGTAGGGTTAGATGAGGTCATGAAGGTGGGGTCCTTATGATGGTATTAGTGTCCTTAAAAGAAGAGAACCAGATAGCTTGCTCGTTTTCTTTTGCAGTGAGGAAAGGCCATGTGAGAACACACAGAGAAGGAAGCCACCTGCAAGCCATGAAGAGAACACTCAACTGGAACCAGATTGACCAGAATCTTGATCTTAGACTTCCCAACCTCCAGAACTGTAAGAAATAACTTTCTGTCGTGTAAGCTATCATGCCTATGGCATTTTTGTTACTGCAACCTGAAATGACTAACAGAGATGCCCAAAATAGTTCAAAAATATACTTTGGGATTTTCCAAAATCCAAATAGACCCAGTAAGCATTGAAGTAGTCCAAAAAGCAAAAATAAATTACTAGAGCCAATTATACCTCAATAAAACTGGAAAAAATATAATAAAAATAACTAAAAACAAATTTTTAAAAATGAATAAATTACTAGATGTTTCTGGCAACTCCAACCTAAATAATCTTTTTCCCTTTTATTATTTAAGCAGTTGAATCTTTATACAATTATAAGCCAATTCTACTCAGTCTTTTGAGCTTCCATCAGTTTTAAAACTATTTTTTCAGGAATTTAAGAATTCTTATATTGTCAATGTAGTTGAGTACCTTTCATGATACAGTCATTGAATCTAAGCCATCTGGCACCAGTTCATTACAGTAGGTAGCCTTGAAGCAACATCATGAAAAATTATTGCATACCTAACCATGTAAAGGCAAAATGGGGTTTGAACAATTAAAAAAGAAAAGACTGTTTCTGTGTTTTCATCTCCTTTGTGCCTTTGCCCAACTTTTACTTATATTTGCTGGTCAAGTCTTAGAATGTTAATTGTTCAAGGCAATGTCTACAAACACACAAATGAAATCTTGAATGAAACTATTGAAATTTCATGCTGTTTATAATTGAATTACAGTTAGTAGACATACATTTTTTATCTTGTTTGCCAGAAGCCATTTTTTCTCCCAAACTTCTAATAAGATTACTTTTACTCCCTTGCTTTTAGAAAACAATATGTCCACCTACTACAGTCATAAATCTAGTAGGTGGTCATCAATTACAGTACCTCATTGCTCTCCTCACCGTTGATTCTTCAAGGGTTTAACCATTGTGTAAGATACTTTTGTGTGTGTGTGTGTGTGTGTGTGTGTGTAAGATACTTTTGACTGACATATCCAACTATTTCAACTTTTTTCTATGTTACCTGTCTTTACTTTAGGGGGAAAAAAGTTACATAACTTTTTTTAAATTGAAAAATCCTATGAAGGTCAAATTTTATAGGTATTTTACTTGTCAATTTTGGTAGATTATTGTATTAGAGCCAGTTAGGATGCATATAGCACATAGATGAAGTGTTTGATTTTGGTGGTTATAGGAGTCTCTCAGTAGATATGGCAAATGGCTGAGAAGTGCCAGAATTTTAAAAATGATACTGAAAGGGTCGATTTGGTTTAATTAGAGGCAAGTAGATATTAAACTTCCTCTATTTTAAGATTTTATTTTTGGCCATTCATTCATTGTATTTATTCTGTCAACAGATATTAATGGAGCATCTACTTTCTGCAAAGCACTGTTTTAGGATACATGCTAAGTTAGACAGATAAGCAACTTTTACCAAGTGTTTGCTAGGTATCAGACTATTCTAAATGCTTTTCATATGTCAGTAAAGTCAATTGTCACACAATTCTATGAGTTAGGTAAAAATTTTGTCCCTATTTCACAGATTGGGAAATTGATGAAGAGTTTATATTTACTGCATCAAGTAACAAGTGAAGGAAGCATGATTAATACCTAAGAAATCTGACTACAGAAACTACACATAAACATGAACAATGTTTTATAATGAATAACTACTAAGACCATATTAATGTACTTTCTCCTTGAGCACATTGCGTATTATGAAAATGTGTTTTTCTCTAAGGCCTAAAGCCATATTCTACTTTATTTCTGTGCTATAGCCATACCACTATTATAACATTCATTATGTGGGATTTGATTATTGATTTTCTTTTTCCAGATCTTCATGGTAAACTCTTTGAGAGCCCTAAAATTCTCCCCAACACAGTGCAAGATGACATAAGACAATGGAAAAGAGTATTTTGCAGATAAAAATATTATAAAGAAAAAACAATTTGAATATCTCAAGAATCACTTTGGCCCTGTTTGTCTAGATGGAGTTCCAATCTCTTCACCTTTTGATCTACTCTGCTTTCTACTGCTCAGTGTCATCCATCCACCAAAATTATTTTGCTTTACTCAGTATACAATGATATTTTGGTTTCTTATAGAAATTCATCTGATAATGAAAGAGAAATGTCAAAACAATTAAAGTAGACATTGTTTCTATGTATCAATTTACATTTTGTATCAAGCAATACATTCCTCAGTTTAATACTAATTCTATTTCATCACAAGCCTCAAAGGATCATCTAAAGCAGGTAAATTTGAAAATAGCTGTCAATAAGAGCAGTTTGTAGTAGCATTTTATACTACTGTTTTGGGGCCATTGTTGATGGACAGAGGGCAAATCTTTTGTGGGGATTATGAAGACAATCTGGGTGAAACAAAAAGAGAGGAAATAAAAAAGTCAACCTATCAAGAATTTAGGAAAATACAAATGAATGAAGCCAGAATCATTTCAATAAAATATTTATTTGATTTGATGAAATATAAGATTTAAAAAGGATTTCAGTTTTTGAACATTAAAACGTACCTATTCCTAGATCACTTAGTGCAATGGACTGAATATCTGTGTTCCCCCCAAATTCATATGTTGAAATCCTAACTCCCAATGTGATAGTATTAGGAGGTAGGACCTTTGGAAGGTAATTCAGTCATGAAGGTGGGGACCTCATGAATGAGATTAGTGCCCTTATAAAAGAGACTCCACAGATCTCTTTTGCTTTTCCCCTACCTTGTGAAGATAAAACAAGAGGGCCGCAGGACAGGAATAAAGACATAGAGAATGGACTGGAGGACACAGGGAGGGGGAAGGGTAAGCTGGGACGAAGTGAGAGAGTGGCATTGACATATATACACTACCAAATGTAAAATAGATAGCTAGTGGGAAGCAGCCGCATAGCACAGGGAGATCAGCTACGTGCTTTGTGACCACTTAGGGGGTGGGGTAGGGAGGGTGGGAGGGAGACGCAAGAGGGAGGGGATATTGGGATATATATATACATATAACTGATTCAGTTTGTTATACAGCAGAAACTAACACAACATTGTAAAGCAAATATACTCCAATAATGATGTTAAAAAACAAAACAAATGACAAAAAAACAAGAGGGGCACATGCAAACCAGGAAGCAGTATCTCAACAGACACTAGATCTGCCAGCACCTTGATCTTGAACTTCCCAGTCTTCAGAACTGTGAGAAATAAATGTTTGTTGTGTAAGCGACACGGTCCACAGTGGGTGGTTTTTTTGTTATAGCAGATTAAACTAAGATACACAGAATGATTTTATTATCATTTGGCATAAAGGTGCTCATAATGTATGTCTGTACATTATTTGCTCATTTAAAAGTTCTCAACACATTTGGGGAAAATCAACTAAATAAGATTGCATAACAGGAATCCAATAGCTGTTAATTTTTCTAATTGTTTAATTTTAGTTTCGACTGGAATCAATAGGTCAAAAATTTCCAACACTAAAATAGAAAATTTAGCAACATCAAGACTATAAAAATTATTTGATCACTTTTCTCCTCTAACTGGCTTCCTGTGCTGACAAGTAGATCAACTAGTGATAGACCCTGACAGATATATTATATATTCTGACATTCTATTCAATATATTGTAGTTATATAGTTTTATATATATATACTATATATTATATATATTCAACATATTATATTTTTATAGTTATATATATTATGGTTATAATTATTTTTTCAAATACATGTCATTTATGGTTAACCCATTTTTGTTTAGCCCTGATCCATTTTGTCTCATTTTGATTATTCAAAAAGATAGTTTTACTCACTTCATATGAAAGTATTTTATATTCCACTAGGACTTGTTTGAATAACCACTACTCACCACTTATTCTCAAGTTAAACCCACTAACAGTATAACTAACTATAGAAATAAACACTGGAGTAATTTTGATTGAATAAAGCTTATATAGAAACATGCCAAACTTATAAGAAGTCCTAAAATAAATGGAGAGTTATCTCAAACTGCCTATAACACTAAGTTTCAAGAAATCTAAGGTGAAACACTGATCTTTGCTAGAAACGTATGAAGAGAGAGAATGGCAGAACTGATTTTGATTCCTTTCCTCTGGCTGACTGAAGAAACAGAACAGAGAAGTATTACAAAACTATATACGCAACCATGCTTAGCTGGGTATAGGATTGCTATGATAAAGTCAGAAAGACAGGCAGGTAATCAGCAAATCAGCAGAAAATGTCTGGGGAAAGCAAAAGGAAACACATTACCCTCACGAAAAAGGAGAATAATTTGCAACTCAAAGATATCCTTGATTGGTGAGGGAAGTTAATATTTAAATAAAGAGAAATTATTAGTTTCAATAATATATAAATAAGGAAAATTGCCAGTGGTTCTCCATATGGTTTTTGGAATATTTTGCATATTTTAAATTAAAGACAACTTTGATAAAATAATATGTATTCAGTCAATAAAAGATTCTGTCAACAAGAACTTGTTTGGATCGATCAGGAAGAACATATCTTGTTTTACAAGCTACTTAAGAATACAAGAATAAAATGGGAATGACAAAAAAAAAGTATATAGTTCCATCATTATTGTGACACAAAAAAGAGGGATAATTGATATGTAGATGAGAAATAAGTGTTGTGAAAAAAGTGATGTGAGATTATATAGACAAGAATTTGAGATATGGATGAGAAGAGATTTGCTCAGTCTGTAAGTTAAGGAATATCTTGGGTGTTAGCTTCTTATGCCGTTTCTCTTGCTGGTATGCTCATGACCAAATGAACATCAATATACTTTGCCTCATCAGCCTTGCTCATTGACAAAACTTCATAGAAAGACACTCTAAAGGTAGAGAGTTAGAGAGCTATGAACAAGTTAGGAGGATAGCTAATTCAATAATAGTGAAATGGTTGTGCTTAGAATATAGCATGATAAAATAATATTCTGAGTGTTGCAACCTCAGGTATTTGCTCCCCTTCCCAAAAAAAGAGAGGATGTTACAAATTAAGTTGAAATTAATAGTGTTGCTGTAGGACACCTATCAATATAAAGGTGTCAGGAGACCTGGTTATGCCAGTTACTGCAAATTTGACATTAGGGACATTATTCAAACTTTTCACATTCAGCCTCATTTTTTTTTGTTGTTTTTTTGTCTTTTTTTAAATTTCTCTCCCTTTTCACCTTAGATGACATTGCTCATCACATCATTGTTGGTTTGGTAACACTACACATTTTTTAATGTTTTTAAATGTATGTGTAGTATATGTATATCTATATCTCTATATCTGTGTCTATATCTGTGAGATACCACACACCCACTAGAATGGCTATAATCAAAAATACAGAACATAACACGTTGATGAGGATGTGGAAAAATTGGAACCTTCATGCATTGCTGCTAGGAATGTAAAACGGTGCAGGAACTTTGAAAATTGCTTTGGTAGTCTTCAAAAAGTTCATGTAACATTACCATATGACCCAGCAATTCTACTTCTAAGTATCAACCATTGAAATGTAAGCCTGTGTGTACTAAAAAAATATACACAAGAATGTAAATAGCATTGTTCTTGCAACCCAAAGTTTATCAACTGTAGAATGAATTATGGATTATGTAACATATTTATTATCAATGAAAATGAATGAATGATATACAAAAGTGAGATTTAATTTCACTTATGCAATATCTAGGAATGTAAGTAAGTAGACACAAATTTTTCAGTTTACTTAAAAATACATGCAAATCTAACCTATGGTATTAGAAGTCCTGATCTGTAATTAAGTTTACAAAGAAGGGAGCACGGATAGGAAATTCTCACATGCTAATTGTGTACTATATCCTGAGTTGGGTGGTGCTTACACAATCAATGAGCTAACCAGTTATGATTTCTGCATTCTCTGTGTCTTGTACCTCAATATAAATATTTTTAAAATGCAAGTCACCAAATAATATAAACATGTGACCCTATATATGTGAATAATTACCAAAAACATATTCATAAATTATTTATATAATACATGCTATTAATATATTATGTATTCATAACTTATGAATGTATCACATATATATGATATAGCAAATATAGATATTTATTATTTAAAATACAAAGAAAAAGTCTAATTGGATCAAACACAGTCTTTAGCAGTACTTGACTCTGTGTATTGGCCTGAGATGGGGGATACAAACAGAGATTTACAGTTTACTCCTGAAACATTACATTTTTATTTTACTGAGTTCACTCATGTGTTACTTATAAAATGTTTCAATGCAAAATTATAAGCAACATTAAATACATTTTTTCTCATTAATGTTTTTAGAATTATAAAGTTTAAATCATCTCAATGTAACCTGGGGCCATTATTGAGGAAATGCTCTGTGGTAAAAATCAGTCACCTGTGTCAAGGCATTTTCAGACAATGAATAACCTTCAGCAAGCAATAAAGTGAAATCTTGGTAATAATTTCTTTCTTTTTTTTTTTTTTGGAGTATAATTGCTTTACAATGGTGTGTTAGTTTCTGCTTTATAACAAAGTGAATCAGTTATACATATACATATGTTCCCATATCTCTTCCCTCTTGCATCTCCCTCCCTCCCACCCTCCCTATCCCACCCCTCTAGGTGGTCACAAAGCACCGAGCTGATCTCCCTGTGCTATGTGGTTGGTAATAATTTCTATTCCTACCCTCTGTACCTCCTTAAATCTGCAAACTGTAAAACCTCAGCAAGTTTTTAAGGTATTCAGGGCTGTGCAATTACATGGAAGACTTTCTCTCATAAATACATTTTTAAATTTTACAATTCAATATTTTATGATCCTACACCAAACCTATATGGCAGATACTTTTCTACATTTCATTCTTCTTGACAGCAGTGGCCTTTTACACTTATTTCAAAAGTGAAGTCTAACCACATCAGAATGTTCAGAACAATATTGTTCAGTGGGATTCTAGTTATTTTTTTCTACTCAAAATAGGTAATGCCTATGCCTAACATGGTCCCTGGCACTATTCTGCAATTATCAGAATTTCCCAAAGAAAAGTATTCCTGTTTTTCTATCTATATATTTGGTCATGTCCCAATCAGTTTTACTTAAAACTACTACATGGATAACGATAATCTTTGGAGTCTCATGAGGTTAGTTTAAAAGCAAGATTGAAGATGAAAAATAGTATTTCTTTTGACTGAGGCCAGCATTATTTCTAGGGTTTCCCTGCAAAATAATTGAGATAATAGGAGAAATTCCATCAAGGCCATTAAGATTACTTTTAATTAAGAAAAAAGTGAGAGTGGGCAATATTCGACCAAAATCTATTTGCCAAGCAGCACTGGCAAGAAATGTGGTAAATGGTTATGGTTAGAAATCAGAGTAAGTGGGTTTTCATCTGAGTAAATTACTATTTTGGTGTTCTTACACATTGCCTGGCATAAAATAAATCACCTAATTTATTCAATAAATGTTCATTGCCATGTACTATAGTCTAGATATATAATAAAGATTTATGGGAAGAAGGTGGGTAATATTGGACATCTACTTAGAAATATGAAAATATGACTGTGAAACATACTTTCTATGAGATCTCAAAATTCCAGAAATAACTATTATAATTCAATCTGAGACCTGGTCAGTCACTCAAGGTAGTATAAATAGACCACAAATACTCTTGAAAAAAGGAAATCTAAGATGCCAATAAAGGCATTTCATTTCTATTTAATCTTGTGAGTTTAGCTAATGACACATTCATGCGGCCCTGGACATTTTATATTCTACTTTATTTTATTTTCTGCAAATATTTTCGCTTCTGTTATTTAGCCTAAAACTCACTGGGCTGGATTGCAAAAATGGTTACACTTTTCTTCCATCCCTGTATATAGACTCTTTACAATATGACTTTCCAACTCCTACAGTTAAGAGGTAAAGGGTATATCTTTACCCCTCAAATTTGGACTTAACCATGTGAATTTGTTTGACCAGTGGGAATCTAGCCAAGGTGACACTAGCAAAGCCTTTCGAAACACTTGCTCATTGAGGCTTGCCCTCTTGCTCTTGACAACCCTAGGACAAGGGTGTGATTAAGCATGAACTAGCTTCATGAAAGATGAGAGACCTGTGGAAAAACATGCCCCCCGGACCCAAGCATCCCAACTATTCCAACTGAGACCAGTCCCCGGGTGACCCACCAGCTGACCGTAGTCCATGAATAAGCCCAGGTGAGAACAGAGATGAACTTTCCAGCCACCCAAAGAATCATGAAGAACAGCAAGTTGTTCTCATTTTAAATCACTAATTTTTTAGGTGGGTTTTATGCAGCAAAACCTAACTGATACAATTACTTTGCTTATTGCATGTATCATCAATGAGGATTTTTAAAAATTAAAACCAAGTCAAACCTAAACCATACTCTCTCAAGGAACCAGGATATATTTTGCTTCACAAAATTCATAAATTCAGAGACAAATAGGTTTTTATGTAAATTAATCAAGGTTCAAAGTATACCCATCCATGGGTTTCAGTTTTGCACCCTGTCATATATATTCAATTTTAAATTAAGTCTGTGCCTACCTTTAAGAGAGTGTATTTTCTAGGATTCCCATAATATTTTACTGGGGTTTAACTGACTATAAGATGCACTGATTATCTTCAGTCTAGGTCACGTATTATAATCTAGAGCTGAGTTACTGTCCGCACCTAGTACATATGGTTACCCAGAATGATAAAAGCTATTTTACCGAATAAAAGGCAAATAAATTCTAGGTTGTAAGAACACCAGATAGTCACTAAATGAAAAATTAGCTGACTCTCTAATGAACCTTTATCAGCAAAATCTATTTTGTCTGATATTATTACAGTTATTTAATGGGAATGAATGGGCTCTTGAGAATGTCGTGTAGTATACTCCCCAATTGTTTTCTATAATATTTGTATATGTTATTATTTAGTTGTGCTGTGTGAATATTCTATATCGTTATTAACATTTTTACTGCTTTAGCTCCTTATTATCAGGATAAATTTGTTTAATTTTTTTTTACCAGGATGGTAGATTTGTCAATTTCTCCTTTTTTTCATCACTTTTTACTTCTTTAAAATAATGTTATCTGTGAATTACAGTTTATAATTTCTAAATCTTTCAGACAAAATGTTTATCTATCTATTATCTACTTATATATCTATCTGATTTTTTTTCTAAAATCTATTTTGTCCAAATTAGTCTTTTACTCCAAAAGAAAGAGAAGAATATATATTTTTCAATAAGAGAATAATGTATGGGTAGCACGGAGAGGCGATTGTGTGGCAACATCACCAGGACCTGTGAGAGCACTGCTGTGTGAAAGATACTATTCACTGGAGATATATTGAGAACTCACTGCTGGGCACTTTTGTGTGAACTGGGGATATTGAACCAAAAACACATATACTTGAGGTCTTTGGCATTTTAACTCATTCATGAGTCATATTGTGGGCCCAAGGTAAATAATTTATGTAATCTTTTAAATTAGTTTTACTTGTGATTAATATCACTCCTTAAATTTTTAACATAATTGTAAACACTACCAATTTCTTTGTTTTAAAATGGCTCTCCTCTACAGTTTTTTTTTTTCCTATGTATACTCAGAAATGCGTAGTTCTTGATTTCACTGCATGCTTTTTTTAAAATCCATTCCAATAAATTTTATTGAGGTCCTTTCTATGGTAAGTCCTGCTATATTTAATACAGAAAAATAACATGTGCAATTTTTTTTTCAATTTTCAGTTGTATAATAACAAAAACAATATCTATTAGGTGGCCTTTTCTAAATAACTGCTTGCTTATAGCATACCTAATATTTACATTTAAGCATCATTTGAGAGGCAACAAGAGTGTTATTTCCTTCAGAAAACCTCTGAACTTCAGACTGCTTTGAGTGTCCTTCTAAACCCTCAGGGATTACCTTTATTATAATAGTTTTATATTCTACTGAAATGATCAACTTACAGATTCTGTTTACTCAGTAAACTCTAAGCTCCTTGATGGGAGGGGCAAAATACCATTGAGCATTTCATTTCTAGTTATTAACAGAAAATCTTTTGTGTAATGAGTGTCTATAAGACATATTTTGAAATCAATCAGTTTAGATATTAGAAAATGATTTCTGATTTATATAATATAGGACATAATTTAAAATCTCAAGAGAATATGTGTGGGTGCATAGATACAGATATACAGCATATGTATACATATGCTATATATCACTTTTTCTTAAGAAGAGAGCAAAGCATGTAGATGTTACCGTGAGCTCAACTAACAACATGTACTTTGTACATGAAATTAAATTGGATATCTTTAATCTTGACCAAGAACCAGATTGAAGGAAACAGTAATATTAAACTGAAAACCTGATTTCATTTAAACCTAAGGGCCATTACTTTACAGATTCTTTTAAGACATTGAACAAAAGGTCCTGTAACATAGCAAAATATTCATAATACATCTGTAGGGTATTGATAGTTTACATACATCAAAACTTCTGCCTAGTATATTTTGGATCATGTATTTTAAAGCACTATACTATTTTTGAAAATTAGAATATTTAAAATATTTTCAAATATTAATAATGCTACAAGAATTTCAAAGTCAGTAGGACAACCCTTGCCAGACTTTCCCTCCTGCAATGCACCATCAGTCTGGAAAATTGAAAAGAGTCAAGGTTTGCGAAATAACTGCTGTAGACTACAATTCTTAATTAAGTCATGCTTTTGGAGGTATAAACTTTAATATACTTTTTCCTGGCATTCTATATTTTACAATAGCTGCTCCCCTCAGCATATATTTCTCTGAAAACATTGGGTATGTTAGTCACTAATAAATGGCTTCATGTTTAGAAAAAGAAAAAAAGTTCGAAGTAAATTCTCCACTTACTCTGCAACAAAGAATTACGTCAGAAAGCAGATTAATACTCATAATAAGCTTACAGTTCTAAAAAGTTTATTTTTTCTGGGTGTCCAAATGTAATTGTACTTCTGCTTCAGTAGAATTCTATGCTACAGACTCTACTACGGACTTGAAAATCAACCTCTTTATTACAAAAGGAGCTTCATTTATAAAGCAAAAATATTTCAACGTACCCCTTTCCATAATACCATAACAAATGTGTCTTGAATGGTCTATTAGGTGTGCAGAAATGCAGAAGTGACACATTTAAATACAAAATGCTGCAGAAAAAGTACCACTAGCATTTCTAAGGGACTAAAATTGGATGGCTCTGATTTAAACTGTTGCTTCACTGTGAATTATGATCCTCTTGCCCTCTAGTGGCTCCAGACCTTGAAAGTGGATGTCTGTACTATTACACATTATCCAAGACTCTTCCAAAGAGTGAACCGGAGAAG